>NC_086174.1:132216972-132939857 GCF_023053635.1 Elgaria multicarinata webbii
CCATCCTGAGTCAGTAAGATAGAAGTATGGAAGTTAGTAATCTTATATCAATCTCTCCTTCACAACTAGCATCATGTCTTGCTTTTACCTGCTTTAAATTTCAAGAGGAGTAATGGTGCAAATCGAAACATCTCCCCCCTCCTCTTTTTGTTTCTATGTACTTGTCTCAAAGCATGGCTAAATGGAAGCATTTTTAGGCTTACTGGACTTTGACTCAGTGTAAATCAAACAGTTGGCCAAACCATTGGCCTGCCGTGCGTGTTCAACAGATGAATCGGCCGTGGCGTAGTGCAGCTGGTTTGTATTTGATGTACAGGTACAGTGCTCTTGTAATTGCTAGCTAGACAGCCAATAATGTCATTTTGGCACAATCTCGAACCAGATGTTTTAAATGAAGGATAGGCTGAATAAGCTAACTTTCATAAATTTTGTTGTCCGCACCATTTTATGGGTCATTCTCAGCTGCTCTGTTTATCCAAGGAGTGCAGAGAGATAATTTGGGATCTCTTTGGGTTTTCTCAGAAAGATTTGGTACCATTTGCAGATGTCTTAGAGCAAACGTGCATGACAAACAGTGAGCTTAGGGGGTAGGGTCCCCCCCCCACTTGGCTAGAGCCAGTTTTCAGAACCAATCCCGCTAGGGAATCTTATTTATGACAGACCTGCGCTGGTTCATGGTGGGGGGAAACAAAACATCCTGCATCAGACTGATTTTCCACAGCACCCAAAATGACACTCATTAAACTCTTTCTCAGTACAAGTAATGCTTTCATCGTGGAATTCGCTTGACATTAGCATCACGAGGAAGGGACACAGCTGTGAGATGTAATTAATGGAGAATCCAGTTGTGACTCATTCTTTCTTCGGATATGGGTTGAACCAAAATGTGAGGAGTTGCTATCTAGTTACTCAGTTCATCACCTCACAGTCCAGCCTTGGAAGGCAACTCATGGCAACATCACACCAAAAATTTGGGATGTGCATTGGCCGAATTCTGTTTCTTTGGTCATCAAGCTAAGGTGATGCATTACGTTGGCAAATAAGGGTGAGGAGGCAGGCATATAAAGCTTTAAGAGAGACAATGTCAGTTTGATAGCATTATTGCTATCACTACCCATGAACATGTGTTTTACTGTTCGGTGTGTGTGTGTGGGGGGGAGAGGTTCTGCGCATTTCAGCTTTTCCCCCATTTTATCCAGGGAAGAGCCTTTTGGCTTTTGGACCCAGAACATTACCATCACGCCTTCTTCCCCCCTTGCCAATACCTGGAATATTTTTTCTACTTTTATGTTTAAAAAAATGATATTTGTGAGTGTGTGTGCGTGCGTGTTTTCTGGAAAAGTGAAAGATGGCCATATATTCACAGAAATGTGATCTTTTCACTTGGAGCAAGAGCTAGGCAGAGCAAGACCCAGGGTGAGATTGAAGGCCACCTCCCAGGCATGGTAAACAACTTGCCAATCTAGCATTTGACTTGCTGGTTGGTAGATCTATATAACACAAGGTGCAAAGCTGAGTTCAGGGTGCGGGTAAAGTAGAGTTGTTGGAGGAATCCATCATGCATGTGTGTGTGAGCTCGTTGACCTTTCATCACCTTGGCTCCCCAGACATTGGCTCATTTCCCGGTGACCTGGCCCAACTTGATCTGTATCAAGTCAGCCAAGTCATGGATTTTTCTGGGGTTTTATAATTCAAGAAAATAGAAATAACTGCAATTTGCATGATTTCGGCAAATTGCAGCTGAAGCTTTCATAAATCATGCAAATTGCGCCCTGCAATTTTTGCACTTTTCTATTTACCTACTTTTATTTTTTAAAAAAATATTTATTATTTTCTAAAACACAAACAAAACAAACAAACATTACACAAAACAAACAAACATCAACATAAAAACATACAAAACATACACAATTAAGGTGAACTACTGATTCCCTCCCCAGCAAAAAAAATGTAACAATATTTTCTCTTACTCTATAATTAAAAAAATGAGTTTCCCTCTTTCTTTCATTTTAACAAATTCTTCTCATTCATTGAATCCACAGAAAAACACATTGTTTTTTCCTAGTCCCTGTAATATGTCTATGAAAGGTTTCCATTCAGTTATAAACCTAGATGTTGTCTTTTCTCTGATTATTGACGTAAATTTTGCCATCTCTAGCACCTTCAGCAACCATTCATCCATAGGTAATATTGAGCCTTTCCATTTTTGTGCATATATAAGTCTCGCTGCCATAGTCATATACAAAAACAAAGTCCCAAAGTTCTTTTTCATCTGGTCATCCATTAAACCCAGCAGAAACTATTCCGGCTTCAATTGTATGTTGATTTTTAATATCTTCTGCATCAAAGAATGAATTTGCAGCCAAAAAGTTTTGGCTTTTTTTACAACACATATGATAAAATGTTCCTTCTTGCTCTTCACATTTCGAGCAGGTTCCCAATGCATTTTTATACATTTTGGACAATTTGAAGGGGACATATACCATCTATACATCATCTTATAAAAGTTTTCTTTAAGACCAGAACTTAGGGTAAATTTTAAACCTCTTAACTATATATCTTCCCATTGGGCCATTGATATATTATAACCAAACTTTTATTTTTAAACGGAAAAAGTTCCTGGATTTTGGGAAAAGCCTGCAGCTTGGCCCACAAATGTAAGCTGAGCTGGGTGCTCGCTGGGAGTCCACCAAGCCCCAATGGACATCCCTACTGTTAAGATCCTGTTGAGAGGACCACTCTTGGAATGCCTGCTTTCAGCCTGGAAATCCTGATGTTTAATACCAATGTTTTAATAGAATGCTAAGAATTGATTGATGGATTTAAAACATTTCTTGGCCGTCTTTCAGGGCAGAGGCCCTCACAAAATGGCTCAACATAATAAAATACATAAAATATTAAAATCAATAAAATAGTAAAATATTAAAAGCAATAAAAAACATGCTCACAATAAAATAGCAGTTAAAACAATAAAACCAACAGTAAAACCAGCAGGAACAACAATAGCAGCAATAACAGTATTCATCATGGGAAGGCCATGGCAAAATAAAATGTTTTTAAGGCTTTCTTGAAAGCCTGCAAGGATGGTGCATGGCGGTCCTTCAAGTAACTAGGTCTCAAATCAAGAGCTTTAAGGAGTAAAACCAGCACTTTGAATTGGGCTGGTTTTAATTTGAATTGAGAAGACATCTTAATCATCAAAACATGCTCCTCTGCTGCTTCTGGTAGTGTTCTTTGAATGTGATCTGTGTATTAAAGTATCGTTATGTCAGTTGAACGTACTTTTACCCAGCTTTGCTTTATCCAGATCTTCTCGCAGTCCTCATGCCATGTAGATAAATAAAGTCATAGTTCAATGGTCAAGCAGATGTTTTGCATGCGGACGTTCGCGGCTTCAGTCACCAGCATCTACGGTTAAAAGGATCAGATAGCAAGTGGTGGGAAAAACCTCTGCCTGAGCCTTTTCATAGCCTAAGAAGACTTTATTCAGAAGAGCCTTAACAACCTGAATTGCCAAGTTCTGGCCTGAACCAGGAGGACTCTTCAGGGATCAACTAGAAACCCACAAAGCAGAAACTCTCCTGTAGCTGCTTATACACATTACAACACCCAGGCGTATGGCATGTTCTGGTGCAGCCTTCCCCAACCTTGTGCGCTCCCCATATTTTGGACTGCAACTCCCATAGACTCCCCAGCCATTATGGGAGATATGGTCCAACACATCTGGAGGGCTTCTCCTTGCTCCACTTCTTCTCGTTCCTTCTTTATTTCTTCCCTTTGACCTTGATGAGATCCCTTCCTTCTCTAACCATCTCTTCCCTTTCAGACCCTGCTTTTTGTTTGCATATGAATTTTCTCGGGGCTGGTTTCAGGACCTGGTATCCTTGGGAAGCTTCTGGGGACCCAGCCTCCAAACTCGGCCCATCCCTGTCACCTGCCCTCAGCCCCCTTTACATTCTCCCCTCCCCAGCACAGCCCTCCAAGCAGCAACATTGACTGGATTTAACTGCCATTTTAATTTCCCTCTTTGCCTCTGTTGTAACGTCACTTTGAGGCATGGTGGGAAATAAAAGTGCCGCCCCTCCGACTAGTCACCTGGTACTGCTCAGAGCGCTCCTGTTGCCTGCCATAACTGCCCCTCGGGCCCATAGAGGGCACCTTGCCCACAGCCCCTTCAATCCTGGAACTGGCCCTGAATTTTCTGGATCAAGTAACAGTACAAAAATCCAGAGACCTGCAAGTAAGAACAGCATGTATATGCTGGCAGATCGTCCCTCCTTAAAAGAAGACTGTGTGCTACCACAAGCATCCAAAACAACCCCATTCTTTGCTCAGCCATGGAAACAGCCAACCTCTTTATAAGTAAACTGAAGTAAACTGAAAGGCAGGTCATTGGAGCCCTCCTTCCCACAGATTTTCTCTGACACAGAAGGCTGCTGCGTATTTCAGGATGCTGCTGCTATTTGCTTTGGCAGGAATGGCCATGGTCCTGGATGATTTCCAAAGACACTGTGATGGACATGTAATCAGCATGTAGGCCACTGCTCCAAATAACTGTGGTAATGTAAACATGACCCCAGTCTTGTTCTTTTGCTTTAGATCATGCATCACTCTACCATCCTGAAACTTTATGGGACCAAATGTAGCATATATTCTTTTCTGCCATTTGTTAACCATGGCCATACATTATTATTCTTTAATGGCAACAACAATTGACAGTTAATATCTTAAAAACGAAACAAAATGGGGGGAAATCTTATTTCGTGTCGGTGATATAGTCACTGCAATGGCTTTTTTAAATTTTGAACTGGCCACTAATCCACAAATATTTTTAAATGGTTGTGTTTCAGTTGTAGAAACTGTTTGGTCAAATGTACTTTTGGGGAAAAGAAGATTTTTTTTATTTTGGAGCAGAGACGTTATTGCTGGGAAAAGAATATCTCCACCCTTATATTGAGGAGAACCGCACTATGCCCCCACCGAAATCTCTATGAGAGATTATTCATTTATCTATCTAAGGTTGCTGTTTCCGTCTTCCATTACTATGTAACCTGAGTTGTTTTAATTGCATCTGAAAGCCTTTTAAGGCATCTTTATTTCATTTTCTTTTATTTATTTATTTATTTTTATTTATTTATTTCATTTATATACCGCCCCACAGCCGAAGCTCTCTGGACGGTTTACAACAGTTAAAAATAGTAAACATTAAAAAGTATACAAGATTTAAAAAAAAACATCAGAAACATAAAACAACAGTATAAAAACAACAGTAAATTATTATGTAAATAATTTATTATGTAAATTATGTAAATAATTTATTATGAAAATTATTATGTAAATAATTTACATTTATTTTAATTATTTGTTTAAATTATTATTACATTTATATCCCACCTTTTTGCCTCCAAGGAGCACAAGGCGGTGTACACGATCTTCCTTCTCTAAATTTTACCCTGTGAGGTAGATTACGCTGAGAATCAATGACTGGCTCAAATTCACTTAGAGGAGATCTACACTAGTCAAGTTAGAACGTGTTTTACCATCTTTAAGTGTGCGTTTCGTAGTATTACGCCACATGACATATAGTTTGTGACGTTTTATTGTTGTCTGTTCTCCGGTTTTTATTTTAAACTTCTCTGAAATAAGTCGTTCTATTTGGTATGATGTGGCCGATTTCATTGTATTAAACGGGTTTCTTGTATTTCTTTAGCCAATCACATTCCTGGGGGGCATGTTTATGTAATTTCCGAGCCCAAAGTTGGAGCCGTTTTTCTTCTGCTTTCAAGCCTCTTTTTTGCAGCCACTTCCAGTTTCACTTTTGGGAGGCTTCTTGGTGGATTGTTTGTAGGTGGAGGGGCAATTGAAGTGGAGAGAAGAGGAAGTGGGTGGGGAAATGGGCAGACGGGGAAATAGAACAAATGGATATATTTTCTTAGTGTGGCCAAAAAGAATGCATTCCTACGGAAAGAGAAAACGTATGTAAATGTTTTAAAAACCGCTACATTTTAAATTGTTCAAAAACAAAACGTTCAATGACTGTAAAAACAATGTTTCATATACTAGTGTAGATCCCCTCTTGGTGAGCTCCATGGTCATGTGGAGACAAGAACCTGGATCTTCTGAGTCCCAGTCCAACACTCTAACCACTACACTACACTGGCTGTCAGACCTTTGACAGTGATTAGTTGATGGAGGATGGTCTGACGGTTACAAAATGATTTTAACAATTGGCTTAGTGATGTAGAATTATACTGTTGGGGGGATCTCAAATGCTGTCTAGTCCCATCCTCTGTCAGTGCAATAAACCCACTGTTATTGCAACCCTTGATGGGTGGCCATCTACCTCTATTTAAACATCTGTAACCAAGGAGAGTCCTTCACCTTCCGAGACAGTCTCATACCATCAGGAAATTCTTCCTGTTTAATTTCACTTCCTTGTAACTTGTACCTGTTCTTACTCCCTGGAGCAACAGAGAATAAATTTGGTCCAGATATTTGAAGATGGAAGATATAAAGCTTCATCCCACATACCTGCTTCCTCGGATTATCCCCATAGCACTAAGCCTTCATGGTGGCGGTTATTTTTGCTACTGGGAGACAGCAAACCTTTGCAAACCAGGAAGTGAGTTTAAGGGGGGAAATGTAAAAAATCATTAAAAAAAATCAACGGATGACCCAATTCAATTCAAAATTGGTATGCTTAAAGCTCTCCCTAATATCTATTACTGTGCCAATTTTGGTGTCTTTATCTCTAAAGCTTACGCAGATGTAATCATTTCTTTAAAATCCTGCTCCTGCACCCCAGCGGCACCTCGGAAGATACGCTCAAAATGTAGGGGCTAAATACGGCAAAACTTTTTGCTTTATTGCACAATTAAGGCAGGATGCCTGGGAGTACTTCACAATCAAAGCAGATTATAAGGTGGAAAACTTATGAGTCCTTTGCATGCAATTCTGAGTATGGAGGGTAGTGGATAGAGTATTGGACTTTTACCTAGCTTTTACCTAGCATTATGAAAAGTGTTGTTCATAAGAAGGCATTCTGGAAGCCTAAGAGGGCACTTAGTTGTTTATCAGCTTCATAACAGCATGAGAGGGCTAACTTGCTTCCTCCAGGTTCTTTACACCATACTGCATAGTTTCATGTTATTTTTAAAAAATAAAAATACAGGTCAGTATCCAATGCTGCCTGTGAGTCACCACTGGTGCAACGGGAAGCTAGCACTTCTGAAAGTGACTGGAAATGAGGCAAAAGGCTTATTTCCAGAATACAACAGGTCAGCGAAGCTAGCAGAAAGGAGTGCCTAGGAAGCACTAGGTTCATGTGCTGGTTGTGGGTCTTGCTGGCACAAAATACTCAACAGAGGTGCAGTGGATACATTGGGTACTGCTCCAAATATCTACAGTTGGAGGCATATAAAAGATAACATAAGTTTTATTTTAACTGCAACAGTCACTGGGCCGGGTAACATTGAGCAGAAGGTATAATGAAAACTCAGGATGCTTTTAACATTCTTTTATCTCTGAAGATATTTTATTCTCTCCTCTTTGTTTGCTTTATCTGTTTTAATCTTATTTGATGTTGCTTAGTGCTGCATTTATTATATTATTTTCTTATTGTATTGTTGCACTTGCTGTTTTTATCCTGTGAGCTGCCTGGAGGTTTTTTTTATATTATTATTAGAGGTGTAGATGTTGAGCATATAAATTGCCCCTCTCCTAAGGCCATAGCTAGACCTAAGGTTTATCCCTGGATCGTCCAGGGGTCAAACCTGTTCATCTAGGTGACACACAGGGGATCCAGTGCTCAGGCAGGGGCGAACCCTGGATGATCCCAGGATAAACCTTAGGTCTAGCTGTGGCCTAAGTCAACGACAGGGTTGCACTGAGCATAGAAGGCTAGTAGACAAATAACTTCACGTATTTTGGCTTCATCAATCAAATATTCCTCCCCGAAAAAGGAGGCTTGTTATAGTGCTTGAGCAGCAGAAACGTTCGAATGTTACTTTGCATGGGTCTAAAAATAACAGCATCTTTAGTCTTTAGAAATGAAAGAAATGTTGTGTAGCATAAATCACTGGCTTTACCAACGTCTAACACACTCAGACAAGTGCAAGGATAGATAAAAGCTTTTGATAAATGCTTTCTTGTTTATAAACTTAGATGATGACTTTTAATTGAAAAGGTGGTAGCTGAAATCCATGGTCTCCTGCCTTACTCTCCTAGGACAGTCATATCTGTGGTCCATACTTAGTGATGTGACACTGTATGGTGTCTATTGAATGTATGCTGTTTGGTTGATGCTTGTAATGTAGTAGGCTCCATGTAACTAGATTTTGAGATTAATAATACTCCAGGTCATTGGGATCAATGGGCAGTATTCAATTCAACATTAGTGTACAGCGCTTTGTTAGAAAACACTATATAAATTATTATTATTATTATTATTATTATTATTATTATTATTATTGTGCTAGTATACTGTGAATAATCTGACTATGTGTGGATGTTGTCTGCTATGGATTATTCACAGTACATTTAGTTGTACTAGCATAAGTGACCTCTAGCGCAAACCCAGTAGCATCTGTTAGCATGACCGGTTTCCCTGGAAAACCTGTTGTGCCAGCAAATGCTGTTGGTATTGTGCTAGGGATCACTTACTTTAGTGCTAGTGTCGACTTGGATACTGCCTGCCTAAGGGCCTTGCTAGACGAGGCGTTAGCACGGTGTGAGGCCTGGCCTTGTCCCTGTGCATCCAGATGACGCACAGGGGATCCCGGGCTCAGGCAGGGCTCAAACCGCCCTGGCCCCGGGCTAACCGGCACTGCTTTTGGCCCGGTTTTTCCGCAGTCCCGGCCTGAGCCCGGGGCTGTGGAAGGTCTAGCCCATTCTGCCGCTTTTCCTGGCTACTGCATTTACTCGCGAGTAGCTGGGCGAAGCCACGCACTGGGCTCAGCGCTCCACAGGAGTGCTGTGCCCATTGGGCCGGGGGGGGAATCATGGGGGGGAGGGAGATCGGGGCCAGGGGGAGGAAATTGCGGGGGGAGATGGGGGCCGGGGGGGGAAAAGAGCAGACCTGGTGGGAGAGATGGGGGGGAAGAGCGGAGCCAGGGGACATCGGAGGGGAATTGTGGCCCAGGGGCAATGGGGGGGATCGGAAATCACGAGCGGGTAGGCGGACGAGGGGGGCATCAGACATGGCTGGTGGGTGGGCGGGCAGGTGAGGAGGGCATTGGACATGGTGGGCAAGTGAGGAGGGCATTGGACATGGTGGACAGGTGGGCAGGTGAGCGGGGCATTGGACATGGCGGGCGGAGGGGCAGGGGGGCATTGGACATCACGGTGGGGGGAATCGGGGGCAGGGGGAAGTGGGTAACCCTTTTTTTTAAAAAAAAAACCCACCCTACCTTATCGTTGGTGCGCTCCTGTGCACATGGCCCCTTTAAGCTGAAAAAAAATGGCCGACACGATGGAGCTTTCCTTTACCCCGTCGCGTGTTACATTTAGCTAGGAGTGACAGCCCATGCTACTTCTAGCATGGGCTGGCCATTCTACATGCCTGGATTCCCAGGTAGGTCTAGCAAAGCCCTAAGAAGTGAATCAGATCAAGTTCACCCATTTTATCTTGGATCTTGAGCTACTTGTGAGGCAGACTCAAACTGCTGGATATGACATGAACTGCCTGGAAGGGAATAGGATTCCCGGCTAAGTGGCTATTGACAGTTCCACTGATCCCACAATATAAACATTCAAACCAAAAAGACTGAGGGAAAGGAAATGTTACATCTCCATTTTATAATAATAAAATGGTAGAGATAATAATAATAATAATAATAATAATAATAATAATAATAATAATAATAATAATAATGGCAGGGAGAATTTATGCAGGATCTCAAGAGAATTTTATGCCAAAGACCACCACTAAACTTTTGTTTTCTTGTTGATTGTATTGCTTTAAGAAATTGGTGGCTGCACTTGCATTTTTATCAGATATGACATGGTTTTAGTATTATGCTATAAACGCTCTATGGGCTTTTAATAAAAGAGCAGAATATTGTTTGTTTATTTGTTTATTTATTGAAATATTTTTATGACGCTCATCGAAACAGGCTCCCAGAGCGGCTTATGTAAAATCAGTTAAACAATACAGTCCCTGCTTACAGGTTTAAAAGCTAAAAAGACATGACACATAAGAAAAAGGAAATGGGGAGGGAAGAGGGGAAAAATTAATTGGTGGAATGACCCTTCTCTCCTCTTATCTCCCTCTTATCACCCTCAGAACGTCCTTCTGGAATGTGAGTAGGATCTGAAGTGATTTAGAAATGGTTGTATAGGGGGACTTCGTTCTGAGTGTCACTAGCAGGGAAAGGAAGCTAAGGAGTATCTGGCTACTTGCAGTTTTGTATATAGTTGAGTAGCAGTTTCTGGTGTCAGAAGACAAATTGAAAACAAGGCAGTAAAAAGTGGACCAGGAAAGTATTGGTGTTTGAGAACTGGAGAATATGGAAGCAAGCATTTGAACTGTACTGCGTTGCACAGAGAGGGCCCAGTTAGCATTATTTCTGCATGTGGCAAGTGAAGAAGCAAGAGAGAGATTTAATACTTTCCAGTCTGATGATGATGATAAGTATAAAATTCAAGCTAGACTGTTCCACTGTTGTACAGATCTTACCATCAGGACGTTTTGGCTTATATTTAATCAAAATCTAGGTAGCTGTAACTTATACCCATCATTTTGGGTCCTAATTTCTGTGGCCATGGAAAATACTTCTTGACCACCTTCTCAGTGACGCCCTTTTATGTACCTGAACATTGCTAATGTGTCTCTCCTCAGCCTTCTTTTCTCCAGACTGAACATCCCAAGTTCCTTCAGCCTGTCCTCATGGAGTATGTCCTCAAGTCCCTGTATCGTCTTTGTTACCCTCCTCTAAACCTGTTCTAAGCTGCCAATATCCTTCTGGAAATGTGGTGCCTAGAATCATACGCAATAAGATTCTCACTTGGGCCACAGCTAGACCTAAGGTTTATCCCTGGATCGTCCAGGGGTCAAACCTGTTCATCTAGGTGACACACAGGGGATCCAGTGCTCAGGCAGGGACAGACCCTGGATGATCCCAGGATAAACCTTAAGTCTAGCTGTGGCCTTGGTCTCACTACTGCCGAGTAGAGAGGAATAAGGAATTTGATACAATACTTCTTCTAATGCAGCCCAGTACTGCGTTAGCCCTTCTAGTGGCTATCTCACACTACTGACTCATGTTCAGCTTGCTGTTGATGGCCACACCCCAATCTTTCCCTGATGTAGTGCTTCCAAGCCATGAGGCCCCTATCTTGTATGTGTACCCTACATTCTAACTCCCTGTTAAAGGACATCTTGTTAAAGGACATTTTTCTAAAATGTGTAAAACTAAGGACAGGAAAATTCAAGGCAGACAGATATTTTCAGTAGAAGAAAAAATATTCAGTGTTTCTTCATTGCTACATTGACTTCTACAGCTCTAGAAGATGAACCGCCCAGAGAGCGGTTATTATTATGTAATAAATAAATAAATAAATAAATATGAATGGAGTATGGATATTCTTAAAAAAGATCACATGTATGTGACTTTTAAAATTGATACAGAGGCACAGGCTAATGCTGTCTTTAAAAACATACACAGCCTTGCAAGTGAAACCCCTTCAATATTCAAATACCAGATTAATAACATACTCTGGAAAAAGACTGCAAGTATCTGGTAAATGTAACCTGGATTGCAAGTATAAAAATAAAAGAGCTCAGTTGGAATTTCAGGTTGTAGGCTTTGATGCACAGACTGTACTGAGTTTACAGCCTGGGACTCATTTAAATTTGGTTCAAAGAATTAATTTAATGCATCAGAGTACAAAGTTGTGTTTGAAGGCCTGGGTTGTTCACAAGAGAAATACTCCATCAAAATCCACCCACAACTTCCACCTGTAATTCATGCACGTTGAAAGGTTCCAGTGACAGTAAGGGATAACCTTGGAAATGACTTGTATGGAACAACTACTGTATCTATGCTGCTCTGGGATTGCCTTTGGTGATAAAGGGACGTTATAGAAGATTTTAAAACTCATAAATGACAGTACTTTTTTCTTTCAAGGCAATTAACTGGGAGTTAACTCTAGAAGTCAAGTTCAGAGAATGAGCTAGAGCCGTTGCAGCTTGCACTGCAGTACATAGGGCAACCCCTCCTTTTGCCTCTACTGAATCAGGGAACATGCAGCAGCAGTGCAGCCCAGCAACAACAGCGAGCAAGGGTGATGGCCTGGCTTATGCCTTTGACAGGCCTACTGGCCCACTTGCTACTGTCCAAGCATGAATCATAGAACTGGAAGGGTCTTGGAGGACGTCTTCTTCAGTCCAGGTTGTGTGTGTGTGTGTATCTCTTGATGTTCCTTCAAATCCAAAGTGGAATCTATAGGAGATCCATTGACTTAGGCCTTAGCTAGACCTAAGGTTTATCCCGGGGTCGTCCCTGCCTGCTTCCGGGATATCCTGTGTGTTATTTACATGAATAGGGATGACCTCGGGACGATCCTGGGATAAACCTTAGGTCTAGCTAAGGCCTGAGAGGGCTTATTACCACTTATTTACTCTCTTGCCATGTCTCACACTGCTGACCATGATAACTATTTGACTGATTTCATAGGATTTATGGATCCCATCCTCCACTTACCAAATGCCCTAGCCGATATACAATAAAACTACAATAAAAGCTAAGTAAAATTGTCTACATCATAACACGCACAAACACACACACACACACACACACACAGAGAAATAAAAACATTCAATACAATAGTGTACTAAAATATTGAAATCTTTTATTGAGATATGATAAAATTTAAAATAATCTGTCACTCACATGTCCACCTCATATAGATCAAGTACTCACTCAGCAGACTGTAACCTTTATGTGTGGAGTGGGAGTGTGTACATTACCAATTGTGTGTACATTACCAATCAAGAGTGTGTACATTACACTAGGTATGAAAATTATCCACAGTATTGGCTCATTATTAATTAACCACATAATTATTATTAGTATGTTTAATTTAGGAAGCACCATCAGTGTGCATGACACTTTACTGTGCAAAAGAGGCCAGGAACCTGCCCCAAGGTGCATAACATCTGCAATGGTAAATTATTATTACTGAATTTTCCTATTCAGTTCCAGAGAATTGCCTGAACATGTTTCTTATATTATCTTCTGTCTAATTTCCGCCATCTTTCCACAATATTTCCATAGTACTGTTCTCAAGGGGAGGCACATGTATAATTAAAATCACCAATAAGCAGCTATAAAATTATACAATATATAATTATATAATAAAAATCAATCTTAGTTTCATTATTAAGCCAATATAATCAGTTAACTTGAATTTCCTCATTAATGGTATGGACAGGATGGTGCATTGTTTATACTAAAAGATGTAGAGGTATTTTGCACCAAGAAATGCAAAGTTTGGAACACATATATACCTATACTTTTGTTTATGTTTCATTTTTTATTTCCCAATTACCTGCTTTCAGTTCCACGTATTACAATTTGAATTTGTTAAACCTGTTATTTCATCTATTAAACTTATTTATACAGTGAAAATTAATTTTTTCTGTGAGCCATGAAAATGGTGTTTTCTTTTATATAAGTATGCTTTAACATTCCAAGATATTGTGAAGTGGTAATAAGTTCAAAGAAAAATGAAACATAAAGCAGGACTTCAGAATCAGTTGAAAGGTTTTTTTAAAAAACGTGGGACCTTTCAAGACCATCTATAGTGAGCTGCTGAAGAATTTTTGGCTGGAACTAAAAGAAATCTTCCTCCGGTGTTAGAGTGAAATACCAGATTTTCAAGAAAATGTGTGTTTTATCAAACCTAAACTATCACTCTGTAAAGAAACATGAGTCCAAAATGTGTTTAATTCTTCCTGACATGTCAGAAGTTATGCTTTGTAATGAAGGATGAATACGATTCTTCCTAAAGATGTGTGTGTGAGAGAGAGTTTTATAGACTGTATCTATATGAAACTTTCTTCCAAAGATGAGTTGCTCAGGTTTATAGGAATAATTTATAAGGTTCCTCAGCCCCTCTTTCAATATGGAACAGACTGATGAGCAGGGTAAAGAGTTTGCTCCTCAGAAAATTAAGTAGGTCACATACAAGTTAATCTAGGGCAGTGTCCTTTACTACAGGGCCTGAGGGCCACTGTCACCTTGCACTCACCCTAAATGTGGCCCTCCACCTCTCTCTCTCTCTCTGTGGAATGAGCTCCCTAAGGAGGTTCGCCTGGCACCTACACTATATTCTTTCAGATGCCAGGTGAAGACCTTTTTATTCTCTCAGCATTTTAACTGACTATAAATTTAATTTTAACTTTGCTGGTTTAAATTTGTATTTCTGCACCGCTGCTGATTTTATCCTGGTTGTGCTTTTTATATTGTATTAAATATCATGTTTTTATACTGTTTGTTTTATACTTTGAATGGTTTTAATTTTTGTGAACCGCTCAGGTAGCTTGGGCTATTGGGTGGTATAGAAATGCAATAAATAAAAGATGTGTCTGCATATCACTTGATGAATTACTTCAGTGATAAGATTTAAATACTTCAGAGAACCACATTTGGGGAACCACTTCCATAAGCAGAAATAATCTGGTTTGTATGTCACAATAATAAGCCAGGGTCCTGGTTTATGTGTTCGTGAATGGTTTCCGATCACTTCTACTGCAAACAGGAGGACCTAAACAAACCATGGGCCTTCTGTTCTTGGTCTGCTTATCGTGACATGTGAACTAGGACCTCTGGCTTGTCTTTCTACTGACAAGCCAGAGTTGATATATAACCCAATAACAAACCATGGCTTATAACTCAGGCTTGACACCCCAACCTGGTGTACTACTACTCCCATCATCTCCAACTAGCACTGGGTGGGGCTGATGGAGGTTGTAGTACAACATATCTGGAGGGCATCAGGTTGGGAAAGGCTACTTACACAAACATTTGTCTTTGTAAAATGGCACAAGTTAAAGAACACTTTAACAATATCATGCACTCCAACTGTTCTTCCTAATTATGGGTACCTGTTTTTGCCTTTTGGGACTAGACCTTGTTAAAACTTGTGCAATAATCTACCACAGTTGGAATTTGATGTCAGGTCTATGTTAATCTGTCAAAGAAACTGAAAAATAAAAGTACTGAGTACTGACATTAAAAAAAACTCCACAGACTTCATTTATGTATTATTTTCCTATTTACAGCCCCTTCCTCCGCCCCCTCCCGAAGATTTCAAGTGTAAGTAAAATATAAACTGGTAAGAATTACAAGGTTCAGATATCCAATAAATCCTTGTCAAAATATGTGATGGTGCAACATTGGAAAGAAAAAGGAGGAAGAAATTGGAATGGGGGAGAGAGAAGGGAAAAGTAGAATTCATCTAATAAGAATGTCAACAAATGTAAATATATGCTATTCAGTCTGAGGGCATAACTGAGTGATAAGCCAGTTCCCCCCACGAGGTTAATTAAGATCAATTAACTCTGTATTCATTGTTTACGCAACCAGCGCCCAGATTTGTCATCACTGGCATATGTTAGCCATGCATAACAGGTAAGCAAAAAGTAATCTGGTGTGACTCTGTCTTGTCACACCAGTAGGGTGACCATATGGAAAGGAGGACAGGGCTCTAGCATCATTTAACAGTTGTATAGAAAAAGGAATTTCAGCAGGTGTCATTTGTATTCATGCAGCACCTGGTGAATTTCCCTCTTCATCACAATCTGGTCAAGAGGGCAGGGTTCCTGCAGCTTTAAACTGCTGTGATGAAGAGGGAATTTCACCAGGTGCTGTGGGAATACAGATAACACTCCCTTTTCTATACAACTGTTAAAGATACAGGAGCCTTGTCCTCCTTTCCACATAGTTACCCTAAACACCAGAAAAGCATTATATCCCAGTGGCAGATCACAAGTGTTTGCATGCAAAAGGTCCCAGGTTCAATGTTGGGCATCTCCATGTAGAGCTGAGAAAGAGCATCATCAGACAAGTGTTTTATCGCACGCTTGCTACTGCTCACTTATGGATGTGCGCGTGTCCTATAGATGATGCCGTCCGCCTTCCAAATGCCTCCCACTCCTTCTTGCCTGTTTTCCGTCACAAAATGGACCCCTTTTAAACCAACTTAAAAAAATAATAAAAAAAACACCCCGGAATGAGCTGCCATTTCCTGCTGTGTGCAGGAAAAGCTGCGCAATAAAAACAGCCCTTGAACGGGCCATGTGGTGTTTGTTTACTTCCTCTTTTTTCTCCCAGTAGGAAAAGGAAGTATTGTAGGACAGGAGCGGGGGCTGGGAAGGAATGGTAGGGAACCGCAAAGGGAAAAGAAGACAGCTTTCCATGTTCCCCAATACTGCTTGGCTGCAGTCAACAAAGCCCAATCCCCCTATGAGTGGAGGAAACACAAGCTAGCATCTCAAGCAGAATTGAACATTTACTGTGTAGAACTGGCAAGTGGATGGCTATAAAACGACAATAAGACACACAGCCACATTCAGCTACCTGTAAATCTAGAGGACAAACCCACATTTCTTCCAATAAGCATTTTCTGCTTTTCAGAAGAGTGACCATCAGAATGTCTAAGGACTACTTAAGCAAATTGCTGGGATGGCCCCATGTTTCTCACAGGCCATAATCTCACAATCTATATTGGCTGGAGGAGGGAGGGGGGAACCTTTGCTGTACTACTGCAATTCTAGTAAAAACTAATGAGATGTACCAGGGCTGAAGCCAGACTGGAAGCTAGACCTTCTGACTCAAGACATTTTACTGTCCCAAGATACTTTGCTGCCTGACACAGAGCAACAAATGGCATTTCCCCTCCCTGCCTCATCAAATGAAGGGGTATTGTACTCAGTGCCAAAGTAACCTCATTTCCCCTTACCCCACCAGATTTCATTAACCTATACTATTGAGCATGCTCAAGTGCAGTGGAACAAGCTTAGGCCATAGCTAGTAGGGGTGTGCACGGACCCCCTACTCCGCTTCACTTTAAGATCCGCCATTTTCGGATCGGCCCCACTCCGCCTGTGCCCACTCCGCTCCGCTCGGAGCTCCGGATCTGGATCGGAGCTCCGGTCCCCCCATAGGGGGGGTTACCGGGCCCTGCCGCCATCGCCGCCCATGCGGCGACGGCGGCAGAGCCTGGTAAGGAGGAGGGGGGGCTTACCTGCCTCCGTCCGTGGTCCGTCACCATCTTCAATTGAGCCCGTGGTTCCACCAGGAAGTCTGGGCCGTGCGGCCCAGACTTCCTGCTGGAACCACGGGCTCAATTGGAGACGCTGAGGGACCGCGGACGGAGGCAGGTAAGGGAGAGGAGGGCGGGGGGGTTACCGGGCCCTGTTGCCATCGCCGCCCATGCGGCGACAGCGGCAGAGCCCGGTAAGGGACCAAGGGGGAGGGAGCCTTACCTGCCTCCATCCGCGGTCCGTCGCCGTCTTCAATTGAGCCCGCGGTTCCACCGCAAGTGCGGCCCAGACTTCCTGCTGGAACCACGGGCTCAATTGGAGATGCTGACGGACCACGGACAGAGGCAGGTAAGGGAGAGGAGGGCGGGGGGCATTACCGGGCCCTGCTGCCGTCGCCACATGGGCGACAGTGACAGCGGCAGGGCCCGGTAAACCCCACTTACCTTTCCGGCGGAGCTCCGGATCGAGGCGAAAGATCCGCCTTCACCTCGATCCTCTTCGCCACGCTCCGCCGGCCCCCCAATCCTCTTCGCCTCTGCCTTAAGGGCAGGCGAAGCCCCCACTCCGCTACTGCTTCTCCGGTCCGATTAGAAGCGGAGCACATCCCTAATAGCTAGACCTAAGGTTTTATCCCGGGATCGTCCCGGGGTCATCCCTGTTCATGTAAATGACACACAGGATATCCCGGGAGCAGGCAGGGACAACCCCGGGATAAACCTTAGGTCTAGCTAAGGCCACAGTCTACAAAAGGAAGCTTAGTTCTTTTTTTCTTCTTTTTTTCTTCCATTCAGATTTCCTTATTCTATTCAAAAGATGGACAAGATAAAGCTATATTCTGTAAAAGAGGATCATATGCTGTTCCATGTGTAAGCCAGCACCAAAATGGAATACAAAGAGCGTCATCATACAAGCATTTTATCACATGGTTGCTACTGCGCACTTATGGATAGACCCTTTTTAATCTGACTTTTTTTAAAAAATGGAATGTGCCACCATTTCTTGCTGTGTGCAGGAAAAGCGGCATGATAATGGCCCCTGAATGGGCCACGTGTTCTTTGTTTACTTCCTCTTTCTTCTCCTGGGATGAAAGAGGAAGTAATGAAGGACAAAAGCAGGGGTGAAGAAGCAATGGTAAGGAAACACAATTTTCCCTGTGTGAGGATGCCCAAAGAGAAAAAGACTGAGCGAAATCTGCAGTGGTGTGAAAGACCTGCAAAGCTGGCAAGAAAATAGCATGCTCAGGTTCTCCCTCTGTAGTCCTTTGGCATGGGGCCTGAGAGACACTTCACCCCAGTGTTTGATAAAATGTCTTGTTGCTTTAAGAAGGTCAGCATGGCACCCTATGAAAAATAAGCATGAAAGGTTTGCATCTTCAGTAAGTGAGTACCTCCTGGGCTTCGGAGCCACCAGCCTCCACTGGCTTTACTCTGAATAATGTTAGGCCTTGACAGGAACTTGGACTTGCATGTTTACTTAGAGGAAAGTCCATTTAACTTTACAAGGGGCTTATTCCACAATACATGGACACAGGATTGTAGCTTTTCATAAAGCCTGGCTCTAGCCCTACATTTAGGGTGACCAACTGTCAGGATTTCCCCGGATTTGTCCTGGTTTTTGTTCTTTCCATGGTGTCAGGGGGGATTTTCTATAATTTTCAATAATGTCCTGGAATGACACACCTTCCCCTTTAAGGCTGCCATTAGCATGGCAGGAGGGAATGACATGCTTTCTTGAGGCACATCATTCCCCCACCCCGAGCTCCAATTGAGGTCTTAAAGGGGAAAGTGGGTCATTCATGGACATTATAGAAAAGGCCCCAATTGGAGTGGATGGTGGTGGTGCAGAATGAAATCCTTTCCCCTCCTCCACTCCAATCGGGTTCTTTAAGGTGGCGGGGGAGTAACGTACTTTCTGCAGGACTCAGAAAGCTGCTTCCCCCCCCCACACACACTAGGTGTCCTCTTTTTTGGTTTCCCAAATATGGTCACCCTACCTACATTGTGAACCCTTCCTGATTTGTAAGATCTGCCATGCATTTGGTTTTCATGAAACTGCTTTTCTGTTTGTTTTGTTTTTAAAAGCAGCACACAGAAGATAGTCTTGTGTGGCTTTCTTCTGCCTTGCACCTTCTCCTGTAACAAACTGCACCTGCCCTGCCCGGATGTGTGGTAACAGGTATTAAAAGGTCAACTATGAGCTCAGTTCATCTATGGTATCCATAAGGTCTTTTGAATAGGTAGTTTTACCCCACTTGAGATGCAGCTCATTGTCAGTGATTGGAAGCTAAAGGAAACATTCTTTCCCTTGGCTCAGGCAGATCAGTTCACGTTGTTTTAAATCAAGAAATCTATCTAGAATGCAGAGCATTTTTCATATAAATCTGCAGAAGATCAGCTAAGATAGACAGCGAAACATATGCTTATAGTTGAGGTTCTGGCAACAGATGCTATGTGCAACCGATGGTCAAGATGTTGTGGTTCAGAGTTGGAAAGCGAATAATTCCTGAGAGGAAGGATTCTACAGCCCTGGGCAGCTGATCCTGTAATAAAATAAATAAGCAATAAAAATCCACTTCCTGTTTTGAGAGTTCGCATTTCATACTGGCAAAATTCACCTACTAAATTCAATTTCATGCTTCCATAAATAAACCTGGCACCTTCTAAAATACTTTCCCATCTGTTTTACAACTGGGAGCATTTTATTTAATGCACCCTTGAGATTCACACCATTGGGCGGGGGAAGACGGGGATACTATTTGTGAAGGACACAACATTTTGACTTGGACGGAATTCAGAAAAATAATCAAAAGTTTCCCAAAATTCTCTTATAATTGAATTCTTTCACAAGTAATAATGTGTTTTCTATCACGTACCGACTGGAAAAAGGAAAAACGATATCTTTATTTTCATGAAGTAGAAATGTAGTGCTTTTGTGCTACATTGAAGTTTAAGTCGATTGGAGTTTTCCCCTCAAATTCAGCCATTCAGAAGTTAGAAACAACATTTGCAGAATAGCAAATAGTGCCTCCCCACGTCCTTGTCAAGGTGCATAGTACCTAGGGCCAGACAAGTTACTTTGGCACCTGAGCCAGAAAATCCCACAAATGCCTCTGTATGAATACAACAACAACAACAACAACAATTTTCTAACCCTTTCATGACACCCAGAATCAGGGGCAGCTGCCTCACTCTGCCAAATGGTAGGATTGGTCTTATACTTCACTGACAGGCATACATTAACGCCTGCAGGCAAACAGATTTTGTTCCAGTTGGACATGAGGGTGAAGGGTTAAGCCAAAGACGTCATGGAAAATGAAGGCTGATTTTAACAGTAAAGAGACGGATAATGACCAATAGGTGTTTGGAAGTCGTTTTTGGCAGGAGCACCAGTGAGAGCAAATGGATGTAGTCATTTAAGAGAGCAACTGAGACTGGTAGAGTGAAAGTCTTGGACAAGGGTATAATGAGAAATAAGTGTGACATCACATGTAGAGTGGAGCAAAGCCATGAAGTGTTTTAAAGTTAAGTTCAAGGTGAGTGTTGTTATCCCTACTTTAAATAAGAATACTGTAGACCTTTGAAAGTGCAAAATGCTAATTTCAAAAATTACTATCGGTAAACTCAGAAGCTCTGAAAATATGAAAATTCTATACTTATGTCATGCTTCGCTTAGAGAAGACAAAATAAAATATGCATTAATGGAATATATCTACAGTATTTCATGCCATGTTTTCTGACAATCCTGCCTGTTCCCCAGTACCTGAAAGGGATTCATGGAAAGAATTTTGAAAAGCAAATGAAGGGAAGAGGAAACAAGATTTAGCTGGAAAGCAAGGTGCAAAAGTCTCCTTTTAAAAAAGAGCCCTTTAGAACTTTGCATATGAATTCAGCTTATTTTTGGAACCTCAATCGTTGAAGTTCAATCGCATAACATTTTAAACATTTGAAGGAGCTCTGAACATTTTAGCTGTTGTGAAGCTAATGTGGAATAATATGTGGTTGGTGAAAATCCATTTTTCCCCAACTACTGAAAGGATTGCAGCTGAGTTCAGAGGGAAAAGGGAAATTGGGCAGATGACATCAGTGTCCCTGCTACTAAAAAAAGACCCGGTGTAGGGGAAATTGTTATCCCTCTCTTTGGCACACTTTCAGTATTGGCATACCATGCTGAGATGTGCTAGAACACAGGATAACACTTTTAAGATAAAGCCTTGTTAAGTAACATCTTGGTACTTGCTGGCCAATGCCTTGGAATGTGCTGACGCACTGACTCAAGAGCCACAGAATACAATACAGTATTGAAGACACTATGCTGTGATCACGTATTTCCTTAACCCTTATATGGTATATTCATGCTGAACACACACTAACCAACACCTCTTGTGCACCCCCTGTGCACGAGGTAATCATGCATTTAACATGCTGTACTTAACAACCAATCATAGCTTGTATACAAGAAATGTAACCACTTAGTTCTTAATAAAAACCAAGCCGGGGCCGCCTGTTTGGGATGCCTCCCCTTCATGCAGTTGGACTCCTTGCCAGTTATTCACTACATCTGGTGACCCCGACGTGATCGGATCCAGGAAACCCCCTGCTCATCGGCTGGAATAGCCTTGGCGCCACTCAGTGTTCCTACGCTCCCTTATTGTGAGTATGGGGGGGGAATTGTCAGCTCCGCAGAAGCTTCATGCACAAGAGCTACATAAAATTTTAAAAGAGCAAGGTTGTACAACTGTATCCCTCAGTCATGTAAGTGACCTAGTAAATGAAATAGGGTTGCAATGCCCTTGGTATCCCGAGGCAGGGACACTTCAGCTCACAGATTGGGTGAAAATAGGTACACACCTATACACTGAACCACGAGCTCCCATACAGCACTTGTTGCTGTGGCAGCGATGCAAAGATGCGCTGGAGAAGGTAGGAACCGAGGCATCCTCCAGCTCATTATCTTTTATCGCTCCCATTTCTCAAACATCACTCCCATATCCCCAGTTAGTGCCTCCTGCATCAGCTTCACAGCTGAGAGGAGAAGAAGCAAATAGTGAAGTGTTGCCAAAACTTAGCAAAGTCCGTGAGGCTTTTGAAGAGGAAAAGAGGAAAGGAACACTAACCTCAGATGAGCTGTTTGAGGGTCTTAACAACTTTCCTTCAGCTTATCCTATAACCTCACATCAAAATGACCAAGGACAGGTAGTTGTCAATTGGACATCATTGCCTTATTCAGTACTTAGAGAATTGAATAAAGCTATTCAAGAGACAGGCATACGCTCTACTTATGCCCAAGGCATGGTGGAGAGTATTGGCAATGGATACACTATGCTTCCTCAGGATTGGAAAGATTTATTTCGCATGATCCTAAGTCCAGCCCAATATGTAGTTTGGGACAGTGAATACAGAAAAGAGTCGCTCCATATAGCCCTAAGCTCTAATGGAGTGATTACAGCAGAGCAGTTGTATGGCAGTGGACAGTTTGCAGGGATAGAGGCACAGGCGCAACTACCTATGCCTACCTTTCAGGCCATTAACCGCTGCATCCTAAAAGCATTTCAAAGGGTGCCAGTGTCTGGAAAACCCTCAAAATCCTTTACTATCACACGCCAAGGACCTAGTGAGCCTTACCATCAATTTATAGACAGGTTAAAGGAAGCCTTACAGAGACAAATTGACAATGAAGAAGCAAAAGCAGAATTAATGAAGAAATTAGCCTATGAGAACGCCAATGCAGATTGCCGTAAAGTTTTGCAATCTGTTATTGCTCGGCAAACTTATGAGTTGGCTGACATGATCCAGGCTTGCGCAGATGTTGGGACTCAGATACACCAAATGGCCATGTTAGCTGGAGCCCTCCAAAAAGGCAATAAGCCACGTGGCAATTGCTTTAATTGTAAAAAGCCAGGTCATTTTAAGAACCAATGTCGTGCTCCTGGAGGAGGTGCTCATAAAAAGGGAGGAGGAGACAAAAAGAAGCCATCTAAACCCTGCCCTAAATGTGGAAAAGGGTATCACTGGGCAAACCAGTGTAGAAATATAGTGAACCAAGAAGCAGGAAACCAAGAAGCGGGAAACTAATTAATGGGCCTACACCTAGCCCAGGAAATAAGGGTGCTTCATCATCCATGCCTGCAATTGCATTTAAAACACCTACTGCTACCAGCAGAAATGCAGGCATAGATTTAAGTAACACTGAAGATAAAGAAATCACTTTACCTGGAGAAGTCATTCTTATGCCCTCTCAACTCCAGGGCCCCTTACCAAATCAAACTATTGGGCTTATTTTACCACGATCTGATGCCAGTAAACAAGGCATCCAAATTGTGCCAGGAGTTATTGATTCAAACTATCAAGGCATAATCTATGTTCAAATGTGGAGCCATCTCCCTATGAAATTAAGAATTGGAGATGCATGGGCACAACTCATCTTAATCCCTTGTGTATTGCCAGCGGGAAGGGAAAATTGTCAACACACTGAAGGATTTGGATCTACTGACCAAATCCACCCTCAAATAGCAGCAGTACTACAACACATTCAGACTGAAAAACCCAAGCGGTGGTACCAGTTAAATGGGAGATCATTTGAGGGAATTCTAGATTCAGGAGCTGATGTTTCTGTAATTTCAGAGCATCTTTGGCCTACAGAGTGGCCTACGGAACCAGCACCTGCAGTTTGGGGCGTGGGCGGACCCCAAGTTTCCAAGCAAAGTACACACTGGATTAATGTGACTGCACCTGGAAGTCATCGCACAGCTCAAATCAAACCGGTAATTTTAGAAGTACATGTCAATTTGTGGGGTCGTGACCTACTTTCACAGTTTAACACCACTTTGCAGATAGATGACTAATCATACTGCTCTACCCCTCGTCTGGAAACAGACTGAACCCGTATGGGTGGAACAATGGCCATTGCCCAAAGAAAAATTGTTAGCTTTAAAAGAGTTAGTGAAGGTTCAATTATGTGAACAACATATTGAACCTTCAACCAGCCCATATAATACCCCTGTCTTCGTAATTAAGAAGAAATCAGGCAAATTTAGGCTTTTGCATGACCTCAGGGCCATAAACAGAATAATTGAACCAATGGGTCCACTACAATGTGGAACGCCAAATCCCAATTTGATCCCATTTGATTATCAAATGATGGTGATTGATTTAAAGGATTGTTTCTTCACAATTCCTTTGCAACCTCAAGACAGAAAATATTTTGCCTTCACTGTTCCAGTAGAAAATAACTCTGAACCCACTGATCGGTTCCAATGGAAAGTTCTTCCTCAAGGAATGCTCAATAGCCCCACCTTGTGTCAATATTATGTAGCACAAGCCTTAAAACCCTTCAGAGATAAATATCCTCAAGCTATTGTATACCATTATATGGATGACATTCTTTTGGCTGGAATATCCCTCCCAGAAGAATGGGAGAGAGATTTGATAATAACTCTTAATCATTATGGCTTGCAGATAGCTCCTGAAAAGGTGCAAAAGCACGAGCCCTTTAACTATTTAGGACATAAGATAATGCAAACTTATTCCACGCCAGTAACTCCCAAGCTCCATCTACCAGAATCCCCTTCTTATGTACAACTTCAGCAGATATTAGGAGCTATTAATTGGCTCAGACCTTACTGCAAGCTCACAACTGATGAACTTTCACCTTTGTTTGCCGCCCTAAAACAAGGCAAACACCCAGCTGATAAAATTTCTTTAACCACTAATCAATTGCAAGTTTTGTCTTTAGTCAATGAACGTTTAAAAGAAATTTGGGTAGATCGCCAAGTGTTAGATCAACCTTGTCAAGTTCTTATACTTACAGGGTTAAGTCAACCATATGCAGTTATTACACAGACACGCATTGAAACCTGTGACACTCAGTTCAGGAGTAGATCTTGCAACACTAAGACCTACAATCGTCACACACACATACTTGAATGGCTGTATCTCAGTCATAGCCCTAGCTGTACCATCTCTACAAAACCAATTATGTATGCCAATCTGATTATTAAAGCTCGAGAGCGTACAAGAGCACTTTTAGCCCAAGATCCAGAAACTCTGATAGTTCCCATGCCTCTTCAGATGTGGGAACGATCAGTGTCATTTTCTGAAGAATTGCAAGCTGCCTTAGCAGGCTTTGTAGGACAAGTTACATATCATATTCCTTCTGATCCTCGACTGCAATGTTTAAGTCAATTGTCTGTTAAAATCAAGCCTTTACAAAATGACTTCCCTATTAAGGAAGCCCTTACTGTTTACACTGATGGAAGCCCAAAGAGAGGAGTAGTAGCCTGGAAACAGGAAGATCAGTGGAGAACCATGTTCACACTGCCCCAGAAATCACCTCAAAGAGCTGAACTAGCTGCAGTTATTTTGGCCTTCCGCACATTTCCTCAAGCACTAAACCTAATAACAGACAGTTTATATGTTAACAATGTAGTACGTGGTCTTCCAGGAAGTTATGTAACCCCAGTCATAGATAAGAACCTTTTAGGTCTCTTTATAACCTTGCAGACTCTGTTGGCTCATCGCACCAATGAATATTTTATTGCTCACATCCGTAGTCATCAATCCTTCCCCGGGGAGATCTCCACTGGTAATCAAGTGGCTGATCAATCCCTTCGAGCTCTAGCTGTGCAAAAACAGACTCCATGGGAAAGCCATGCGTTTCATCATCAAAATGCTAAAGCTTTAGTAAAACAGTTTCAGCTGCCATTAGATCAGGCACGCGCCATTATCCAATCATGCCCTCAGTGCACAAGGGTACATTCAGCCCCTGATATAGGTGTCAATCCTCGTGGCACAGTTGCCAATGAGCTATGGCAAATGGATGTTACGCATTTTAGTCCTTTCACTCCATGGAAATACCTTCATGTGTCAGTTGACACTTACTCAGGATATATTTGGGTCACATGTCAAAAAGGAGAAAAAACAAAACATGTTATTAATCATTGCATTAGAAGTTTTTCAGTAATGGGAATACCTTCTGCCTTAAAAACAGATAATGGACCTGCTTATTGCAGTACTTCTTTTGCACAGTTTTGTGAAACCTGGCAGGTTACACATACTTTTGGCATTCCATATAATTCCACTGGTCAAGCTATTGTGGAACGCACCAACCGCACCTTGAAAGAGCATTTACACAAACAAAAACAAAAAGCAGGGATCCCCATTGGTTTGGGCTCCCGCCAGGAATGGCTGGCAAAAGTGTTGTTCACTATTAACCATTTGAATGTTCTCCTACCAACTAATACTACCCGATTACAACAACATTTCCAAATGCATACCCCTCTGCCGCAGCCGCTGGTCACGTACCGGCAGCTACCTAATCCTGTCTGGCACGGCCCTGTCCCCTTGATCACTTGGGGTCGAGGTTATGCTGCTGTGCTTACTCCAACAGGACCAGTGTGGATTCCAGCACGGTGTGTGAAACCCTGGAAAGAGCATGTCGTGGCATCAAGGATTGACCAACCCGATTCCAGAATTCTCCCTACAACTTCAGGAGGACCCCCTGAAAGCACGTGGCAGGGTGCCCGTCCAAAAACATAAACCAACATGGGGAGAGATAAAGGCGTTATCTTTCCAAGCTCAAAAATTATTGGAGCAACAGCACGTTGATCCAACTCCAGAGAATTTTCTAGTTGCTACATTTGCTTGTTTAAATGCTAATTCTTTGCTGACAATAATTCTGTTATTTAGCTGTATAACTTGTCCAGTTATAAGCACTCCACTACATGATAGAATGCAGTACAATGTATGGATAAAGTTAGCAAAAATAGTAAACACCACTGATTTCTGTCTTACTGATGCTCCAGATATGCATGGATTACTTAGTACATGTCTCATTCCCATATGCAAAGCTCCTGGTTCTCTTGGTAATGTTACTGGGTTGAGTAAATTTCTGAACTTTAGTGAAATTCATTATCATACTATGGCCCAATGGGGAATTGCTACATACCAGTTGCCCCAAGATGCTATACAGTTATACACCCCATATGTTGTAAACCACAAGAATAACACATGTGCTAGAATGGTAAATTGCTCTATTCACCGTCCACTAAAAGGTTGTTTGTCCCCAGGGCCTTCTTTGTGGAATTGTTCAAAGATAGAAAATGTAACAAGTAACTATGGACACATTATATTGCCAATTGGATGGTTTTTCACATGTGGGTCTCGTACTTATAATTATGTACCAGCTAATATAACATTAACACAATGTTGTCTTAGTCGCTTGACAGTGTTTCTACCACCCCGGCCTACTAAAAGCACTCGACAGAAAAGAGAGACTGAGACTATGAATGCAGTTTGTGATGGAAATGTTACTGTTTTAAGTCCAGCAGAATATATCTCCCTGGCTATGAGCCTTGTCGGGGTTCCTGGATTGGCTGTGGGAAATGCCAAACAACTTGGGCATCTGGCATGTTTACTAGCAAAGACAATTAATAGTACTTCCATTGCTATTGGACTTTTGATTCAAGAACAACAAGATTTACGCCATGCTATACTGGACAATCGAGCTGCAATAGACTTTTTGTTGTTACAAAGACATCTTGGCTGCGAAGCTGTAGAAAATATGTGCTGTTTCAATCTCACAGACAATAGTAACCAAATTCAACACCAACTGGACTTACTTAAAAAATATGCACATGCAGTTAAACAAGATATTGCACCTGAATGGTGGAAGTTTTTGTGGTCCTGGTTTCCAACAGGATTGTTCAAAACTATATTTCAATATGCTGTATTGATTGTATTTTTATTAATCACCTTCTGCTGTTTCATACAATGTATCCCAGGATTACTGTCATGGTGTGTTCCCTCTTGCCGTCCCAAGGCTTCAAAACCAAGCAAACGCCAAATTTATTATGCTTACAAGGCTTTACAATTAAAAGAATAAAAGGGGAGATGTAGGGGAAATTGTTATCCCTCTCTTTGGCACACTTTCAGTATTGGCATACCATGCTGAGATGTGCTAGAACACAGGATAACACTTTTAAGATAAAGCCTTGTTAAGTAACATCTTGGTACTTGCTGGCCAATGCCTTGGAATGTGCTGACGCACTGACTCAAGAGCCACAGAATACAATACAGTATTGAAGACACTATGCTGTGATCACGTATTTCCTTAACCCTTATATGGTATATTCATGCTGAACACACACTAACCAACACCTCTTGTGCACCCCCTGTGCACGAGGTAATCATGCATTTAACATGCTGTACTTAACAACCAATCATAGCTTGTATACAAGAAATGTAACCACTTAGTTCTTAATAAAAACCAAGCCGGGGCCGCCTGTTTGGGATGCCTCCCCTTCATGCAGTTGGACTCCTTGCCAGTTATTCACTACACCCGGTCCGCATCCCTGTAAGTCCTGGTTCAACCACACCACTGCTTATAAAAACAGCTCTTTGGGGCTTCCTATGAGCAGCGGCTTGTGTTCAAATTCAGGATTTTAAAGTAGTGACGCAGTTCTGATTTTTGCGTAAGTTTGAAAAACTATTAAAGTCATATGAAGTTGACACAAAAGTCAAAAACTATCAGCATTACACTGAGCCCTAGCCCTAATACATTTCATGGATTCTTTGAACCTTTTCAGTAGCAAGCAGTCAGGTTAAAATGAAAAATTACTAATTCCAAGCACACAACATGATCCTTTGGAAATATTCTCATTCTTTGCCCCCACCTCTGCATTGATGCATACAAACCCATTACTACCACCCTTGGGACAGCCACTTTTGACTTGAGTTCTCCAAGACAGGGTGCTGTTACAAGGTAGCTTCTGTGAGCAGTACTGACTCCATTTTGAAGCGACCCAAAACCCCACCTACAGACTGAGAGCATTCACAGAAGGCCTAGGTCAAGTAACCATTTCCTGATAGACTTCTTCAAATGCATTCCCCAGAGACAAAGGTAGGGGTAAAACTAAGCAGAATATGAATGCTGGATGGCAAGAGTTTTACCTGGTCATACTCCTGCTAATGTAGCCCTGTTGCTGAACTCCAGGCTGCATCAAGTACAGCCATCATCCCAAATCATCCTCTTTTGTTCCCATAGCAAGTAGATCTTTAGATAAGATCATAAAAAAAAAAAACCCTCAAGTTTTGGGAGAAGAGGGAGGCTAGCTCTCTCTCTCTTGAGAACCAGAAATACAGAGCATACTACACTTTCCAGCTTGCGAGTGCAAGCTGCCATGGGTGAGTGCTTTGCCTCACTGTATTTCCCCCCCCTCTTCACCCAAGACCAAGAGCTGCAACGCTCCCCAGTTCTGCTCTACAGGAAAGGGCTGCAGCCCAAGGAAAGGTATATTGCCTTTAAAGATTCCCTCTACTCTTTCCCCTGCTGTCTCTGTGTGTATGCTCTTAAGTCTCACAAAGTCTATTATTCAGTCTTGAAACTTCTTCTAAGCTTCTTGCTCAGCTAATTTCCCCAAAACTAGCTTGTGCCTTTGTATTTGTTTCAACCTCAATAAATGTGCCATTGTGGCGTTATCCCCTTCAGTGCTGTAAGTTTCTTGAGCAAGAATTGCCTTACTTAGCCACAGACGCTCTATTGCCAAAGTCAAAAGATTCCTTATAAGCGAGTGTAGGGCCGGATCTACACTATTGCTTTAAAGCGCTTTATAACAGTTTTAAAGTGCTTTAAAGCAGTTAAAGCGCTTTATAACTGTTATAAAGTACTTTAAAGCAGTAGTGTAGATCCAGCCTAAGTCTCAGAACATGTGCAAGTTTATACACGGGTCTAATGAGAGCACATCACGTAACAGTGCCATATGTAATTTTTCTATCACAACTATTTCCGGAGAGAACTCTGCCACTCTATGTGACCTTTAGTGCTCCCACTAGTGGCTGAAGTCCATGTGTTTGTTTGTTTGCGTCTTTTGTTTTTTAAGTTCATGTTTGGCTAAATAAAAGGATATTTGATTCAACTCACTCATTTGGCATACAATCTGCATGAAGATTGTAACATAATAACGCTGCTGAACATTGAGATAAAATGAAAATACACATGTTCAGGAAGGGCACAATTCTACATTTCAAGATTGAAAACAAAGATCAACTCCCTGCCTCTGTTTGAAGGAGGAAGAGAAATGCAACATATTTTTTAATGTGGTATCTGCCTTGAAGACTGAAATACTGTAACAGTGGGTGCATTTAGGGCTGGGGTAAGTAATGTGGTGCCTGTGGGAACCAATGTGTCCCCGGACACCTTTCTCGGCACCCACCAAGATGTCCTACCCCTCCCACTTTTTAAAAATTAACATATTTTCTTACTAGCAGCTGAACTTGCTATGAAATATGTTTCTGTTGCTGCTGAAAACTGTGACTACAAAGAAGATGGTTAGTGTGTTGGGACCCAGACCCCACTTCTGTTTTGTACTCAATATTTTGAACAGGTTATTTGTCCTTTGCCAATGCCACACCTCCCATGGCAGCCATTTTGTGGTAGCACCCAGGACAGTTGATCAAATTGCTAAACGTGCCCACAGTTGCTTACCCCGATTTAGGATATGATTCTTCACTTCAGTTTTGAACCTAGGCTGTGTGATATCCCTATGCCTGAGGGATACTACAGGCTGGACCCCCATACATGTTTAGAAGTGGGTTAGTAAAAGGGTAAAATAAATGGTAATGCAATATCTGAAGTGAGACCTCTTGAATACTGCACTCTCGTAGTTAATACAGTCTTTTTAAAAAGGATTGTTTCTCCTGGCTCATTTTCTGATATGTCTTGCCTTCTTTGACAACCACTCACATAATTTTCTACCTCTCAGCTCTTATAGCAAGTTTCTGTTATTTTGCAAACACAGAGTTGGCTTTGCCCTTCCATGATTCATTATCAAACCCCCATCTTCACTTCCGATAGCCTTGATCTATCAATCACCGGCTTCCTTCTGTTTCTCCAGCTGTTTGAACAATGCCACCTATAATGTTTCTTAATGCTGCTCACTGTCAACATTCTTTTCCCAGTTCAGGTAAGACATCTTATGTTTTTTATTTGTCTCAAGCTGGAGTGTTATTTAACTTGTCACTGAAACAAGAGTCAGACTTTTGTCTGCAAACACTGCTTGTCTTGACCTAATCTCAGCTGATGTTTCTCAATTACAGACTTTGTAACAATTACTGCTGCAGTATCTGATGTTATGATTGACACAACATAGAGTTTTCTAAATTAAAAAGAGCTGTATAAATAAATGTAGCCTTTTCACTTCCACCTCTACACTACAAATGACTGAGATATCTTACTGTTCGATTGTTGTGCTAAGTTCATTGCCACATGGGTTTTCTCACTTTTACCATTCTTAAAATTGCGTGTTGCCAGACCTTTAGCACAGCTTTCAAACAACTGCATGGAAGAAGCAATAACTTTGCCAAGCTGATCTTCTTTATGTATGACATAGGGGGTATATTACATAATCCAATGTAATTTTATTTAGTTAAAAAACACACCAACCAACCCCCCTAAAAAGTACACTTTCATTTACATTAAATTTTAATTCTGCCTAACTAAACAAGCAAGCAAGCAATGGGTTTGGATAAATTAATAAAGGCTATATACAATGACCCCCCTCCTAAATCTAGTCTTTCAATATGGCTTGAAACAAAACACCAATTTCTTCTTAAGATATTGAGATATCCCCCCCCCTGCCCTGTTGAGAAGCTTTAAACTTGACCATAACCAGACATTTAAGGTGGAAGGAAAAGGGGAGCAAAGGGGTGATGAAAAGAAAATTGTGTGGAAGTACTAGTAAAAGATTTTGCTCAATCTAGAGGGAAACTACACTAGTCAAGTTAGAATGTGTCTTACTGTTCTTAAGTGTGCGTTTGGTAGTATTTTGCCACATGACGTTCAGTTTGTGACGTTTTATTGTTGTCTGTTCTCTGGTTTTTATTTTGAACTTCTCTGAAATAAGTCATTCTATTTGGTATGATGCGGCCGATTTCATTGTATTGAATGGGTTTCCTGTAGTTCTTAATTAGCCAATTGCATTCCTGAGGGGCATGTTTATGTAATTTCCGCGCCCAAAGTTGGAGCTGTTTTTTTCTTTCAAGCCTCTTTTTTTGCAGACACTTTTAGTTTCACTTTTGGGAGGCTGTTGGCTGGATTGTTTGTAAGTGGAGGATTCTCGGAGAGAAGAGGAAGTGGGAGGGGAAATTGGCAGACAGGGAAAAAGAACAAACGGATTTCTTTTTGTAATGTGGCCAAAAGGAATGCATTCCCACGGAAAGAGAAAAGTAAGTAAATGTTTTAAAAACTGCTACATTTTAAATCATTCAAAAACAAAACGTTCGATGACTGTAAAAGCAACGGTTCATATACTAGTGTAGATCCCCTCCTAGTTAATTACCTGTGGAGCCAGAAAAGAATCCAACCCACCCCCAGGTCAGATAGCTTTGTGATTTCCCTTCCCACAACTCACCTTGTGTTCTTCCCTCTCCTTTGTTTTTTGACAGAATTTACTTGGGGATCCCGGGGGAAGGGAGGGATGATCCCTCCATTTCTCTGGGATAACTGGGACGGCTTTTAGCCTGATTTTTCACATGGTCTTGGGATCATCCCGAGACCGTGGGAGGTGTGGGCGGCCATCCCAGTTTTGTCCCAGCTCCTCACAAGTAAACATGAGGAGCCGGGAACTGGGCATGGGGCATGGAGCTCTTCAGGTACTCCATGCCCATAGGGGATGGGGGGGGGGGGAGTGGGATCATTTTTTTAAAAAAAAACCCTGACCTTATCGTGAGTCATCTTCAATAAAAAAAATGGCGGGTGCGACGTCCTCCTTCCTCTCTGGACGTTGCGTGCTGCATGGGGACAAAGGGGAGGATCTTGTGATCAATATATCGCAAGATCCTCCCCCCCTTCCAGTGTAGACATGCCCTTGGTTACACTGGGAAGTATCCTATTCACCACTACTGCTAACCAGGGCCAGCACTAAGGGTAGGCATGAGAAGGAAAAGACACTGCTTGAATTATGAAAGATCCTTTGAGTTGGCAAGAGGGTGTGTCGAGTTACCTTCTGGTTCATTTCAGTGGTACAATTCTATGTATTAAGAGGCTAGCATCATTAAATAACATTCTTTTGGAACAGAGCTCATACAGTATTGAACTGACAACATTAAAATGGTTGACATTTCAAAGAGAGGTCGTACCTGCTACATGAATCTGAGGATAGAACATGCCGCCTTATTTCTGTTTACAAGCGCAGCAGAGCTGTTCTTCTTTGCTTTCGTATTTTTCATATTGCACTCATTTTAGTGAAAAGGGGATATGAATTTAATATATACATAAGAAACAAATAGAAGTTCAAGTTTGACAGCTATGTTCTGAGCTTATAATTGCTTCTTATGATCTGTTTCAAATGTTCAGCAAGGCAGTGCTACAAATAGCCTGGTGGAGGAGCGATATCTTCCAGCTACCACACAGATAGTCTCCAGTGTGAAACAGGTTCACTATGTGATTGTCTGATCCTGTGAATGTCTGGTTTATGTTATTCTTCCTTCTCATGAAAGCAATGTGAGTGTATGGGGGAGGGGGGATCACATCAGTCAGACCTCCACCCAATTCCCATTTCACTCTGACGGCTAAAGTAGCAAAAAGTAGTTCTCCAGATGTTTTGGACTTTAATTCCCAGCATTCCTGACCACTGGCCATGCTGGCAGGGGTTTCTGAGAGTTGACATCCCAAACCATCTGGAGATCTACTTTTTGCCCATCCTTGATCTACATGATGGAGCGGAGGAGTTCACATTGCTTTTCCACCATGCCATTGCAGCGCTGCCCCAACTGAATGGAAGAACTGGATCATCATCTACAGATCAGGACATGGGGCGTTACTAGACGAGGCTCTAGCGCGCGTTACCTTCCGCAGTCACGTCGAGGCTTCCAGATGACGTTCACGAGGATCCGCCGTTATCCCGCGGTGAAGCCTCTTTCTCCCGACTTTAAAAAAGTGAGTTTTAGGGCGCCTTTTCCTGCTGTCCCGCGGTAATTCGGAGTACGTGTGGGAGGATGTGAGGTCACTGCGGTCCGCACTGGGCAGGAAAAGGCGTGCTAAGGGGGAGTGGTCAGCGGCTTCGGTCAAGCCGCCTCCGCCATTTGCGCGCAGTCCGCCAGCTGGGGCAGCGCGGCGGAGCGGCTTTTTTTTTTTATTTCCCCAGTGACAGTTTGCGCAGGAACGGAGGACCGGAAAAGTGGCTGGTGACTCCTTGCGGTGGGCAGCTACCGTGGCCGCATAATGGCGGTGCTGTACGCTGCCTGTTAGTGTGGGTACCAGGCTGGCAGAGGGCAGAGCTGTTTGTGGGCTGCTGCCATGGCTACGGCCAGATGTGGGTTGGCTCCTTGGGATGGGGCACAGGGCACAGAGGCGGTCATCGCCGCCGACACCTCAGAGGCATGATGGGAGATGTAGGCACAGAGTGGCCATGCAGACGATTGACCTCGGGTCATATGACACCCGCCACGACCCCCATCAGGAAGTGAGCGCATCAATGTTGACCCTCAACAGCACCAGCAGCACTTTGGCTGGCACTGGCACTGCCGCCGCTGCCGCCGCCAGGGCCGGCGGCGGCATCGCTGACGGCTGCGCAAGTTTGCGGTCTTTCGGACGTGCGCAAACCGTGCAGCGAGCGAAAAAAAAAGCCGCGGCAATCAGGCCGGTGTGGCTGCGCAACCGTTCTCGCGGCGGCAGCAGCACAACCGGCGCAAACTTCCGCCACAAATCGAAGGCAGGTGTGGATGATGAGGCGTCACGGCTGAACGGGAAAAGCCGCTTTCACCGCTCCTCAACGACGGAACACCCGGTACGTCTAGCAACGCCCTTAGTATGGCTTCCAGAAGTGGGTTGCTGGGCCATCAGGCAAGGGGCATAACTACAAGGGCCTGGACTTTCTCTCTCCTACTCTCTCTCTCTCTCTCTCTCTCTCTCTCTCTCTCTCTCTTTCTCTCTCTCTGTATGTTATTTTTAAATTAATAATACGATGCAAATCATGCAAACTGAGCCTAATTTCTAGAAAAATAGGTACTGGCTAAAATGTGTCTGCCCTCTCTTCTAGAAGCTCTTATCTCTGTTCTATGATGTACGTGGATTTTCTGTGTTCAGTGGAACTTGCATAGGACTGCAGTCTACGTCTTTGTTGTGGTCGAAATTATACATTCAGGTACAGAAAATCGAGTAAAAAAAAAAGTTTAGGAGGATGCACATGTGAAAATATTATTTCCCTTTAAAATACATGGAACCAAGGACATGAACTTTCCTGGCACCCTGTATTGTATATGGTAAAGGCTCCAATCCTATGCCCACTCGTTTAGAAGTAAACCTCATTGACCACAATAGGAATTATTTATATGTTTACTAAGAAGAAAGATCCAGCTATCAGAACTGGAAATATAAACATAAGAACATAAGATGAACTGCACTGAATCAGACCCATCTAGTCCAGTGTTCTGTTCCCACAACGCCCAACGAGATGTCTAAGGGTAGCCCACCAGCAGAACATAAGCACAGTAGCACCCTCCCACTCATGTTCCCCAGCAACTGGTATACAGAGGCTTAGTTTGGGCCACACGATAACCAACAGTGGTTTAAGTAGTGAATCGTTGGTTAAGTAGTCAACGGTTGGTTATCGTGTTGTTTGTTGGGCATAAACCACTTCATGGTTGACTATTTCCCCAAAATAATCAATGGAGATTGATTATCTCTGGAGAGATGTCAATCTGCACAACTGTTGGTTAGCATGTTGTCTGTCAGGCTCAGTGGACTGTTTTGCAGGGTTGAGTGGACTATCTCAGCTGGCTACAGAGTTCTCGGGCAAGAGCAGCCAAAACCACGCTGGCCACTCTGCTACAGCTGGCACAACTTGATTCCAAAATCTGCCTAGCAACAGATGATGCCCACCTCTCCATTCTGCCCTCAGTGTGCAGGCCAAAGGATCAGCCGCTGGCAACTGCACATGCCCTGCCATGCCCTCCGTTCCCCCTCCCCCTTCTCCCCCCTGACAAGCACTTGATAGTGCACTTGCAGTTGCGCAGAAGCCAATGGGATTGGAGCAGTGTCATTTCCTGTTTGGCAATGGTGGCTGCCATGGATTTTGCCATGCAGAGGCTGCTGGGATAGCACTGGGAGGCCTGAGGGAGGAGGGAGGGAGGGCAGAGAGGTGGGGGCTGTGTCAGTCAAATGCCGTGTTGACTATTAGTCCACTCAATGCCAGCCCCATCCACTCCACACTTGTGTAGGAACATGTTGTCTGGGGAGTACCCCCTCTATAATCAACCCTGGAGTTGACTATTAAACCACAATTGGCTATTGTGTTGTCAGAACCTGAGCCAGAGGCATACTTCCTCTGATACTGGAGGTATTATACAGCCATCACGACCGGTAGCCATGGATCGCTTCACGCTTCATGAATATCTCTAATCCCCTTTTAAAGCTGTCAAAGTTGGAAGCTATCTCTCCATGTTGTGGCAGTGAAATAGTAATTCCTTTGGTCAACCCTGAACCTCCCACCATTCAGTTTCATTGGTTGACCCCAGTTTCTAGTATTATGAGAGAGGATGAAAAAGGCTCCCTCTCTACCTCCTCCTCAGCATGCATCATTTTATACTCCTCTGTCATGTCCATTACGCTGACTTGCCTTTTTTCTAAGCTAAAAAAGCCCAATATTGTAACCTTTCCTCATATGGCAGTTGCTCCAGTCCCATGTTCAATTGCTGCTTTCTGTACTTTTTCCAGCTCTATGATATCCCTTTCTGAGGTGGGAACAGAACTGTATACAGTATGCAGTGGTCACTAAAGATATTTATCTCCCTAGAATATGTATGAGTGGCAACATTCTTCCACCAGATGTCAGCAGAGCCTTCGGTAAGCCTCAGCTGCCAGTTGCATCCAGCCTAATAAAATTAATTCATAAGAATTTCAGATGTAGCAATAAGAAAGGTGACCAGAGAGATAAGCACGCCACAAGGTTCTTTGAGTAACACTCACTAGGGATATGTGATCTTTATTTCACCCTGAAGTTATTTATTTTATACCACATTTTCCATATTTCCTTGCTAACTCCACATTATTAGCTTTGAAAATGGTTTCCATCAACAATTCTGGACTCTAAATCACATGTAGATAAAAATCCCACTCAATAGAAAACATAGGGTAAGAATGGCTGTGGATTGTATTTTAGAAAAAGAGGATACTCAGGTACTTGGAAGAAGTCATATTGAAATCAGCTGGCTACAGTAAACATGGTTCTGATTCAGCTATTACGTTGCAATTTTGCTCCCTTAAAATCAATAGTTTTGCCATTGACTTTCATAGGAATAGAATTGTACCCTTTGAATGGGTTAACTGAGTCATGGGATTTTGTAGGCAACCAACTATATCATTAGATGTCCACTTGATGTTCTTGATGAAGTAGCCTGTTGCCTGTAAAAACTCATAGCTAGAATAAACCAGACCCTAGCCTTCATTAAAATAATATTTTATTGTATTTTTTAAAATAAATAATATAACTAAACCAAATGAAAACTTAAATCCCAAGAAGGCACGACAGAAGGCATTACACAGGCTTATCAAAAACCAAAAAATAAATAAATGGCATTGCCATCAAATTATGACAGATCTTTACAGCATTCACAATAAATAAATACAAATCACAGAGGAAGTAAACTTTTGCAAAAACATCTGTGTTGATTTGAAAAATACTGTACTGAAGAACCATTTGGCCTATTCAGATGGCATGCTAAGCCATGGTTCAGCCATTAACCCAATTGCAGCAAACGGTTAAACCATGGTTATGTAGCCACCATAGTTACGAATGGTTTACAGGACATGCTAAGCCATAATGTTTAGCTCAAAATGCTTAACCACCATGGCTTAGCCTGTTATCTGAACAGGGCCATTGTTGATATAAGAAATAAGCATAAACTGTCTATAAGAAAATGAGTCTGAGGCCCTGGGATAAACCTAAGGATTATCCCAGGAAAATGGAGGGATCATCCCTGCCTGCTCCTGGGATCCCCTGTGTGTCATTTGCATGCACAGGGATGATCCTGGGAAGTTCCTGGGATAAATGGCTGGTGTAGACATGCCCTGAGTATTTGGCCATCAGGTACACCCATTCATTCAGCCAAGTTGTCCATCAGGACTAAACTCCACACCTTCATGTACCATTGAGAAACTGGTAAGCAGTTTCTATTTATAACTAATGTCTAAACATGCTACCAACAACAATGATCTGACCACGTCCTTGTAAGGGAAATTTCTAACCTTTTGAGGTTTTGGTTGTGTGTTGTTGTTGGTTTTTGGTTTTGCTGCCCCAGAACAAATATTCCAGTCTTCTGGAATGGAACACATGTAATGCTTCTTTGTTAGATATACACTCAGTTTTGCTCAGTTTAAGCAGGATTAATAATAATTAATTAATGACTGTCATATACGAGTATTTACTCTGGATGGCAGTGTAATATTTAACATGATGCATCTTGCATTGTCTTCCGCACCAGCCGCAAGTCACAAATTATAATAAATACTCAATAGCAGAACTTACAGATTTGCATGTTTAGTATGTTTCTCACACCCAAAATCTGGCTGCTTGAATCAATATTTCAAACAAGAGCCATTTTGTTGTTTTTATCTCAACCCCTTTTCTTTGTTGTTAAATGGCTGGTACCCTAGCATGTAGATGAGAACATTCTTTATTTAATGTAGGGCGTTAGGTCCGATTCTTTACCTTCACACACCCGGGGTGGGTGGGGGACTCACTTTGCATGTTGTCTTCAAGATTTCATATGGGAGCTAACATATGAAAGGTTATGCCTTTGCGATATCTGGTTTAACAACTCTTCCCCAATGAGAGTTGTGTGTGCAGAAAACAAACAAACAAACAAACAAACCATGGGCTACAATCCAGAGCACACTTATTTGAAAGTACAGGTATGTGGAACCCCACCCCTCAAGAAATTGTGTTACTCTTGCTGCAACTCAGTAAATGCTTATCAGGATAGGAGGAGCATTGGATAACAAAGGCCATAGCTAGACCTAAGGTTTATCCCTGGATTGTCCAGGGGTCAAACCTGTTCATCTAGGTGACACACAGGGGATCCAGTGCTCAGGCAGGGGTGAACCCCGGATGATCCCAGGATAAACCTTAGGTCTAGCTGTGGCCAAAATGTCATGACTGACTGACTTTCACAATGACTAGTGTAACCCTGTGACTGGTCCTCCTACAGGTGCCTATTCCAAAGGAGGCTTAGAAGACACCAACAAGAGAGAAAACCTTCTCGGTGGTGGCCCCCTTGCCAAGTTAAGACTTTTATCTTTTCCTAGGCATGTAGCAGCATGTGATGAGTTTTAATTGATCCCAGATTTGTTTTAACAGTTTGGCTGATTGCTCAAAGTTGTTTTTGGACACACAGTATGTTGTCTCTTTGTATACTGTCTGTTTTTTATATTTTAAAATTTTGCATATTGTTTTAATTGTGGAGCGTCATCAGACGGGGAAATCACATTTCCTTACCATTACTTTCCCCCCGCTTCTGTCCCATGATATTTCCTCTTTCTTTACACAGGGGAAGAAAAAGGAAGTAAGCAATGACCATGCAGCCCATTTAGTGGGCGTTTTTATGACACCGCTGTTCCTGTGCAGCAGGGAATGGTGGCACTTTTCATTTTTTTTTAAAAAAATGGGATTTACCAGGGTCTAATTTGTGACGGAAAGAAAGCCAGAAGGTGCGAGAAATGCATGGGAGTCAGACGGTGTCATCAAATGGCCCGTGGACATCTGCAAGTGGGCAGTAACAAGCATGCGATAAAATACTTGTCTGATGATGCTCTTTGTAAACCACTCAGAGAGCTCCGGCTATAGGGCAGTATAGAAATGTAAATAAATAAATAAATAAATAAATAATAATGGAATAGAATAAAAAATAGAAAATATCTTGCTAGAAAATACCAGTATGAATACCAACCATACCTGTTAATGACCCCGGATGTGCAAAGAATGGTTCCTTCTTGGTACAGAAACCACTAAGTGAGAGCCACAGGTTTTGTGTATGTATGTGCATGTTGGTGTGTGTGTGTGTGTGTGTGTGGCAGTAGTGGTGGGGAGAATCAGTGAGATAGAGAAATGACCGTTTTTGAAATGAGGCTGAGATAGAAATGCAACTTCCTCCCTGCAGCAGCTGATCCCTTCCCCTTATGTAAAATTTGGAAATGTTTATACCATGCATTGGGGAGTGTGAAATTTCAGGGACTGATGACCCTGTTCCAGAAATTATGGCGGGAACGATTAGTAACCAAAGGCAGGCTGTTTTGGATGACATCTTTATGGTCAATATCATGTGCTCTCTCTACATTAAGTGATGGGTAGGATAATGGGACACTCTATTTTTCTTTCTGTTGTTGTGACCTACTTTGAAGCAACCAGAACACGTTGCTGTTAGAGACAAAATATTATGCTTGATTAATCATTGGTCTAATCCAGTAGATGTGTAAATTAAAGTTCCCAAAATAACAAAAACACAAGACCCAAATTTATAACAAGCTGTCATAACTTGTAAGTTTTATTTGTTGTGAAACAACAATTGTCTGTTGTAGCCGTAATATGCCAAGAGACATATTTACGTGCTTGTCAGACTCCCAAGCTAAGACAATTCACATCAATCAGCTTACTGGGTAAGTGAATTAAATGTATTTCAAATATTAAGCGTACTTCAGATGTCATCATTTGGCAGATAAGTGTTGGAATTACAAATGACTTGGCTATTGCAACAAAATAAGTCATTCGTATGTGAAACTGAATGCATGATCAACAATTTAGACAAATTTATGGAGGACAGGTTGATCAACGGTTAACCAGACAGTGAAATCTCCACATTCATATCTAGCTTTGATTACGAAGTGCTGGGCCAACCAATTTGCTACCATCTTGTCTTAAGAGTTTCTCAGAGATAACTGGATAGCCTCACCCCTGGTTGAGTACTGAATGCTAAACTGAATGGATCTTGTTTCTGATCTAGAAAGTCAATTTTTATTCTTAATGATGCGCTGTTTGTTAGATTATCAAATGATATCTGGAACCTATGGAAAGTTCTGTTTGAATAATGTTAACATAAGCAACCCATATCAATATATTGCATAATTGACAGTACAATCCTTTGCATATTTACTGCAAAATAAGTACCACTTGAATAAGTCAGAGTTATTCCTAAATAAACAAGCATAGGATTGGATCCTAAATTGCTATTCCTAACTATGGCCTTAGCTAGACCTACCTTTTACCACGCAATGGAGGAGTGAAGATCTTGAGTTGTGATTAACACGAGATCCCTCCTCCGTTTACACGTAAGGCGTGATGACCTCAGGAAGGGAGGTGTCACACCCACCATTTTTTAATTTTCTTAACGCGACGGCAGCACACGAACGCTCGTGCGCTGAAGGTAAGTGTTTTTTAAAATTTAATTTGCTTTCCACACTCCCCCCACCCTTACCCCAATGGGCGCAGTGCTCCTGAGGAGCGCTGCGCCCCGTGTGCAACTCCTGGCTCCGTGCGAGTAATCTCGTGGAGCTGGGTCAAACCTCGGAAAAAGCAGGCCCAAAGGGGAGGACTCTATCCCGGGGCAAGGGAGGGATGATCCCTCCCAGATCCTGGGATCCCCTGTGCATCATGTGGACGCACAGGGATGATCCTGGGGTTCGCCCCAGGATATAGCCTGGTCTAGCTAAGGCCTATGATTGAAAATGGGTTTATAGGGTTATTTTGAAAATGTATCTGTCTTCAGACTAAACTTTCCACCATTGCTTGTGTTTGGCTATTCACATTAACTGGCTGAAGAGATGGCATTCCCATTCTCAATACTGTTTGTTTCTTTAAAGCCAATCCCTTTGATTTCAATGGCACTTGCTTCCCAGGAATGTGAGGTTTAGTCTGATGTACAGATAAGTGTGGAACTAAGGACTGGAACTTACCAGTGTAGCACATCCAAGTCTGAAATATCCCATGAATCACGGCTATGTGGTTTTTATTAGAGTTTTTCTATACCATAGCAGGTTGGCTTAGCATAAGTGTGTGCAAATATTTTCTTTGATTTCAGAGCATATGGTTTGATACACCCTGCATTTGACTTTGACTTTCTAGATGCAGAGATGAAGATGGGCCAGTTAATAATCCATTCTATTACATCAGAGCCATGAAAGATCACCGTCCGCACCATTCATCCCTTCCTGTACACAAGGGCTATACATGCTCTTTTTGAGAGATGAAGTGCGTAAGGCCCTCATGTTCACGATAATGGCCAGGGTATTGCATGCTTGTCACAATGTTCACTCAATGTTGGGAAGGAGCAGAGATAGAGAAAAAGGGTTAATAGATTCCTTGCAGGGATCATCTCCTATGTGTGCAACTCCACATTTGCAGACAAGCCCATGTTCCAAAGGGCAGAAGCTCATTCCCTTTCAGTGTCTGTTAGGAATTGAGATTAATTAAATCAGGGGTGTTGAACCGTAAACTTGTGGGCCAATTTTGGCCTGCCTGTGGTCATTCTGGGTTTCCCCAGATGGCTTCACTCCTTTCTCTCCAATCACTGATCATTGTGGGCTCCTTCACACAGAATGTATGTAGTGCGATCAAGATTGGTTACTCACTGAAGTTTACGGGTCCTTTCCACAACATCGTCATCCTCCAGTGCCTCTCCCACCAGTTTTTAGCTTTATTCCACCATTATTTAACACATCAAAAATAGGGGTGTGCACAGACCCCCCAATCCGCTTCATGGCCTGATCCGGAAAATCCAGATCGGACCCGATCCTCTTAGCGCCACTCTGCCTGTCTCTCGCTCCGCGGAGCGAGATCCGGCTTCGCCGCCGTCACTATATGGACGGCGGCGGTGGCGCAAGGTAAGCCACCACCCCCACCCCCACCTCCTTACCTTCCTCCATTGCGGGCTTCAATTGAGGCCCCGGTTGAAGCCGGAAGAGGCCTCAGCCTTCACTTCCGGCTTCAACCGGGGCCTCAATTGAAGCCCGCGACGGAGGAAGGTAAGTGTCCCTCCTCCCTGCTCCGTTACCTGGTGCTGCTGCCGCCACCACTGCATGGATGGCGGCACCGACAGCGCCAGATTAGTCCCCCTCCCCCCCACTTACCTGCAGGCGAAGCTCCGGATTGAGGCGATCCTTTTTGCCTCGATCCGCAGCCCCCCTGACTCTCTTCGCCTCCACCTTTTTTGGAGGAGAATTAGGCTGCCTCGCTCCTGCTTCTCTGAACCAAAGAGAAGCGGAGCACATCCCTAATCAAAAATGCAGTAACAAATATACACCGCCATCAAAGAGCTGGTGTATTTCCGGGATAGGGCAATATTGCTGCAATGTTGCAGCGCCATCTGCTGGCTGTATAAATGGAATATATGGAACTTCCCCACAAAGGAAATGGTCCAAAAAAGCAGGGGGAGGAAAAGGTGAGACATGTGTATTATGCCCATCATAATCTCAGAAAGACTCTGCAAGAAGAAAGCCCGGTAAGGGTGTGGGATTTTTGCTTCAATGTAGAGAAGCCCTGAGTGGTCTCTCAATTTTGTGCAGTATTTCCCCCCCCCTCATTCTTAAAGGTTGAAAGGCCTGTCCTAAGGCTTAGTTACAGGCAATATGAGTCTTACGCTAGAATATCCTGGTATTTTTTGGTCTTGGGGTCCTTGGGTTTTACAGAGCAGGGGTACAGAGCCTCAGGCCCATAGTGCAAGTTCCCCAGAAGGTCACATCCCCTTCCCCTGGCCACACCCCCATTTTCCTGATTACCGATCATTTGGTGGCTTCCAGCTTTTGTGCAGTTCCCCCCCTCTTTCTTTAAGGTTGAAATGCCTCTCCCAATGCTTACATACAGGCAGTAAGAGCTTTTAAGCTAAAATAGGCAGGTATTTCAGCCAGTGTGGTGTAGTGGCTAAAGTGTTGGACTGGGAGCTGGGAGATCTGGGTGATTTTGGGCCAGTCATAGACTCTCAGCCCAACCCACCTCACAGGGTTGTTGTTGTGCTATATAAATAAATAATAATAATAATAATAATAATAATAATAATAATAGTGAGGATAAAACGGAGACTAGGAGGATTATGTATGCCGTCTTGGGTTTCTTGGAGGAAAAAAGGTGGGATATAAATGCAATAATACATATACACATACATACATTTTGGCCCTGCCCACTTTCCCTTTGGCTCCTCCCACCACTGGAATGTGTCTTCCCTCCAAGAGCTTCTCCAAAACAAAATTCAATCCTTAAGCTGAAAGAGCTGTGATACCCCTGCATCAAGTCATTCAGCAAATGTGTGATTTATATTTTTAGGAGAAGATTATGTTCTTACCAATCTAACTGCACATTGGGGGAACCCCATTGCTAGCGTATTGCTCTACCCTGATGTCTCACATGAACACTTCTTTTTCCACACCTTGTTTCCTCTCGGTCCTTTGGATCATAGGAAAAATATATTATATGTGCGATGCAGGAAGACCTTTTTATTAGTGTGCTCAAATGTGCATTTGAGTTGCCATTATTCAAGTTGAACTCTCTACCACCACCACCACCCCTCTGTAAATCTGGGCGTGGATGCATCCACATGTGAACTAGAGCTGTGTGAAAAAGCCTTCTGAAAAGTTTCCACCCTATTTGTGGGCAGAAAAAATGAGTTGGCAGGGCGGGGAGCAATTTCATCAAATTTCTCCAGAGGAAGGAGAAATTCTCTACAGTTTTTCACAGGTTGGGCTTGCCATTGGCAGAGGTAGTAGCATAGTTTCTTTCATTTTTCCTAAGGGTTTGGATGAGTGGGGGGGGGGATTTTTGTGGTGAAAGTTGCAACAACATGAACCGTGCTGGCAGGCTCCCCCCCTCCATTTTGTAACCACCATAATGCAGGTGTGAGGTAGGCAGTGTTGTGTCTAGCTGCAGAGAAGAGGCGAAGCTAGTAGTGAGCCAAAATCTGTTCTCCAATTTCTTGAAAGTTTTCTTCCCCCATGAAAGAGGCTTCCATTATTCTTCCTCATTCTCAAGATGTTTATCATCTTTTTATTTTGGTGCTTTGGAACTTGCTTAATAACTACAAGGTGGCCCAGTGTACTCTGTGTGTGTGTGTTTTCCATTACACATCTCTCCATTGCTCTACGTTCTCCCAGGCCACCTTCTACTCTTTGATCTGAAAAAGCCCTATGAGAGGAATTACCTCATGATGGCCACAGCTAGACCTAAGGATTATCCTGGGATCATCGAGGGTTCGCCCCTGCCTGAGCACTGGATCCCCTGTGTGTCACCTAGATAAACAGGTTTGACCCCTGGACAATCGCCTGGCACCTACACTGTACTCCTTTCATCGCCAGCTGAAGACCTTTTTATTCTCCCAGTATTTTAACACTTAATTTTAACTTAAATTTAAATTTTACTGTTTTAACTCTGTATTTTAATTTTATATCAATTTTGCTGTGTGGTTTTTATTCTGGTTGTGCTTTTTATATTGTATTGTGTATTTGTGCTTTTAACCTGTTGATTGTCTTACTATGATTTTAATTTTTGTGAACCACCCAGAGAGCTTCGGCTATTGGGCGGTATAGAAATGTAATAAATAAATAAATAAATCCAGGGATAAACCTTGGGTCTAGCTATGGCCGATGTCTTCTCCTGGGCTTTAATTGAAGAGCGTGAAGCCATGGAGGCTACAGTTTTTCAGAGAGATGACTGTACCATGGAAGACAGGACACTTATGCACACTCCTTGGCCACCTCCTCATTAAGGTAAGCCCAAGAACTCCAAACCCAACCCCTTAGAATTTCTCCAAAATTTTCTTCTTCTTTGAACTTCTTTTTGAATGCATTTTCTCTTTTTATCAAATTGAATGAGGATGGTTGGAAGAAAAATGTGGGAGAAAGTTTCAGCACAGCTGTAATGAGAATGCAACACCAAGGCCCAGCCTACATTGCTTGAATTATTCACAAGTCTTGGTTTTATTACCATTTCCACTTCAATATGACTGCAGAAAGTCATTGAATGCCAAATCTATTGGCATCATGACAAAAGGTGAGCTCACGCATGCCTTTTTAATTATGATTGACAGTGATGAGTTGCATGTGTGAAATAGCCATCACAGATCAAACAACATGATGAGAACTGTTACAATCACCCCACATCCTCTGAAATACGCTCTTCAATAAAGGCAGTTTGCACATTCAGCTGGGAGTCATCTGATGAAAAATCAACAAGCGATGAGATGGACTCGTTCATGTGCTATCCGAGTGGTTGAGCTTCTATTGCGGCGTTGACACTAGACACAGAGCTGCAATTTTCAGGATCTGTAATTCCCAAATCAGCTTATAATAATGAAAATAAACACCAATTAACAGTTTTAGAAACAAGAATACTGCACATTTGTAACAAATTGCCCAACAACTATAGTTTGACATTGGCTACTGTCTTGACACTCAAATATGGATTTGTGTGAGCAATTAAATATGCAGATTAGCTGTGAGCAGGAAATTCAACTTTTTATCATTTGGGTCTTCCTTGAGAAAATCTTGTTCCCTGAGCAGGAAAACAGATGCTTCCCTCTGTTTCAGTACTCTGAAATGGACCTATATTTTTCCAGGCATAGTTTTTCCACTGCTGCCACCCTTCTGGAGCATCTGCCTTCCTCCAAATTGAAGAGGCAAACAAATATGGAAAACAGTCACCCTAGCCCTATGGAAGGCTAGCATCCATTCATGGTGTCTCTGAACCCTTTTACAAGGGGGTTATACTGTGCGAGCAAGATTGGCTGCTCATGGAGGTTTGCAGGGCCTTTACATGATGGCGTCAACCTCCAGGGACCCTCCTGCGGTTTATTACCTTTATCCTGCTTTCAAACATATCGGAGTTAATGTCATCGGTTGTGTGAAATGCTGGTGTTGTGCCATTAGATAGTGCTTTGTAATGGAAAAGATTGAAAATGGAAGTTTTCAATTCAATTAAACTCAAATCACGTGTCCGCTGTGTAAAAAAAGCCCATCATAATTCCAGAAAGAAACTGGAAGTGGAAAGCCCCAGTAAGGATGCAGGATTTCAGCCTCATATGAGGAACCCTTCTATACCCACAGCTCTGTCCATGTACATTTATAATAAGTTCATTTCAGATGTTCTAGACTTATGTAGAACTGCCCCAAAGCATTCAATTGCCTTAGATTGGGAGCCCCTAGGGGACAGGATTATTAACATTTAGAAAAATGGCTATAGGCTTCTCTGAGCCCATGGGATAGAGCAGGATTCAAGCCAAATCAATAGACAGATAGATCTGCCTTGGTATCAGCACCTGGCATACTGGTGCAACCACTGGGGCCAAAGCATCCCTGTGGGACCCAGCAGAGCTGAACCCCCACCCCTGTCTCCACTCTCAATCCCACAAGGCCCTCACCAGATATTGCTGCCCGCACAGTGCAGCTGCCAGTCACTCTGCATCCTGCAGTGGTATGACAGCTTATGGGTGGGAGACAAATGGCTGACTAACTCTGATGGACACCACCATCTTATCTCTTCCCAAATGCAGTGCCCAATGTTGAGCATTGCATTTTGGTTGAGATAAGATGGCAGCCACTCAATGTGAGTGGTGGGGTTCGGAGTGGCAGTGGGGGCTGCATGGGGCGGAGGCCCAGGTTGGTGCTGGGTGAGCCACTCAGCACTTTATTGAGGGCCTACCCAAGCTTGGTGCCACCCCATGGATAGAGAGTTATGATCACTTCATAGAAGGAGAATCAGGAACATGGCAATAGGCTCTGCTGTGACCTTTTTATTGTTTCTGGGTACATAAAGCCTATTCTTATGTCATATGTGCAGAGGTTTGCTCCATGTGATCTGTTTAGAGCTCTGAAAAAGGCTCGGCCTTCATCCGATGAGAAGCCGGGTTGTCTTCCAGACTTTTCCTAGATACTATCTCCCTTCATCCAATCCCAAAGAAATAATAATAATAAAAAACCCTTTCTTCTAGAAATAAATTTTCAAAGCTGAAACGAGCTACAGCACATGCCAGTAAATCATGCACGAAGGAGATAGCAACAAGATATAGTTCTGTAACACTGGACACATCTGTTAGGTGTTCGAAAGTCCGCAGAAGGCTGCTATATTGTTGCATCACTACAGGAAATATTATATCAAAAAGCTGGCGCTGCGCTTGCAGGTTGAGAAGAGATTCCAATATCTCTTCCAGATGTACAATGTTTCAGCTCTGAAAACATGATTGTTCCTCTGTTCCTGTGCTCTGTGAAGGCAGCCCCTTATTTTGGAGGAGAGGGACTCATTCTGCTACTTCTGAACCAGTTGGGAAATCCACTTTTGTTGCGGCCTGGAGCAATGTCAAAAATATGGGCCTCCAGTTCTTTGTGAGGGCTACAGAGACCAATGAATGTACATTATTCCAGGAGTGTGTTTGGAGCTTCTGTATTCTAGTAGTACATGTAGGAAACCATGACCTAAATTAGAAATGGGGAAAGCATTAACCAACAATAAGTAGATTAGAAGATGGAGGTTGGATTTCTGCAAATTGCATTAAGTGTCAAAACTCTGTATAAGTTCAAAATATAGCTGTTGCTTTATTTTAATATTAAATGTTTGAATATTTTCAGAGTAATAATGTCTTTATAGTATTATTATTAGTAGTAGTATTAGTATTATTATTAAAATGAAAATAAGGAACAGTGGCCCCCTGACTATGGAATGAGCCCACCTGGCACCAACCCTGGAGCCCACCTGGCGCCAATCCTGTCATCTTTTCAGTGCCACGTTAAGACTGCCATCTACTCCCAGGCATTTAATGGCATATAATGGGGCATTTATGCAAGTCATCTAAACAGGTCTAGTATTTTACTGAAACTGCCTTTAGCTGTATAAATTGATTTAAATTTTGTATATTTAATTTTTTATGCATTATTTTATCCTTTTTTAATTCCGTATTTTATCATTTTATGAATTGTTGTAAACCATCTACAGAGCTTTGGCTGTTAAGTGGCATAGAAATGAAATTATTATGATTATTAACAATAAATATGAATTTTGAATGATTGTTCAGTGCTAAAAAAATATCCTCATGTTGTTCTGAAGCAGGGGCGTTGAACCCTAGGCCCGTGGGCCAAATCTGGGTATTCCATCATGCCAGATAACAATAACAACAACAACACGCCTTTCCCTCCGGATCGAGGTGAGGTACAACATAAATGCAAATGCCATAAAATACATATAATTAAAACATTTAAAACTAATACATTATTAAAAGCAGCACATGCAATGGATGTTGTGCTAGAAGTCCCTTTTTGTAGTGCAACGGGAATTGCATTAGTCGACTGACATCGTAGGATACTGCTCTGAATTATTAGAAATAATAGTGGATATTGCTTTGCATTTAAATATATGATTCAATTAATGGGCAATCCTGTCTAATCAACAGCGGTGCCAGAGAGCAGGATTCTGGGACAGAGGCCTGCTCTGCAGAATGAGAAGAGCCCCCACCCCATGAGCAGAGCTGCCTTATCACAAGTCATGGGGAAAGGGGGTTTGTAAAACTGCGAAGCCAGAGTTTAAAATGCCCTAATTGCACCACTGCTAATAGCATACTTGTTGTGTGTCCAAAATCTTATATAATTCATGGTATTATAATAAATTCCACCATGGCCATTTTTAACCACTCATGAATTCCCAGATGATTCCCCCCCCCCCCACCAAAAAAAGCACTAGCCTCTCCTTTCAGGTCACAGTAAATATTTTGTGCAAAGAGGCACACTGAGAGCTAGGCCACTTACTGTTGACAGGCTTACCCTGTGCTGAAAGGCTATTTTTTAAATATAGCTTTTCATTTTTCCTCCTCCCCTCTGAGTGAAGAGCAGCCATTCATTATGTGGAAGAAAGTAAGTCAGGAGGACTCAGGGGTGTGGGCTAGCCCTGCCTGTAGGTCAACCTGGTACTTGGGGGAAAGGTCAGCTTTGCCCACATTTGGTGGTGTTCCACAGCATTCAGCGGTAGCTGCTAAGAACCGGATCAGCTGTTGCTTAGGGTGACCAACTGTCAGGATTTCCCCGGATTTGTCCTGGTTTTTGTTCTTTCCATGGTGTCAGGGGGGATTTTCTATAATTTTCAATAATGTCCTGGAATGACACACCTCCCTCTTTAAGGCTGCCATTAGCATGGCAGGAGGGAGTGACATGCTTTCTTGAGGCACATCATTCCCCCACCCCGAGCTCCAATTGAGGTCTTAAAGGGGAAAGTGGGTCATTCGTGGACATTATAGAAAAGGCCCCAATTGGAGTGGATGGTGGTGGTGCAGAATGAAATCCTTTCCCCTCCTCCACTCCAATCGGGTTCTTTAAGGTGGCGGGGGAATAACGTACTTTCTGCAGGACTCAGAAAGCTGCTTCCCCCCCCACACACTAGGTGTCCTCTTTTTTGGTTTCCCAAATATGGTCACCCTACTGTTGCTTAACCCATTCCTTACACACACATCCCTTACAGGCTAGCATCTCTGTGTGTGGAGCCCATGGGGTGAGGGGGAGAGCATTTTCACCATGTTTTGGATGGGTCTCAGCATCTTTCAATGCCGAGTGTGTTTTTTAAAAAATAAATTTAAAAAAATCACCACACACGATCGCAACTCTTCTCTTGCGCAAGTGTTAGGAGTAGTAAAAACAAAACAAAACAACCACACCCGGGACGGCGCTCCTTTAATCTCTGGACAACTCGCTGACGTGTGGCCCATGAGGGTCGATCGCTGGTGCAGAAAATGCCATGATCATCCCTCCCCACTTCCCAAAGGGCTGCAGGTATAGATTAGGTCTTGGTCACTGGCGAGGGTGACAGAATGTTATTGGGAACGTGGGATGACGTATTGGGGGCCAGCTTTTATATACATATCCAGATGTTGTTGGCCTGCACCTTCCATCTGTCCCAGCCAGCAAAGCCAATAGTGGGGAATGCTGGGAGCTGCAGTCCAACAACTTACAGAGAGCCACTTATTCCCCCTCCATGATGCACATAGACTGAAGATGGCATTATGGATTTATATTTCAGGGCACCTGCTCTATGGTTTTAGCCCTTCTGGCACAGCTGAAGTTTGGCAGAGTGTGGAGTCCCACTCAAGTATGAATAAGAGCTAACTATTTTGGTGTCTTAATAGGCTCATATGCGTTAGAGAGATATGGCTTTGCAACAACGTTTTTTTAAAAATAATAATAACGCAAGGCCACATTGTTTCTGAGTACACCAAAAACATTTGTATAAATATCTGGATGCTATTTGATTTCTCAGCGAACATCTGCAAATATTAATGACATTTCCCTGCAGAAAACCCCATGCGTTTAAACGTCACTTTCTTTTTATTACTTTGGCCTTCTGTTTGTATTTTAATTTTCCTTGCTTTTCCTTCTTCAAGCAAGATGCGAGTTCACAGAGCAAGGCAATGAGGCAAAAAGAATGTGTGTGTGGTTGATGACATGTTGGACTTCTCATGCGCTACATATGTAAGTCTTATATGATCACACTGATCTCATTCTAGGCTGATTGAGAAAAATCATGGCGTGGCAGCAGAATGGCTCACCCGAACCAACTATTCTTCTTGATATAATCATTAATAGGCTCAGATTTTAGTGAAGCTGTTTATGCCTGTCTGGAGTTCATCAGGGCTCCTAGAAGACATATTTCCAGTATAAGCTGAGCTGAGCAGGTTAGGGCAAATTTTGAGCTTCATCAGACAAAGAAAATTGTGTTTGCTTACCATTGCTTCTCTGCCTGTGCGTTTGTCCCTCATTACTTCATCTTTTGAAAGAGGAAGTAAACAACATGCACATGGCCCATTCAGTGGGCTGTTTTGATCCCACTGCTTCTCCTGCACACAGCAGGAGATACCAGCAACTTCTGCCTTTAAAATAAATTGGACTTACTGGGCTGTTTTTTTGTGGCGTGAAAAAGGCTACAAGGGTCAGGAGGCACACGGGAGGCAGATGACGAAGACGACGTAAGAGGGACCCATGAAAATGTGTGAGAGCCCAGTAATGAGAGTGCAATAAAACGCTCATCTGATGGAACTCTTCAGTTATCACTCGCTTATGGCATGGTCAGCTTCTTTTGGCTGGAGAGACACATGCAGGTGTGGCTAAGAGACTGAGCTAGAAAATTAGGAAGTCCCTGCTTTATATCTCGCTTCCACCATGGACTCACTAGGTGCAAGCTGCTCTCTCAGCCTCACAGCCTCTATCTGAAACATGGGGGATATTAATAATGAGTAACCTTTAGGGTTGTTGTAAAGTTGGTAACTATATAACACACATGAAACACTTTGAACACTTGAAAACACTATAAAACAGCCTATCCTATACTGGAGCCCTCCAGATGTTTTGGATGACAACTCCCATAATCCCTGACTGTTGGCCATGATGGCTGCGGCTGATGGGAGTTGTATTCCAAAACATCTGGAGGGCACGGGTTGGGGAAAGCTGATAAAAATGATAAGTATTATTATTACACATGCACTCTGAATGCTAGGGCTGATCTGCCTTGGCGTCCCACCTGGCTTGCAAGTGTGAAATAAGTACAGCGTGATCCTACAGAACTGGAAATGTATGTCCCTCTTGACATTCTGTCCACGTCATTTGCAGTGCTCTGTCACAGGGTGTGTAGGGTGGGGGTGGGGATATCTACATAGAACTGTCCATCATCTCTATGCATGATTACGCAAAGAGCAGAAAGTCACACAGGGGCTTCTAGAGAAAGTACAAAACCACCACTCTCAGCCCAACGTCTGTTTGCCATGACTGAATGATGGAAGAGCTGGACAGAAGGGGAGAGGAACAATGCACTTAATGGCTGCCATCATCTACTTGCAATGGAGGTGGAGTGGAACCCACTTTGAACGGTGTCAGGGTGGACCATAGGTTACTGGGCTGCCCTGCTATTGCTGGACTTCTTTGGCTACTTGAAGCCTTCAGGCTACCACAAGCTTCTGTGTCCTCCCCTATATTTTGTTACAGTGCCATCACTAGAGTGAGCACATTGAGGTTGCACAGAAGCCTGTGCTCTCCTGATGGCATCATTGGCCTGTGCAGAACACAGTACTGTAGGCCTGCATCTCATAGATTGATCCCTCCCATTGCCCAGGGGTCCCCAAACTTTTTGGGTTGGTGGGTCCATTTGGAATTTTGGGAGAGTGTTGCAGGTGCTCTCACAAAATGGCTGCCATTGAGGGTGGTCTTGCCTATTCATAAAATAGCTGTTGTGGTGGACATGGCTTGTCCCAAAACATTCATTTCCCAGAAAGCAAACTGGTGAGACTAAAAGAAAAGTAACTTTCCCAAGAACCTAAATACAAAGCAGAGCATTAAAATGCGAAACCATTCATTTGAACCCAAATAAAGATGGTCCCAGAGGGCAGCACTATGCTTTGCAGTATGCTTGTACCACCCTCTCAGGTAATTAATATAATTAATTTTAAACAATGTTAACAAATAAAATGAAACCAGGAGTGTAGTAAATACTCACGCACACACTGAGGGTTGAGGGTTGAAGTGACCGAAGTAACTTTATTGAGCATACACAGAGTTTTATAGGAAGATCCCTGCTCCTTTTCCCCCCCCTCCCTCCTGGGTGAGTCAAAGTCCATTGTCAGGTTTGAGGGGATTAACTTTCCTCATTACCGGAGTTTGCTTGCTAGTTCTCTTACCCTGTTTGTCCCTGGGATTACCTGGAAGTTTGACCAGGATGCTGACGCACTGAGTGCAAGACATTAGCCAATTACTGAGATACAGGGTTTTGTCATTTCCACCTTTCCTTATCTCCCGACAGTGTGCCGTCCGCCAGAGACTCCAGGCTTTGTGACACCCCCACACAGGAGGGGGGAGGGATCCTGGCAGGTACCAAGAAAGGTGTTCCTGGGTATGTTGGCCACCATGTTGGAGACCCCAGCAATAGCCACTGGCTTACAGTGGCCTTCACTGTCTCTCCCCCCTTCCTTCCCTGCCTGCAACTGCTCTTTGCCAGTTTTGGCTGGGCTTTGAATCACATACGGACCACTAGCTGACCACAATACCAACACAGCGGGGAGGAACACTCACTTGTTGTTGTCCAGAAAGGAAGCACATTTTAAAAACAGAAGTCGGCTCTCCAACCAAGGTGACAAACCATAAAAGGCTTTTAAAACCCCACACACATACTGATAAACTCGCTTTTGATTTCAAGTCAGGCTGTCGGTTTTGCAAGCAAAGAATCTGGGCTGTTTGTGTATGTATGCTCAAGTACCTCATGGGCATGTGGGCACTATATAAATAGAGTGGTCGTATTTTTAAATTAAATATTAAATTAATTATATGTATCGGCTCCAGACCACAAAGCACAGTTGCTCTCTAATGGTTAAATGCCCTTTAGATTTCAAGGGCTTTGATTTATTAGAAGAAACCTGCTGGGCAGAACATACTGTGGAGCTGATTAATGTCAGTTTCTGTCATCAGTTTCCACTTAGATTCTTGGCCAGCTCCAATATCTCCTCCCTTAAGGATCCAGAAGAATTCGAGGCCTGATCCAAGAGCTTTGCTGGCATGGGGTTTGCAGAATGTGATGCTTGCAAAATCAAGAAGATGAATGGAAGTGGAATTTCATGTTCTCTACTGGACTTGTTTATTTAACTCATTTCTCTAGAGAAAGCAGTCCAATACCAGGACCACACCAGCAAGGGAAACAAATCAATAGCATGTTCGCTGGGTTTGTTACAGATGTCTTGCATTTCCTTTGCTGCTTTTATACGCTCCCTCGTAGGTTGTCAAAGTGGAAAATGTCTAGAGCAAGAATGCAAGGCTACCATTGCTGTCTAGATTTACATTCATCGCTGGACTTGTACGTTTCCTCTTACAAATCAGTTGATTGCACAGGCCGATAAGGAGGATAGACATCCGTTACCTTGTAAAACGAGGAAGGGGGAGGGTTTTTATGATTTGAAGGGGGAACTTTGTTCAAAGTATGCCTATGTTATTTGGAAGGTAGAATTGATTTTGTATATGTGTGCGTACACACACACACTCGCTTCTGATCCTTTTTGCAATTTCTAATCAGTTTACAGGAAACTTACATTCTTGTCAGGCGCAGTGCGTCATGGTGGAAACCTGAGTCTCATCCTGCCTACAACGAAATGTTAACAGTAGTCCTATCATATATAGATCAAATAAGTCTGATGCAAAACAGAATACGGTAAACTCTGTCGATAGTTCAATCGACTGTCATTAAGCTGAGTGAACATGGGAGATAGAAGAGTGTCTGTCATGGGTGAAAAATCTGCAAAATTCTCTAGGTGGTGATATGGGATATTCAGACTTTATCCAATGAATGATTACAGCAACTAACTGCCCAACGAGATACTTAGGGGGTTACACTGAATGCATGCGTCTGTCTGTCTGACTGTCTGTCTTTCATTAGATTTCTATAGTGTCCAAAATATGAAAATATTACCAACAAACCCAGGTGTCCACAACTTTTTCTGGCCCTGAGGGCTGCATCATGTATCCGCCAGGGTGCCAGGGACTGCACACGTGTACACCCGGGCATGCACAAATGCATTCACACACTCGGTCACATTTCCCTCCCTCCAGACGCACAGTCTTGCCCCCACCCGATCCTCCTTGTGGGGCTTTCCTTTGCTAGCACTAAGAGAGATTGGAGATAAGGGAAGGCCTCCCTTTGCTAGTGTTGGGGGAGATTTATAATCTTGGTGCCATTGCAGAAAAGGCCCTGTTTTGAGTAACTGTCTATACCCCAGACTGCAGAGGTGGGGGAATTCTGAGAAGGGGCTGTGTGGAAGATCTTAAGATGCAAAAAAGGTTTATATATGTGGGAGAAAGTTTGTATCTGCTTAAAAACGAAATCCCACCTGAAGCTTGGGCGGAGGGAGGGGAGATTGATGATGGAACCAGCATTCAGATAATCACTATTGTACTAGTATATAAGTCTGTTTCTGACTTAGCAAAGGTGGGAGGAGGCTGGGCACAGCCTGTGGGAGAGGAAACCACTGCTGCTTCTGTTTTAACATATTTATATGCAGCCTAAAAGAGCCATGAATAGTCCCAGTGCAAAATGTGAATAGTTAGCATGCCATTGAAAGGGGATTCAGATAATCCCTACTAACCAATGCAGAAGGAATTAATTATTCGGAAATGTCCCAAAATCATCATTAAAAACTCCCGTAGTCAACAAAAATACTTATAATATACTTACTTCCTTTAAGCCTATAATAGTAATAGCTATCCCAGTGCAGAACATTTCTTGGGGATTAATGGGCAGCTGGAGCTAATAGATGGCAGTTGTAGTGCAAGCTTCAGTCCCGGACAGCCATTAATCCTCAGGAAATGCCCTGTGCCTCAATCATTACTGATGAAATCTCTCTCTATTTTTCACTTGGTTTTATGTGCCACAGATTTAACCTCAGCAGGATACAGGAGTTCCTGTAGGTTTAAAAGGAACAGAAACCAGTTTTGTGTGTGTGTGTGTGTGTGTGGGAGGGATCTATAAACTCTTTCCTCCTCCTTCTTTGCAAGCCCCTTTGTTTTCATTTTAGTGCTGTAATTATTATACATACTGTATAGAAACATTAATGCTGAGGCCAACAGGGGCCTCGGTCCAGACTTAGGCCTAAGGTAGACCCACTGAAATCAGTGGGACTTAGGGCTTCTCTACATTGAAGCAAAAATCCTGCACCCTTACCGGAGCTTCGTCTTCCGGACTCTTTGTGGGATTAGATTGGCGAAATACACGTGCTCCCCTGATTTTTTGCCCTGTTTCCTTTGTGAGCAAGTTCTATATGTTTCATTTTTACAGCCAGTAGATGGTGCTGTGATATTGGATGATTCTAGAAGTATACCAACTCTTTGATGGCAGTTTATATTCATTACTGCATTTTTGGCAATTTATAAAATGGCCAAATAAAGCTTAAAAACAACGGGAGAGGCAGTGAAGATAGACGATGTCGTGAAATGGACCCGTGAACTTCCATGAGTGAACAGTCATGAGTGCATGATGATAAATGCCTCAAGTAGAAACGGCCATAAAGTTAGCTATGACTAGCTTAAATCCCATTGAAATCAATGGGTCTACTGTAAGTATGACTAAGTCTGGATCAAAATGCAGGGATTTTGTGGGCTTCAGGCAGTGCCTTCCAGTATGCCCCTCTACACATATTCTCTCTCTCTCTCTCTCTCTCTCTCTCTCTCTCTCTCTCTCTCTCTCTCTCTCTCCCCCCCACCCAAGGTCAAGCTATAGCTGTGCCATTGTATAATAATTGGACGGCAACAAACATTGTACAGCAGCTTTAATCAGGATTGGCAGTAAGTTTGGCAGCCCCCACTCTCTGTTGCTCTCCCAAGTGGCTTCTGCCCTCCCGAGGTGCAGCCCCTCATTATGATAGGTTTAAGTTAAGTTAGGGTGACCATATGAAAAGGAGACAGGGCTCCTGTATCTTTAACAGTTGTATTGAAAAGGGGATTTCAGCAGGTGTCATTTGTATATATGGGGAACCTGGTGAAATTCCCTCTTCAGCACAACAGTTAAAGCAGTTAAAGCTGCCCTGCCCTCTTTTAAACCTGGTCACTCTAGGTTTACTCCTGCAGCTTTAACTGTTGTGATGAAGAGGGAATTTCACCAGGTTCTCCATATATACAAATGCCACCTGCTAAAATACCCTTTTCTATGCAACTGTTAAAGATACAGGAGCCCTGTCCTCCTTTTCATATGGTCACCCTAGTTAAGTAATAGCATTATAATTATTTGTGTTGAGTATGGGGAGTTTATTACGACTTTGAAACGTTTCTGAATAACTACTAGCATGCAGGCAGCAGCAAAACCACCACCCTAACTAGCAATCACCGGCTGGTTTTGGCGCCTGCCATTTTAATCCCCCCAAAATACATGCTCCAGAAAGACACTACATCAGCCCAGGTACTAGCACCAGGTGGCCACTGTTTGTTTTTCCTTCCCCTGCTTTCTTTTGTATCTGGTTAAGAGGGCAGGGCTCCTGCAGCTTTAACTGTTGTGATGAAGAGGGAATTTCACCAGGTGCTGCATGCATACAAATGACACCTGCTGAAATTCCCTTTTCTATACAACTGTTAAAGGTATAGGAACCCTGTCCCCTTATCTTCCTTCTAACCTGTTTTGGAAGCTTACCTCTTGTTTTTGGTTTCTTCTTTGTGCAGTAGGTTGGCCAGATGCCTTACTTTTCAGAGGACAGTCCTCTATTTTGGACAGCTGTCAGAGGACATGCAACCCTCTTACATGCTTGCAAGAGCTGAGCAGGGTATACGTGCATGTTGAGGGTGAGCATATATGCAAAAATGAAAGAGAGAGGCCTATTTGCATTTAACCATCTGAGGGAAAAGCATGTGGGCTGAGGCAAACAAATGAATGGGATTTGTGTACTTATGCGCATGAGAAGGGTGTATCCTTGTGTGTGTATGTGGTGCGCGTTTGTATGTGTGGGCACAAATCCACGAAACACATGTGTGTTGTGTGTTCATGCCAACATATGAGAGAATAGTGAATGTGTGTCTGTCAGCAGATGGGAGTAAAGCCTGAGAATATTTTACACTCTGCCTTAGAAGGCAAACATTTTTAGCCATTTACTTTAACAGAGAGAATGGGCGCAGGCAAATAAGAAATAACAGGAATCAGGCTGATCATAAACTGCCTTTATCTTTTATTAATTCAGACCTTTTAACATTACGGTATGTGCTTTTCAAGCCAGAAGTCACTGTCTTTGTTATCTCTCCCCACACCCCCAGCAGTGTGAACTGAATACCTTTAAAAGACTATGATCTTTCTGATTTCTGTCATCATCATTATTATTATTATTATTATTATTATTATTATTATTATTATTATTATTATTATTTATTACATTTATATACCACCCCATAGCTCTCTGGGCGGTTTACAAAAGTTAAAAACAATGAACATTAAAAAACAAATATACAAAAATTAAAACCACAAAAAGCATAAAATACAAACAAAACCAGACAATATCCGTTTAAAACAACTATACTGGGGTCAGTTAAAAAACTCAGCATATGCTGTTAAATGCATGGGACCTGTTCAGACAACACGCTAAACCATGACGGTTAAGTGTTTTGAGCTAAACATTATGGCTTTGTGTGTTCTGTGAACCATTGCTAGCCCTGGTGGCTCCATAACCACAGTTTAAATACGCTCACTAATCACTTGCTGCAAAAGGGTTAGTGGCTTAACCGTGGTTTACCATGTTGCCTGAACAGGCCAACTGAGTGCTGAGTGTGCATGACAGAGGCTGCCATCAGCTCTGTGTTTCCCAACCCAGCATGTTTCAATAATGAACGACGTGACGGCATAAACAATTATCAATTTCACATGTCTTTCTGTGGTCCAAAATTGAACATATTGTTAAGCCTCGATTCTCAGACGCACCAACATGAAATGACAGACTCTCATTAAAAAATGGGAAAGGCCAATTTTAAGGGGATTATACCCCTCAAAAACAGTAATCTGTAGTTTACAACAGCAGTATTATTTTTTAAACCCAGTAGATGGAACAGCTGCTTCATAAACTTATTAATTTCCTGGAGAGAATACAGAGTGCTTAACAATCTGAAATAGTACGAGATGTAGTTACTTGGTCATATATGTTGTCCATATTTTGTCTATAAATGGGGCAGGCAGCACCAATTTCTTTTTGGTGGTTGACCGTGTCGCCCTGCTCTTTGGAATCCTACAAGGATCTATTAAGTTGTAACATATTTTATGGTCACATCACTCGAGTTCATAAGAGGTCAAGACTCATAATGGTTAATTTGGGAAAGTAGATTTTCCATAGTGAATTCTTGTCAAAAGCGGCTAGTAAAAAAGAGAATGGCCACTGATATACTATTCTTTGATACAATTGGGACTATATTCTACATCTATTCCTTACCATCACTTATTGCTTCCAGCCCAAAGGTTTTTTGAGGGCTTACATATATCACAATGAAACTGAAGGATCTGGGACAACAGATCTACTATTTATTTGTTTGTTAAATTTATATGCCATCCAACTGGCAAACGTTTGGGGGCAATTTACAATTGTAAAAACAAAACAACAATAAAAATATCAAAATAATACAATATTATACATTAAAGACAGAGTGTCATTACGCGGGGGGAAATTGTGCTTCCTTACCGTCACTTCTCCATCCCCACTTTTGTCCCTCATTACTTCCTCATTCTGCCCTGTAAACAAAGACCATGTGGCCCATTAAGGGGCCGTTTTAATTGCACCACTTTTCTTCCACACAGCAGGAGATCATGGCACATTCCATTGTTGTTGTTTTTAAAAAGTCGGAATAAAAGGGATCTATTTTGCTACAGAAAAACGAGTGGGAGGCGGTCTTCGTCATCTAAAGGACGTGTGCATATCCGTTAGTGGGCAGTAGTGAGCGTGTGATAAAACACTTTTCTGATGAACCACGTAAAAATATTGCAAACATTAAAGAGGCAGCAGTAAAAGCATTCAGAGCAACAGATTAAAGATTAAAGTCTGCTGCAAGAGGATGGTATTAACCTGGTGTCTAAATGTATACAAACTACTACTTTTCAGTGCCTGAATATATAAATTATAAACTCCAATCTATTACATGACACTCCCCCCCCTTTAACTCTTTGGGACTATTGTAGTTGACCCATGTTCTATTTCTAGTTGGTGGTGATGTGCAGGATTCTTTTGGGGGCATTCACATGTGTGTAAGTGGTCTCTGGGTGGGTTCACACATCACACTAACCCATAGGGTAGGTGGTTATGCAAAAACAATAACAACTACTGTGCTCCTGTCAGACAATCAGGCAAACAAGCTACACAGAGTAGTTTATTTCACCCCCTTGCCCCGCCTCTTCCTGCAGTCCTCCCGCCCAGCCAGCCAGGTATCCCAACTTCCTTTGAGGCAGGAAAAGAGATTGCTTGAGAGGAGCAGAGTGGCTGCAGTATTTTGGCCGCTCTTGCAAAGCAGCTCTGTAGGTAATCTCTGTAGCCCATGCTGCGTGAAAGACAAGTTACTAACCCATCATAGGTAAAATAACCCTTACTGCAGACCATGGGTTGTCAGGGTGGTTTATTTGGGGGAAATAGCCCACAGTGGGTGGGAGGACATCCCAGCAACAACATGCTAACCCTTCATAGCTTGTTCTGGAAAATAAACTATCATGGCTTTGTGTTTTGTGTGAACCCAGTCTCTGTGTCTGTATAAGGATGTTTTGTTCCATAAGGCTGTTTGCCATAGGTTTAGACATAATACCATGGAGTTTCTGCATGCTTTGGTGGTCTGTTATGTTTTATGTTTTCATGTTAGGTGTTATTGCTTGAACTCAAAGATCTTTGTAAATTATTGTCTGGACCAGCATCCATTGCCATTTCTTGATGCCCAACGTGCTACACTATGCGCAAATAGCCTCTAAAATTCTCCATAGTATTTATGGGCAGAAAAAAATGGGAGGACTAATTGATTGAATGTTTCCAGGGAGAGGAGAAATTCCTTAACAGTTTCTCAGGGCTAAGCCCTCGCCCTTCCAGTTTAAGATTTGAAAAATGAGTAACTGAGAGAATCCGAACTTGCCAGAATCCTCCATCTCTAATTGTGATGAAGTATTATTAATAAAAAAATTGGTTTCCCCGGGTTTGATGAATTGGTGAGGAAACTGCAACCCCCTTCCTTTTGAAGCTTAGTTGCAACCAAGAGTGGTTGGTTACATCGCAATTTATGTTTTATTTGTAGCACTTTTTAATGTGTAGGTTGCAACTGGTATTTTTTTTAACCATTCAGCTGGTTTAATGTGTGTGTTATAAATTGGCAGTTGTATTAGCAGTAGGGATATGTATCAGATTTGACTGAAACGTGAGCCAAATTCGGCCCCTTTTGGTCTATTTCTGGAGCTTCCCAAGGCAAAGCAGGGTTCCTTCCAAAATGACCTAAACTGAAGGTGGATTGTTACTTATGACAATCTCTAGGCTGTCTTTGGGTGGAACAAGGATCAACAAGGAATGCAGGAAACCACCCAAAGATCAGTATTTGGGAGGAAGGTGTGGGGCTAAGGGAAGAGGACATGTCCACCTGGGGTACCCTGGAGGGCCATATTGGGGGCCGGATTTGACCAGCTTAGGTTCCACACCCCTGGTATAGACTGCTTGATTGTGATGAAAGACTGTGAGACTGTGGGTCTGGCTATGGGCAGCGCTTGTGAACAGAACCTCTTCACCTCACCAGAACCTGGGGGTGGGGGACCAGCTACAGCTAACAAAGCACTTGTGATAGAAAGCTACTTCTGCCTTTTACTATGCTAATGAAACATCCACAGTGAGGAGGCTGACTGGTAGCAAGGTGAGCTCATTAATATGGGTGCAATGCCAACATACCGTGGGGTAGAGATGGCCGCAGAATGCAGTCAATGTTAACCCCACCCCAATTAACTGGCTTCTATAAAGCGCAGCATAATTTAGCCCAGATTCTTGGCCTGATACAATCCTCAGTATAACAAGACGAATTGATCTCACTTGTGTAGAAGAGTGGAAAAGGAAGGAGATGGGTTTTTTTTTTAACATTACACACACATGCATCTATAAATTCAGGCAGAGATTCATAAAATTGAGCATTCAACCCAAGACTTCTGTTTCCAATTTCTCCTGACAACACTAGAAAGGGGAGCCCAGAACTTCACAGCCCCATAAACATGTAACGACACCACACCCAGAGCTCTCATTGCAGAAAATGCCGGGGTTAGAGGGACAGTTCTAAAACAAGAATGGAATGTCTCATCGCCGTGGCAGGAAAAAAAAATCACCCCTGCTAATCTGACTTGTCAGCTGTGTACAGCCAGAGCATTTGAACACACTTGGATGAAAAGATACAAACTGTGTAGGTATGTGAGACAAGGGTGGTGGAAATGGGGAAGGGTGTACGGTTTTGTGGCAGGCCTACTTGCTGAGAATTAGCGAGGAGGGTGTGTGTATGAAGTGAGAGTTGGGTGTCGCTTTTTAGTACACGTTACTGCTTGCCATGATGGCATTATTGACTTCAGATCTCAAAGGCCTGCTGCTCCTGATGACCGTGTGCCACTGCATGATATCCTGTGGAGTTAACGGCCCACTAAGTGCTGGGATCTCAAGGCCTGTGTGAAAGTCGGAGCAATGGAGAGAGAGAGAGAGACAGAGACAGAGACAGAGAGATCATTTACAGACTGAAATAGGGTTGCTAGTGAGTTGCTTCTTGGAATGATAAAATGACATTGAGCCGCAACTGGCCTGACTGTGTTTTTCAAGACACAAGCCGATGCTTCTGTAACCGCCCAGCTTCTGGCAGCAGCAGGCCGTCTCCCTCATCATCCCAAAGCTAATAGGGCTGAGTGTTTGTGATGGATCCCTTGCCTTGCCCGATCCACTAAATGCAGAGTAATTGCTGGAGTGTCCACCCCAGGTTTTTATAATGAGACGAACCTGGGAAGGGCTTGGCTTCATGTTGTGTGATGTGATTGCCTTGGGAGATTAAACGTTCAAGGCAAGATTTTCCTTTAAGTACTACTTTGTTTTATGCCTAAAGGGGTGTTTACACTGGCAAGCACAGGCTTGTTCCTAGGTGTGTCTGTGGATTTGCAGGACCCATGAGAAAGAGGGGTGCTTAAGCTTTCTTAAGCTCCCCAGAAACCCTTTTTCAAGGGCTTCTTTCCAATCTTGGAACTAGAGTGTAGGTGAGAATGGCTGTTGCGGGGCGGGAAGGAGTATCAGCAAGCAGCCACCTCCATCCCGGAGGCTGCCTTCACGGTGCCGGGTTGCTGCCACTTCTAAGAAAACCCTGTGCTTCTGCTGCTGCGGGGTGGTGGCGGCTAATCCTGACCGTGCAGCAGCAGCGGCCCCTTCTTCACCCACAGCAGCAGGGAGCGTGTGGTTTCCGGGTACTGGAGCCCACCCCCTGTGCACTTCCTGGTGTCTGGCAACCAATCAGGGTGGCCATCCATTCTGGAAAGCCCCCAGATTGCCCCCAGAGCAAGGTCACATGCCAAAAGAGCCATGGTGACTTCACTTCCAAGGAAAAAGTTGGGGTTAATCCCCAACTTGTTTACTCCGCAGCTTCAGGGAAAAGCCCCGCAGTGCCTGTGAATCGGCGGCTGTGTCAGATAATCGATGCAGCACCAATTCACAGCCACCGCAGGGCATTGCAGGCATATAGACAGTCCCTTAGTTGCTGATTTGCCTCTGCAAGCATGTGCCTCCTGCCCCTACAATAGCACAAGCAGACAAACAGGGGTTAGCAGCAAAAAACAAACAAACATGATTTGTGCTAAAAGACAAACATTCACCACCCCCAAAAGGACAAAAGAAGATATTGATTTGCATCAAATGGCATGTGCTAATTTATATAGGTAGATGCAAATTAAGAAATAATTATTATAATTTAAATAGGAATGACTACATCTCACTATCATGCAGAAGACTGTGACCAGGGGCTTGTCTATATGACTTGTTTACCCTGACCTAAATGCACATATTCGCATTTCAGGACACATGACGCAGCCGTCCATTCACCGTAGCAACAGGTTTTTAACGCGATAATGCTCATATTTGCATTTGCGATTTACCGTGACTTTTGGATCATGTCCGAGTCTGCAGATACAGTTATGTGTTGTTGGGGGAGTTAAATCACATTTTGACATGTGGGCGGAGTTTTGAGGGTAGGACAAAGTGATTGGCTGATCCCCTGCCTTCCCACTTATCGCGTCCTCTGGCTGCCTCGTTCTTTCCTGCCGTTTTCATGTTGAATTAAGATGGAGATTTTAAAATGAAAACAAGGAGGGGTGAACGGGCAACGAGAGAGAGGAGGCCTGTTCAGTCCCCTGCTCGCATCCTCCTCTGCTGCCTCGTTCCTTTCCCCACTCTGTTTTCCTCTTCTATGAATCTGTGGAGCTCTGCAGATAAAATTTATAGCTTGCCTCATCTATAATCCATAGCCTCGAATGTGCGTATGTGTGCATATGCGCATTAATAACAGCACTATAAAAAATTCAGGAGATAAATCGCTGTTTCTGCTGCATTGTGACACTCTTTACCTAGATTTGAATCAACTAAAATTCGGGTTAAAATTAAATGAGAAGCAATCCCGCTGTTGTATAGATGGGGGCTAGGTGATCCCTGTGTGTCTAACTCAGTCTGCTGTCCAGGTGCTGTTGATGGACAACTTTAAGGCCCAGGTTTCCCTTCTCATGCTTCTGTATCACTAAACTGGACTTGAATTGGACAGCCTTTCAAATAGAGGACGCCTTCAAAATAGAGGACAGTCCTTTGGCTTCCTTCAAACAGGGGATTGTCCACTAAGGGCCTTCCTAGACCAGGCCTTAGCGCGCCTTCCGACCCGGTTTCCCTGCTGTGCGTCCAGATGACGCACAGGGGAATCCGGAGACAGGCCGCGCTGAGGCCTGGTCTTACGCGCCATAAGCCAATGCGCTTATGGCGTGCTTTTTCCCCAGCTCCGGCCTCAGGCCGGGGCTGGGGAAAGTGTGGAGACTTCCGCGGCTTTTCGCGGCTCCTTGCTTACTCGCGAGGAGCCGCGAAAAGCCACGGACTGGCCTGGCACAGCGCTCATAGGAGCGCTGTGCCCATCGGCGGGGGGGGGGGGAAGGATGGCAGGGGCAAGGATGGGAGGGTGGGTGGCACGGGGGGAGGGTGGGTGCGATCGCGCCGCCACCGCCCGAGCAAGCAGGCAAGCAGCGCTTGCCCGGGCAATGCCGCCCCATCCCAGGCATTGCCCGGGCAAGCGCCGCTCGCCTGCTTGCTTGGGCGGCGCCAGCGCGATCACACCCACCCTCCCCCCGTGCCACCCACCCTCCCATCCTTCGCCCCCCCTTTTAAAAAAAAAAGTCAAAAAGCCACTTACCGTCTCCGGAGTCTTCGGGCCAAACGCGGCCCCTTTAAACAAACAAACAAACAAAAATGGCAGACGACGCAGGGCTTCCGTCCTCCTTGCGTCTCCGCCGTCTGGAAGCCTGGGGGAGGTGCGCTAACGGTAGCGCGCCTCGGCCCTGCCTCCCTGCCGGCGTAAGCCGGCAGGTCTAGCAAGGCCCTAAATCTGTGGTACAGTTAGGTAATTATAGACTCTGGAAATGGTCTGATGAAGTCCCACTCTTTGGGTTGCAGTGGGCCTATTCAGACAACACTTCAGGGACTGTGGTTAGCAAAACTGTGGTTCTCTGGGGTTAGCACTAACCACATGCCGTGCTGTCACACACAACACTTTAAGCCACGGTTAGAGCTGCTAACCCTGCTGCAGATGGTCCAACTGTGGTTAGTGAGTAAGCAGGGTTTAGCAAAACACATAGCATAAGACACCTTAAACTCTGCTGCTTAACCCAAAGCCTTAACCAGCAGGGTCTAAGGTGTCTTCTGAACAGGCCCGGTATATATTATTTCACTGACTTCAAAATGTGGCATGCTGTATATGTGAGGGGCCTTCAGCTCATTCTGCTGATTGTAGGCCCCCAAGTTGTGCCCTGAACACACCACTGTTCTAAATGCGTAGATATACCTCACAAATGTGGCATCAATAGCACTTGTGTGGGGATAAAAAGATAGCCACTTCCTTCATAAAGACAAGGCCTGCCTTAAGCTCTTTGAGGTTTTAGATGCGTTCAATATTTTGACTGGAGTGAGCGTCGCTGGTGATAAATTGCCACTGTGGGGGAGGGGAGTTGAGCATGACTGGAGCTCATGGGCTCTTCCCCTGTGATGAGGTACTTAGAGCATGTGGTTCACACTCCCAAAGATGGTGTAATCCTTCACTTGTCAGCACAGTGCTAAGGCTTGGGTCTGGTCTTTCTCACTTTGCAAACTTCCATCTGTCAAGGGATGCTTAATTTGCAGCTTATTCTCACATTTACCCCAAGGCTGTCTAAATTTAAGAGCTGCCAGTTGTTGAGCATGTTCAGCTGAGAAAAGAAGAAGAAAGAACTGGTATTTTCTCCACTACATGGTCTGAAGAAAGGGCTAAGAAGAACCCTGGTTTCTTTCCCTTTAAATATGAGCTTGCCAAGATGACTAACTGAAGCCGTTGATTTTTACCCGAAGAAAGAGAAGGATAGGTCAGCCTTCCAGTGATGAGTGCCCTTCTGAACTGTAATTCATCACTGTGTGTGTCACTATTTACAACCACAGACATTGAGGGCGTTACTAGACGAGGCTCTAGCGCGCGTTACCTTCCGCAGTCACGTCGAGGCTTCCAGATGACGTTCACGAGGATCCGCCGTTATCCCGCGGTGAAGCCTCTTTCTCCCGACTTTAAAAAAGTGAGTTTTAGGACGCCTTTTCCTGCTGTCCCGCGGTAATTCGGAGTACGTGTGGGAGGATGTGAGGTCACTGCGGTCCGCACTGGGCAGGAAAAGGCGTGCTAAGGGGGAGTGGTCAGCGGCTTCGGTCAAGCCGCCTCCGCCATTTGCGCGCAGTCCGGCAGCTGGGGCAGCGCGGCGGAGCGGCTTTTTTTTTTTATTTCCCCAGTGACAGTTTGCGCAGGAACGGAGGACCGGAAAAGTGGCTGGTGACTCCTTGCGGTGGGCAGCTACCGTGGCCGCATAATGGCGGTGCTGTACGCTGCCTGTTAGTGTGGGTACCAGGCTGGCAGAGGGCAGAGCTGTTTGTGGGCTGCTGCCATGGCTACGGCCAGATGTGGGTTGGCTCCTTGGGATGGGGCAGAGGGCACAGAGGCGATCATCGCCGCCGACACCTCAGAGGCATGATGGGAGATGTAGGCACAGAGTGGCCATGCAGACGATTGACCTCGGGTCATATGACACCCGCCACGACCCCCATCAGGAAGTGAGCGCATCAATGTTGACCCTCAACAGCACCAGCAGCACTTCGGCTGGCACTGGCACTGCCGCCGCTGCCGCCGCCAGGGCCGGCGGCGGCATCGCTGACGGCTGCGCAAGTTTGCGGTCTTTCGGACGTGCGCAAACCGTGCAGCGAGCGAAAAAAAAAGCCGCGGCAATCAGGCCGGTGTGGCTGCGCAACCGTGCTCGCGGCGGCAGCAGCACAACCGGCGCAAACTTCCGCCACAAATCGAAGGCAGGTGTGGATGATGAGGCGTCACGGCTGAACGGGAAAAGCCGCTTTCACCGCTCCTCAACGACGGAACACCCGGTACGTCTAGCAACGCCCTGAGTGTCTTTACATTAAAAGGAAATTGCATTAAGTTGGTGGCTGTGCTTCCTGCTTTTTGGCGCAATTGTTATGGGCTGCATTACATGGATGGAGGGGGCGACCATGTGGTTTGAACTGAATACTTCTACTCTGTTCACTTCCATTGAGACAGCGCCATCTAGTGGAAGAAAAAGGAAGCTAAGGGGGAGACATGATAGAGGTGTACAAAATTATTCATGGTATGGAGAATGTGGATAGAGAGACATTTTCCCCCCCACCTCAAAATACTAGAACCCGGGTTCATCCCATGAAGCTGATGGGTGGGAGATCCAGGACAAATAAGAGGAAGTACTTCTTCACACAGCACATAGTTAAATTATGGAACTCACTACCACAAGATGTAGTGATGGCCACCAATTTGGATGGCTTTAAAAGGGGGTTGGATAAATTCCTGGAAGCGAAGGCTATCAATGGCTACTTGCCCTGATGGTTGTGACAATAAAATAGTCACGTTTCTCACTCCTTCACTCACCCCTCAGAAGCCACCTAGGATGCATCAGCAATTCAGAAAGCTCTAGGTTAGATTTCCCAACCTGGTGCCCTCCAGATAAGTTGGACTGCAACTCTGATCCCACTGATGGCCATGCTGGTTGGGGCTAATGAGAGACTTACAGTCCATCTGAATGGCACCAGGTTGTGTGCTATCTCCAGTATTCGAGGTAGTAAGCCTGGGTGCACCAGTTGCTGGGGAACATGGGCGGGAGGGTTCTGTTGCATCATGTCCTGCCTTGTTGGTCCCTGGCCGATGGCTGGTTGGCCACTGCATGAACAGAGTGCTGGACTAGATGGACCCTTGGTCTGATCCAGCATGGCTCTTCTTATGTTCTTAAGAACCCATTTCCCCCCAGCTATTGCCACTTTAAAAGAAGTTCTTTTCATGGCAGAATTGTTAAAGGATACCACGGGAGATTCCTGTTCATTTACAACTTCATGTAAATCACCCACAAACTTCTATGAGTGGCCAATCATGAGTGTGCAGTAAATTGCTCATGTAAAGAAGCTCATTCTCTTTCTTTACACCCCTTGTCCTATAGGGGTGTAAAGCCTGAGCCAAATACAGCCCACTACTCTTGTATGGCAGCCCGCTGGGGACTTGATATTTGAAATCTGCCCTGTCCAATTCTGGTTTAAAAATAAAGAACCATATGAAGCATTGCCCATCCATATTGAGCAGCTGAACAGCTGACTGAGCAGGCAGGCACATAGATCACCTGATCCGCACTATGGTGAGATGTGTTGTGTTTTTATTTAAATTATAATAATTTTTAATTTCCACCTTTACACATACATTAGCATATGCAAATTTTATGCAAATCAGTATCCTCATCTTTGGGTGATGAATTTCCTCTTTTGAGGGCAATTCAGAAGTGGCTACTGTTCATATGCATTATCTCAGTAATCCTTGAAAAAGCACTACAAGGTAGGTCAGTAAGATTTCTATACCGCCGATGAGGGGGAGCACTAAGGCTTAGGACTCCTTTAAACGAGCGATTTATTGCACGCTTGTGATTGACCATTCACAGAAGTGTTGGGGTCCTTTACATGACATCTTCAATGACCATTAATATGGTACTATCTGGGAAAAAGCGGGATCTTCTGTGGCTAGATGGCGCTGTCTGAATAGAAGGGAAGGGAAGTATTCATTTCAAAGCACGTGGTCGCCCCTCTCCACCCATGTAATGCAGCCCACAACAATCACGCAAAAGAACCAGGAAGCACAAAGCCCTGGATAAGCAATGTGATTTCCCCTTTACATAGAGATTCTCTTAGAGTGGTTTGCCAAATGTCTCTTTGTGAGTTTGTAGTAGGACATTACAGCACACATTCTTAGCCACTGCACCTCTAAAGTGAAGGTGGGCCTAACAGGAGCAGATGAAATGAGAGAGAAGCTGTCATATAGCAACTTTTTCTTTTCTTTTCTTTTCTTACTGGCTCTGATTGTGTATTGCAGTTCTGAAGCAATTCATGGCAAAGTTGGACACGTGGCTTCTTGATACAGCTGCAGGCAGCTGTTCACACAGGCTATTGCTCCCAACAAGCCCCAGTACAGTAGCAGTGTAATTTAAGTTGTGGTTTTGGCTTTCTGATAAAATAGGTTTAGGGAACGGGCATGGAACTCACATGGGCTTGTTAAACTGTGTTTCTTTTTTCTTGGTGCACATTAAAAAAGGGTAAAAAGTCACCCAACTCTTACTCTGCTGGTCCCTTTACTATTCATAGTCAGCTTTACAGGAAGAACAGGAGATGCATATTAAACTAAAATAACTTTATTTTAAAGGAAGAATGGCATACAGTTATTTTAGGGATTTTGTTCGGTCTGCATTTTAAAGCAAACTGATCTGATTGGCACTTTGTGGACTCAGCATAACTGATACAATTGTTTTGAAACTCTGACGGGTTGTGTGCGTATGCAAACCAATTGCCCAATTGTACTTGTGAGCATTTCTATTATCAATTTGACAACTAATTGGCCCAGTGCTATTTTGTAGGTCTCTTACACTAAGAGTGTTTATATTGATATCTTTATTGGGGACTTTGTCTTTTTTCTTTTCTTTTTACTTCATGGACTCATACACGGTTTGGCAGTTGTTCATTGGGTTTTGCACGTCTCTGGATTTTGCAGTACAGCTCAAAAATGTAAATATGAATGTAAACTTTCAGTTAAAATGCATGGGAAAATAATGTACTTTAGGATAGAATTAAAAATGCATATGTTGTTGAAAAAGGACCTCTTTAAAGTATTGCAAATCTGTGTGTGTGTGTGTGTGTGTGTGTGTGTGCGCGCGTGTGTGTGTTTAATTTGCAGATTGACCTGGAAATGAATTGGAATAGGCTTACGAACGGACACATGTAAACCTGACGAGGACTGGAATCAGAATCTGAAATCTCTTCATTGGCTTCCAATTCACTTCAGAATCCAATATAAACTTCTCCTGTTAACCTTCAAAGCTTTTCACGGTCTAGCTCCTTCCTATCTCTCCTCTCTCATCTCACACTATTGCCCCGCTCGTGCTCTTCGCTCCTCTGATGCCATGTTTCTCGCCTGCCCAAGGGCCTCTACTTCCCTTGCTCGGCTCCATCCATTTTCTTCTGCTGCCCCTTACGCCTGGAACGCTCTTCCAGAACATTTGAGAACTACAAGTTCAATCGCAGCTTTTAAAGCTCAACTAAAAACTTTTCTTTTTCCCTAAAGCTTTTAAAACTTGATGTTGTGCAGACTTTATACTGTTAGTTTTACCCTACCCTGTGCCTGCTTACCCTACCCTGTGCCTGTTTGCATTCTCTTCCCCTCCTTATTGTTTTACTAGGATTTTATTAGATTGTAAGCCTATGCGGCAGAGTCTTGCTATTTACTGTTTTACTCTGTACAGCACCATGTACATTGATGGTGCTATATAAATAAATAAATAATAATAATAATAATAATAATAATAATAATAAGAATAATGATCTGTCAGTTCCAAGTTCTGCATTCGTGTTTCATTTTGTGCATCTTCGAAGACGATAGAATGGGTGTGCCAGCGTTATCAGGCAATTGCCAGTCATCTGACGCTTCAGGAGGAGCCTCCGTCTATATTGCCGCCAGCCCCGAATGCCGCCTACGGCCACCTGGGCCCAGCATTCTGCTCAGCACTGGAGCAAAATCCCTGGGTGTTTTGTTGTTCGTGGTGCTGGAAACTGTGGGTTCAATTTCATATCCCTGGCCTAGTAGTTTGATGGTTCCCTGACTTTAACGCACTTCCTCTCTGCCCCAGCCCCATTCTTAAAGGCTGAAATGCATCTCCTACATCTTCATTATGGACAGTAAGAGCTTTAAGATGACATATGCTAGGGTTTTCCCCCTCATTTTGTTTTGTTTTTTGTAATCTTGGCCCTGTCCGCTTTTGCTTTTGGCCTCACCCACCACTGGAATACAACCCCTGAAACTGAATTTGGTCCTCAGGGCCAGCCCTGATTTAAAGGAAAAGAGATGAAATTTGCTCTCAACCAGATCACTGAACAAAAAGTCAGAAGGTATCACCCACACCATCTTGAGTCAGGGTCACTGGGGTTGTGGGCCTCCTCCTCAGGAATGCTGTACTGAACTCCCTTCAGCAGCCAGGAGGCAGAGTCTGAGCCTCTTGGACACAACTCTGTCAGCACAAACCTAGCGTGGGCCCCCTTTTTTTGAGTAGGGAAATGCAGCTTGCATAGCTTTGAACATTGGAGCCTTGGCGCTTTTCTACGCGAGGCTGTAAATCCGCTATATCTACTTTTGGTTTCACTGCAGAATTGACATCTGAGCTCCACAGAAAGAACTTTTCCTTTCCTGCTTTTCTGATACATAACCTCTAGGTGGTGCTGTGGTATAGAGGAATAAAGTAATTATGCAAGTGGGGACATGTTTTGTTTCGCTTTCAGAAGTAATACTGCTCTTAAAAAAGAAGCGTGGAACTGGAGGTTCATGACATTGTCTAAAGACTGTAAAACAACCATGAGTGAGGAATGACGAGTGCACAATAAATAACTTGTGTAGGCAAACTTTTGGAGGCAAGAAACTTACAAGTGTTACAGGAGCCAAATGCTGGTCTTTTATAAGAGGGCGGACTCCCCATAATTAGAACAATGCTTTTTTCTTACTCACTCACCTACTCACTAGGGTGGCTGCTTACAAATCAACAAAAAAGTCAGACAAACTAATTATACTAATTTATATGTATAGATGCAATTTTTGAAATAATTACTATCACTTAAATTATTATGTGACCTGTTAGCTGTCCAGGTGCTGCTAAGTGTTGATTGGCACACTCAAGGCTCCTGCACTCCCTCCTGACTGTTCTTTATCTTTAAACCAGACTTGGATGGTCAGCCCTTCTAATAGAGGACATCTTCAAACAGAGGACTGTCCTCTGAAAAGTAGGACACATTGCCACCCTGTAGCACCCACCCTTTGTTCAACTCTCTGCTATAGAGCCAGCAGAAATGTATCTCTCTGTTCATAGCACAGCTTTCTCCAGGAATGTCTTGCATAGAATCAAATGACACATGATGCTCATCACGCAGCTGAGGGTTTGTTTGTTACTTTAGAGTGTGTAAAAGCTCCATCTGATGAGCATTTTACTGCACGCTCCTTACTGGGCACTCACGGATTGCTCGCATGATCTCGTCTGCCTCTCATGCGTCTTCTGCCCCTTCTGGCCTTCATTGCGCTGCAAACAACCCCAGAAAAAGTCCGGTTGCTGCTCTCTCCTACCAGACTAAAAGGGCCTAATTACTTCCTGTTTTCAGGAAGCAACGCCAGAGTGACGACAGAGAAGGGACGGGAGCCGTGCGTTTCGACCAAGATGTGATGGGGTTTTAAGTGTGTGCAGCCTCGATTCGGGTTAGAACCATTGCACACTGGAAGGGAAGGATTAAAGCTTCCGAAAATCTCACCCAGCAGAAGGAAAAAAATGTCTCTGTGGGCTGGTTCAGATGACACTTCAGGGACTGTGGTTAGTGAAACTGGTTCTCTGGGGTTAGCACTAACCACAAGCCATGCTGTCGCACACAACACTTTAAGCTAATCCTGCTGTAGACAGTCCGACTGTGGTTAGTGAGTGAACAGGGTTTAGCAAACTGCACCACACAAGACACCTTAAACCCTGCTGCTTAACCAAAAGCCTTAACCAGCAGGGTTTAAAGTGTCTTCTGAACAGGCCCTACAGGTGTGAATGAAGGGGGAATAAATTCTGCTGGGAAACAGTGGCAGGAAGTTTTAATCTTCCCCTCCAGGTGGTCCTGGTCCAAATTGGGCCCATGCATGCTTACACAAAAGTAAATACAAACCTTAATCTAAATGCTACGTGCTGAGCCTAACGTATAGTTTGGCTCACCATTGCCACTGAACGGACTCCAGGCTCACGGACAGCTGCAGTTTGGAGGCAGCCAAACACTTAATGGGATTTAAGGCTGCCCTGGCACCAATCTTCAGCTTTGCTGCACATCAGAGAAGCGCAACCGTGCATCAGATGTCAACATGACATGAGCCACCTGCTGCACTGCAGACAGACTAATAGCAGCTCATAGCTTGGATAGCAGTGCCAGGTATTGGAAGAGGAGCTAAATCAGTGCTTGGGCTGTTACAACCTTATTATTATTAATTTTTATTTATATAGCACCATCACTTCTCATTGGACATTCTGCCATCTGGACATTCAGAGCTCCATCCAACAAGCGTTTTATTGCATGCTCTTTATTGGGCACTCAAGAGTTTGCTCAGGTCCCTCACATGACATCATCTGCCTTTCACGTGTCTTCTGCCCCTTGCGTGACAAAACCCCCCTCATGATGGCCTTAGCTAGACCAGGCTTTATCATGGGGCGAACCCCAGGATTGTCCCTGTGCATCCACATGATGCACAGGGGATCCCGGGATCAGGGAGGGATCATCCCTCTCTTGCCCTGGGATAAAGCCCCTCCCCTTTGGGGCCAGTTTTTCCCCAGTCTCGGTCTCAGCCCGAGACCACGGAACATGTGGCCTGTTGCCATGGTTTGACCCGGCTCCGCACGATTCCTCGCACAGAGCCGGGAGCTGCGCCCATCAGGGTTAGGGTGGGGGAAGCAGGGAAACTAAATTAAATTAGTTTTAATTTAATTGTGTTTAATTTAAACACTTACCTTCAGCGCATGAGTATTCGTGCGCTGCTTCTAATTTAAAAAAAAATGGCGGGCGCAACGCCTCTCTTCCTGAGGTTGTCCGTCTCACATGTAAATGGAGGAGGGATCTCGCATTAAATGCAATGCAAGATCTTCCCTCCTCTGTCCTGGATTATAAGGTAAGTCTAGATAAGGCCGATGTCCAATGTTTTTTTAAACTTGGAATTGCTGCTCTCTCCAGCTGTGTGCAGGAGAAGCAGCGCCATTAGAACAGTGGACTCAATGGGCCTCGTGCTTGTTGTGTACTTCCTCTTTTGAAAAGAGGAAGTAACTGAGGAACGAAAACACGAAGGTAGAAAGCGTGTTAATCCCCAGTGTGATGGAGCTTTCAGACTCCCTCTGTGAAAAATGCCAGTGAGGCCAAAGATGCAAAGGGTGGTAATAATTAGTGGTGTGGTATTTTTAGTTGTTGTAGTTGTCGTTGTTGTGTGTGCTTGAACGTTAGGAAAAGTTTTGAGAAGATGATGAAGCCCATTTGTGCAAAGTCCCTCTGGGTGACGATGAGATGGTGGATGTGGATGGAAGAAGAGAGATTGGCATAGTTAATGATGATTCAAGCCCCAAAGGAAGGAAATAAACAAAATAGATCCAATTGGCATGGACGCTATGGGAAACGCAGAGTGATCAGCACTTGCCAAAGGGAAAGAGAGTCAGTCAGGGGAGGGAGGTTTTGTTTACCACTCTAGAAAGAAATTTAAGTAAGAGAAAGCTTTTTAGGGGGTAAAGAGGGGATTTTTTCTGTTTTTGTTTTTTTAATTGTCATGTAGGAGTATCCGTTTACAGCACATACAGTTAATGTTGGCTGGTTTTACATATATATATATATATATATATATATATATATATATATATATTCCACTGTGAACTATAGTGCAGAAGAGTAAATGATCCTCTCCGAATGTATCCACAGGGAAATTTAAACAAAAGAAACATTTAGAAGGGAAAGAGAAGCTCCTTCATTTGTTGCAGAGCCAATCTGTGATTAAAAGACACTTTTTGTGGAGGCTTAGTACATTCTTGGCAATGTCCTCATGTTTTCCTTTTTCTCCTCAGCTGGGTTTTGTCACCAAGTATACCAGAAAGAAAGAGAGAGGGGTGGGGTGGGGTGGGGAGAGGAGAGGGAGGGAGGGAGGGAGGGAGGGAGGGAGGGAGGGAGAAGAAGTGTAAGATTTTCTTGACATGTAAAATATTAGCTGCTGCGGTGCAGGGTAGTTTATAAATGTCTATGGGTGTTTATGGGAACTTGCTAAAGATCAGAGAAAGAGATGTGCAGTGTTAGAGCTGCTAGCAGAGCAACACCAGGGATATAAATGATCCCGCGCGTGAGACGGTCCAAATTTTTGCATGGAGTCTGCCCTTGATTTAGCCGTGAACCTGTTGGAGTGGAGATGCCATTGTCAGCTGCCTTTTTCATATAACCACTGTGACTGAGCTCGTGCAGCAGCTCACTCACCACTGAAAAAACCCTCCAATGGATTTTTTCACTCCTGGTGGGGCCATTCTCATGAGTAAATCTTTGTGACTAACAAGGTGTGGATATAGGTTGTTTGAGTGAGTCAGGTAAAGAAATAATTCCTCAAGAAGCTGCACACGTTGGGGCACAGTACAGGGACGATGATGATGATGATGATAGTTCTTAGAATAAGTGACACCTTATGGATGTAGACTGTGTGAATATACCAGAAAGAAAAGAATTGTCCCCAACAAATCTTCAAATAATCGTTTGGATTCTGGAGAGGGACCCGATGATATCAAGAGTGGGGCCCTGCCCTTGATATCACCAATAGGGCCCTATACTATGTTCTCCCTGACATCATCTGTCCCCTGGGGGCTGGGAAGTCAATGAGGACAACCCAGACTCTGGTCCCGAACTGGTTCTCCACCCCTGCCTTATCTTATCTTGGCCCCCGTCTATTCGACAGTGGGATTGCTTCTCATTTAATTTTAACCTGAATTTTAGTTGATTTGAATCTAGCCAATGAGCGTCACACTGCAGCAATAACAGCGATTCATCTGCTGAATTTTTTGTTGTGCAGTTATTAATGCACATATGTGCACATACACACATTCACACATATGAGTCTATGGATTATAGACAAGGCAAGCTATAAATTTTATCTGAGGAATTCTGCAGATTCATAGAAGAGGAAATGCGAGTGGGGAAAGGAATGAGGCAGCAGAGGAGAATGCGAGCAGGGGGTTGACAGGTCTCCTCTCTCTCACTGCCGGTTCCCACCTCTTTGTTTTCATTTGATGAGCTCCATCTTAATTCAACATTAAAAGGGCGGGAAGGAACAAGGCAGCCAGGGGACGTGATAGGTGGGAAGGCGGGAAATCAGCCAATCACTTTGTCCTGCCCTCAGAGTTACAGCCACATGTCAAAATACAACTTAACTCCCCCAAGGACACATAACTATGATGTGGTGGAAACTCGAACATTGATCAAAAGTCATGGTAAATAGCAAATGCAAATATATACATTATTGCGTAAAAAACCCCATCGCTACGGTGAATGGACGGCTGTGTCATGTGTCCTGAAACACGAATATGCACTTTTAGGTCAGGGTAAACAAGCCGTATAGACAAGCTCTTGGTGGTGGCAGGGGTGTGTGCAGCAAAAGCAAAAGCTGGTCTAGCCAGCAAACACAGTTGCTGGTACCCCCCCGTTTTAAACCCTCCTCCAGGGCATCCCTCTGGAATGATGCAATGGCAGATCCTCAGAGATATTGGGGTCCCAATCCAGCCCACTAGTGGTTTCCTTTTCTCTGACCACTAATCATTTGGTGGTTTTTCAGCGCTTGTGCAGGTTTCCCCCCTCCATTCCAAAATGCCTCTTTTAAGGCTTAGTTACCGGCAGTAAGAGCTTCAAGCTAAATATTCCAGTACGTTTTGGTATTTTTTAAGCATGTGCTCCGCTCCGATTAGAAGCGCAGAAGCAGGAGCGAATTGGCCTGCTCCACCTTGCCCAGAGGCGGAGTAGAAGCGGACCGCGGACCCCTAGAAGCAAGGCGAAGAGAAGCGACCATTTTTCGGAGCTCCTCTTTCAGGCGGACCGCTCCGATCGCCATCTTGAAACATTTCGCCCATAGGATTGCATTGCGGAAAAGAATCATGGATAACTGGGTTGTTTTTGAAGCTATCGTTCTGAAAATTCTTGTGCTCAGAGAGTCGTGGATGGGGGTCATTTTGAGACTATTCTCACCTCTCTGCGTGGTGCGGGTCGCGCACTAGAAGTTTTTAAAAAACCGGCAGGAAAAATACCTTTTTCGAAGGGCTGAGGGGCAGAGTCAACTCCCGGTCATGATCACATGATCCCAAAGTTGGAGGAGGGGATAGGCAAAACGGGTAACTTGGGATTCTGGAAAACTTCTCTTTCTTAATCTGAACGGACTTTTCCCAGTGTTTTTTAAAACAGTAGCCCCACCAAATGCACAAACACAACCTGAAATCATATACTAAGCCAATAATAAGAGAGCACTGCTACCCACCCTAACTTTGGGGAACAACTGAAAAGATGTGGTGCAAGGGGATGAGCTCCCCTAGGGCATCCCATGTGGACGTGCCCCCACTCTCTCCTGTACTTGGAAGGCCATCAGAGCCTTCCAAAGAGAGTAACCCGGTGGAGCAATGCCTATCATGAGTTGAAGTGAGCGGTCTACTTCTCTTAGTGGTGGAGCAATGCCTATCATGAGTTGAAGTGAGCGTTTACTCCTCAGAGCTGTTGGTGAAGCAATGGCTTTCATGAATTGAACTGGCAGCTGCTTCCCCCTCCCCTGGGCACGTCCCCCTATTGCTGGTAAAAGACAGATATAGCCTTTTTAAAAAAGTTCTTATTGTTTATTGAGCAACACTGCTGCTTTTGATTCTACCCCTCCTTTGTTTATTTATTTATTTATTCCATTTTATATGCATTACTGGCTTATCCTTGGCTCACTTCCTTATGCCCCCAGAAATGTCTGCTGCCTGCCTGCCTTCCCTCCCTCCTCCCTGCCCACCTTGCAGCGATGTTGTGTGTGTCTGGCTTTGACTCAGGGGAGAAGTCCTTCCTGCGCTCACTTAGAGTTTTGGAAGTTCCAAATCCATTTTTCAAGTGTGGAAGAAGATTCATACTCCCCAATTCATGGCATGTTGGGATTTCCTTTGAAATGGCCCCATTGAGATGTCTGCAGGTTTAAGCCCCGCCAAAAATCAGGGGATGATGGGACTGCCTTGAGTCTCACCGTGCATATGTATCCCTGGATAAGCTTTCATGGTGGTGAGTTTGAGGTTTCTAACGTGCAAATTGACGGAGCTATGGAAAGGGGTGTGAATGGGGTGCCCGATTTTCATAAATTCCCCCAAAATCAGGGGATGATGGGATTGCCTTGAAACTTGGCGTGCCTGTGTATACCCCCATGAGGTGTCATAGTGCCAAACTTGATGTTTCTAACTTTCACAGAAAAAAAGTTGTATACTTTTTTAGCTTAATGCAAGCCTATGGGGGGGGAAAAACGGAGCTCCGATCCGGATCCGGAGCTCCGAGCGGAGCGGAGCGGCCATAGGCGGAGCGGGGGCGGAGTGGGCCGATCCGCAAATCGCGGATCTGGAAGAGAAGCGGAGCGGGGGGTCCGTGCACACCCCTAGTATTTTTACCCTGCCCTGTTTGGCCCTGCCCACCTTGGGCTGAAAAGGGTTCAATGCCCCTGTATTAGAAGGTGGTTTTCTACAGCAAGGAACCACTCCTACTCATGTAAACCCCTAATCCTGAATTTCAGGTTGAATTTCAGGGTTAGGAGGATGTGATGGATGGGGTGGATGGGTGAAGATGCTCCTTCTTGGACCTAGTGCACATGTCCCTGTTCTCTCTCGTGGGATTCTGGTTGCATAGGAGCTTTGAACAGGCAAACAGGGCTCAGGTTAGCAGGCAGTGGAGGAACTTTGAGGTCAGTGCTGAGGTGATTCCTTAGGTGCTCATTGTGTATACTAGGTGGTTCCGTAGAAATAGAGGACAATTGTGGTAGGGGGAGGCATTCCCTCGGATAATAGACCTGCAACGAAAGAAGGTGTTATCTTTGCCTAGACTTTACAACCCAGTGGAAGCATCCATGAGTGCCTATCTAGTTCTAATTTCCAGGTGCCAACCATGCCAGAGCGCTTGTGCTATTAGCAGCAACTGCACTGTGAAGGACCACTGATAATAATGTGATTGCCACCATCAATACTTTCTGTATTTAATTTCCTTCTAATCTTCCTGTTTGCAATTCTTCCCCATCACTGTATGTTCTGTGAATAAACCTGAAACTCTCCATAATATTCCATGCAACTGATGAAGTGAGCTATAGTCCACAAAAGCTTGTACCAGAATAAATGTCTTAGTCTTTTGGTACCACAAGACTCTTCACTGGTTTCATCCATTACCTTTGACAACAACCCAGTCATATTCTCAACTCTGAAAACACAACACAGACATATTTCCTTTTATCAGATGTTGCTCCTCTTGGCTAGTTTATACCTCCAGCAAACGTTATCCAAGAAATACGCATTGCAGCCCAACAATGTAACTTCATGGCCGAACATCTGACTGTGTGGATGTGTCTACTTGAACACATGTGGAAAGCAAAGAACCTGAATAGAGACAGATACACAAAGAACTATAACTCTGAAACATGCATGGCAAGACATATCAGTGCTTCAGGGTGGATCTGTAAACTGTATTCTTGTCAAAATATTATATGACTGACATCAGTCATGGTTGTAATGACTCACACAGGAGTGTCCAGTCTAAGTCAGGTTGACAGCAAACCCTCAGAAGGAAGAGCTGGGCCGGATTTACACTACTGCTTTAAAGCGCTTTATAACAGTTATAAAGCGCTTTAACTGCTTTAAAGTGCTATAAAACTGTTACAAAGCGTTTTAAAGCAATGGTGATATGTGCTGTATTGCTATTTTAATCATAATAGTTTCTAAATTTGCATCTCTATATCTAGATTACCATATGCAAATTTTATGCAGATGGGTGTCCTCATCTGTCTTCACTTTGGTGATGCACACCCCTCTTTTTTGAGTGATTCACAAGTGGACAACTGCCGCAGAAAAATACTCAGCCCTCACTGAATTACAGGGAATCTGAGCTGAACACCTTTGTGTGATGGCTACCAGGAAGGCCACCTTGAACAGGCTGTTTGCCCATCATCGTAACCTCAAGTAATTGCAACCTATCCATGTTGTGCTCGATGCACGCTGGGGAGAAACATACAATGTACACACATATACCCTCAGAATGCGCTACAGGACCAAGACTCAGGGTACGGCAGCTTCAGGCTGAAAGAGCTCATGTGACTCAACCCTCTGGATTGTAGACTTTTTTGTTGAAACATGTAGAAATTTATTTATTTTTCAGAGCTGCCCACAACAGCACACCAGGCTTGGCTCACCTAACCAGGAATCTTGTTGAAAGGTTTTGAGTCTTGCAGTTGGATGCGGCTTTTCAAGCTCTGGAAAACATTACGTGTTGTGCTTCCACCAGTTCTAGCCTTTCCCCCCTAAGGGATCGCGCACATCTCACATATCCAAACTCCCAAGTTGTGTGTTGTTCTTAATGCCACGCCTGCAAGTCCAAAGATGTGAGCTCTTCTGGGTTGTGTTAACAAAAAGCCCAGAAATTTCCACGATGGAACTACGCTTTTACAGCATTGCTGGATGACCATGAAATTCCATCCTGTTTACTATTGAGTTGATGCAAAAGAACCAAAAGGTTTTGTATTGGTCAATAATGCAAAGGCTGCAGTGGATGATTGCAGACAGAGTTCACAAGCCATTTATACCAGAGATGATATGTCACCACCAATGTTCAAACTAGGTATTACTAGGTGTGCTAGAAATGTGATTAAGTGCAGAATAGGACTGATTGTTACTGATCTATGATAGGAAGGCAGAGGCACTGTTAACCTCTGTGCTGGTTTGAGTCCAGATGTGAGTCAATCTAGCACCTGCATTCAACACATCTGTGCTGCTAGGTGTACTCTGATGTCTCTAGCTCAGGGGAGTGAGAGAAGGCATATCTGGATCTAATAATACTGTTAGATCTCTGGGTGATTTGTGGTAGACCACCAGTCAGCAGGAAATTCTGGCAACCAATTGCTTAATAGCCAGTGTGGTATAGTGGCTAGAATGTTGTACTGGGAGTTGGGAGATCCAGGTTCTAGTCCCCACTCAGCTATGGAAGTTTACTGGGTGACTTTGGGCCAGTCACAGACTCTCAGCCCAACCTACCTCACAGGGTTGTGAGGAGGAGGATTATATCTGATGCCTTGGGTTCCTTTGAGGAAAAGGGGCTAGATATTATCATTATTATTATTATTATTATTATTATTATTAATTATTATTATTAGCTTAATAGCAGCAAAAAGTAAAAAATATATATCACTGCCTCACCTGTTGAAGTTAAGAAAGCTTAACCAGGAGTGCATTTTTGTAGTGGACTGTGAATTCTGCTTAGTTTTGGCACTCAAAAACACATTCCTGGGCTCATTTCTAAGTGCACCAGATCCCAGATGGTGGATCTCAGGCTTTTAGCCAAAACCAAAGTAGATCCTGCAAGCCTGAAGTCTGCCTATCCCTGCTGTAGTTTACAATCCAGTATAAATTCTTGTCTCTACACTTGGCTGTATTAGCATTAATCTGGTGTAGATGGGTGGGACTGGTAAACCTTGTTTGGATGCAGGAAGTTGTGGTGTAGTGGTCAAACTGTTGGACTGGTAGTCAAGAGATCTGGGTTCTAGTCCCCAGTCAGCCATGTCACAGACTCTCAGTCCAACCTACCTCACAGGGTTGTTGTGAGGATAAAAGGGAGAGGAGGAGGACCATGTAAGCCACCCTAGGCTTTTTGCAAGAGGAAAAATGCTGGGGAAATGATAAATGATAACTAAGAAGTTAGATTTCAATGGTCCAGTGGTGAGAAGGCATTTGATTCATGACTTGGATTTGGGCCTGACACACACATGTTATCTCTGTTGCTGCAATTTCTGTACATTTTGACCAGGCTCAGCCATGGGGTTAGTCTTAAAGGTTGAAATAATAATGAATGAGTTATCCTTCATCTTATTTGGGCTAATAGACTTCTTAAAGGGGCATTTAATAGGTGGGGAGGGGATATTACTAAAAAAAATGTGCCTCAGCATTCATGCACTGTTTCTTCATGTGGTCCTTATTTATTATTATTACATTTTTTTACATTTCTATACCGCCCAATAGCCGGAGCTCTCTTAATGACTACATGATCTTAATGAAGATCATGTAGTACATCCCTGGCTTCACACCTCTTACTGAATTATTGCTCCATATTATTGCGCCATAAAAAGAAAGAAGTCAAGTATCGCACAGCCAACAAGTCTGGTCATGTTTCCCAGATGCTTAGGGGAGCCAGAAAAGAATGTGCAGCCCTTCCATTGATCATGCAACTTTTCCTATCAGTGGCTGTTTTCTGATGGGCTTGCCTGGGCACCAGTCTCCTTAGCTTATATGGTTACAACAACTTTAACATGCCACTCCCAGACTAGGACCTAATCCTCCAAACCTCCACCCATTTGGTTATGCTAATCCCCTTACAAATATATTTGACCCTGAAATCATGTTAAACTTGTAATAGGATCATCCTGCTCTGAAGGTTGTTAACAACACAGGTCCAAACACACAGCAAGGTCAGAGAACGACCAAGATACAGAGACTAGAGCTGAAGTTCAGGCTTTGTTACAAAGTAGTTACAAGTGAGAGCTGAAATAGCAAGAGCTACTAGAGCCCCACCCAGTGCTCAGCTGCATCATGTTAGAGGCTTGTCAGATGTCCTCCTCATGACAAGAGCCTGATGCGTAAGCAGCTCTTTTCAGCAAGTGAGCATTCCTTTGCCTGGCCACTGTCCTATCATGGATCTTAAGCTCTTGGTGCTCTTGGAGGCTACTTGGTAGTCCAATGTTTCTTTCTGCTTCAGAAGCTGAGCTCTCTGTATCTCCAGGAGGCATATCCAAAGATATGCCTCCTAAGGATCGTGGGCCGCCACCCCCATTATTATTATTTTTGATCAAGGGTCTGCAGAGGCACTGAGGTGGTCTAGCAACCTTTCAGCTTGCTGGTTCACCCCCTTCCCTGCCCAGACAATGGTGACCAACCAGTGGTCGACATAGGCTGTGACACGCCTTACAGCATGCCGTCGTCGCCTCGCTCCAAGCTAAAAAAGTCGGGGTGAGTACCCAACTTTTTTAGAGTGGAGCTTTGGGGCTTTGCCCCTGGATCACTTCAGAGTGGCGGCTGCATCACATGGATCACCTGCCACCACTCCGAAGCTATCGCGGGGAAAAGCGCCCGTCTAGACAAGCCCATGGTCTAAAGAAGTGATAAACAACCATAAGCAGGGCATGATAAGCACACAATAAATGCCTCACGAAAAAAAGCTTCTGAAATATGCAATGCTTTTCGATGCATGCTTTCATGAATAAGCATTATGAATTCTTACAATATTTGTATCCTCACACTTTTCTAACCTCTTCCCACCTCCAAACTATCTGTACTCTCTCAAGATTCCCCCTGTGCCCCCAAATAACTGTCATTCTTGTGAATAAAACATGTAAGGATGAGTGTCAGATTTCTGCTGGGAAGGGGACGCCAACTACCAAATATTCTCCCCATATTTCTCCCCACTTGCTTCGATGATTTCTGTGGAGAAGTTGTATTTGATGGCTTCAAGCCTTCATGTGTATTTTAAATCAAAAGCGCAGAGGCTGTCCTGATGGACGAGGGGAATTCTAACCCGTGGCTTCATTGAAACGCTTGCCACGTTGCAATATGGCATCCAAATCTCCCAGGACCTGCACTTGTCTGATGAAGTTTTCATGTTTGCCTTGCAGGGGTCAACCAAAGTGCTCTTGACATTACTGGACAAATTACTATTAACATTCTTTCCATGGGCTCGAGAACTGATTGCTTTAATTGATACCATATACTTTTAAAAATAAATGGCAAAGCCTGTTAGTACACATTTAGTCTGAGAAAAACATATTTAGAAAAGCATTTCAAATCTGTTACTTTGCATGCCGTTATTAATGTCTGCTGATTATATATATATATATATATATATATATATATATATATATATATATTTGTTACTTAATTGGGAGGGTAATTAATAGCACGTATGGTTTAAAGAACAGAATTCTCAGGGCTTCTTTGTCTCTTCCTCTCTCTTAAAACTTTCTTTGCTTATATTACATTTCTGTAACTGCATGCATGTGCGAGCATGAGTGTGAATGTGTATGCATACAAATAATGAGCTCCATCAGATGGGGGGGGGGAAATCACGCTCCCCTACCCTCGCTTCTCCACCTCCACTTTCGTTGCTTGATACTTCCACTTTCAAAAGAGGAAGTAAACAATATGAACGTGGGCTGTTGTGATTGTGCTGCTTCTCCTGCACGCAGGAGGAGATAGCAGCAACTTCTGTTTTAAAAAATATATCAGACTTTCTGGGTACTTTTGTGTGGCGTAAGGAAGGCCAGAAGGGGCGGGAGGCAGATGATGGTGTGAGAGGCACCCGCAAAAATCCCTGAGTGCCCAGTAACAAGTGTGCAATAAAACACTCATCTGCTGGAGCTCAATATGTATTTCTGGTTATAGGATTTTGGGCTCCTTTTTGTTTTTCTCTTTAGGGGTGTATTTTCAATGGACTTCTAGATGGACATCTCCCTAGCACTAACCATCAAAAGACATTGGGGAGCTGTTCCATCTTACCTTCCTTAACAAAATTATTTTGGTAAGAAACAAGATGGAATAAGCAGTAATACAATGTGGGAGGCATGCAAGCAATATGTGGTTTGTGCCCCGACAGTTATCAGTGCACTTCAACACCACTATAAGCAGTAGTGTAGATCTAGCTGAAGTTGTCTAAGCCCTTTTTAAAGCCAACCATCACTCCATCTTGTGGTAACGCATCCCAAAATTTATCAACGTGCTGTGTGAATAAGTACTTCCTTTGTCTGTCCTGAATTTCCTAGAAATTTCAAACATTCAGTTTCGTTGCCTGACCTTGAGCTCTAATATTATGAGAGAGGATGAGAACCTTCTTCCTATCCACTTTTCCCACACCATGCATAATTTTAAACACCTCTGCTACGTCCCTCTTACTTGCCTTTTTTCTTTGTGAAAAAGCCCCAACCATAATGTTGTAACCTTTCCACATAGAAAAGATACTGTGGCCCAGCCTGGTGTCTTTCAGATACTTTAGACTATAACTCCCAGCATTCCTGACCATTAGCCATGATGGCTGGGGCTGATGAGAGTTGAAGTCCAAAACATCTGGAGGGTACCAGGTTGGGGAAGGCTGCTTTAGTCCCTGGATCAATAGCACAGATTCTCTCCCCCCACCCCCCAATGGTTGTATGTATTTCATTGTGTTTGTATTTGTGTTGTACCCCACCTTGATCCAGAGAGAGAGGCGGGTAACAAATAAATAAATATATTATTATTATTCTCAGAAATCTTTTTAAAAAAAGTGTTCTGAGAAATTTTGACTCAGCTGTGTGTGTCTCTGTGTGTATCTTGATGGAACAATAACTAGTTTTATACTACTGTTAAAATGAGAATGCAACTGCTTTTCATGTTTCATTTAATTTTTTTAAGCTGTCTTTTGGAGGAAGTGGAACTTAACATGATTAAACTGTTGGGGGTTTAAATTCAGTCAACTTATGCTCATTATAAACAATCCTAAATTCCTAAGCTAGTATGGTATGACTAACATATGTCACACACTACAGTAAGGCTGATGTACCCTTTAACATTTTAACAGTCCATCAGACATTAATGTGACTTAAACATCAAAAACAGGTTCATTTTGCCATTAATATCCTGAAACAAGAACATCTAATATACACATCCTGAGATTTAATCTGTAAACATAACCAAAAATGTCTGGGGTGGAGGGAGTTTTGTTTATATTTCAGTAGTGCTACTTCCATGAAGCATGAGTGGGCTATCTTTAGTGTTAACTTAAAAGGCTCTCTTTGTGAGAGGATGCTGCTGTCATCCTTTATAGAAGTCTTCTGTTGACATCCCAGCTCCTTTGTGGAGGCACCATAGTTACAGCTATGATGAATGTAGCTAATCTCATAAAAAGGGAAATGTCATCTGAAGAAGACATGCACAAATGCACACACACATGTGTGTGTGTGTGTTTGTGCCCATCCTAATTTTCTTGTCCATGAACTGGATGTAAAACTAAGGGCATGGCTAGACCAGGGCCTGGAGGGGGGAGGATCTCGCAATATGGTGATTGTGAGATCCTCCCCCTCAGTCTACACATGGCGTACAACATCCCTGTAGGAAGAGGATGTCACACCTGCCATTTTGTTTTTTGTTTTTTTTATCGGAAAAGAGTGCACGAGCGCAAACTGTGTTTTAAAAATAAAATGAAACTCTCCCGCTCCCCCTACCTCACCCCCGATGGAACCTTTGATCCTTGCAGTTACTCGTGAGGAGCCGGAATGAAAACGGGATGGCAACCCACAACTCCCGCGGTCTCAGGATCATCCTGACACCACAGGAAAAGTCGGGATAGAAGTGGTGCCTGTTATTCCAGGGCAAGGGAGGGATCATCCCTCCCTGCTATGCCCCCCGGATCGCCTGTGCGTCATGTGGACACACAGGGATGATCCCAGGGCGATCCCCAGGATATCACCCAGTCTAGCTGTGGCCAAAGTGAAACTCAACTGAAGTCTTTTTAACAAAAACAACCACTCCAAACAATTTCTTTAATTGGTATAAAAAAACAAAATGAAAGAGGGAGAATTGGAAGCTATGAAGTTAAAAAGTGACCAGTAGCCTTTTAGTTCACCCCCTGTTCAAACCCACCAGCAGCATGTGGATGGGGAAGATCTGGAAGGCATTGTTCACTTGGACTTCCAAAAGTTTCCTGTCCTTCTTGGAGGGATGATCGCAGGAGGTGGCATTGGGGGATTCCTGCTTTATGCTCTGCTGTTGGCATGTGGTGTCCTTCAGGGTTCTATCTTATCCCCCATGCTAATATATATATATATATATATATATATATATATATATATATGAATATGAAACTGCTGGGAGAGATTTCTGTAGTTTGGGGGTTTGGTGCCACCATTACATTGATGACACCCAACTTTATCTCTCCATCTAAATCTAAAGAGGCTATTCTTGTTCTAAATCATTACCTGATGTCTGTAATGGACGGGATGAAGGCAAACAAACTGAAGCTTAATCCAAACAAGACAGAACTCCTCTTGGTCTGTTGAAAGGCAGATCAGAGAAAGGTAGATCAGAGAATAGGAATTCAGCCTGTGTTGTGTAGTGTTACACTCTCTTGTAGACACAAGCTCACAGTTTAGTTGTACTCCTGGATTCAGCCCTAGATTTGGAAATCCAGGTTTCAGTTGTGGCCAGGAATATGTTTGTGCATTGGAGGCTAGTGCACCGACTGCACCTGTTCTTAGAGATGTCTGATCTGCTCATGGTCACACATGCCTTAGTCACATCCCATCTGGGCTACTGTAATGTTCTTTACATGAGGCTGCCTTTGAAAACTTTAGCTGGTCCAGAATGTGCAGCCAAACTGTTGACTAAGCCTGGATTTAGAGAGCACTGCACATGACTCCCTTGTTACAACATCTTCACTGGCTATCGGTCTGTTTCTGGGTGGAATTAAAAGTGCTGGTTATAGCTTATAAAGCCCTTTATGGCATGGAACCAGGCTACATGAAAGACCGCCTTCTCCCATATCAGCCTGCCTGATTTTTTAAAAAAATCATTAAAAAATCAATGGATGAACAGATCTGTTTCAAATTTGGTGTGGCTAAAGCTCTACCTAAATCCTATCATGGTGCGAAGTTTCATCTCTTTATCTTTAAAAATGACGATTTTAAAAATAATAATTTTAAAACTTCAATTTTTTAAAAAAAATCCTGAAAAATCAATGGATGAACGGATCTGTTTCAAATTTGGTACGACTAAAGCCCTTCCTAAGACCTACCATCATGCCAAGTTTCATGTCTTTATCTTAAAAAAATGATGGAATTATAAGCATTTTTGTTAATTCCCATTAGAGCTGTTCTTTGAAAAAAAATCCTGATTTCCCCTCCCCCTCCGGGATTTGTCATCAAAAACCCAGACAAATCCGGGCAAATCCGGTCATATGGTCACCCTAATTCCTGAGCATGAGCAAAACCCATCCACTCTGCAGCCAACACCTGCGTAAACATGCATAGGATGTTTGGCAGCAATTGGATGCGCATGCACTTCATGGTGAGCACCATTGAAAAGAATGGGACATATGTCCCATTCTTTTCAATGGTGGGACACGCATGGGGATTGTGCTGTTATTAGGGGTGGGGGTGGGAAGTCCCATTGAATTTGGTGGGACTTAACATCTGAGAAACCATGTACCGATTCTGACTTTAACAATGGAATCTGGTACGTACCTACTTATAATCTCCTCTGAATTCAGTGGGATTTACTCTCAGATATGGGCATAAAGGAATGCAGCCTAAAACTGACTGATAATACTTTTCTTGCACAAACAATTTATAGAGAGATTCATTTTATGATTTTAAAAAGGACAAGTCAGAGTTAAATGCAACCAGTAAGGTAGCAGGCATATGACAGGTTCTCCTGTAAATATATCAGGGAACTTATGCTATATAAAACAAGGGTGGGAGTTGGGGACTCAACATAACCTTTTCATGATATCTTCACAGTTTTATTTAACGATTCTCAGGTCACAAACTAATTTGCCAGAAAGAGGTTAACCGCAGTGCACAGAGACATCGTTTCAGAGACAAGTTTTTCAGGCTTGCAAATCTACAGTCCAAGCTGTGTCAGATCTAAGCCTCTCAAACCCAGTATTATTATTATTTTTAAAGCCCTTGTGGTTTAAATAAATTGGTGGTTCCATCTGATGTCTTGGGATGTTTGGACTTTCGGATTCAGCATTGTCAAATTCTCTGTTTAGTGCCAAGAACACAGGTTAAAAAAAGGTCAGGACTGATATATAAGCTCACTAGGCTGCATTTAGATTAGCATCTTTCAGGAAATCTATAATGTCTGTGCTGCTACCAACTCAACTTGGATAATGATAATGCAGTAAACACACCGATCTCTGCACACAGGCGCACACACACATGTTCACACACAAAGGAACTGTAATTAAGAAGAGACTTTTCAGTTATTCATAGCATATTTTTCCCCCGAGTGTCACATTTACCTTCTGATGTTGCCAGCCAACAGTGTGTGTGTGTGTGTGTGTGTGTGTGTGTGTGTGTGTGTGTGAGAGAGAGAGAGAGAGAGAGAGAGAGAGAGAGAGAGATTCATTCATTAAGGCTGCAATCCTATAATATTTACCTGAGAGTAAGTCTTATTGCAGTTAATGGGGCTAATGTTTGAGTAAACATGCCTAGGATTGTGCTGCAAGTGTGTGTGTTTTTTGGTCTTATATTCCTAAGGTGTACTGTCAAGGCCATTCACAAAGGCACCTAAATCACAACAGAAAATGTAAGCAACTCCTAATATTCTATAAAACCTGCTTAACGAAGCGGGAGGTGGTGGTGGAGAGAAAGAATCGAACAGTGCATTATGTAGGAGTAAAATAATAATTATCAGCCACAGCATGCCAGAGAGGCTTTTTTTAAAATAAGGAAAAAGGCTTAAAAACTTAACAAAAAAGTAGGGGACAAAGGCAAGCTCTTCAGCTCCTGGTAAAAGCGATATTGAAAGGCTTCCTAGGAAAGATACATATATTTGTAAATAATCAGAGTATTACAAGATGTCACAAGTCTCCTGTTGTCTCGCCTCCAGAGGAAACCGAAACTCAAGTAACACAGCCCCTGGAATCGCTTCCTTCTTGGGAAGTGGAAAGCCCTTAACAGATCTGTGTTTGAGACCCGCTCTGTGAATTGCAGTTACTATGGAACAAGGCATCCCAGTACCAAGTCAGTCCCCGTCCCCCCCAGCTATATTGCTTCACACCACTCACTGTGTGCATCAAGGCCTATGGCATGGCTGGTGAGAGGTTCATCCCACGTACACTTTTGTTCTGTTTTACCCTTGAATTAACTCATATTGGTTTTATAGTGCTTATATAGTGCTTATATAGCATATGAAAACTTGTAAACTTACACCTCTGCTGTGGCACATTGTGGAGATCCATTGAGGTTCACTCACACGTGTCGTTACCCCCCCCCGATCTTCTTTGTACCTTCTCCTACCGTTTATTGGTTGTTTGAAGAGTGGGGACAATTCCCCCTCTGACAAGAGGGATTGGGATTTGCTGCTGTTGTTACTGAACACCAAAGCGGAATGTTGCGCAAGACTGCAGTCAACTCTTTTGCATGCTTACTCAGTAAACAAATCCCATTGAGTTCAATGGGATGCATTTCCAAATTAGAGCCCCTCAGATCGCAGGCTTAATTTTTGCAACTTTAAAAAGGGAAAAAAAAGACATGGGGTGGGTGGCTGGGGTGGGGGAGCGAAGCGAGGTAAGAAGTGGCCATCTCAACTCCCAGTGTTCGGAGGAGGAGACTTCAAATGCAGTGCCAGGACCGCCAATGACAGAGAAATTGACACTCATTATGCAGGGAGTTGTACTCCGCACTATAACCAGGTGTGTGTAAGAGCGTAAGAAGAGCCTGGCTGGGTGAGATCTGTAAACTGACATCTCTCTTGCTTTACAGAGGACAATCCCCTATTTGAAGGTCTGTCTAGTCCTTAGTTAGAGATTAAAACAAAACATAAGAACAGAGAGCTGGGCCTTGTAGTCGTCCATCAGTAGCACTTGAAAGCAAACTGAGCAAGGCACAAAGATCACCTTGGAAACAGTCTTCCCCACTATGGTGAGATGTACAGTCTTTCTATTTAAATTATAAGAACCATTTCTAATTTTAGCATATGCACATTTTTTAGCACATGCACATAAATTAGCATATGCACATTGCTGACCTGTGTGTGTGTGTGTGTGTGTGTGATGCATGTCCTTCTTTAGAGCCATATAGGAGCCACTCAAATCAGATCAAAAGGAAGCACTTCTTCACACAGCGCATAGTTAAACAATGGAATTTGCTACCTCAAGATGGAGCAACTAACTTGGGCAGCTTTAAAGGGATCATACCAATACATGGAAAAGAAGACTTCCATGGGCTACCAGTCATGTTGTCTCTAATATTACCAGTTGCTGGGGAACATGAGCAAGAAGCACTCATGCCCTGTCTGTGGGCTTCCTGTAGACACCCAATGTGGCCAATGTGGGACCAGAATGCTGATCCAGCAGGGTTCCTCTTATGTTCTAGTTGAAAGTGGTATCTCTAGGTTTTGGAGAGCCCTTTAGCAAGATGTCTAAGTGGGCCCACTTCCTTGCCAGTGTCAACAGTGCTCATTTGGTTGCCTTCTCCTTCCTGGTCAAATCTGCACAACCAACCCAGAGGGACAATGCAAGGCCAATGGAGAATCCATCACCATCTCTTCACTCATGCTGCTGCTTATGTGCGCAGAGAGAGCAGGTGAACCAGCAGCAAAGGTGAGGTGGAGGAGGAAGAGGAGTGGGCCCAGGAGCTTCTGGGGTTTGGCAGGCTGCCCCCTGTGGAATTGTAGGCCTTGAGTGGAGCCCAACGATGCCAACCCTTGATGCCAGCCCTAATCCTGCTTTCCATAGGAGTCAGTTAGATTCTTCTGGGAAGCCCCAGTAAGAGAATACGCTTATATACTCTATGCTTTTCTATGACCCTATTCAGACAACACACTAAGCCATGGTGGTTAAGCATTTTGGGCTAAACATTATGTAGGGTGACCATATGAAAAGGAGGACAGGGCTCCTGTATCTTTAACAGTTGTATTGAAAAGGGAATTTCAGCAGGTATCATTTGTATATACGGGGAACCTGGTGAAATTCCCTCTTCATCACAACAGTTAAAGCTGCAGGTGCCCTGCCCTCTTTTAAATCTGCTTACTCTAGTATAGCTCCTGCACTTTAACTGTTGTGATGAAGAGGGAATTTCACCAGGTTCTCCATATATACAAATGACACCTGCTGAAATCCCCTTTTCTATGCAACTGTTAAAGATACAGGAGCCCTGTCCTCCTTTTCATATGGTCACCCTACCTTATGGCTTAGCATGTCATGTCAATCATTCTTACATAACCACAGTTTTAAAAATCTCACTAACCATTTGCTCCAAAAGGCTTAGCATGTCGTCTGAACAGGCTCTTTAAAATACAAAAGAACTTAGAAGGGATTTGGTGTCCTGTGAAAGTTCTGATTACAGCAGGGGTGTTGAACCTTTTTCAGCCCAAGGGCTGAATTCCATTTCAGTGAAGCTCTTGGAGGCTGCATTCCAGTGGTGGGTGGGGGCAAAAAAACCCCCCAAAGCCAGCATTCATTGGCTGAAAACTCTTCCTGCTGTAACTATGCCTTAGGGGAGGCCTTTCAACCTTTTAGAATGGGGAAACACCTGTGCAAAAGCGGGGAAACCGCCATGTGATTGGTTGTCAGGGAAAGGGGGTGAGGACCTGGGGAAGTGGCTGTAGTCATCTGGAAAACCCCAGAAGGCTGAGGTGGGACCCTTGGCAGGCCAGATGTGGTCCATAGAACCCGAGGTTTAATACCTCTGCTGTGTGGCCTGCAATGGTTCATGCACATATGCATGTTACTGCTTGGGGCCAGAGTTCTCATGATGAAGATACCTGTGTGTGAACCTGTGTTCCTGAATGTCTCCTCCCCTGAGGAACTGCTTCCATCAGCTCCTCTGCATGCCCATGTTAAGATAAGCAGACCTGTCTCCAAACAGAATGCTGCTGTTTGCGATAAACATCTGTTCTCTATTTTGCAGGAACCACCAAAGGGAAAAATAGAGGGGGGAAGTGTGTGTGTGGGGTGTGTGTGTGAAAGGCATCTTACAAGAGCAAATCTTTTCATGCTCTGTGTCCCGCCCAAGAGAAGCACATCATATTTTGTCATTATTCTGCCTAAGCCGGCTGCCTTTCAAAGTCAAGAAACTGATATAAGCTTGCACGGTTGTTAAATCACACTCGGCTTCCTCCACGGTTCCGTGTGTCCGCTGGGGCTACAGTGGAAAATTTGTTTTTACATGAATCTGAGTCAAACTTAGTGAGGCGATGTCAATCTCAAATTTGTCTCATGGGGATAGCACAGTTTACAGGTTTGCTACTTTCTTTGTGACATTGCTTTTATTGGGGGAAGAACCAGAATATTAAGATCATTACTTCCAGATGCAAAGGTTGGAGCAGACCAAAAATAAAAATTGGCACTGGAAAGGTGGACAAACTGGTGGGTTAGGGCTATGACATATTGAAGCAATCTAGGCGGAAGATGCAACATTAGCCAAGGCTGTCAGTTACATACTTTGTTAACAAGGTATTGCATATTCTGCTAAACCTCCTAACCAAAGGCTGGAAAGACTGGATGCAAGGGAGAGTTTCTTGTTTTGCTGAAGTGCCTGAGGCTGCAATCCTATGCACAGTTACTTGGGGAGTAAGGCCCATTAATTGCAATGGGACCTGCATCTGGGGATAGGTCAGAATTCCATTTCACCTGAATTTACTAAAATTCACAAAGTTCTCCAAGGTCAGGATAAGAAGAACTTGAGAAACGAAAACTGGCAGATTTGTCGATGCAGACCCAGGGCTTTGAGCACTTCGCTCCTCAAAGGCGGAGTTTGAATCCCTGTGTATTCATCCATGATAGTACTGAATTAAGCTTGTCACTTTTTTTTTCTGACAGGCTTCTCATCTTTAACAGTTCTATGGCAGGCAGGTTCATCACAGTCCTCTCCTTGCTGGGCATAGTTGTAGTTACTGAATTACGGCTGGTGCACATGCATGAAGAATTGGTTTCAATTCACTTTTGATAAGAATTTACCACATCCCTCCTTGATGTGTCTTTGGAGGCAGGCAAAAACTTTCTTTTTCTGGTGGGCCTTTGGCGAATAATCTGGACCTCTGTCTATGCCTAGGACTTTTAAAATTGCCATGTATTTTAAAAGTTTAGATGTTTTAATATTGGAACGTACTTAATATATTTTAACTTTTGTATATTTCTATTTAGAGGTTTTAAGTGTATATGTTTTAATTTTATAACACCACTTTGAGGCCAAGTATTGGGCAAAAGGTGGGATACAAATCCTCCTCCTCCTCCTCCTCCTCCTCCTCCTCAAGTTCTTTATATTCAGGAGAGAAAGAATTAGAGATTTTAAAAATCTGAATGCAGTAGAAAGCAAAACTGTCAGATTCTCCCATTTTTATGGCTGCATCTGAATAAACATGTATAGGGTTGTGCTACACAGTCTGAATAAACATGTGTGTGCACACGTGCGCATGAGTGTATATATGAAAAAGATAGAAAGACGAACAGCAGAGTATTTTTAAATATATATTTTGAGCTAAACATTTTGGCTTCTGTCCTGGTCAGTAGCTATGCTGTTAAATGTGCTGTTATTTTTAAATGTTGTTAGTCTTTCCATCTTTCTTATATATTTCACTTAAGACTGACTGCAACCATAGTAGATCCAGAGCCTTCCTGTTGCTTTGCTGCTGTGCCGCTTTCCACCCCCCCTTCTATCTCTGCTTTGCTTACTTAAGAGTCACTTTTGGCTAGCCCTTTGCCTGTTTTTCTCCTTTCCTTCCATGGCACTCTAGTGGGCATACAAAGTGGATTTCCAGGAGGTCTCTCATCCAGCCACTAACCCATCCCAAACCTGCTTAGCACTTTAGCAAGTTCGTTGCACTAGGAAGCTTCAGACACATGCCCTGGGAGGGCCACGTCATACTATATTATTATTATTATTATTATTATTTATATAGCACCATCAATGTACATGGTGCTGTACAGATAACACAGTAAATAGCAAGACCCTGCCGCATAGGCTTACAATCTAATAAGTTGTAGTAAACAATAAAGAGGGAAGGAGAATGCAAACAGGCACTGGGTAGGGTGAAGCTAACAGTATAGAGTCAGAACAAACTCAATATTTGAAGGCTATAGGGAAAAGAAAAGTTTTTAGCTTAGTTTTAAAAGCAGTGATTGAGTTTGTAGTTCTCAAGTGTTCTGGAAGAGCGTTCCAGGCGTAAGGGGCAACAGAAGAAAAAGGACGAAGCCGAGTAAGGGAAGTGGAGGTCCTTGGGCAGGCAAGAAGCATGGCATCAGAGGAGCGGAGAGCCCGAGCGGGGCGATAGTGTGAGATGAGAGAGGAGAGATAGGCAGGAGCTAGACCGTGAAGAGCTTTGAAGGTCAGCAGGAGAAGTTTATATTGGATTCTGGAGTGAATTGGAAGCCAATGAAGAGATTTCAGAAGTGGAGTGACATGGTCAGAGCGGCGGGCCAGGAAGATGATCTTAGCGGCAGAGTGGTGGACAGAGACCAGCGGACTGATGTGAGATGAAGGAAGGCCAGAGAGAAGAAGGTTGCAGTAGTCCAGCCGAGAGATAACCAGTGCGTGAACGAGAGTCTTGGCAAAAGATAGAAACTATACAAACAATGTGTTTCAAGCTACCATTTTAAATGACTCCAGGTCCTTCAGGGGTTTTTTAAAGCAAATTTTCCAACTGCACAAATGCCCTGTCAGACACCCACCCCCACTGCCCCCCCCCCACCCAAGCCAAACACATTATTTCTCTTTCATGACTGGACATATGATCACCAACACTAGTAGTACCTTAAACTTAAAGACAGATTGACAGGGCCATATGGATACCCAGGAAGGACGACAGACCAAGAGAAGTACAGCACTGCTTGTCACCTACAGCCCCCAATTGAAACCACTGCAATGGATCATCAGTGAACTCCAACCCATCATCAACACAGACAATTCTCTCTCACAGGCCTTGGGAGGCAGACCAGTCCTGGCCTCCAGACAACCTCCCAACCTGGAGCAGATGCTAACCAACAATAGTACACAGGATAGAGTCATATACAGAAAGACTAGATTCTGCCCCCACATCTATTCAGGCAACACTGTCACAGGACCCATCAACATCAGTCACACCATCAAGGTCTCTTTCACCTGCATCCTTATATAATTTGTGTTATGTGCCATCCCTGACTTTGTCTATTGTTAAGTTCTTAATAAACACATACACATAACACGTGTCTTATTTTTTTTAACAATTTTTCAACTGCACATTATCAGATTTCCAACTGCACATTTTGTGTACAACTGCACACTAAAAAAACAACCCTGAGGTGCTTATAGGCCAGGATTCATTTCTTCCCTGAATATATAAGTCATCCTTCCCCAATCTGGTGTCCTCCAGATGTTTTGGACTACAGCTCCTGGGATTCTTATCCATTGGTCATGCTGGCTGAGGCTGAAGGGAGTTGTACAAAGCACCTGGAAGGAGCCAGGTTGGGAAAGACTTGCAAAAGGAATAATATACGGCTTTAAATAAGCATGGATCTCTGATTCCATTCACACGCACCTCCCTCCCTCTCCTGGCTGCCATGGAACATTTCTACACCAGGCAAAAATCATGTAACTTTACTGGGGCTTCTGCTTCCAGATTCTTTGTGGAATTAGATCGGGTCATTTCCCTGTGTTTTTCCCCTTCTTTTTCTTTTTCCTTAGCAAGGTCTATATAAAGCCACTAGATGGCACCATTGTATTATTTGCGATAATCCACCATGATGTCATTACACTGTAGAGTTAAAGCAGTTCATTACGGGAGGAAGAAAAATGTTGGACTTTTGTCATCACAAAAAACAGCGCGATAAAGCTTGCAAAGAGCAGGAGATTCCCTGGAGGAGGACGACATCATGTATAGGACTCCTGTGAGTGACCAATCACAAGTGCATGATCAATGCCTCATGTAAAGGACCAATCGAAATGTGACGAAATGCTGCAAAATCTTTTGCGTTCTCTAGAAATTGTCATTGGGCTGGACATTAAGCAAAGTTGTAGGGAAAGGTGGGGGAGAAGGTGACTTGCTGTTGTAGTTTCAATTATGGATTGCATGGGTGAAACAAGCCTTGCACCCATGCGTGCAGCCTCTTCCATTCTCAGCACTTTGAAATCCTGGAAGTCTTCAGTTATCCATAGTTTCCCATTTTGTCTTTCATGGGGAGATCTGGTTGCCAGATCTGGAAAAAGCCAGGATCTTAAAGCCACGAAGGAAGGAGAAGCACTCAGAAAGAGGACATAGGCAAAAGTCTCATTTATATCTTGGCTTATTAAGCCAAGGTATGATCCTCCAAACCAGGTCAAAGTTTGCATGTGGTCACAATCTTAAGATGGAGTGAAAGAAGAAACAGCAGACTTAACTGCAATCCTAAACACATTTCCCTGGCAACATGCCCAGCAGAACGCAGAGTAGGGCTTACTTCTGAGAAGAGAGGTATTGATTTGCAGCGTTGATTGGTTTAGGCTCAGCTAGGTGCTGTGCAGGTCTCAGGTTGCAGCTAGAGCTGCAGAAAAAAGAAACGCACAACCCAAAGCCAACACGGGTCCATCTTAAGACTGTGACCAAGGGTGCTTCTATAGAGAGGGCTCTCTGCACGACCAGCGAGAAAATATTGTGCAGCTCTTCCATCTTTTTCTCTTTAATGGGAAGAAAAAAGGTGGAAGAAATCATGGGACAGCATGGGTGGGTTCGAAGTGAAAGACATTGTTGTCATCTGGACTCCCATACAATTCCATGGATGAGGACAGGACGATGGCATGATAAATGCCTTGTCTGGACACTCCCCCAAAATCTTGGCTTTGTAGTTTTGGAAGGGAGTGCCCAAGCTCCTGCTCAGTGAAGACTCAGCAAAGCAGGATGCAGCTACAGCAGCCCTGACAGACCACCATCCAACTTCTGCTTAAATACCTCCAGCAAAGGAGAACCCATCACCTCCTGAGTCAGTCTGTTCCACTGCTGAACAGCTCTCACTGTTAGGCGTTTAGCCAGTGGAAGATGGTGGCTCCGATGTCAGTGGGGCAGTGAATCTGCTCCGAGTTTCAGTCAGAACTCTAAAGGAAGCATCTTGGCTAGCTCCTTTAGAGTTCTGACTGAACCCCAGAGCAGATTCACCACCCCACTGACATCGGAGGCCATCCCTGGCTTTAGTTGAAATCTGCTTCCCTGCGATTTCCGCCCGCTGGTTCTAGTCCTACGGAGCAACAGACTTGCTACAACATCAAGCCGGCTTCCTTCGCCCCTCCTGCCCAATTTTTCTTAACATCCAGCTTGATGAAGTCATCTGGGGAACTTGAACGCTTTCCCACTATCTTGTGCCATTTCGGCTGTTCTTCATAAAGGTATTGGAGTCTAGATTTTGAAACTTCTCTTTACAGAGATGACCTTGGATGCAGTTTTTAGCAGCTATAGTTCAAAGTTTTCCCGCCCACTAGGGGGCACCTAAGGCACACAAAATTAATCGTTCCTACACATAATAATGGCGTATATCTGTATGTATATATTTTCCAGATGGTTGTGTCAGTGGAAAATGCTTGGGGCTCTCTTACTTTGAGTGCCATTATAAGGTATGCAGCATGCAAACTGCCAGTGTACTAGCTAAGTTTTTTTTAAAAAAAAGAAATGGGAAAAGTTCCCATTCCCAACACTATGTAAGTTAAGTTCATGTCTTAAGTTTTTATAATCTGTTTGCTTGACTGCAGATTTCTTGTGTTTGTTTGTCAGTGTTCCAAAACTGCATTGATCAAACCACTTTTAGCAGAGGAAGCAAGCTAGGAAAAACAAATGACGACCCAATTCTCATTCACATTCACCCTGTTACAAAGCTCAGTCTGCTGTTCAAAGGCCGCGCTTATGCAGAGGTACATCCCATTGAACCAAGTGGGGCTTGCTTCTGGATAAGCCTGCAGGTTGCATACCAGCCATCCCCAAGCCACCAGTAAAAGTAATGCCCTCCAGTTGTTTTGGACTACAACTCCCATCAGCCCCAGCCAGTGTGGCCAATGGTCAGGAATGCTGTCGTCCAAAACATCTGGAGGACAGCAGGTTGGGGAAGGCGTATTATACCTTTATAAGCCTTCAAGGACCGCAAAATGATTTGCGTTCTTAAAAGGGCTCAAAGTTAAACTTTTTAATCCATGTCTACTAGTCAGACATTGGTCAGCCTAGTTTGTAGGTAAGATGGCAAAGGGGCCAGGTGAGCATTCTGCCAGAGGCAGTGGGGGGCTGGTGGCTCCAATGTCAATGGGACTGGGAATCTATTCTGGGTTTCAGCCAGAACCAGGAAGAACTCTAAGGAGCTCTCCAAGGTGCTGAATGTATTTGGGGGACTGGGTTCAGCACCTTGGACAGCTCCTTTAGAGTTCTGGCTGCTTCTGGCTAAAGCCCAGAGCGCATGCACAGCCCCGCTGGCCAGAGATCCAGATCCCAATTTAGCATGTAAACAGTTCTTAAAGATTCTGCGCTATGGAGTGCTGAGGTGGTGGCTCCTCAGTTGCCTCATTACACCTAAGCTGACCAGAAATCAGCGGATAAATTTCATTGAAAAAGAAATCCAAGGACATGAATGATCCCCTAAATCAGGGGTCCCAAACTCTTTTGTATTGGTGGGCACATCTGGAATTTTGAGTGTTGTGGGCACTTTCACAACATGGCTGCCATTGTGGGGAAGTGCCTGGGGGGGGGCTTGCCCATTCATAAAGTGACTGCCATGGTAGACATGGCCATTCGCAAAACATTCAGAAGGCAAACTATGTTTCTGTGCTGAATGAAAGGAACTTGTCTAACATATTAAGTACAAGACAGAGAAGGGGTCTGGGCTCCAAACACAAAGCCCCTACTTTGAACCTCAATAAAGAAAGTTCTGGAGGGCAGCCTTTCACTCTGCAGCATGCCAGCCCCCCAGTTAATTTTTAAAAATAACCAGGAGGGTGGGCAGGGAGCTGGGGGGCACCAAGAAAGGTGTCTGCCAGTAGACTGGTACTCATGGGCACCACACTGGAGCCCACAGTCCTCAATTCATTGGTCCTGATACAATGCATGCGCTGCAGCACACAGACGCATGCAGCACAGACCCATCCAGCAGCTAGGAGCACCAGTGTTGTTAGTAGCCCCTGACAGGTAGGGGTGTGTGTGTGTGTGTGTGTGTGTGTGTGTGTGTGTCTGTCTGTCTGTCTGTCTGTCTGTCTGTCTGTCTGTCTGTCTGTCTGTCTGTCTGTCTTCATGTGTTCACTGAATATGGGGAGGGAAGGCAGGCATCACAGCAACCCTGGCATTCCGTTGCACATCTGCATCAGTACATTGATTGTGTGTGATGGAACTTGATTGCAGCAGGTGATGGCTCCTGTTGCCACAATGCCACTTGCCTGATGCACACTCATGGCACATGGATGTCTGAGAGGGGCCTCGCCACTCATCTGCTCCGGGGAATGGATGAAACACTGAATTCTTTCCCTGTTCATCCCCGAACAAATGATCAGAACTCTGCCACTGAGAATGTACTTGGTGTAAGGGTGGCCGATGTGGGGACATCCGGCCCCTCATTTTGCCTTGCTGGGTTTCATGGAGCCCCCCAGATCGGCTTGCATTTGGAAGCCGAGCCAGGGGCATCTTCTCGAATTCTGAGAACTTTTGTGTCTTTCTTTCTCTTGTAAAAAGCTCACAAGTTACGAGAAACCTCCTCCTCCCACAAAAAAAATAAATCCATGAGCTGGCCCAACTCAACATCGAGTCAGAGCCAGAGTCTGGGGGCCAAGCTACTGACAGCCTGGTGATCTTGACCCCTGGACGGATTCCTCCAACATCCCTAAGCTAGTGCTACTGACTCCTGGATAAGTCTTTCTGGTGTCAGAAACCCAATGAAGTTTTTCTGGTGATGGAAGTTTGACCCTTAGCGGCCCTTGCAATAAATTAAATGGGCCTGGGTACTACTAGGTACACATGTCAAAGGGGCAAATTCCTTTGCTACAAAAATGAGAGAGAGAGATATGTTTTCCCTGCGTTGATATGTTATTTATTCTAGATATTATGAGGTATGAAAAGAGAAAATAATTGCCACAAAAGCTCTTTCACATTTCAGCCATGCAGTAATTTTGCTCGCCCCCACCCTATCCACTGAAATCTGGAATGACACTCAGATTTCTTGGATCAAAGTGGGTCACTCATGCAAATGCTGACCCATTAAAGCCTTCCCCAACCAGGTGCCCGCTATATATATTGGGCTGCAACTCCCAGAATCCTTCAGCCAGCTGTGTAGTACATCAGATTAGGGAAGGCTGCATTCAAGATTTCCATACATCCTGGGTGCAGATCATCTTTCAGCCCAAGGGCCAAATTCCATTTTGGAGACGGTTTCAGAGGACAAAAGACATAGGAAGCTGCCTTATAACTGAGTCAGTCCCTTGGTAAATTTAGCCCAGTACTGTCAACACTGACTGGCAGAGGCTTTTCTAGGGTGACCATATGAAAAGGAGGATAGGGCTCCTATATCTTTAACAGTTGTACTGAAAAGGGAATTTCAGCAGGTGTCATTTGTATGCATGTCGCACCTGGTGAAATTTCCTCTTCATCACAACACTTAAAGCTGCTGGAGCTATACTGCAGCTATACTGTGACCAGATTTAAAAGAGGGCAGGGCACCTGCAGCTTTAACTGTTGTGATGAAGAGGGAATTTCACCAGGTTCTCTATATATACAAATGACACCTGCTGAAATTCTCTTTTCAGTACAACTGTTAAAGATACAGGAGCCCTGTCCTCCTTTTCATATGGTCACCCTAAGTCTTCAGCATTTCAGGGAGGAGTGGAGAAGCCAGGGATTGAAACTGGGACCTTCTGCAAGGCAAAAGGGACAGGGCAATGGAAGCTGAAAGCTCTTACTGTCAGGAGCTCTTAGGAGAGGCATTTTGACCCTTTGGAATGGTGAGACAACTGCACAAATGTTGGGAAGCCACTCAATGATTGGTGGATAGGGGAATAAGGGGTGGGGCCAGGGCAAGGGTGTGTGATCTTGGTGGAACCCGCCGAGGGCTGGATGGGAAACCCCTGAGGGCCAGATCTGGCCCCCAGGCCTGAGGTTCTGCACCCCTGCTATATAGGATATACAGTCAAGCGGTTTTGTCCTTGTCACTCAACTCTGAGAAAAGTGGGTTACAGAGGATGAAATCTGGGGTTATTTTGTTAGTTGCCATTATCCAGTAATAGGATGAGTTTTAATAAAAATAGTTGGGAGGGTAGGGGGAGATAAATACTGCGCACACACAATCCTAAGAATGTCTATTCAGAAGTAAGTCCTAAAATATTCAATGTTGTTCTCCAGGAACATAGGATTCAATCCCAACTTACTTTTGTGGGGATGTTTGCAGCTTATTTCTTTAAAAAAAATAAATCCAGAGTTATGAGCATGGTACTGCAGGCTTAATAAACTGCCCGTATCATTCTACTCCATTTACTTGGCTGTTTGGTCATGTGTGTGTATGTGTGTGTGTGTGTATGTGTGTGTAAGAAAATAGACAGAAGCTGTAGGGGAAAAACATGGTAGGGCTTCATGGTCATCACCTGCAGCCCACCGTAAAATGTTGTGAATGAATCAGTGTGATTTCCCAGTAAAAGCCTCTTCTGGAAGCAGCCTAAGCTACAAGCAAAAGAAGGTACAATATCAGGCCATGCTTACAATTCCTCTGTAAAGTGTTTGCTCTTCTTGTTGTTCAAAGACACATCGGAAATCTGTGGTTTAACCTGGGAATCAACCCAGATTTTTAGAATCCTGGGTCTTGACCTCCATAACCATTCTTGTTCAAAGGTGGCCATAAAGATGTGATCTGCTGAAGCCAATTAATAGTCGTCATCCCCCGCCCCACTGCATTGGAGGTTTCAAGCTGCAGTCATTATTTAGAGAGTTAACAGGAATCCATTTGGTTTCAGTAGTATTGGTAAGTCGTATATACAGGTTTTCAAAACCACTCCTGCCCCCTACTAACTCTTCAGTTTATTAATAATTGCTCACCCCCCTACCAAATGTTTCAGTTTTCCTATGTTCCTAGAACACATGTTTATAATCACTTAAAACTTATGAGCGATTCCAAATGGCTCTATTATCTCTGAAATCAAGTTTACCCAGGAGGGCTGGTTTCCAAGAGAATTTAGTTGGGATTAGAAAATGGAATTTGCTAAAGCTCCAGTGCTTTATCTGCCATCGTTTTCTGAGTTTTCTCCAAAATCCCTACCCATTGTTCTTCTGTGCTTTAGATGCTTAGAATGCAAAGATCGTGGGAGCGCGGTCAACCCCACAACCAGAACAAGAGGAAACAGAGAAAAAGTCAACTTGATCCCAAACTGACTGAAATTAATAGGAAAAAGTGGATTCTACTTCAGAGGAACGATGGAGAGGGCATACTTCTCATGGAATGAAAGTTAGTTACAGGACTGTTATACATCCCTAATGTGCAACTCTAGTGGTACCAGTACTGGTAGCACTCCGGAACATAAATGACCAAGGAGAAGTAAGAGTAGCCCAAGGCATGTGAGTACCTGAGGTGCAAAATCCAAATGGCCCTCCCTAGGTGCACTGCTAGGGTTAGGCTCATGGGGACTCAGCCTCAAATCTATTTCCTAGGGCCCTACTTGAGTGTCCGCTGGTGCCAATAGACTGGTTTTTGGCTAAGCTTAATTGCCATGCAGCAGACGGATTTTCAAGGGGCATTGTATCTGGGGAGGGAAAGGTTAACCCCTTGCCACATGCTAAAACACCCACCTCCCCAATTTCTTCCTGCATGGCAATTAAGCATGGGGGGGGGGGAGAATCCCAGTGATATGGGATGATCTGGGGCAGGGTAAAAATTAATTGTAATTTGTATTTTATTTGAGATGATTTGGATGAGAAATTAATGGCTGACTTTGCCTCCTGTGGAACTTAAATAAACCCTAGTAAATGTTTCTACATTTTCAAATACAGATATAAATCTATATGTGCAGATTTGTGCCCTATGGGCCCGGGCCCCACATTTATTTATTACATTTATATACCGCCCCATAGCCGAAGCTCTCTGGGCAGTTTACAAAAGTTAAAAACAGTAACAAATATACAAAAAAAATATACAAAAAATTATACAAAAGCCTTTTTCGTGGAGGCTTCCTCAACCCTTACCATGCCTTAATGCAACTCTTATTTGTGTCAGTGGGGTTTGTAATGAAGAACATCCTGAAGGATTGTACCGTATAGGTCAAATTTGTCTCTCTGCACTCTATCCCATTACAGAGACTTAGAATCGTGCCTTACCTCAAGGCTTTTATTGTGTAATCTTCCTGCCTCATTCACAGGATTTTACGGAGGGTCCAGACAGCATCATTATCTCCATTTGTAATCAGCCCTTGTTTTCCCATTGCTACAGGCAATCTAGATAAGAAAAAGGAGGGGGGAAGGTAAGGAGGAGAAGAGCAGAGGAGCAGTGCACATTTTCATCAAGTGTGGACAGCTAAAGATGAGTGAGAAATTCATTTGGTTCACATTTTAATGCAAACTTACCTAATTTTGCACTTTCAAATTCATATGTGAACACAACCTCAGTTAGTTTTCAAAATTCACACTCGTACAACTTTGGCAGAGGAGTTCTACAGTCCAAAATATGTCCAAAAATGCATCAATTAGGGGAAACGGCATACAAAAATGCATCGATTAGGGGGAAAAAAGTGAAAAAAATGCATTCTATTAGGAAAACTGCTTATAAAAATGTGTATATTGGGCAAAATTGTGTACAGAAGTGCATGGATTTGGTGCACTGCACACGCAAATGTGTACAAACTTTCATGACAAACATTTTCAAAGTTTGGGATGAACTAAATTGAAGATTGGAAAATAGAGAGACCACAACTGACAGATTTGTCTGCCCCTACGGACAGGAACATGTGAATTTTGAGGCAGGATGAGAAGAGTTGTCCCTGGTGAGGGTGTATGGCAAATGGGGATGCCCTTCCTTTCTTTCCCGTCCTGGAAAACAAGACCTTTCTCCTCTTCCAAGGCTTATAAAGCAGGGAGAAATCCCACTGAACACAACAGGGATCTGTAGGGTCTGGCTTTAAGCCAGCGATCCTCATGCTGGTGCTCAGTCAATACTTTTTTCCAATTTCAAAAGAAAAATCAAAGTTTCACTATGCTGGATTATGGGCACTAAGAAATTGCACAACAGCTACCTTTTTATTTTATTTTTTAGAGGAGACAGGGATACAAACATGACACACAGTTTGTCAGTTTCAACTGCTGCAATCCCTTCTCCATTTGAAGAAACAGTCTTCGGAAACAATACAGTCCCTTCAAATATTGGAGGTGGTTGTGGTGAGGGATGCTGTTGAGGATATAAAGAAGTCCTGCAATTTTTTAGTGCGGTTGTGAAGCTGACCAGAAAAACCAAGGGACGCATTTGAAATTGACTAAAGAAACTTAGCAGCCATGTTTCCTAGCCCAGTTGAGAAGTGGCTGGATTGTGAAACATACCAGAAAAAATAAATAAAGATTTACTTCACATCATAACCACGTTTCCTCAGAAGTAAGTTTTAATCCCCTCACCCTGCACTGAAGGTACACTTAAAAAAATTAAACACACACACACACACACACGTACGTACGTACGTACGTACGTACGTTCATGTGCTGAGAAGCACCTGCTTCAAAATGTCAGAAGGAGGATGGTGACCATGAGAAGTTGAGAGAGAGGAAGGTATAACACTCCGTCATTTTTAAATGTAAAGAGATGAAACTTGGCACCTTGGTAGCTGTTAACTAGGGCTTTAGCTTTGCCAAGTTTGAAGCTGATCACTTCATCCCTTGAGTTTTAGGGATTTTTTAAAAAAACACACACACCCTCCCAACCATTCTCTCTCCAACACAGACACACACTTCAGATGCACTTCATCTTTTCTCAAGAGAGCTTGCAGAAGTTTCAGAAACTGGAAAACGCCTACAAAAGCCACAGTCCCCTATCTCCATGTGTGGAACAAGAACACACACACACACGCATGGGGTGGTACTAAAGGAAAGAAACAAATGGAGAGAAAAGAGAAACCCAGCAAAGAAAGCTGGATCTGGCTGTGTTTGGAGAGGGAGAGTTGTTTCTTGTAGTTCCCCCCACCCAAAATTAGGCATACCCTTTTCTCTGCTGCTGCTGGTCCTTCTGAAGTTCAGGAGAAGTTGGGTGTGGGTGGTCTTGAAGCTCCACCCGCCCCATCTCCTGCAAAACGCAAGCCTAGTGCCAGGGATCATTTTTCTTTGGTAGAGGGGGATCCCAGGTATGCTAGAGCTTAACAGGCTGCACCGCCTTCAAGCCCGTGGACAGTCTCAGATTGGCAGCAGCAGTGGCAGTGCTGTGGGCAATGCTCCCACCGCCCTGTTCATAGGCAGGCTACACTGGACCAGCGGGGCATGGGCAGAAGGGGCTTCAAAATGTCCCCAGATAGGAACGTGTCCCCAGATGGGAAAGCTGATGGAACTTTTCCATTTCCATGATGTTCAGTCAGCCTCAGCCGCATTGTGAAAGAGCGCTACGGGCTCTTTCTGTTCATATCATTCGCAATCCCTCCCCCTATGCAAAGGGATTAGAGGGGGGACAGGGAGGAGACTGTGTCTATTGGTTAGCCACAGATGTCAATCTCAAAACTACCCCTCCCTCACCCCTCAGTGTCTTCCTAATATGGTAGTGTTCAGTTAGTTGTCCATCATCAACATGAAACAAGCCCTCACATAGCCTAAAAAACCCTTTGGATACGGATCTCTTCAGGGCTCCAAACAATCTTCTACCCACGTGGCAGGTTTCTGGTGGTTTTTGAATCACCACCTAACCACACCACGAGTTCAAAGGTCTGTCAGAAGTCCATTGAAACACCCACCCCCCAATTTTCGGTGTGGAGCGCACACCCCTAGTTGGCAATACTGAGCTACATGGACCAAGGGTCTGACTCAGTACAAGGCAGCTTCCTATGTTCTTAAAGGAGCACCTTTGCTGCTGGGTTGTGGGTGTTTGGTTTTCTAGACAAGCTGGAGGTGTCCCTTGGGCTAAGAAAAGCAAATGTCCACAGGAGGAAGAATCCTACTATCACTCTTCAGTCCAGGGCATCTGGTCATTTGTTGCCTCTGTTCATCTTCCTTAAGAAAGTTTTACCCGGGACTCTTCCAAAGGAAAGGCCTGAGTAAAGCATTGGGCTTCCAGAGCATCTGGATCATCTTTCCTCTCAATCCTATGGTTTCCTCGCCAATTATGTGAGTTAAACCTATGGATCCAATCCAGCTCAAATCCCAGTGATTTCAATGAAGAGGGTTGAGCATGTACTTCAGTACTGAAATTAATGGGAGTTTGCATTGTTTCCCTTTGGCTGGATTCATGCATTTGGAAAAACTGAGAAAAGATCAAATTATTTCATATTAAGTCCAGAAACTTTCCACACTATTTAAATTATGTTACCTTTTTTTTTTTTAACACCTGCCCTGTAAAACGTAAGTGTTAGAGGAGGTATTTCAGGCCTGAGATATCCTTGGAACATTTTATGTAGCCTTCTTGTGAATTTTCCAAATTACCCTTCCCAAGAGGTTTCATGTATGGTGATAGCAGGTGGAGGTATTACAGAGAACAAGCTACACATCAGCTGCCTCAAGTCATAGTGCCTGGTGATGTTCCATTGGCATTGGCTTTTCCCTCTGTATGCTTCCCTGTGCTCATGTTCAGCACAGCCTTGTCTTCTGTGGCTGTTTAGCATCCTCGGGTCTTCACTGCATTCCTATGTGTCAAGATGTTGGTCCTCTGGCAGTTTATCAGATGTGACAGTGATTAATAGGGACAGAGCAAAAAATGTCTGCCTGCACTGTGCCGTGGTTTTGGCATGGATTTTGTCTTTATATTTCCCCCGTATCTTCCAAGGAAGCAGGAATTAGCCTCTGCAGCTGTTTGGCATGTGATATTTTGATCTCCTTATTAAGTGATTTGTTCCAGGCAGCCAATCAGACTGCTTACGCTGTCTACACTTTTTCTTCCTACCATTTATTTAAACTTTCCTCTTCAAACAGAGAAGGGAGAAGGAGATATTGCACTCTAACTTTAATGAAACGAACATTTTATGTATTACTTCAGTGCCTGATAAACTGTAACCTATTACTTGTGGGTTTTTCTATTGCTCACCTATTATAAGTTGTTTCAGTTGTGATCCAATTAGGATGGAGCAGTTCCATTTCACTTAACAAGCCTGTACTCAGGATGCAAATTGCTCACAGGATACTGTGAAATATAAACAGAAGCAATTCCCCCATATATATATTTCCCATAATGCTATTGGTATTTAAATAATAGGGATTTTAATTTGTGGGATGTGAGAGGCAAAACATACCTATGAAATAAGGGCAGGCATACAGTGCTACTCCAATCCCAAACACAATTATTTGGAAGGAAGTATGATTTATGGGTTCCAGTGCAATGCACTTCCAAGTAATCCTGTTTAGGGAACCCAGCCTGCCGCTGTTGCAAACCAAAACTGTTGGGTGAGCCTTAGCATCAGGCTTAATGCCAAAGACTGGATAATGCAGCCTTCCTCAACCTGGGGACTCCCAATGTGTTGGACTACAACCCTCATCAGCCCCAGGCACAGTGGTTGTCGGGATGATGGGGCTTGTAGTCAAACAGATCTGCAGGGCACCACAAGTTGGGGAAGTCTGGGCAAGTTGCTCACTCTCAGCTTCAGCTGCACCCAGCCCCTGTGTTCTATTCAACCACAGCCAATTAAATCTGCACTGTCTGCTTTTAAAACAAACAAAACCAAAACCCAGTTTCCAGCGGTGCAGAACCACAGGCCTGGGGATGAAATCCAGCCCTCTGGGGTTCCTTAGACTGCCACATCCCTTTCCCTGGCCCCACCCCTTTCCCTGACTGCACTATGACTGTGTTCAGACAACATGCTAAACCCACAGTGTTTCAGCATTTTGAGCTAAACATTATGGCTTAGCCTGTCATTATGATTTAGTGTGTCGTATGAACCATTCCTAACCCTGGTGGCTACATAACCACGGTTTAAACACGCTCACTAACCATTTGCTGCAAAAGGGTTAGCGGCCTAACCATGGTTTAGTGTGTTGACTGAACAGGACCATTATTTGGTGGTTTCTGGGTTTTGTGCAGTTTTCCCCCTCCCCCGCATCTATTCTGGTAGATGAAAATGTCTCTCTTAAGACTTAGTTGTTGGCAGTAAGAGCTTTAAGCTAAATTCGGCTGGCATTTTTTGTATGTTTGGCCCTGTCTTTTTTGCCTTAGGCCTTGCCCACCTCTGGCATGCAGCCCCCCCCCCCCCACCCGCCCGCCCCACCGCTCCAGAGAGCTTCTGCAAAATAAAATTCAGACCTTGGGCTGAAAGAGGTTCAGCACCTTTGCTCCAAACTTGCTCTTTCCTCTTTTCCCATGGACTCGGTGGAGGCTGGTGGCTCTGATTTTGGTGGGGCTATGATTCCACTCTAGGTTTCAGCCAAAATCAGCCAGAACTCTAAAGGAGCTATTGAAGGTGCTGAACCCTACCCACCCACCCCCAAAGTGGGTTTAGTAACTATCAGGATGGGTGAGAAGTGCATTTCAGGTTGATTTTGATAAGAATTTACCAAAATTTGCAAAGTTATGCATATTCGGGGGCAAAAAGTACTTGAGATTTATTTATTTATTAAGTGGATGTGGGAGAATCCAAAACTAACAGATTCATCCATCCAGGCCCAGAGTGCTTTTCTCTTAAGTGTCTGGGTTTGAATATTCGACCATGTCAGTGCTGAACTGGGGTTGCCACCTCTTTTCTCATAAGAGCTCATCCTCTTTAACAGCTCTATGGCAGCCTGGCAAAACATGGCCCTCTCCATGCTGGGAAGAACTGTAACTATTTAACCTGGCTGATGCTGATGGAGGACAATTTCATTTCAGTTTGTTTTTGACCAGAATCTACAAAAAAATCACAAAGTTCTTCATAGTTAAGAGGGGGAAATCTGAGATTTGAAAAATCCAAATCCTGTAGAAAGTGAAATTGACAGATTTATGCATCCCTACTGGGCAATTCGTTACTGGCTGGTAGAACTATCTGTGATCACAGTGGCTGGGCAAAGGGCAGGGGCAGAAATGTGCTGGTGGTGAACCGTTCACATTGCTGCCTTTCAGTGCTAACCACCACGGAGAGGGTCCATAGCTCAGTGGCAGCAAACATGTTTGGTAGGCAGAAGGTTCCAAGTTCCATCCCCTTCCTCCACAGTTACAAGAGTGTCAGGTAACAGGGCTGGACTGAACTGGGAAAGGAGCCTTGGTTGAGTGATGGCTTCATGTGTTCATGTTCATCCAAAATCCCTCAACTAGCTCACATTAGCATAGCTGGTATAGAATCATAGAATTGTGGAATTGGAAGGGACTACAAGGATAATCTAGTCCAACCCTCTGCAATGTGCAGGGAAACCAATTAAACCATCCATGAGAGGTGGCTGTCCAGCCTCTTCTTAAAAACCCACAACCTCCATAGGTAGATTGTTCCACTGTTGCACAGATCTTACCAACAGGAAGTTTTTCCTTATATTTAATCAAAATCTAGGTTGCTGTAATTTATATCCACTTTAGGGTGGATTCCTGCATTGAGCAGGGGGTTGGACTCGATGGCCTTGTAGGCCCCTTCCAACTCTGCTATTCTATGATTCTATACCCATTATTTCAGCTCCTAATTTCTGTGGCCATGGAATAGTTCTTGACCATCTTCCCTGTGACATCTTTTTATGTACCTGAACACGGCTAGCATGTCTCCCCTCAGTCTTCCTTTCTCCAGAGTGCATGAGGACAGTGTCCCATGCATGGCTTTGGACAAATCCATGTGCTTTATTTTCACCACTTAAGCAAAGATAACCTCTCCTTTGTGAAACAGCTCTTTAACTTGGTAGATAAAAATGTGCAGGATAAGAGCAGGCAAGCTTAGCACTTACTTTTGTTCTTCGGGCTTCTCTATCGACTGGATGCCTTCCAAGTTCAAAAATAAATGAGGCCCACGCATAGGAGCCATGTGATGCTTCCCCCTTTCCCTCTGTGCTCATGAAGACTCATGATATGGATGTTTCTCATGTAGTTCTTCTAAAATGGGTGCACACACCTTGCGTGCTGCTTTGCGTGGAATCCTTCTAAAATGAAGTTTTTAAACAGGGTTGCTGAACCTCAGGCCTGTGGGCCAAATCCGATACAGTCAGGATCTCAACGCAGCCCTCTGAGGTTCTGCAGATAGCTGCACCTCCTTTCCGCCCACTGCCAATCAGTTGGTGGTTTCTGGGCTTTTGCCTTTAGCACCGCCTACCACTGGACCGTGGTCCATAAGAGCCTCCCCAAAATTAAATTCAGCGTTCGGGCTAAAAGAAGTTTGACAACCTTGGTTTAACGTGTTCTTTAGTGAATCTTGGTGCCCTCTTCGAGAAAATGATGAACAATCATTCTTGAAAGGGGGGTTGTCTCATCTCTAGTGGTGAAGTTAGGCTTTTCGGAAGAGTTTCTGGATGGAGCTTGCTACAACATTTCTGAGTCAGGGACTATTGGATGTTTCCATTAGGGGTGTGCACGGACCCCCCGCTCCGCTTCACTTGCAGATCCGCCATTTTTTGGATCGGGCCGCTCCGCCCCGCCCCCGCTCCGCCCACTTCTGCTCCGCTCCGAGCTCCGGATCCGGATCGGAGCTCCGTTTCCCCCCCCCCATAGGCTTGCATTGAAAGCTAAAAAATTATACAACTTTTTTTCTGTGAAAGTTAGAAACCTCACGTTTGGCACCATGACACCTCATGGGGGTATACACACGCACGCCAAGTTTCAAAGCAATCCCATCATCCCCTGATTTTTGAGGAATTTTTGAAAATCGGGCACCCCATTCACACCCCTTTCCATAGCTCCGTCAATTTGCACGTTAGAAACCTCAAACACGCCACCATAAAAGCTTATCCAGGGATACATACGCACGCCGAGACTCAAGGCAGTCCCATCATCCCCTGATTTTTGGGGAATTTATGAAAATCCAACACCCCTTTCCATAGCTCCGTCAATTTTGCACGTTAAAAAAACCCCTCAAACTCACCACCATGACAGCTTATCCAGGGATACATACGCCGCACGCCAAGACTCAAGGCAGTCCCATCATCCCCTGTTTTTTGGCGGGGCTTAAACCTGCAAAATTTGGAACTTCCAAAACTCCAAGTGAGCGCAGGAAGGACTTCTCCCCTGAGTCAAAGCCACACACACACAACATCCCTGCGAGGTGGGCAGGGGAGGAGGGAGGGAAGGCAGGCAGGCATGCAGCTGGCATTTCTGGTGGCATAAGGAAGTGAGCCAAGGATAAGCCAGTAATGCATATAAAATGGAATAAATAAATAAATAAACGAAGGAGGGATGGAATTAAAAGCAGCAGTGTTGCTCAATAAACAGCAAGAAGAATTTTTTAAAAAAGGGTATATCTGTCTTTTACCAGCAATAGGGGGACGTGCCCGGGAGAGGGGGAAGTAGCTGCCAGTTCAACTCAAGACAGCCATTGCTTCACCAACAGCTCTGAGATTGAGAAGTAAACGCTCACTTCAACTCATAATAGGCATCGCTCCACCACTAAGAAGTAAACGCTCACTTCGACTCATGATAGGCATTGCTCCACCGTTTTACTCTCTTTGGAAGGCTCTAATGGCCTTCCAGTGCAGGAGAGAGTGGGGGCACGTCCACGATGAGATGCCCTAGGGGAGCTCATCCCCTTGCACCACATCTTTTCAGTTGTTCCCCAAAGTTAGGGTGGGTAGCAGTGCTGTGTTTCTATCTCTTATTCTTGGCTTAGTATATGATTTCAGGTTGTGTTTGTGCATTTGGTGGGGCTACTGTGTTAAAAAACACTGGGAAAAGTCCGTTCAGATGAAGAAAGAGAAGTTTCCCAGAATCCCAATTACCCGTTTTGCCTATGCCCTCCTCTAACTTTGGGATCATGTGATCATGACCGGGAGCTGACTCTGCCCCTCAGCCCTTTGAAAAAGGTATTTTTCCTGCCGTTTTTTAAAAAAATTCTAGCGCGAGACCCGCACGACGCAGAGAGGTGAGAGTAGTCTCAAAATGACCCCCATCCACGACTCTCTGTGCACAAGAATTTTCAGAACGATAGCTTAAAAACCAACCCAGTTATGCCCGAGTCTTTTCCGCAATGCAATCCTATGGGCGAAAAGCCGAAAACGCTGTTTGAGCCGCGCGGTTGACCCGATTTTCAAAAAAATATAGCACACGACCCGGACGACGCAGAGAGGTGAGAGTGGTCTCAAAATGACCCCCATCCACGACTCTCTGAGCACAAGAATTTCCAGAACGATAGCTTCAAAAAGAACGTAGTTATCCGCGATTATTTGCCGCAATGCAATCCTATGGCGAAATGTTTTCAAGATGGCGATCGGAGCTCTCCGCGGAAAGAGAAGCGCTCCGAAAATGGTCGCTTCTCTTCACCTTGCTTCTAGGGGTCCGCGGTCCGCTCCTACTCCACCTCTGGGTAAGGCGGAGCAGGCCAATCCGCTACTGCTTCTATGCTCCTAATCGGAGCGGATCACACCCCTAGTTTCCATGCAGATGAGAAGAGCAACTATATCAGTTTCTAAAATTTTATTTGTTTGTTTTATTTATTTCCTGCTTTTCCACCAAGATAGCACTCAACAATAAAATACAGGAAAAAATGACAAGGTAATAATTAAAACATTAGAACTCATCAATTAAAAACACATCCAATAAAACACAAAAGAAAATATTTATAAAAAGACAAAAATAGCACTGTTGTATAAGAATTTATCATACATTCCTTTTGATCTGCATTATCTTTTACAGGATTTACAGAAATTCAGCAATAGGTTTGACTTCACTAAAGCTCAGTTAAATTTGTCAATCATTGGAATAGAGGTTTTGTTTTTGTTTTTTTAATAAGAATAACGTTGAGTTGCTGTTTTTTTCAGTTCTACAGTGTTGCTGGTTATTGTTTAAACAATCACATTACTTCTTTGCCTTGCAATTTAGTTAACAAAATATTTTCAGAATTGTTTTAAAAATGTCATACAAAGGTCTGCTAGTCAAACTGTATGAACTGTACACTAACAAACCTCTGATGGGGTTCATAGTTTTGAAATTAAAAAGGTACTTTTTGTTTATCTATTCCTTGTTCAAATAAAAGGAGTTGAAATAACGTGAAACATGTCAAGTTATGTTATCGGTTGCGCCAACTTACATTGCTAGAAAAGTATTCTAAGCATTCCAAGGCTTTAACTGGAATGTTTTCATAACTGGACATTTCTAATCTCCTTGGACTCTCAAGCAGATGTTTGCGACTTCAAATTGTTCCCTTTCAAAAGAAATTGCTGAGCTTATTACAATATTTGTAACATGTTCCTTTTGATCCCAGTATTGTGACATAGCTCAGAGATCATCCTCGTTTGCATGCTGTTTCTCCGGCACCAATGACAAATGATGTCATTCTGACCTTGATCCAGAAGGCTTTATCTGGGCACTGGTCTATGTTACGTGGTGCTCGAAACCAACACAATCGTTTAGGACTTGCAGGTTCTGAGTCTCAAATTAGTCTGGAAAATAAGACAGGGAAAAAACGGATGGAGGGACACTTCAGCACTAGTCGTTGTTGCAGAAAGAAGGACAGGGGGTGGGGCTTGAAAGTAGAGGTTTGCAGCTGCCAATCCAAAGGAGCTGCATAACTGGAGAGTCCCAAATCAGATGCCCATCTTTGCAGTTTCTAAAGAAGTTGAGCTGACATTTCTTTGAAGCATGCTCAGTCTGTGTTTTGGCATTTTCAAAGTATTCATTTTGGCCATAGCTAGACGGGGCTTTATCCCGGGGCGAACCCCGGGATCGTCCCTGTGCGTCCACATGACGCACAGGGGATCCCGGGATCAGGGAGGGATGATCCCTCCCTTGCCCCAGGATATAGCCCTCCACTTTGGCCCTGGTTTTTCCATGGTCCCCGGCTGAGCCCAAGACCGCAGAACATGTGGCCGGCTGCCGCGGGTTGACCCGGCTCTGTGCGATTCCTCGTGAGGATCCGAGCACTGTGCCCATCAGGGGTAGGGTGGGGGGGAGCGGGGAAAGTAAGTTAAATTTAAAAAAGGACTTACCTTTTGTGTACAAGCATTTGTGCGCTGCTTGCCCTTTAAAAATTAAAAAATGGCAGGCGTGACGCCTCTCCTTCTGAGGTCGTCATGTGTCACGTGTAAACAGAGGAGGGATCTCGCATTAAACACAACACAAGATCTTCCCTCCTCCAGCGCGGGATAGCAGGTAGGTCTAGCAAGGCCTTTGTTTTGTTTTTTAAGGTGGAATGTCACAGGAACTCAACTCCCCCCCCCTTCCACCAAACAAATAATTTTTTTAAAATTCCAATTCCAGATCTATCATTGGAATACATTCCATGGTGATACTGAAGGGGCGTAGTGGCCTCTGTCTGCTATACTTTAATGTCAAGGGTACTGTTTCCTATGTTGTTTATGCAGGCATATTTGTTCAACCAGGCTTTTGTGATGTGACTTGGCTCTGGGACTTTATTGCTTTAAGACTGTATGTTGTTCTTAGTTGTGTTCTTAGTTTAGTTTTATGGTTGATGTTTTAAATTATGTATAAATGACATATTTTAATTATGTTGTATAACAATGCCCAATTTAAAGCAATGGTCACAGCATCCACATCGGTTTCCTGTCATCTGTCATGTTCTTGAAACATTCTGTCACACTCTAGTGTGACCGAGAAACAGAATCCAGGATGGGAGGTTCTGCAGAAAGATGTAGGCTTCATTCTCAGGGGCTTGAATCAGAGAATAGGTTTAATTCTTCACCACAGTGGTGACCCTGAGTGGACCCCTTTTATCCTATATAATTGCATGGCTGCCATTCACTTTTATGGGAAAATATATTACTTGGTGCCACCGTCAATGACAGCAAAATTGGCCCTCTTGGGTGGTGCAGCTCTTGCCAAAAGGGAATCTTACAGAGGGTGTAATGTGTCTGTGCGTGTAGAAGACATCAATATTTATTTCTGTTTATTTATTGCATATGTATGCTACTCAGTAGCCCAAGCTTTCTGAGGGCATGGCTGGACGAGGGGAGTTGAGGGGGATGATCTTGCAATTTTATGATCGTGAGATTGTCCCCCTCAGTCCACACGTGGCGCGTGACATCCCAGGAGGAAGAGGATGTCATAGCTGCCATTTTTTAAAAAAGAAACTGGAGCTGGAGCCCACCAGCACAAACATAAGTGGGTGTTGTTGTTGTTTTAAAAAAACCCAACCCCACTCCCCCCAACCCCAATGGGCACAGAGCTCTTGCAGAGCTCCATGCACTGTGCCCAGTTCCCGGCTCCTCGCGTTTACTCTCGAGGAGCTGGGACTATACTGGGATGGCTGCCCACATGTCCCACGGTCTCGGGATCATCCCAGGACCACGGGAAAAAGCAAAAAAATGTGTAGTGCGATATCCCGAGGCAAGTCATCCCTTCCGGCTCCCTGGATCCCCTGTGCGTCATGTGAATGCACAGGGACGGTCCTGGGACAATCCCCAGGATATCGCCCCATCTAGCCATGCCCTAGGCAGTTGATATCTATTGTATCCCAATGGGTCCTTGCAATATACAAGCCTGCATGTTTGCTCCCTCCCCCTCCACATACACATACACTCACTGATGCACACACCTACCACAGGCCTAGTTCTCACTGAGGTAGTAAACATGACTCTGGGTTGCACTAGCTGTAACTGGGAAGTCATGTGACTGAATGCTCCTTCATACAAAACATTACCTCCACATAGAAAACTGGCATGTTAGAGCAGGGCTCCCCAATCTTAAGGGGTTCAGTGGGCACGTTTGGAACTTTTAGAGTGTTTTGTGGACAGTCTCACAAAATGGCTGTCATAGGAGGGCTTGCCCATTCACAAAATGGCTGCCATGGTGGGCATAGCACCCAGAAGGCAAACTGGTGAGACTAAACTAAACTGGCCATACAAAGCAGAAGTGGGGGGTGAGCTGCAAATGTGAAATCATATATTTGTCCCTACAAAGTATAACAGTTAGAATAGGGTGACCATATTTGGGAAACCAAAAAAGAGGATACCTAGAGTGTGTGTGGGGAAGCAGCTTTCTGAGTCCTGCAGAAAGTACGTTATTCCCCCGCCACCTTAAAGAACCCGATTGGAGTGGAGGAGGGGAAAGGATTTCATTCTGCACCACCACCATCCACTCCAATTGGGGCCTTTTCTATAATGTCCACGAATGACCCACTTTCCCCTTTAAGACCTCAATTGGAGCTCGGGGTGGGGGAATGATGTGCCTCAAGAAAGCATGTCATTCCCTCCTGCCATGCTAATGGCAGCCTTAAAGAGGAAGGTGTGTCATTCCAGGACATTATTGAAAATTATAGAAAATCCCCCCTGACACCATGGAAAGAACAAAAACCAGGACAAATCCGGGGAAATCCTGACAGTTGGTCACCCTAAGTTAGAAGGGTGCTTGGCTAGCCTTCTCTCTAACAAGCTGGTTTTCTGTTTGCAGGGACGGGTTTGGGGAACAGAGAAGCATTAAACCCCTTGAGCTTCCACCTCCACCTGAAATGGTACAGCCAGCCCAGAAGCAGGTTTTTCCACCTTAGTGAGAGAGCTAAGCTGTAACGGTAGGCATTTTGCTGGTGTTATAAAATTCTACTTGATGGAACCAAACCATGTGCAACTCCGTATGTAATATTAATTAATCACAAAACCCCAAAAGTTCTTGCTGCATTGTCCTTCTTATTCACCGTGCATGTTATTAGCCCATGCAGGCCTGGCATCAGGACCTGGCACGGTCAGGCAAATGCCAAGGCCCATAGGCCCCAGGAGGGCACACTGATGCTGAGGCCTATCACAACATTCCTTCTCTTTTATTAAGACATATTTAGGGTGGTGGGTGCAGTACACCAGGTGGTGTTGGGAGAGTGGCCAGGGTGGCATGGTGGTGGGAGCAGAGGACACCTTGCCCAGAGCCTCCTCAAATCTGGTAGCAGCTCTTAGTCCACACGATGGTGAGGGGTGGGTGGGTGACATTTTGTCTTGGTGGTAGGGTAGGCAATTTAAAGGCATAGCGCAGGCAGACAGGAGAAAGAGCTGGATGTTCCCTTCCTTCTCTCTCTTTTTTTAAAGGCTGTTTTTTGGCCAATGGGAAAAAATTTCAGACCATTCTGTGATGGGAAGTAACCCTTTGTGAGAATGCCCCCCTTCCCCCAAAAAAATAGCTACAAGAAAACTAATTCGGGGTGGGAAAACATGGGAAAGAGGAGCACGGAACCTTCTCCTCCTACCCCTGCTGCTGTTTAAACCCCACCACTTGATATGAAATTGGTAGGATTCTCTCACCGTCACATCTGGTTGCACCCTGAGCCTTGCCTCATATGCTGACTTAGATGCGTTCCAGTGCTGTAACTCTGATGATTACTGATAGTTCCGTTTTTATTTGGAGGGGGGGGGGGAGGAAGAATTATGCCAGCAGCTTCTGCCAGTACTTTTAAAAGAGTAAACCGGGTCTGAATCGTTGGAATGGGTTGGCGTCCTACACGGTGAGTCTAGCCAGATGGTGGATTGCGCTAATGGGGCACATTTGTAATAGTTCAGGCACTGAATTAATAATAGTTAGTTTAGCCTGATGGGAATAACAACCTAATAGAGTGTCTCCTTCACGTATCTGGTCCCCATCAATTTGATTGCTTTGTGCCGATGGGGTTTTCCACAAGGCTTAAAGGTGATCTCTCAAGGAGTTTTCGGGGTTAACTTTGTGATACCTAAGAAGGACTGGAAAAATGGGGGGTGTTTTTTTAAAAAGTTCAATGCCCTTAAAAAGTGTGTGTGTGTGTGTGTGTGTGTGTGTGTGTGTGTGTGTGTGTGAGAGAGAGAGAGAGAGAGAGAGAGAGAGAGAGAGAGAGAGAGAGAAAATAGGAATCAAAGTGTGAAGCCTAATTTTCATAGAATTTATTGGAGAACATACTGAGGTTGTTTACTTATTACAAGAACTATGAAGCAGAGAGCTGAAAAACAGAACACCCATGACCTATTCATATATTAATAAAAAGTGGTGAAACGCAGCATGCGACCAGGAACAAGTCCATGTCCAGTAGCACCGCTCCTGATGGTACAACTATTTTAATTCTAAGAATCAGTGCCTAAGTTTGCTTCTTCTATTGCCTCTTCCCTCCCCACCTTGTGTTGCATCAGGGTTCTGGGGGCCTTTGACTGAAGTGCTGTTAAAATATATATATTTAAGACTGTAGTCCTATGGTCTCTGTGTGGGGGTCCCAGGTGTCATAGGATTCATTGGATCTTCGTCTCCAAGGGTGGTGAGAGAGATACATCCTCAGAGGGGGAGATCCTTCCCCCAACCTCTAAATTTCCTTCCCCCAACCTCTAAATTTCTATGGAGGTTCCTTTCTAACATTGGTTCTCTGACATTGGGGAGAAGTAAAAGGAGGCTAGCTGAGGTTGGCCATGGGAAATGCTGGGAAGCCATGGGTCTTCAGGATTAACAGCTCTTTCTGCCTTACTGAGGAGGTAGCCAAGGAGCATGCACAAGTGTCCTGTCTTCCTTGTGCAGAGATCTCTCCAGCAAACTGTAGCCTTCTTGGCTTTCTGAAGACAAATGTTGGCACAGCACTAGCTCCACCACTTTCCTTGAGCTGGACACCAACAACACTGCCCCCCCCTCATACCTGCATTGTGGTGGATGCAAAATGGGGGCCAGCCTGCCAACATGGTTTGTGTCGTTGCCACTTGAAGTAGCAGCACAAAAACCAAAACAAAAATCCCCTATGAAAAAAGAAAGAAGCTGTAATACTACCCCTGACATTGGTGAGTCCTACCTGTGAGAAATTCTTGAGAATTTCTCCTCCCCTGTGAGACAGTTAGTGAAATTGTACCCCCAATTCCTCTGCCCACAAAAAAGCATAGGGAATTTTGAGAGGCCATTTGCACACATCTGAAGCCATTTATACCCTGGAGCTATAACCCACTGGAGTTCTCCATCTCTGAATTACCACTGTCAAGAAGAATGAAGGACAAAGCAGAACCAAGGCATAGAAATAAATAAAGGAACACAACCTAATCTTGTTCTTACTTGAATTGCCCCGTTAAAAGCTGGGAGGGGGGATGCTAATTGGCATTGTCCAGGAGTTAAGCGGACACAAGTGAGAGTTTGAGATGGTAAACAATTATGACCCTCCCTAGTCAGAAATCAAATGAAATCAAACGCAAGCACAAAAAGAAAAACGAGGAGGACCCAAGATTGGCGAATTAGAAGTTAACAAGAAACAATGTTGTAATTCATGGACATAAAGCAGAGCTACCCGTTAAGCCCATGCGCAAACATATAGCCATGCCCCAGTGCAGTTTTAAAACAAACAACATGCTTTACATGAGACAGTCAATTTGCTCACTCATTCCAGGAAACTGGCAAGCTGTTTTAAGTTGCTGAAAGGTCCAAACGTGTGATGGAAGTGTTGTGTTTAAAGTTAATCGGTTTAATAAAAGCCAGGGCTCTGCTCTTCTGGATTCCAAACAAACCTGTGATGCAAATGACAAGAAAGCGGCCCTTTTCTGCGAAGCACAAAGGATGCTCAGAGGCAGGGCGCTCTGGGACACCAGCTGGCTGGACAAGCATTCTCCTTCACAGATGACTCACTAACGTGACCTGGTCCTAAGCACATGGTCTTGGAAGCAGGTCCCGATGATGTCAATGGGAGAGGGGTGGGCTGCGCTCCCCAGCGCAAGGGAGCATTTATTGGGTCACTTCTCTTTGGGAGGAGAAGGCTGGACGCGAGGTACCTGCAGCGCACCACGGGTTTCTAGAAATAAAATTAGATCTGAACAACAAGGCAAGAGGGACACGAGGAACGAGTAAGTACAGAATTTAGATAATAAAGAAGAGGAGGTCAATACATATCACGATGATGCCAGAATAAACAAGTGCTTCCAGTAGTAAAATAAATAGCTTCAACAAAACAGTAATACTTATACCACAGTTAGTTTGTTACAGGCTGTCCTTCCTTCCTTCACCCACCTTTGGAGGTGTCACTTCAGAAAACATCTCTCCCCCCACCCCATCCCCAAGACACTCCTTCATCTTTAGTCAGGCCTGACATGCAGCACAGACCTCTGGTTCCTTCAGGAACAGGCTTGGGTCTTTGGTGAAGAGCAACTGTTTCTCTCTAACATTCAAATCCATTCCTCTCACTCTTCCTTGTCTGATGTATAATGGGTGTAGCTGAGTGGCAAAGTGCCTCCTTTGCATGCAGAAAGTTAGGGCATTAGGTCTCAGGTTCAATCCCTAGCATCTCCGGGTAGGCCTGGAAAAATGCCTGCCTGAAATCTTAGACAGCTGCTACCAGTCAGTGTTGGCATTACTGGGCTAGATAGACCAGAGGTCTGACTCAGTACCACTTTGGTCTGTCATCCAGGTGAGATGTCTGATGTTTAAGAGGTGGGACCAGTGTGTGCGGAAGGGTTTTGCTTTTTTAAATTGGTCAGGATGTGATCTAATCTCTGCACAGGAAGGGTCTTCAGCTGGGTCAAGGTGGGACAAATGGGGAAAGCCCAATGTAGCATCTTCTGTCTATGGATCCTTAAGATGCCCCCCAAACAAGAAGCCGGCAACATAACTGTAAGCTTCAGTTGCCTCACTGACTTTCTTCAACTTAAGGCAGCAAAGTAGAAACCAACCTTCCCCCACTTAGTACCTTCCAGATGTCCTGGACTACAACTCCCATAACGGGAGTTGTAATTTAACACATCTGTAGAACATCAGTACTCCTTTGTTTTATTTTTGTGTGCTATGATCGCAGTGCTTCCTCATATTTTTTTTAAAAAAGGATCGGATGCGTCTATGCTTTTACAAAAAAGGGACTGCTTGGTTTGGGGATTTCTTCAAAAAGAAACTATGCCCAGATAATTGCAAGAGCAACTCTGAATTCTGACAGAGGTGTTTTGAGTCTTAATAAGTTCTTCCTATGGCATGGCACTCATTTCAGGGGCTCCAGCTAGAGGTCAGTCTGGAGTATCTCTATGCAGTATTTATTTATTTATTTATTTATTTATTTATTTATTTATTACATTTATATATCGCCCTGTAGTTGAAGCTTTCTGGGCGGCAGGATCTCAACCTGTGGTTATCAATTTGGGAGGGGGTAGTTTTTTAATAAATAGCCCTTGCTTTGCATTAAGATTTCAAACAAGCTTGAAAAGTGAAACCCCCACACCCCCCATGCTGGAGACTTATAGTATTTTATAAGCTCCTATTTGTTTACAGGGCTACAAATGAGTATAAGGATACAGAAGTAAGCACACAGCAGATCATATCAGCCTCAACCCTGCTTGTGCCAGCTAGAAAACGCCCGGCCATTTTTCAGCCAACTGGGTAATTGGAACAGCTTCTTTTGCCAAGTACTTTGGAACACACCCCATGGAAGCCCATGTCATAGCTTTTCTCCTGTCAACAGGTGACCTGTTGTATGGATTACATTCATGGTTTGTAGACAAGTATTACCCAAGCTATGTTTTGGGTAACGTTACAGTGGCAGGATCTACACTACTGCTTATAACGGTTTATAATGGTTTGGACAACTGTTCAGGCCCAGGACACATTACTTATACCGTTTTCAAACCGTTTTTAAAGTGTTGTATCTTGCTTGGTGTAGATCTGGCCAGTGTGACTCACAAGAGAGGTCCAGCTGCCAGTCGAACTATAAATGACAAATATATCATGGGGATGCCCATTTGATGCATTTTCGCTACTTTTTGGTAGATACCTGAATACGACAAAAACTCCACCCTGAAAGGCTAGAAAGGAATGTTATTCCCGATCCTTTGGGGGTGAGCAGGAAGAGCTGAATAAGAAAACGCCAGTTGCTGCTGGGTGCTAATAGTAGTGGTTCTTGACAGATGAACATATTAGTAACAGGATGGCTGGGGAAGACCTTATGGAGAGCTCTCAAAGCTAGAATTACAGTTATGAACCCCTTGTAACCTTGACGTGTTTGTGATGGCTTGCCTTGCAAGAGAGAGATGAATCATCCGCTGCAGTGGAAGATATGGACTGCAGAAGCACCTTGAATTTCAGTGCATCTGACAAACTCTGGGTTTGTCTGTAGAAATGTTGAATATGAAAGGTCGGCCCAAGTGCAGGATCAAACTAACCTTCTGCTTGTCTGATTCATGCATTTTCTTCATTCTCTCCAACGTCACACTTCAAGGCTGCAATTCTGTACACCAGGGCTGGGTAACATGCAGGATGCATATTCCCCTTTCCCCCACTCCAGTTACAATCGCTGCGTTTTAGTGGAAGCAAAAATGCTGCATTATCACTTTAATAGATGTTTCATTGAACTCAAGGGGCTTCCTTCTGAGTATCCATGTATTACCATTGTACAGCCTTATTTATTGATATCTCGCCTTTCCTCCAAGAAGCTCGAGGCGACACACATTGTTCTTCCCTACCATTGTTCTTCCCTACCTTCACAACAACCTTGTGAGGTAGGTTAGGCTGAAAGATGGTGACTGGCCGAAGGTCACCAGGTAAGCTTCATGGCTGAATGAGAATTTGAACGCAGGTTTTCAAATTCCAGTGGACATTAAAATGGCAAATGCAATTTCAGTGTAAGCAAGGGTAAAATGATGCACATTGAGACACCCCTCCCCACTTCACATATACACGGATGAGTTCTGAGCTAGCAGTGATTGACCAGGAAAGGCATCCTTGGAGTTGTTTTGGAGACTAGAGCGCAATGAAAACACTGACCCAGTGTGTGCCTGCTGTGGAAAAGGCAAATTCCATGTTAGGGATCATTAGGAAAAGAATCAAAAATAAAACTGCCAAGATCACTATGCCCTTATACAAACCTATGGTGCAACCACACTTGGAATGCTGTGTACGGTTCTGGTCGCCACAGCTCAAAAAGGGTATTGTAGTTCTGGAAAAAGTGCAAAAGGGGGGAACCCATATGATCAAAGGGCTTTCAGCTCTCCTGTAAGGAATGTTTGAGGCTTTATAACTTTAAAAAAAGGCGAAGAGCGGGGAGGGAACATGACAAGAGACTTAGTCATGCATTGTGCGGAGAAAGGGGACAGGTTTTCTCCCTCTGTCATAATAGAATCATAGAATCATAGAATCATAGAATAGCAGAGTTGGAAGGGGCCTACAAGGCCATCGAGTCCAACCCCCTGCTCAATGCAGGAATCCACCCTAAAGCATCCCTGACAGATGGTTGTCCAGCTGCCTCTTGAAGGCCTCTAGTGTGGGAGAGCCCACAACCTCCCTAGGTAGCTGATTCCATTGTCGCACTGCTCTAACAGTCAGGAAGTTTTTCCTGATGTCCAGCCGGAATCTGGCTTCCTTTAACTTGAGCCCGTTATTCCGTGTCCTGCACTCTGGGAGGATCGAGAAGAGATCCTGGCCCTCCTCTGTGTGACAACCTTTTAAGTATTTGAAGACTGCTATCATGTCTCCCCTCAATCTTCTCTTCTCCAGGCTAAACATGCCCAGTTCTTTCAGTCTCTCTTCATAGGGCTTTGTTTCTAGACCTCTGATCATCCTGGTTGCCCTCTTCTGAACACGCTCCAGCTTGTCTGCGTCCTTCTTGAATTGTGGAGCCCAGAACTGGACGCAATACTCTAGATGAGGCTTAACCAGGGCCGAATAGAGAGGAACCAGTACCTCACGTGATTTGGAAGCTATACTTCTATTAATGCAGCCCAAAATAGCATAATATTCGGGGTCATGTTCTGTGGACATGAGCATCAGGGTCCTACTGCACTAATGTTCTACTTGTGGGCTTCCCACAGGCAGCTGGGAGGCCAGAACTGAATGCTGGACTATATAGGACTTTAGTTTGATCCAGCAAGGCTCCTCTTATGTTCTGAAGTCATAGTCCAACACTGTAACCAATATGCTCCCCTGGCTTTATATTACTTCCAAATATTGTAGAGGTGATCATGCCGAACAGGAACAGAACACTTGCTGACCTTAGAAAAACAACTACCGTGCTTACCTTCTGAAGAATGATCAGTATAACAGGATTCCACCCCCCCCCCCTTTTCTGGGTGCTGCTTAAGATATTTGGAATTTGTTCAATATTCACACAAGTTCTTAGATGTGAGGCCAGTCACAGCAGACATGAAGGTGCTGGTGGTTGCTGGGAGAGAGGATGGAATGAGGCCATTTTCTGCTATAGAAAACAACGGCTCCATTCTCAAAAATAATATTCTGCTGTCTAGATCCCTTGGACTGTTTTGCCAGGTGAAGAACGCTTGTAAGATTAGCCCAAAAAGAAAACTACATGAAAAGCAGAGAACAGAGTAAGATTATGATTTAAAGTTATTTGAAATACTTTCAGAATTTAATTTCCCCCCATCACCTTAAATGGAAAGGAATCAAGGGAGTCCAACTGGGAAATCTACTCATTTCCTGACACCCTGGTTCTAAGCCTATTACTTAGAAACAAGCCCCATTATTTCAACACTTATTCTCATAGAATAACCTTATGAGTGGAAAACACATATAGAAACAACCAAGCATCCCTGCCCAGTTTTCATCAAAAGGCTGAAAACTGCTCCAAATTGCACCATCAGGGTGTCATTCAATACCTTATAGCATCCAGGCATATACTTTTTTTTTTTTTAAAAAAGGTGTTTATTCTTTTTTAAATTGCCAATTACATGGTCTCCTGTCACCCTTACCACTCAACGGCATCGCTCTTTTAAGCTGCCAGAACAGTTTCCTACAAAACGTTTTGCTCTTTTGGAGCATGGGATTTTAGATTTGAAAAAGGGCCAGTGATAGGGTGACCATATGAAAAGGAAGACAGGGCTCTTGTATCTTTAACAGTTGTATTGAAAAGGAAATTTCAGCAGGCGTCATTTATATATATGGAGAACCTGGTGAAATTTCCTCTTCATCACACCAGTTAAAGCTGCAGGTGCCCTGCCCTCTTTTAAATCTGGTCACTCTAGTAGCTCTTGCACCTTTAACTGTTGTGATGAAGAGGGAATTTCCCCAGGTTCTCCATATATACAAATGACGCCTGCTGAAATTCTCTTTTCTATGCAACTGTTAAAGATACAGGAGCCCTGTCCTCCTTTTCATATGGTCACCCTAGCCAGTGACCACCTTAGGGTCACACTGATCTATCACCTTACAGGTCTCACTTAAAGGAGTAGGTGTACTCCTGCAAATAAAAGCAACATGAAGGAATACAAAGGAGTAGGGGTACTCCTGCAAGTAAAATAAACATTGGAAGGATTTCCACATGTGTATACCTATGTTCCAGACAAGCTACGTTGCATCATCTTTGTGCAGTCCTAGGACACAAATTTCAGTGGAGCCAGCAGGAGTTACGTCCAAATAAATCCATTTGGGAACCAGCATTTAAGTATATGAACAGTGCAATAGTAAGCGTGTTTCTTCAGAAATAAATCCCAGCTCAGTAGGATTTATGGCACAATCCTAACCATAATACAATATAATAGGAGGTGGTGGCTGAAATAACAGGAGACCAAAAGGAGTGCAAACACACTGAACCACCAAATGGACAAATAACCAACTAATATATAACATATACAGCTTATACATTTTTTTTTTAACTTTTTTACTTAAATTCACATGTATTTCATGGGATTGGTAGTTCGTACAATTTCAAGTAATACCAAAGCACAATGTAAACACTACACATGGTCAAATGCACAGTATATGCCAGGAGTACAAAGTGGTAAGCTGCTTTAGAGCATTTTGACTACCTATATGTAAGATTTACTACGATTATTTACAATTTACAACTACATTTTGTTGCAGATTACTTGATTTGGAGGATACGACAGTCTATACACCCACGGCTTTTTGCCCTGAAAAAGCGTTTCTTTTGAGGAAGCATTACCAAAACACGATTAATGTAACCGGTCGCCTGTTAAGCTAATGAATGTTTAATAACTTATACATTTAATCTTATCAATGGGTTTAATGTAGAATGAATGTTGAACAACTTTACACTGAAGATATTAGTGGCTAAAAATTTCTGTACAACGTCTAATTTATATGCACTACATGTTCAATGTCTATATGTAAAAAGAAATCATTTATGGTTAATATTTGTACAATAAAGTAATGGTGCAGAGTTTAAAATTTGTACAGTGACAGTTTGCATACACTGATGAACCTTTGTCCTACATTGAATTTTGTACCACTGTCTTCATTAATTTGAAGAATCTCAGTGGCTCCAGAGAATATACTTCTAGGTTCCTGTTGAGCTCACATGTAATTATATACTGTGCACTTGACCCTATGTAGTGTTTACATTGTGCTTTGGTATTCCTTGAAATTGTACCAACTACCAATCCCATGACATATATTGGAATATAAGTAAAAAAGTATATATATATATATATATATATATATATATATATATATATATATTTGTATTTATAAGCTGTATGTTATATATTAGTTGGTTATTTGTCCATTTTGTTTCAGTGCGTTTGCACGCCTTTTTGTCTCCTACAATCCTAACCATGTCTACTCAGAAACAAGTCCCATTATGTTGAATGAGGCTTGCTCCCAGGTTAGTGTGTATAGGACTGCAGTGTTACTCCCCAGTGTGTTTTAAGTTTGGAATATCATAGCAAAATCCTGGACATCTCTCTTCAAATGTACATCCACGGAGTTCAGTGGGGCTTACTCCCAGCTAAGTTGGTACACAGGATGTCAGCCCAAGCGTCTTGCCCTCACCCCCATTGAACTCTTAGGGAAGGTCACAGTTGAGCGGCAGAGCACTTACCTGGCATGCGAAAGGCCACAGGTTCAAGCCCTAGCAACTCTCAGTAGGGCTGGGAAAGACGCCTATCTGAAACCCTGGTGCCCTCCAGAAGTTTTGGACTACGGTTCTCACAATCCCTGACCATTAGCCAGGCTGGCTAGGGTTTATGGGAGTTGTAGTCCAAAACATTTGGAGGACACCAGGTTGTGCACCCCAGTACTAGTCAACATAGCTCAGTCTTCTCCAGCCTGGTGCCCTCCCAGCATTCGTGACCACCAGCCATATTGTCTGGGGCTGATGGGGTTTGAAGTCAGAAACATCTGAAGGGCACCAGGTTGGGGAAGGCTCATACAGACAATACTTAGCTAGATGGACCAGCAGTCAGACTTGGTATAAGGCAGTGTCCTACATTCCACAGGCAGGAGCATCTATAAGCGGTTTATATCTGAAACTACTCATGGACTAAGTCTACATGGCAATTTCTACTGAGGAAGTTAGCTGGGATACTGTGTGGTCTAAGCAACCCATTACAACTACCTCCATCCCAAATCACACTGATGGCATTACACTCCAGGACAGCTGCACGGCATTAACAAATCTTCATTCCAGTATTGTTGGAGGGGTCCAAAACAAAAATACCTTCTTTCCGTGTGTGGTGGGGATGGCCGTTCGTACAAACGTTCTGGCAGATTCTCATTCAGGGCTCAGAAATAGCCATTCAAACCATCTGCCCAGCCCCAACACTAGGCCTTCTATTGATTATGCCTGAGAGGTAATCTCCTTCCCAAAGAACAGACCTATAGCTGGCAGTGGTGCAACACTGGAAAATCCAAGCCAGCCTAGCAGTCTTAAGAACTTAAGAATTGCCATGCTGGACCAGACCAAGGGTCCATCTAGTCCAACACTCTGTTCATGCAGTGGCCAACCAGCCATCGGCCAGGGACTAAACAAGGCAGGACATGGTGCAACAGCACCCTCCCACCCATGTTGCCCAGCAACTGGTGCACACAGGCTTACTGCCTCGAATACTGGAGACAGCACACAACCCAGTGCCATTCAGATGGACTGTAAGTCTCTCATTAGCCCCAACCAGAATGGCCATCAGTGGGATCAGAGTTGCAGTCCAACTTATCTGGAGGGCACCAGGTTGGGAAATTTAAACTAGAGCTTTCTGAATTGCTGATGCATCCTAGGTGGCTTCTGAGGGGTGAGTGAAGGAGTGAGAAACGTGACTATTTTATTGGTATTTTATTGTATTTTTATCTGACTAAAAATACACACCATCCAGAACACCTGCATCTCAGATATCTTTTAGGAAAGATTTGATGCAGTAACTGCAGCGGGGGAAAGCTGGGGGATATAAAAGTTTGATATAGATGCTATCTGAACTGTTTGCAGTCTGGCACACAAATTGGTCCACACAGCACACTGATACACTAAGGGCCTGTTTAGACAGACAGAAAAAAAAAGTCACACAACTCTCAGCATCCCCCAACCAGTATGGCTGGCTGGGGAATGCTGGGAATTGTATGATTTTTAAAGATGCATAGGGTTTTCTAACCCTCTCAAACCATCCTTCCTTTCTTGTAACAAGATTGCTCTCGGTTATTCCGACTTCCTAGTTACACACACTGCTGCAGATTTAAAATGTTCACAACTTAAGATAAGGAAACACAGAGATGATGTTCACATGTAACTTTTAATATTTTAGGATATAGCTTTATTTATGAAGAACAAAATGAGGCACATTTATGACACTTAAGCCAAAACTAAATACTGTAAAACATTAACAGCTCTGCACGGCAGAGGTTCTATATCAAGACTTTCTAGCTGGTGCCACTGAAGAGTAAAATTAGATACATTCTGAAGAGTGCGTGCCCACCTGTCTGTGCATATATAATTCGTGTCAGTTGGTGCTACTGCATAAACACACAGACATAGGTAACAGTTTATCAAGTTCAGTGACTAAGGAAGACAGAGGCTGCATCCTAGGCCTTGGACCTAGAAATCACTCAAGCCAACTTAAACCCCAATCTGACACACATTTATGCTATTTAAAGCCTTAGCTAGACCTAAGGTTTATCCCGGGATCGTCCCGGGGTTATCCCTGTTCATGTAAATGACACACAGGATATTCCGGGAGCAGGCAGGGACGACCCCGGGATAAACCTTAGGTCTAGCTAAGGCCTAAGACTATGGAACATGCTCAAGATCAGTGTTTTGGGTCCCATAGCATTTAACAGGACTGAACTATTAAATGGAAACATGACATCTTAGGCCACAATCCACAGCCCACTTACTCCAGCTACTTTAATGGACTTTAATGTTAATACATTACAGGTGGCACTTAGATGGCTTATAGATTTGTAGTTTATGCATAAGGATGTGTCACTGACATCTTGTGATTAAGTGCATTTGGACTGAGGTTTTAGTTTCCAGTGTATTATGATACCTCCATTCATATTTCATTAATATTCTTCACACAAAATTACCCTGAAGTCATTAGTACCCTGGACTTACATAAATAAGTAGCAAGTTCCATAGATTTCAGTGAAACTTACATGTAACAATGCTTTAGGTGTAGGCATGTTGGGGTCATGTGATTCTGGAAAAATCGACACACCTACTTTACATGTGCAAACTTGGCAATGAACAGAAAGGCTGTTATGAATTGGGACTAAGCGAGCATTTCCAAAGCAACCAGTTGATTGCTGTACAATCCATCTAAAGCTTTTGCCAAATATGTTCTGTGAGGTGCTGCCTAGCCAAAAAGTGGCTAACTGATAAGCCATGAGGCTAGGGTGGTGGCAGGCAATGAGTCAATGGGCCTATTCAGATGACACTTCTGTGGTTAGCAAAACTGTGGTTCTGTGGGGTTAGCACTAACCACAAGCCATGCTGTGGCACACAACACTTTAAGCCAAGGTTAGAGCCGCTAACCCTGCTGCAGACAGTCCGACTGTGGTTAGTGAGTGAGCAGGGCTTAGCAAAATGCATCACATAAGACACCTTAAACCTTGCTGCTTAACCAAAACCCTTAACCAGCAAGGTTTAAGGCAGCCTTCCTCAACCTGGGGCGCTCCAGATGTGTTGGACTGCATCTCCCAGAATGCCACAGCAGTTGTAGTCCAACACATCTGGAGCGCCCCAGGTTGAGGAAGGCTGGTTTAAGGTGTCTTCTGAGCAGGCCCTGTAATAGATGGAATCATTGTTAAGCAAGATGTAACATTAAAGATTCAATCCATTGTTGGCAAAACATGTAGGAGTTAAAAATAATCAATTGTATCCCGCATTTGAACTAGAGAGCCAGCGTACAATGTTGTTATTATATTCCTCCCCAAAGCTGAAATATACACACTAATTGAAACATTCACAAGAGGTTTCTCTCCTTAATATTCATGGTATTCTTTTTAGAAGAAAAAAAACAAAGCTGCCATGTGTTTCAAATATAGTACTACACACAGCTAATTCTGATATGAAGCACTGAACGATCAGTACATACATTAGACAGCAGGCATCATCCGTGTGTGTGCGTGTGCGTGTGCGTGTAGAACATATGTCTCTCAATCCTGAAACATACTAAAATTGTCTTAAACTGTACTCTTTTCCTTAAATATTACATTTCTAGTGAGAATATTTCATTTAAAAAGGGAATAAAATCTAAATCCTGCACTATGAATCCCAAGAAGAGCCACAAAATAAGTTGGGTTTCCTCTGCCTCGATGGAATAAAAATAACAGATGCAGGAAATTGTGAAGTCTTAAAAAATATCGCTTTACACTACTTCCACACAGTGATTCCCCTTGGAATTTATTTTAATAGCCCGACCATCACTTCACTGATATCCCATAGTTTCCTAGCAACCAAGTCATCGGTACCTTTGGGCAATAGCTGCTCCTCTTTGCAGTCCCCAAAATATTTCCCAGATACACCCTCTACTTCAGGAGAGGACGCCAGATAAATAGACGTCTGAGCTCCTTCCAATGGAGACTTGAAGAAAGCCCAAGATACCAAAGTAAAAAGGGGTCTGGCTAGTAAAGGAATATGTATGTGCCTACCTAGGTTTGTCCGGACAATTCCAGGATGTAGCACATTAATTGTGACCCCTGTGCTCTCTAAACGTCGGGCTAACTCCCTGGTGAACAGTATGTTAGCCAATTTGCTTCGACTATAAGCAAAGCTTTTGTTGTAACTTAGCTCACTGTTCAAGTCATCAAAGTTGATCTCTCCGTATTTGTAAAGTTTGGAAGACACCACTACAATCCTGCTGGGCGCGGAGCTTTTCAGAAGTCCAAGGAGGAGGTTTGTGAGCAGGAAGTGACCTAAGTGGTTGACACCAAACTGCATCTCAAAACCATCTTCTGTCTTCATATAAGGACACTGGAATATCCCAGCGTTGTTGATCAGGACATCCAACCTAGGCTCTTCCTTTACAACAGAAAAAAGAGGAGAAAAACAGATATTTAATATTACAATTATTCACTTTTTTTAAAAAAAATAAAGGGTTAAAAAAATCCAGTCTTCTAAAGCAGAAGCAGCAAAAGCTTAAGCCCTTTTCATCTGGCCCCTTCCAACACTTATTTATTTTATTTATTTTATTTATTTTGATTGATTGCATTTTTATACTGCCCAATAGCCAAAGCTCTCTGGGTTTACAAAAATTAAAACATTTCACTTGCAACATTCTCATTTCCCAGAAATCGTGTTAGTCTGTTGTCAGTCTTTAAGGTCTTGTGGCACCTTAAAGACTGACAACTTTGTTATGCCATAAATGTTTGTGAACACTTGTGGACAGTGCCCAGGAAGCCTTATGCCATAATGAATTTGTTTGTCATTAAGATGCCACAAGACTTTTTGTCGTTTTCATTTTCTATTTGCTCCATTTGCTAAGGCCTGTCTAAGCCCGATATAGAGTTTATGAGAGACACCCATGGGGGTGTGCCTAGCAAAAGCTATGCTCCGTGACAAAAGGGAACATGTCCCCACCTCACCATGAAAGCGTTCTGCACAGATTCCCACCAATCTGGTGCTGATTGGGACAATAATTTTACCTAAAATTAATTGTTTTTCTTTATTTTTGTAATTGCTATTTACTACTCCCAATTTTCTTGGAGTTTGAGGGGATTCTGCATCTCCCAAAAGAAGCTGTATCAAACACGGAAGTGGCAAAGCAAACTAGAATGACAAATGCCTCTGCTCTATCCACCCAGTGTTGCTTGTCTTTAAATCAACAGAACCAGGATGCAACTGTCCTAATTTTGTAATATCAAAGTGATGCATGGCGTGAGAGCTCATTCAGCACATAACACATTATTTCAAGGTAAGCACACTGGCTAATTTGCATTGCAGGTTCCACCCGCATCTAGACCCAGTGGTGTAGTGGTGAGAGTGTTGGACTGGGACTTGGGAGATCTGGGTTTTAGCCCCTGCACGACCATGCTGGGTGATTCTGAGCCAGTCAATGACTCTCAGCCTAACCTACCTCACAGGGTTGTTGTGAGGATAAAAAGGAGAGGAGGAGCATGCAAGCTGCCTTGGGTTCCTTGCAAAAGGAAAAAAAAGGTAGGATATAAATGTAATAAATAAATCCTCCCCATTCGCAATGGGCCAAGATCACTCCTCACTGCTAATACAAATGCTGCAAAAAGGAAAGCATTTGGTGCCATGCTGTTTCTGGACTTAGCAGCTACATTAAACGATGACATCCACAGATCCTATTATAGTGCAGGAATGTACAGACCAAATCTGTGGGGTACTGGTGAGACGTTTGGTGCCCCAAGTGCTCTTTTGGAAGAGCCGTCAAATTAGACTTTGTCTCAAGTTATCAGAATGTAAAATCAATGACGCTTGTCCCTTTGCTAAATAAAGAAGGGCTTTAGGGTGTTTTCGTTCTTTTGGCAACATCTAAAAGAATTAAATTGCTTGATACACTCAGGAATAATCACAGCCAATTTTAGTTGACCAGCATATGGACACACAATGCAATACATGTTATTATACATGCGAATTCCCGCAACCAGAAGCAGTTTCTCTGGAAGAACTGTCTAATACAGCCCGGATTGTGAAAAAAGCATCTTTGGAAGTGCATAACCAGAACTAATCTACACCAACGAGTTGGTCCTTTCAACCAGTCTTAAACTGGATCAGATTATTCATTCAGCTAGCCCGGTATTGTCTATTCAGGCTGCCGTTCTCCAGGGATGCTGGCAGAAAAGGGGTTTTGCCATCACCTGATCCCTTTTTAACTGAAGATGCTAGAGATGAATATGGGCCTTCTCCATTTTTTTCTTCCTAGTTGCAGCAAGTTAAAGAGTGGCAGAAGGACTTCTTTCTACTCCCAATCTTTCTCATTCAGAGTTGGGTGCAGCGCAGATTCTGATATTTATCATTGTCTGGGAAGGAAATGTTATAGCCTGGGTTTACTTAGGATTCAGAACCACTGTGCCCAGGAGGGGGTGGGAAAGTCCACTTCCATCAGCCCAGCTGATCTGGATCCAACCCAGTGTCATCTTCTGCTGCATCCACCTTCTGTACCCAGCTGACATGTTGAACTACAACACCATTTTAGGCTACCAGCATGGGTTGGGATGATGGGAGCTGTGCCATGCTGGGTGGGGATGATGGGAGTTGTACTCAAAAACGCCTGGAGAGCACCAGGTTGGGGAAGGTGGATGTGTATCACGCAGTATTTCAGAGACAGCCATTTATTTCAAATCCACCCATGGTGGGGAAGCCCCTCTCCTAGTCTGCCAGCTGCTCTTGAACCACGATTTATTTTATTTGTTTTTTATGTCTTCCCGACTCCATGATCAGGCGTCTCCTGCAATCTCGAACCCACCAGCCTCCTCACTCGCCAGAGCATAGAACAGCCTTGCCTAGAGTGACCATATGAAAAGGAGGACAGGGCTCCTGTATCTTTAACAGTTGTATTGAAAAGGAAATTTCAGCAGGTGTCATTTGTATATATGGGGAACCTGGTGAAATTCCCTCTTCATCACAACAATTAAAGCTGCCCTCTTTTAAATCTGGTCACTCTAGTATAGCTCCTGCAGCTTTAGCTGTTGTCATGAAGAGGGAATTTCACCAGGTGCAACATGCATCCAAAGGACACCTGCTGAAATTCTCTTTTCTATGCAACTGTTAAAGAGACAGGAGCCCTGTCCTCCTTTTCAGATGGTCACCCTAGCCTTGCCCAACCTGGCGCCCCCCAGGTGTGCCAGACTATAACTCCCCCACGGTGTGGGGGTGTAATTCAGCACAGCTGCCGGGCGCCAAGTTGGGAGTTGCTGGCGTAGAGGAGGCGCTCCGTCCCCGCCCGTGTTTACCTGCAGCACCTGCTGGCAGAAGCTGCGCACGGAGCGGAGCGAGGCCAGGTCGAGCTCGCGCACCAGCAGCTCCCCGCGGCACTCGCCGCCGCCCCGCGAGCATAGGCCCAGCTCGGCGCGGAGCTCGCGCGCGGCCTCCTCGGCGCGGCCGCGGTCCCGGCACGCCATGATGACCCTCGCGTGTTGCCGTAGCAGCTCGGCCGCCGCGGCCCGCCCGAGGCCGCTGTTGGCCCCGGTGATGATCACTGTCTTGCCCTCCATCTGGCCGGCGGCGGCGGCGGCGGCCACGCTCCGCTTCGCCTTTCCGGCCGCCGCCCAAAAGCGCCGGGCGATAAGGAGCAGCCCCCCACCCAGAGCCGCGGCCAGGACGACCGCGGTGGCGGCCATCGCCCAGGGATCCCGGCGAGAGCGAGCGGGGCCGACCGAGAGGTAACCCGGAGTTACGACCCAGTGACACCGCGCCGTTGCGGAAGGCGGGGCGAGAAGCGCTGACTCGCCCTCGTTGCCTAGGGAAACGTGCTGCTTGGCCGGCTTTTGACGCTGGGTATTGTGGAGGTTGTAGTTGAAGGGGTGTCTTCTGCCATTCTTCAATTCTGTCGCCTCTGGATTGAATCGAGGTCACGAGTTTTATTCCATTCCAGGTGTTAATTAATTTAGCTAGGATGTTCCTGATTTCGTCGATGACTGCTACTGTGAATGCTCAGTGTGCTTGTTTTACATACCTTTTAGTTTTAACGTGATTGTCACACATTGCTTTTTTGCATTTTATTTCCGCCTGAGCTCACTCTCACTTTCTCTCTCTCTCTATATATCCCTAGTCACCCAAGTAAAACTTAATGCATCTGATGCTCTCTGTAGAATAACATTTTAGTCTTTAAGATGCCACAAGATTATTTTTTCCTTTTCGGGGTACAGAAATAGAAAGGTTACATTAGCCCACTCCTTTTAATTTCCTGTTTGATTTGGGATCTCCATTTTATGCTGCTAAAAAGGAGGGAACCAATACCAGGTTACTGCATTCAACTGAGCACTGGCTTTGAGGATAGGGAAGGGCAAATAAAGTAGATTTACTTTTGCTGTAACCTGAACTGCATTTTGTATAGGGTATTTTGGGGTTGTTCTCAAGCCCAAATAAGCACACTGAACATTCAGTGTATGTTGGTCAAATGACAACTACTTAATATTACATTTATATTCCACATTTTTTCCTCTTGCAAGGAACCCAAGGCGGCTTATATGGTCCTCCTCCTTGCCCTTTTATCCTCACAACAACCCTGTGAGGTAGGTTAGGATGAGAGTCATTGACTGGGCCGAAGTCATTCCGTGAGCTTCATGGTTGAGTGGGGACTAGAACCTGGATCTCCCAAGTCCCAGTCCAATACCCTAACCACTATACCACACCGGCTCTAGATGGAGCTGGAACTCCCAATGTGTACCCCAACTCTCTCTCCCACACACATTCACCCCACTTCGACAGACACACCATTCACACACCCCTTCCTAGCACTCTGCTTCCTAGCAGGGGACCATGAAAGCAGGCTTATCAGGAAAGGCAAAGTGGGAGTGAAGCAGACTGGTGTTGTGGCCATGAGGTGCACTCCTTCAGAGTGTGGCTGCAGGGAACTGCTTCTCAAATTCATTTTCATACCATTGTTGTCTTAAAATAAAAATATGAATATTCGTGTTCCTTCCTAGCCCTCAATTCTGCTCCCAGTTTGGTGCTGGTGTGCCAACAACAGAGTAGGTTTGAGAGCTACCTTTTCAATCATTTGATAGACTTTCTGTAAGAAAAAGAGTCTCTATCTCCAATTCTAAATATACTAGAGAAGGTGTACGTCTGAGTAAAAATGCTTAGGGTTGCACTCTAAGCTATTCTTCACACGGACCTGGTTTGCATGTCACAGCAGCAATTCCTGGGTTGTATAATCTAGGAGTTCCTGGGGAGGAGTGGAGAGTGAGTAATTTCCATTTTCGATTATCAGTCCTTTCTGGAGGAGGGGAGGAACAGTTGTGACATCTGAATCCATAAACTGGTTTGTTTCATGGGTTCAACAACCCAGAATTAACCCAACAATTGCCCCTGTTTGTTGTTGGGTTATTATGTTCTTCATGGTTTTAATTTTTGTGAACCGCCCAGAGAGCTTCAGCTATTGGGCGGTATAAAAATGTAATAAATAAATTTTTTTTTGAAAAAAGGTTCTTAAATAAGTAGGGAAAATGTTGATAGTCTCTAATACCAGCTTTTATTAAAGTACTTTAAAAAGAGATGTCCCTATAAACAATAAGATCGATAAACCCTGTCATTTACATCACTATCACACAGCATAAATCATATAGCACACCTAAGAGACTGTAAGGCCCAATCTACTGACCATCAGTAAGTTAAGTAAAATACACCTTTGTTGTCTTTCAGGTTTGATATTAAAGTATACAGACCTAGTTCTAAATAATGCACTGGGAATATAGTCAGACCTACAAAATGAAAGAAGGACCATCTACATCCCATTTCAAGCAATAAAAACATTATTGATTTTATTCTGGATTGTATTCTATTGACCTTTCCTGCAGTCCTACTGGGTATGCACAGGAGACAACAGACTGCATTATTGGATACACACAAAAGCTTAAAGATTGTCTGCAATTTCTGCACTAGGCACCCTTTTTCTACCAACACAACAGTATATACCCTGTATTGTGGTATTCCCATGGTGCTATAAAGCAAGGGTGGGCAGGAAGCAGAACTCCAGCTGTTTTGGACTTCAACTCCCAGCATTTCTGACCATTCATCATGCTGGCAGGGGCTTCTGGGAGTTGAAGTCCAAAACGTCTGAAGATGTATCTTCTGCGCACCCCTACTATAGAACACAGAGAACGATTTTAGTAGCAGATGCTAATGTTTTCTAACATTTTAAAAAGCCCAAGTTAGAAAGGTTAACAAAGAATAAATATGTTTAGGAGAATATATACCTCTATATATTCCAAAAATGTGTGCGTAATAAAAAAATATCCCCTCTAAAAATAGATCAAAAACCTGGTGGGGGTGGGGTCACACTTAAAATATAATCTTGATACAAGTCCAAGTATGGAAATGTCAGACTTAACTGCACATTCAAGGCTGAGTCAAAAGGAACTAATTTTTGGCAGGGCTGTCTTTCAGTTTGGATTTGTGGTACTTCTGCCCAATGCCATATGGCACATGTGCAGCAATTGTACCCAGCTGCCGTGCTCCCTCTATGTGAAACATCTGATCATCAAAGAAGATGTGAGGTCTGATCTTGGCCAAGACTGGCCCCTTGGGTGCCCCAGCGAGGAAGAGGGCTTCATCAATCTGCACTCCCCAGCTGCGCAGAGTCTTCAGCACTCTGGCTCCAGAACTGGCAGCACTTCTGGCTGTCACCAGATAAGTCCTGATTGGCGAATCCAGTCGTTCGTTCTTTACATAGAACTTCTTCTGGAGCCTTCCAAGATCTTCCAGGAAACCTTTCAAAGGACCCTAAAAACACAAAATATCAGAAACACATTGAGCATATGGAGGCTGGTGAGTCAGAAGAGAACTATGAGGGTTGTTTAAAAGCCTAAAATAAGAGAGAAGGAAACTTAACCAGAGGAAAGGTCCATCTTGCTGTTTACACCAGGGGAGGGCAGAAAGTAGATAAGGATCTACTTGTATATCTCTGGGTGATTTGCAGTAGATCAGCAAGGGCTTTTGACTCCCAACTGTCAGGGGATAAAATCAATTAAAAAGAAGCCCACCCCCACTAATCTAAATTTCATTGACGAAAAGGAATGCTAGGGATGGGGATGGGACAGGGCTGAATTTCTGTATGAAAGGAATTGTGAGCTTGATTCTGGCATTGATCACAAATTCCTTAGCTAAGCGTGTTCTCAGAGGCCCTCAATTCTGATTGTACATCCACCCACCTGAACCAGTATTTTGCCAATGGCTCTGACTGATGGGCCTCAAATCTCTAGTAACCCACCCCCGTCAAACAAAGTAGATCTCTCTAGCCTGATGTCTGCCCATTCCTGTTCTACAACAGCAGATAGGGATTCTGAAAGTGTTCTCACACTTAATAGGATTATGGTGCAATCCTATGCATGTATGGACAGAAAAAAGTCCTACTACTCCCAGCATGCTCAAGGCCTTACAACTGCCAGCAACTCTGTCTAAACGTGCACAGGATTGCACCTTTAATTTCTTTACCTTTTCGCCCAGTCTTGTTTCAACATTTTGGGGTGGAATGCAACATTTAAAAACAACAACAAAAGCATGTTATTATACTTCTAAGTCAATGCACTTCTGAAATACAAAATTAAACATGAGTTTCACCCCTGATGTTTACAGAAAGAGGCAGAACAACTGTTTACCACTGATCTAACACCTGATCTATTGTATGCATAAGGACTCCAATACACCAATGGGTTTCTGTGGCCTGCAAAGGATTCATAATTAATTATTTCTTCCGATGAAATGAAGAGAGAATGCAGGAGCTCTCTCTGAATACTGGACCACCTCTGTATCCAGATCATTAGTCTGCAGAGTACAGGGCAAGAAGTAAAGAGCAAGGAGCCATGGGTTTATATTATGTGACAGGTAGGTTTACATTAAACATCAGAGAAAAGAAAGCCTGCTAATTATAAGACCTTTCTTGTTTCCTCCCTGGGGACTGAAAATGTGGACAGTCATCTAGCAGGGAGGGTATCATGGTATGAAGTTGGGCTTCAACCTCCAACACCCCCCAGTGGTTTCTGTTTTAAGATGCTACGATTGTTCCACAGGTGTTTCAACTCTTCTTCAGCGCTTCTGAAAACTGATCAAGCAACATTATATTTTTGTTGAGCATGACAACATTCATCATGGGAGCAACGAAAAACACAAAAGTTGGCCACCATACCTGTGCCAGAGGCTTATTCTCGTTTATCCGCTCATGCTCAAAAAATGTATCCAGGCCATGTTCCTTCACAATTATTTCGGACTCATCAGAAAACAGAACAGCATCCCCGTCAAAGGCCACTCGGAGCTGTTTATCATCATACGGAACATTTTTATTCCCTGAAAACAATGTAGCAGCAGCAATTCCTGCAAAAATATAGGAGCAACTATTAATCTTGTATCCTATGTAAGAGAAGGGCCAGCATGCATAGGATGCTGATTGCGCTGCAGTAGAGTGTTGGCGCTTCATTAATCAACCCTGGGAATGAGCAGACGCACTACTTTCTGTTTGTTTGGGGTTGCTTTAACAACCACCACCCAACCATTGTGCTAGCTGTGATCCTGCTGGCACATCAGCAGCATAGGATGCTCCCTATTATCTGTATTTTGTATAAATTGTGTTCCAGCTCCAGTTCCAGCCTCTAGGAATATTGATCTTTCTGCCTTGAACATGCTTGAAACAAGATAGAAATAATCGAAATATATACATTTTATTTCACCTTTCTAGGTTGGGTTTTTTAGCCCCAGCCCTCTGAATGTAACTCCATTTTGGCTTCTTGGCCCTTCAAGTCTTCTCCTTGCTTTGATTCTGAGGTAGCAGACCTCCTTACGTAAGTCCTGACTGCAGGCTGTTCTCCAGTTTAGACATATTCTGCCATCCTCATTTCCCATTCTAAGTTTTGCAATCAAGAATAAGTTATGCAAATGGAAAGTTTTCCATATCTCTACATTTTGTGCATAATTATTCTGTTTCCAAGATTTGGAGTTCTGATAGAACTAAGAAGGGCCCCTCTTACGCACTTTTGAACAACACCAGAACCCTAACAATACTTGGAAGATTCAGTGGAATGAATGAAACTCACTTCCAAATAAGGGTGCAATCCTATGTATGTTTAGATAGAAAAAAGTCCTAGAACTTCCAGCATGCTCCAAGCAGCCGTAGGGCTTTTGTCTGTCTAAACATGCATAGGATTGCACCTTAAATGTATTTAGGATCAGCCTGTTATCAACAACCTCAATGAAGCCAGAGAATGCTTTGGAGCACTTTGGATACTTACAGCTGACCTATATATACACTGTAGATTATACATGTAGTTAATCAGTACTTTGGTTAGCACTCTATGATTGAAATAAGGGAAACCCCCAATCCAAACCTGCTTCGATGGCTTCCTGAACCTTTTCAGAGTCAGCAGAGAGGTACAAATTGGTCAGGTATGCTTTCAGGTAGCCGATAGGACTCTTTCCTCCAGTCATACAGAACCGTTCAATTAACAAACCTGGCATTGGATAAGAAAAATTCTCAGACCCAGCTGATGCACAGACACACACAGTTTCGTGCAATACACTTATGCGGTCGCTGTGTCAGTTCAATGGGGACACCTTCCACGCACCATACAGGTGTGTGACATCACAGTTCTGGCTTTGCATGGACAATCTCAGAGCTTGATAAAACTACTGAGGTAGAGCCAATAATAGTTTCTGTCTCAGGAAAGCCACAAAACCCATTTGTTAAATTCAACTTCCATCCAAATTATACATTTGGGCAAAGACAGCTACATCATGACAATGGCTCTTCCTTGCGAAGGATTCTTGTATAGGAACCTGTACCACCATGCTGCATTCTACCCTGGTGTTTAACCCCTTCCCGAAAGTCTCCTCTTTTCCCCCTCTAACTAACCTAATCTCCCTCTAGATCAGGAGTCCACAACTCTTTTCGGTCGGTGGGCACATCAGAATATTGAGAGTAAGTTGTGGGTGCTCTCACAAAACAGCTCCCAAAATGGCTGCCACATTCTGTCACAAAACACCCATTTTCCAAAGGGCACACTGGTGAGATGAAAAGAAAAGTAACTTGCCCAAGAACCTAAGTACAAGGCTGAGATTGGGGCTGAACTCCCAAACACAAACCCACTCTTTTGAACCCACAGTTTAGTGCACTAACACCCATTTCACAGGAGGCAAACTGATGACGCTCGGAAACAAATAACTTGGCCAAGAAACTGAGTACAAGGCAGAGGTGTCCCAAATACCAAATCACATATTTACCCCCAGAAAGCACAATTTTACATACAGCAAACTGGCAATGCTCAGAGAAATGAACATGCACCAGGCAAAACACGAACACAGAACACGGGCAAAGCCACCTGGATGCTTCCTAACTCCCTTCCAGCTTATCTTTTTCTTTTTTCTGGGTGGCTGGGTACACTTCAAAATGAAGTGCTGGCTTCAGCCGCCCACCATTTTAATTTTCTAAGAATGTCCGGGTCAGAGGCATTCTTGGAAATAATGTTTTCACTGGAGCGTGGCACTTTGCCTGTATTTTAGCCAGAGCACCAGACGTTTCACAACAATAAACTTCAGTACCTTACAGCAGGGGTGGGCAGAAGGTAGGTCTCCAGATGACTAGGACTTCTACTCCCAGAAGCCATTGCCAGCATGACCAATGGTCAGGAATGCTGGACCTTGGAGTCCCAAACTGCTAGAGATCTACCTTCTGCCCATCCCTGCCTTACAGACCTCTGCCACTCCAGTTATGGCAGCATCCTGTATCTGGAAACCAAACCTTGTTCATGGCACAACTTGCTGGCCTACTTCTACTTTGAAGCAGTGAATAAATTTAACCCCAAAGAACTATATGAAGAAAGAGAACATGTTAGACATTAAATGCTAAACTAAGTTTGTCCATTATACCAAGCGAATCTGGTGCAAGGAAATTCTCTCCCCTTAAATGTATTTTTAAAACTCTAAGCAAGAGAGGGGAACTTGTGACCTGCCAGATGCTTTGGCCTGGAATTCCCATCAGCCCTCACTCCAAGCTCTGCTGGCTAGAGCTGATGGGAGCTGAAGGCCAAAACATCTGGAGGTCCACAAGCTGCCCACCCTTGCACTAAAGGAGCTATCTAAGCCACCTTGTGTTGCCTTTGTTAAAAAAAAGTGGGTATAAATCAATAAAATATAAAGAGAGAGGGTGGGGGGATGTAGCAGCAGCAGTGTCAAATGTACAGAAATGTGTACCTCACACTCACCATAATGATTGATGCTGTTGATAAGTCTCACCCCTACTTGGGCATGGTTATTAGTCATGAGGACTATATCAAACAGGTCTTCGTCATTGGGATACAGCTCACGAAGCCGAGCATTGACCTGCTCCAGTGCCTTTGGGTAGCAAACATACGAGTGAGTGCGTGCATTAGCTCCATTATCTGTTTTCATCAGGAGATCTGATCAGGACATGTGGGGCTCTGCCTAGAAGAAGAATGCACTTGCCAGCCTGACTTGCAGAACGTGTTCTACTGATTCCATGTCTTGACCTCTCAAAGGGGACCGCCAGGGCTTGTTGCGTAAGAAACAGGCACAAAATTCACCTTCTAATAACTATAGAATGTGCATTCTACAGTTCAGTCTTTCAACTAAAATGTGTAAGATTGGATATGCATTGTAAGCATGGCCTTAGTAATGCCTTACCAGCACACCAAATGTTCCTCCGATGAGCAACTATTATTTCTGGGGTGGGGGTGGGGGTCCTTCCGAGCAAGCACACAGTAAACACCACTGCATGTACATTTTGAAGAAATGAACAAAATAGAAATGTTTAGACAAGTCTTCCCCAACCTGGTACCCTGCAGATGCTTTGGCCTACAACTCCCATTATCCCAGCAACTGGCTATGCTGGCTGATGCTGGTGGGAATTGTAGTTTAAAACACCTAGAGGACACCAGGTGGGGGAAGCAGAGAACTTAAACAGCTTTCAATCTTCCTTTCAGAAGAGAGGAACATAGGGAGCTACCTTATATCAAGTCCATCTAGCTCATTACTGCCTAAACCAGGGGTGCAGAACGTCCGGCCCACATGGCTCCCCAATTTGGTCCATGGAGTCAGGGATTCCTCCAGGAGTGGGGCTTCCATCCAAACCCCCCTAGAGGAATCCAAACTATCACCTCCAATCTCAGATTGAATATTACAGCAGGAATGTGGGTAGTGCGGGACTGGCAATGCTGGCAGGATTTTTGTGAGAGTTATAGTCCAACACATATAGAAGGCACCAGGCTGAGGAAGGCTGATATAGGGTGTTACTCGCAGATGCTGACCTATTTGAATTTATTTCTTTATTTCATTTATATTCCACAGCTCCTCCAAGGAGCTCAGTGTAGCTTACAAGGTTCTCCCCTCCCTTTTCATCATCACAACAATCCTGTGAGGTAGATACAGCAACTGGGCTAAAGTCTCATAGTGGACTTCATAGCTGAGTGAGTATTTGAACCTCAATCTTCCAAGTTTTAGTCCAATGCTTTAATTGCTACACTGTGCATTGGTTCCCCTTTATTTAAGTTCTGTTGAAATCCATGAGACCCTGATCTAGGTCATATGATAGTTTTATAGTGTTTGATCCTGTACATGGTTTTTAAATCTATACTAATTCAGCTCAGAAAGAGGAGTCTAGTTCTTGTAGGTTGAAAGAGAATAGTTTTCCCCCACTCCAGAGTTGAAAGCAACTGCTTATGTGCATACAGTCGTCCCATTTTCAATTCAGGTGACCCAAGTTTGCTGGTTTGGACATAGTTTCAAAAAGCCTGCAAGCCCTGTTAAACCAAAGGTCATGGTGGGACAAAAGCACTCTGTGTGTGTACATCATAGGAATTAATGCCTCTCCAAATTATTACTTGAAGTTCGCCTAACAATTATTACCCCTTTGTAACCCTAGCTTGTTTGAACATGAAAATCAAGATGCCGAACCTAGCGATTTAAAAAGTATTCGCTGTAGCAGTGTAGCAGAAACCATCTCGCAGGGTATTCATTTAACGTTCTGCCTCCTCACTTAATGTGGCCTGGAGCACTCAGTGTCCTCTCTAGAGATGTTGCTTTCAGGAAAGCTCTCCACTCAGCAGAGAATCCCAGAAACTATCTTTAATGCATTGAGTATGTGTGCATCTGACAGTGAGATTATGTAACGTACAGTTGAATTATTTACCAGCTGCCTTGGGTGGAGGCCAAAGCAGGCAAAGGCATGGTGAAAAGCCCCACCGAAGTGATCTTCTTAAGAGGAAGCGAGTTTACCTTCACCAAAGAAAACGCCGGTCCAGGCTTCAGGGTGACGTTCTCATTTGCCTGTTGATACTCCACATACTTCTCCACACCTTGCTCTTCATAGATCTTCCTCTCTTCCACCATATCAAAGAGGGCCCGGGAGGAGACAGCAACGGTGATGGCATTTTGGGGTTTGGGCTGCGCGTGTGAGTGAGTAAGAGAGAGACGGTTAATGTTAAATAGCGATGATGCTGGCAGGCGAGGAAAGAAGGTGAAAGAGGATGAGGATTAATTTTTTGTGAACCGCCCAGAGAGCTTCGGCTATTGGGCAGTATAGAAATGTAATAAATAAATAAATAAATAAATAAATAAATAAATAAGAGGGGCTAGGAAATGACAGTAGAGGAGTCTGTGCAAGAGAGGTGGCAGCTTTTACGCGTGGGGGGAAGATCGCGAGGGGCGCAGTCGGCGCAAAGGGAACTTGGAGGCGGGGAGGAGGAGGAGTGCCGAAGAGGAGAAAGGCGCAGCCATTTAGGGCATGGCGGGGAGGAACTCGGGCAACGCTTGCTCAGCGCACTTCCTCGCGAGCAAGCCCCTCGTGAGAAAGCCCGCCCCCGCCTACTCACGGGCCGGGGTCTCTTGGTCGTGGTGAGGCTCTCGTAGGCAGCCTTCGCCGCTTCCCAGTCCTGCTCCGCTCCGTCGACATCCTCTGGGAACAGGTCCATTTTGCCGCGGCCGGAGGAGGAGGAGGAGGAGGAAGAGGAGGCGGGCTTGTTCTTCTTGGGCTCGCCTTGGTCCGGGCTGGAGCCGCTCATGCTCGGGGCCAGGCGGGGAAGCCGGAGCTCTGCGGCGCAGGCCGGCCAAAGGGCACCCCAAGAGCAGGGAGGCTAAGCGCCGGGCTCCAGCTCCAGACGGGGGGAAGTGATCTGCCCGGTCCGGCCTCGGGCGCCTCCGTTCCTCTTTGGCTCGGCGCTGCCGGTGATGCTTCCCTCCGCCACACCCTTTGCCTTCAGGCGGGGCGGAAGGCGGGGGTGGCAGCACTGCTGGCTACGCCTCACCCGCGCTAGGCTGCGGCCCTGGGGCCTTCGCCCTGCGAGTAGACCGGGTTGATCAGGTCGGGCAGCAATCCTGGACGGAGTGAGGCGCGCCTCCCCTTGATTTCGAAGCCCTTCTTCCGCTCGCCTAAATCTAGAGCGGTGTGTTGGACTACAACTCCCATTATCCCTAGCCGGGAGGGGAAGGTTGCCCTAAAGCAGGGGTGCAGCAATCCTGGACGGAGTGAAGCGCGCCTCCGCTTGATTTCGAAGCCCTTCTTCCGCTCGCTTAAATCTAGAGCGGTGTGTTGGACTACAACTCCCATCATCTCTAGGTGGGAGGGGAAGGTTGTCCTAAAGCAGGGGTGCACAACCAGCGGCCTCTGGGCACCGTATCTGACCCATCAAGGCCTCTACTGTAGCTCCCCATGTCGCCTTTCAGGATACAAATCCAAGTCTGCTTACATGCATAAAAATAAGAACATCACAGTAAACAATATTAAAGATAAACAAATCAATAAATCGGAAGGCTCCTTCCCACAGGGCTGCTGGTGGAAGATCTGCAGCTTAGTGATAGAGCCCCTGCTTTGCAGGCAGAAGGTCCCCGGTTCAATCCTGGGCTTCTCTAGGTAGGGCTGGGAGATTCCGGCCTGAAACCCTGGGGAGCCTCTGCCAGAGTGTGGGCAAGATGGACCTATGGTCTGACTGTATAGGGCAGCTTCCCATGTAACCATGGCTCTGGTGGCAGGGAGAATCCAGCTGAAAGAGGAACAAGTGTCTGGCTTTATTCTCCTCTCCCTCCTGGAATCCTTCCCACAGGACAGTTGATGCTTAAGGTCTCTGTGAGGGGTGGAGTGGGGAGTTCAGTTTGGGTATGCTCTTCTTTGCCTGCCTCTTTCCCTCTCCTGGAATTCCGTGTGTGTGTGTGTGTGTGTGTGTACACACACGTATGTGCACGTATGTGCAGCCCCTCACCCCAAGCCAGTGTCACACAAGGCCCTTGGGGCTAAAAGGGTTGTGCACCCTTGTTCTAATGCTTAGGGCTGTGTAAGTGGCACCTTACCCCACACAAATAGGATCAAGCTAGAAATGTCTTTTTTAAAAAAAAGAGAAAGAAAAGCTACGCTGCACAATCCCATACATGTCTACTCAGAAGTCACATTGAGTTCAATGAATCTTAACCCCAGGTAAATGGGTATAGGGTTGCAGCCTTGAGGGCACAAGCTTGTCTGGAGGCCATGGCCTCTGACCTCGAATCCTGCCCTTCTCCCTTGCTCTTTATCTTTCGGGTTATTATCTCCCAGGCTGATCCATGTCTCCCAAGTATAGGGAGGATTACTGCCGCCATCTCTTTGTTATGCCACCAATGCGCACTCCAAAAAGTAACAAATAAAAAAGACTAATCCAGTTTCCAATCTAACTGGGACTGTAAAAAACACCGAAGAGTCTTGTGGCACCTTAAAGACTTAGGGTGCAATCCTAAGCATGGCTGGCTGGGGAGTTGTAAGACTTGTTTCTGCCTAAACATGCATAGGATTGTGCCCTAAAACATTTATTGTGGTGTAACCTTTTGTGGACTTCAGATGTAGTAAACGTGTCATGAGTAAACAGTGCTTCAAAAAATGAAATTCTGCACGAGGCAATTTTCTTTCGTACTCTGGACCTGTGTGTGAGTTTAAATAGGAGGAGCAGATCTACAATGTTTACGCTAGACTTAAGTGTCCAAAGATTACCCAACCTATGAAAATTGTTGGTAGCAACAAGGAAGCTTAATTAGGCACAAGGGCAGTGGTGTCCCTGAGGGCAACCCTTAATTTTATACCAGTTTAAATGAAAATGCTACCCTTGAGGTTTGACAATGCAATCATATGCGGGCTTCGTCAGAAATATGTCTCATTGAGTTTAAAATGTTTAGGATTTCCAGTATAGGAGAATTATTTATTATTACAGTTATATCCCTCCTTTTTCATAGAAACCCAGCATGGCTTAAATGGTCCTCCTCCGCCTGTCCATTTTATCTTACAACAACCATGAGAGGTAGGTTAGGCTGAGAGTCAATGACTGGCCCATAATCACCCAGTGAGTTTCATGGCCATGAAAGGACTAGAATCCAGATCTCCTGAATTCAACACTCTAGCCACCACACACATCTGGCCCTCTACTCCTAAGACTGTATTTTGGTCCTCCCTCCCACTTCCATATGCCACATTACATCTCCCAACAGTCCTTGCAAAATTTAGGTCCGTCCACCCCCTACACGTATGCCATCTATCATAATTATGGAAAATGTTCTAGTGTTCAGTAAAGACAGGTCAGCCAAACTGCAATCCAATTAGGATGGGTGCTTGGATTATGTTATGGTTAAGTATTGTTTAAGTGATTCATTAATTTGTTTATTACATTTCTATATCACCCAATCACTAAAGCTCTCTGGACAGTTCACAACAATTAAAACCATAAAATACAACATAAGAGACCATTTAAACATTTGAAAGTATAAAATAGAAGTAAAAATTAAAATAAAACCAAGCAACAGTGCAAAGATTTAAACTACTGTAACAGATTGAAAACAACAGAAACTGAAAGGAAACAAAAAAAATCATGGGGCATAATGTTCCAAGGCTGGACTCCTATGGGACTTACTTTGGAGTAAGTCCCATTGAACTCAATGGGGCTTACATTTGAATAGACATGCATAGGACTGTGCTGTGAATCAATATAAGCTGGCTTAATGCATTTATGAATTGAGCTATTAGTGCTCACAGAACAATTAGTGCTCACAGAACCAGTCACCCCTGAGGGTGACTGGTGCTAAAAATTGATTCACACTTTTACAAGTAGGCTTTACATGCTTGCTGTGTAAAAGTGTGCCTGCTACGTACATGTAGTAAAAGACATTTCTAGTACAATCTTATGCATGGGAAGCAAGTGCCACTTATTGTAAACACATTGGCTTTTGTGATGAATGCCTGCCATGAAATCCTGAGAAACAGTAGCTCCCTGTTGAAACTGCTCAAGGTGCAAGTCCCCAAAGAGGAAGTTTGACAACTTGAGTTTGAAAGATATGGCTCCAGCGGTTTTTAAAAACAATAATTTTAAAACCTTGAACTTTAAAAAAATAATCCTAAAAATCAACAGATGAACGGATCTGATTCAAACTTGGCATGGCTAAAATCCTCCTTAAGAGCAATCATGGTGCCAAGTTTCATCTCTTTATCTTTAAAAGTGATGATTTTAAAAATAATAATTTTAAAATCTCAAATTTTAAAAAATTCCTAGAGATCAATGGATGAACAGATCTGTTTCAAATTTGGTATGGCTAAAGAACTACCTAAAAGCTATATCATGCGAAGTTTTATCTTTAAAAATGATGGAGATATAAGCATTTTCGTTAATTCCCATTAAAGTAGAGCCCTTTGTCTGGGGAGGATGGAAAAAATCCAGATTTTTCTTCAAATTTCATAATTCCCCCCCCTTCCCAGATTTGTTGCCAAAAATCTTGACAAAGCCAGGTTTTTCCTGTCATATGGTCACCCTATTAGTAAATAACAAAGTTAAAAAAGCGTATCCCGAGTTTTTTTGTCCCAATACATCACAGTTATTTTACCTGAAATTTTTGAGGGGCGAAATTAAAGCACACTTAATGTGATGTAAATGTTTTATAACGTAAACATTTGTATCAGAATCCTTGTAAATTCAGGTCAGACCCGTAGTGTGGGCGATAAGTGGCCTTTAACACTTTGTCCTCCACTGAGGTCCCAATCCAGCTTGAGCTCTTTATGCCTTCAATTTGCATTTCAAAAAAGGTACCATTGGCATAAATTGGACATTATTATTATTATTATTATTATTATTATTATTATTATTATTACAAAGTGAATTGCTGATGTGGGGACCTGATCTAGAGTGGACCCACAGAAGGGAGCAAAGGGTTAAAGACCTCTAACCTGCATGCTAGAGTACTGATTCAGATTACTTGCCTCCACACTGGCTATTAATCAAACAACAACCCTGCAATTAAGGGCAGTGCTGCATGACTAATGTCATGCATAATTTAGGGTGACCATATTTGGGAAACCAAAAAAGAGGACACCTAGTGTGTGTGTGTGGAAGCAGTTTTCTGAGTCCTGCAGAAAGTACGTTATTCCCCCGCCACCTTAAAGAACCCGATTGGAGTGGAGGAGGGGAAAGGATTTCATTCTGCACCACCACCATCCACTCCAATTGGGGCCTTTTCTATAATGTCCACGAATGACCCACTTTCCCCTTTAAGACCTCAATTGGAGCTCGGGGTGGGGGAATGATGTGCCTCAAGAAAGCATGTCATTCCTCCTGCCATGCTAGTGGCAGCCTTAAAGAGGAAGGTGTATCATTCCAGGACATTATTGAAAATTATAGAAAATCCCCCCTGACACCATGGAAAGAACAAAAACCAGGACAAATCCGGGGAAATCCTGACTGTTGGTCACCCTAGCATAATTTCACCATACAATCTAACTCAGAGGCTCTCCTCCAGATGCAGCCACCATCTGAAGTGAGGTGGGTGGCAATGGAGGACAGGGCCTTTTCAGTTGTGGCACCCCGTTTTCGGAACTCCCAGGGAGGCTTGTAAGGCCCCTCTGTTCATGTCTTTTACACTGCAATCCAATATTATTATTATTATTATTTGTTTATTATATTTATTTGTATCCCGCCTTTTGCCCAATAATAGGCCTCAAGGCGGTATTACAAAGTTTAAAACATATACACTTACCTGAGAGAAAGCCCCATTGAACTCAGTGAGATTTACTTATGAGGCAATATGTATAGGATTGCACAGTTAGGCCCCTTTTAATTTTCCCAGGCTTTTAAAATCTGATGTATTTTTATTTCTCCTGTGATGTTTTTAGTACTGCCTTCTACTGTTTCAACTGATTTATTGATTACTATGGTTTTTATTTTGTTTCATGAGTGACAGTTAAACCGCGCTGGAAATAATTACGTAGAAGATATTAGAGGCAAGTACTATTACTGCAATTACTGCAGTTGTAAGGTGGCCCAAAGCCAAACAGAACCAAGTCATATTCTGTCTTTTTCCTTGGAGAAAAGCTTTTGGCTGGTTCTAAGCTAATATAATTGGTGATGTCTTATCCAATATTTATTTGAATAAATTAATACCAGGGAATATGCCCATCTGTGCTAAACCAGCCATTCTCAGCCTCGGGTCCCCAAATGGTGTTGAACTACAAATTCTATCATCCCCAGCATAGCAAATTATCAGGGTAATGGAACTTGTAGGCGAACAACATCTGGGGACCCAAGTTTGGGAAAGGCTAAACACAAGTCTAGAAGACCTAAGTGGTTTGGAAGTGTCTCTGGAAATGAACATGGTAAGGATATGTCACAGAAAAACGGTGTGATCATCTGAAGGTGCATTGTCACCACAATCTTACATCCCTTTATTTGGAAGTCCTGTTCACATAGTCAGATAGGAGAGGTGAACCAATGGATTCAGCAAATCTGGACTGAATGTTGTATGTGGTCCAGCAGCCATAGAATATCTTCACTAAATGACTAGTGTATCACTCAATCCACAAAGATTGGGAAGTAAATATGGATTGAGTTGCAAGCGGGGAATGTGGTGAAATAATTAAGTGACCACTTACCATGTGGTGACATTTCTCTGGATCCATGCAGTCCACACACTTACTCTGCCAAATATGGTCATATGAATTGGCCTGGAATCCTAATCATTTCGGCTGAATATGCTTCCAGGTATGGACTGATGCATACAATCTGGAAAGTAATCTGAAATGTCTCTTGGACAAAAAGAAAGCAAAATTAGCCATGTTGGGCCATGCAGTGAAGCAATTCTGCAATTTCATTGGTATGTGTATCCAAGCTCCAAGTTTTCAATGATGTTTTATCATGCTACATTTGTGTTAGCTCAATAGGTTTGGGTGTTTGTTTTTTAATTATTATTATTTTAAAGTTTAGACTTTTTGTAACATTTATTTCAGATTCCACAATAACATGTTCTACATTTGCAGAAATGAATTACTGAAGATACTTTGAACTAACATGAAACTATTAAATGAAAGAACTAAAAAAAATAGCATCCTAGAAATATTATATATAGATGGTAAATACCACAAGTACTGTTAGTCCATAGTTACAACCAATGACAGAATACCATTTGATTAAGGGTGTAATCCTATCCAGATAGTCGCCAGCTTCTGAAATTAAAGGCTGCCGACTCCTATGCAGAGCGCTTGGAGCACGGAGGGGACCCTCTCCTCTGTGCACAACTGCTCTGGATTTTTTGATTCCATCTGCCTAGGCGTGGCTTCGGAGTTGGGGAGGGAAATGGCCTGGAAAGCCGATAAGAAGCTGTGTAAAACAGCTTCCATGGGTCTCCTCCCCTCCCAACCTCCGGGATCGCCCTTTCCACACTCCAAGTGGGAAGACATAGCTGGTGCGACAAGAACCACACCGGCTATGAGGAGGCAGGGGCTGAGGCAGGGAGAGTGGGTTCTGGGCTCCAAGATCGGGACCCTGATTCTGACCTTGGTTCCCAGAAACCAAAGAATCCTATGGACCTCTAGACCATACTGTAGTGGCCATAGATTCCTCCCTCCGCCAATTGATGGGCTCAAGCATGCTTCCCTCTATGTTGCATTGTGACTTATGTCTCCCCAGGTTCGTTCCAGAACAGCTTCCAAGTTCACATACAGTGTCATCAGATAAGCGTTTTATCGCAGGCCCGCGACTGGCCACCCACGGTTCTTCATGGGACATTTTGACGACGCAACGATCCTGCTGTGTGTCTCCTGCTCCATTGGCCAGTTTTCCCGTTTTGAAATAAGCCTCAGAAAACCTGACTTTAAAAAATAAGTCGGGATTTGCGCTGTAAAGGGCTCTGTTCCCATTGTTCTGTAGGGGCCACATGGTCTCTGCACACTACCCCGTGTAATTGGAGCTCATTCTCTCTGGCCTTCCTTCGTCTCACATCAGTCCGCTGGTCTCTGTCCACCACTCTGCCGCTAAGATCATCTTCCTGGCCCGCCGCTCTGACCATGTCACCCCACTTCTGAAATCTCTTCATTGGCTTCCGATTCACTCCAGAATCCAATATAAACTTCTCCTGCTGACCTTCAAGGCTCTTCACGGTCTAGCTCCTCCCTATCTCTCCTCTCTCATCTCACACTATCGCCCCGCCCGGGCTCTCCGCTCCTCTGATGCCATGCTTCTCGCCTGCCCAAGGACCTCCACTTCCCTTACTCGGCTTCGTCCTTTTTCTTCTGCTGCCCCTTACGCCTGGAACGCTCTTCCAGAACACTTGAGAACTACAAACTCAATCACTGCTTTTAAAACTCAGCTAAAAACTTTTCTTTTCCCTATAGCCTTCAAATATTGAGTTTGTTCTGACTCTATACTATTAGCTTTACCCTACCCGGTGCCTGTTTACACTTCCCTGTGCCTGTTTGCATTCTCCTTCCCTCTTTATTGTTAACTACAACTTATTAGATTGTAAGCCTATGCGGCAGGGTCTTGCTATGTACTGTGTTATCTGTACAGCACCATGTACATTGATGGTGCTATATAAATAAATAATAATAATAATAATAATAAAGTGAAGCAGGGAGCAGAGCAACAGTACTAGACAGTAGGGAAACGTGATTTTCCCCAGTCTGAAGAAGCTCATAGTTGAAGGAGAAAACTTAGGGGTGAGTTGTTATTTTTCTATTTACTTTGATATTTTACTTCTATATTCTAAGGATTCAGGTTAGGTGTCAAGACATAATACCATATTTCTTCGATTGTAAGACGCACACTAATTTCAGTACCGTCAACAGAACCCCCCCCCAAGACACACCCGCGATTCTAAGACGCACCCCATTTTTAGAGATGTTTATATGAAAAAAAAGTGTGTCTTAGAATCGAAGAAATAGGGTAATTTCATTTTATGATTACAACAACCTCGTAGAATCTAATTTCTCTGACCCAGTGAAAGGAACTGACTACAGCTGCACCAGCCAAACCATTTAGAGGATTCAAAACAGAAGAATGTAGAACTTTCTCTGCTAGAAAAATAAAATTAGCAGAAGGGTCAGAAATGGGGTGGCCCACTCATGCGTCATCAAAAAAGAAATACATCATACACAAATGGGACAAAACAGGGCACGTTTGCATAAAAACTGCACATGCTAATTTGTATGTATAGATCCAGAAGTGATTACTATAATTTAAATAGCAATATAATGCATCTTCCCATAGTGGGGAAGGCTGTGACCAGGTGATCTGTGTGCCTGCCTGCTCGGTCTGTTGTCCAGATGTGCACCTTCAAGGGCCCTTCCTTACTTTCCCTTATTATGGTTCTTTCCTTTTAAACTGGGCTTGGATTGGGCAGCTCTTAAAGTAGAGGATGTCTTTGAATAGGGTGTCCTCTGACAGCCCTTCAAATAGAGGACTGCCTTATTTATTTATTTATTAAATTTATATACCGCCCCATAGTTGAAGCTCTCTGGGCAGTTTACAAAAGTTAAAAACAGTGAACATTAAAAAAGTTTACAAAATTTAAAACCACCAAAAATATAAAAACAACAGTATAAAACAACAGTATCCATTTAAACAACAATAGTTCTGGGGTCCATTAAAAAAAAAAAAACTTTAGCATATGTTAAATGCTGTTAAATGTCTGGGAGAAGAGAAAAGTCTTGATCTGGCGCCAAAAAGATAACAATGTTGGCACCAGGTGAGCCTCATCGGGGAGATCATTCCATAATTGGGGGGCCACCACTGAAAAGGCCCTCTCCCTTGGTGCCATCCTCCAAGCTTCCCTCGGAGTAGGCACTCGGAGGAGGATCTTAGATGTTGAGCGCAGTGTACGGGTAGGTTCATGTCGGGAGAGGCGTTGCGTCAGGTATTGTGGTCCCAAGCCGTGTAAGGCGGCTTTATAGGTTAAAACCAGCACCTTGAATTGGGCTCGGAAATGTATAGGCAGCCAATGCAAATGGGCCAGAATCGATGTTATATGTTTGAACCTTCTGGTTCCAGTTATCAATCTGGCCACTGCATTTTGCACAAGCTGCAGCTTCCGAACCATCTTCAAAGGCTGCCCCACGTAGAGGGCATTGCAGTAATCTAATTTGGAGGTTACCAGCGCATGGACGACTGAAGCTAGGTTATCCCTGTCCAGATAGGGGCGTAGCTGGGCCACCAAATGGAGTTGGTAGAAAGCACTCCGTGCCACTGAGGCCACCTGGGCCTCAAGTGACAGAGATGGTTCTAGGAGAACCCCTAAGCTACGAACCTGCTCCTTCAGGGGGAGTGCAACCCCATCCAGAACAGGTTTAACAGGTTGTAAAGAAGGCCACCCTACCTACGAAGAACAGGAACTAATCTTAAGAACAGGCCATAGATCATACTTGTATCAATAGGTAGAACTAAGTGAGACACACAGGAAGTTAGATGGAAGAGGAAGTCAGGGGCACAGACTTTGATTGAAGGAATACTCGCCCAGTCAGGAGGTGACACAGCAGGCAGTGACTCAGCACTCTCAGGAGTCAGTCAGGGCTGGAGAGAAGTCAGTTAGAAGCTATGTTTGTTTGAGGCAATAAAAGTTTTATTTTTATATAATACTGCATTCCTCATTTGCAACAAACCTATCTTTGAAACAATACTGACTGGTGATTTTTCACTAGCCAGTATACATTTATTCCAAGCAGTTTGCCGTCTATAATAACAACCTGCAATCTAAGAGGCATAAGGGGGAGGAAAGCAAATTAAGATACTGACCCTTTCAAACTGTTACATAATGAAGGTACAGAGTTCCCGGGTTAGAATGGCGTCCAATGGAGGCAGTTCTGTGAGGGGAGGAGCCAGGCGGCAGTTGGCCTCAGCAAAGCTAATGTATCTCATGTTCCAAAGGTTCAGAGAGTTGTTGTTGTTATTGTTATCATTATTAATATTTCTATACTGCCCCATAGCCAAAGACCTCTGGGCAGTTTACAAAAGATTATGCTAGACTAATGATGAACTCCTAAGGCAAACCAAAATGGCCAATTGCCTGTAAGAGATTTGTTTAAAACCAGCTTCTTTTGTCAAATAATCTAAAACCTAACTTGTATCTTCTCATTTATCTACCTGTGTGTCCTGCTCATTAATTTCTGACTCACTCCTGTCTTCTTCCAGGGTAACCCTAGAAAAAGGGATTTTTTTTAAAAAAAAACATTAATATACCATAATCTTAGCTTCTGAAAAATTTATATCACGTTTCAGGTGATGTTGTGATCCTTTAATATGTGGCGAAACTTCTTTCAAATGCAGATCTAGGTTTGGAGGAGCAATGAATTGGTATTTGACCAAAGAGTGAACTGAAAAGCCCCCATTGAACACCGTGGGACTTACATCCAAGTAAACACGCAGAAGGTTGTGCTTTTATGTTGGAACCAATCCCACACTGAAATGGAGAAATTTTATTTACAACCTTCGACACCGTATCAAGTTTCTCATATTATCACTGAATTCAACATTTTTGGCAAATCCAGCTAACACAGTGATGCATGCCAGTTCCTATGAAAATTCCCATTTGTGAAAGAGTATGAAAATATTTATTTTTAATATCTAAGACAAATATTTCTGGTGTGTTTCCTAAGCAGTACTTCTCACAGGGCATTTAGGACCCAGTGAGTGTCACTGACATAGATATGAGGTTTATTTGCTTTCCTTGGCTGAGAATATTAATGGTCTAAACAGGGTGGCGAGATTTGGATTTCCCTTCACATGTAGGGTGACCATATGGAAAGGAAGACAGGGCTCCTATATCTTTAACAGTTATATAGAAAAGGGAATTTCAGCAGGTGTCATTGGTATGCATGCAGCACCTGGTGAGATTCCCTTTTCAACACAGCAGTTAAAGCTTCAGGAGCTCTGCCCTCTTAAACAGATACAAAAGAGGGCAGGGCTCCTGCAGCTTCAACCATTGTGATGAAGAGGGAATTTCACCAGGTTCTGCATGCATACCAATGACACCTGCTGAAATTCCCTTTTCAATACAACTGTTAAAGATACAGGAGCCCTGTCCTCCTTTTCATATGGTCACCCTATTGTCATGCCTTATCACTACAGATGGCTCAAGATCTTTGTGTACCTGAATCAGAAAATCCAAATGGCGTCCGTTAGTGATTTTTTAAAAATATAACAAACTAAATAATCAACAATTTCTTGTTCTTTAATGCAAGGATGGGGAAACTTTCTTTCTATCTCTCTTGCAGGCCACATTCTTTCATGAGTTTGGTTCTCAATTTTTTGGCATGGTCCAGCACTAGGGAAGGGAGAAGCAGGCATGCTGAGGTTTGCAGACATCCTCAGATCTCCACTTTGTAGCTCAGTTTGTCTTGCTCCCATTCTCACCAGTGACCTGTTTTTCTTTCCATTCGAGTGGAAGAAGTGCAAAACTCACAAATTTTAAGTTTTTTTTTAGAATATGCATTTTTCCATCAGCAATGCAACTTCCAGAATTTTATTTTTATTTTATTTTTTAATTTTTATTTTATTTTTTAAATGCTCCTGCTTGATTGTTCGGGGGGAGTTTGAATGATTTGCGAATTGAACCTAAATTCTCACACATCCCTCTCCACCACGGGTGTTGCCTGCTTTGTAGTTCGTTGCACTTGAACAATGTGCCCGAGTTGTTATCAGGCAGCTCTGTTCTTCTCTTTGGCTTATCCCTTACCATATTTGCCTGTCACTACCATGATGAGCCCTTGATGGTGTCTGTGGGCCATGGTGTTCAAGTCCTCTTCTCCCAATTTTGCTTTAATGCCATTCCATATGGAGGCTTCCAAATATCCTCTTGCCACATGCGAAAAGGGGGAGGGAAGGGGGAGAGAGTGGAAGCTTGTGTCTGTTCTAATTTAATTGTTACTCTTTTTTAGGGTGACCATTTAGAAAGGAGGACCGGGCTCCTGTATCTTTAACAGTTGCATAGAAAAGGGAATTTCAGCAGGTGTGATTTGTGTGCGTGCAACACCTGGTGAAATTCCCTCTTCATCACAACAGTTAAAATTGCAGGAGCCGTGCCCTCTTTTGTATCTGGTCAAGAGGGAGCCCTGTCCTCTTTTCTATATGGTCACCCTACTCTTTTTAATTCCTAGTGTGTATTCTCAACATTTACTAACTTTCAACATGGTGGTTTCAAGTGAGTACTGTGAACTGCATATCCCAACTCGCCACTGATGCTGGATTGCACCACATACCTAAATATCCTGTATGAAATTATAGCACGTACAGATGTGACATTTACTGTCCAATATAAACATAGATAATTGTTAGTAAGTGACATCAGCCAAATAAAATGATTAGGATCGTGTGCCTGTGACAATTTGTTTTGAGGAGTAAATAGTTGACAGCCAGAATAATATCTACACTTTATGAAATAGAAGAGGGAAGATGTTATGCTAATAAATATAAAAATGTGTGGCCATTTTCAGTGCTTTACTGAAAAAACAGGGATTGCTTTCAGTAAGTACAAAAATGTGAATTTATTACTGTTCTAACTGCATTTAATCTATGCTGAAATTCTTTTCTAATGCGTGTGGGACATTAATATTCTGAAAGTCACTTACTACTCAAGATCACTTAATATAGATTAGTTACCTCTTGTCACACTTTGAACAACTCTTTTAGATAACCACTCACTGGGTCTCTTTGGGAGTACACAATTCCTTATAAGTGAGTTGTTTGGCAGCCTTGTCTCCCTTCCTGCTTAAGTCATCGAGGCTGCAGTCCTGTGCCCACTTACTTTGGAGTAATTCCCATTGAACCCAATAAGGCTTACATTTGAGTAGACATATTTAGGATTGCACTTTTAGATATGTTTAGATGGAGCCTAGTAAAATGTTATGCAGTCTGGTAGATTTTGTGTACCAATTTGCAAGCCTCCTCTTAATTGAAAATCCTATACAATATGAAAGGCAAGTTTCCCCCCTTTAAATATAGTTTCCATACAGGGAGGGATTCTTGGCAGAGGGGGTGTTGATGGAGGGATGTTGCAGCATGTGGGGCTGGTTAAGCTATAAGTGTGGGGGACAGCGAGAGAAGTTGGAGTGGGTTCTGGCTTGGAGTGGAGCATTGAGCATCACCACTCTGGTAATACCAGCCACCACTGGTTTTAATGGAATTGTCTTAATGCAGGTTGAGGGTTTTAATGGAATTTTTTTATATGTTATTGTAAAGCGCCTCGATGCCAGAAATGGTGAGGCGGCGCTATAAAAATGCTTTAAATAAATAAATGAATACCTACTGAAACCCTATTGAGGCTGCAATCCTAAACGAAGTAAGTCCTATTAAGCATAGTGGGACTTACTTCCAAGAAAGCATGCATAGGCTTGCTCTTTGAAGCCTGCTTCTTGTGCAGTGTTTTGATCTGGTGATTTTGTTCTGCTTCTTGCTTAATGTAAAAGTTGATTAGGGCTCTGGTGTATTGAGATGTTTCTATTGAGATATCAGAGGGCCCCTAATCCAGCCTTCCTCAACCTGGTGCCCTCCAGATGTTTTGGAATATGACTCCCATCATCCATGACCATTGGCTTTGTTGGCTGAGACTGATGTGTGTTGGAGTCCAAAACATTTGGAGGGCACCCATGGGGAAGGATGCCCTAACCTGTCACTGTGTTAGGTTATCCAATACCAGAGGCAGTAAGCCTGTATACACCAGTTGCTGAGGAACATGGGTGGGACAGTGCCATTGCACCATGTCCTGCTTGTGGGTTGATGGTTGACATCTGGTTGGCCATTGTGTGAACAGAGTGCTGGATTAGATGGACCCTTGTCAGATCCAGCATGGCTCTTCTTACGTTCCTATTTCTGACCCAGTGACCGTGGCGTGTGCCAACAAATTCTAGTCCCATTTGATTCTCCCGTCTTTGCATCTTCCCTCTTCATTGGCTACTGGCAGCTTCCGTGGGAGGTAGCAGCTGCATTGATTCTAACTGCTGAGTCCAGTTGACCTCCTAAACTGATAAGCATGGGAAATGTAAGGAGGTATTAACAAGAAGATAATACCTATATTTTCAGGAAATTCTATCCAGACGAGAGCCAAAGAGAACACTTTATCAGGAGGGAAAACCTTCTCCTGAACAATTTGCCAAAGTAAATGTCTTTGATGAAAATGAATCACACAGGCATTCCCTTCAATTTGTTCTTTGACAACCTGGCACTTTAAATATGTCAAAACCAACAGTTCAGCTCATATAATACTCCAGGCATCTTTATAAGATTCTATGGGTTTCATATGGCCCATGTCAAACATGAGTCTATATAATATTCCCAGTCTGCTGATGCTGTCATGCTCACATGTTAAGTCATCTAAATAGTTCTGAATTGTAACCTTTTAACCCCCTCTGCTTTCTTTTTGCCACTTTGAGAGAATGCTTTGCCTCACAAAGAACACACAGAAACCACCGGCAAATTGCTGTTCTTCTACGAAAGGAATTCTAGCCCCAATTTGTTCGGCTGTTAATAACGTCCCAGCTTCTACTTTATTGTTTTATGGTGTGGCAACAAGGACTGCAAGCTGCAGAGCAGGGGTGGGCAACTGGTGGACCTCCAGATCTTCTGGCCTACAAGCCCCATCATCTCTCACCATTGGCTGTGCTGGCTAAGACTGATGCGAGTTGAAGGCCAAAACACCTAGAGAGCCACAAGTTGCTCACGCCTGCTTAAAGTCCAATCATATATGCATGTTTACTCAGAAGTAAATACCATAGAATTCAATGAGATTAAGGCGGCAACCCTGTACCCACTTACATGGATGTGAGCTTCATCAACATCAATGTTATTTACCTCTGAATAGAAATATATAGGCTTACGTTGTTGTTGTTATTTACATTTCTATACCGCCCCATAGCTGAAGGTCCTTGGGTGGTTCACAAAAGATTAAAACATTAGACATTAGAAATCGACATACAAAACAACGTACAAAGACAATATCCATTTAAAAACAACTTTGAACTCTCAGCCAGACCTAAAGATAGATCTGGAGTCAATTAAAAACTCAACATATGCTGTTAAATGCCTGAGAGAAGAGAAAAGTATTGACCTGGTGCTGAAAAGTGAACAATGTTGGAGCCAGGTGGGCCTTGTTGGGGAGATCACTGAGCTGCAATCCTCCTTACTTTGGAGAAAGTCCCATTGAACACAAGTGGGATTTATGCTTGAGAAATTTCACTGTTACTGTCAGGGAATTGTCCACAGGATTACAGTCCTAATGGCTTTTACTAATTCAATAATGCTTTACATCAGTGGTTCCCAAAGTGGGCGGTTCTGCCCCCTTGAGGGTGGTGGGATTGCATAGGGGGCGTTAAGAGGCAAAGGGGCGGCAGGGGGGGGCGCTCATGGTGGTCTTTTCCGTACCAGGAGTTTGGGTTACAGAAGCAAATTTCTGATCGCTATCCTGCGCTATGGAGAGTGGTTCAGAAGCTCCTGGTTGCATTTCCAACGTCATATTTGGTGGAATGTGGTTTTAGTGTGGTCTGCCTACTTCTCTCCAAGCAAAGAAATCGACTCCAGATCACTAAACGTGGTGATTTAAGACTCATGTGAAGCGACTTTAAACCAGACATTGGGAAACTGGTATCCCTTCATCACATTAAGAATTTACAGAATAGTGAGGTCCTCTACCCTAGTTACTAAATGGGATATCTAACATTCTTGCTAAATGACTATCAGACTTTGACAAGATGATATCACTGGATCAAGTTCATCAATTATGTTTAATTGAATAAACTAAAAAAATGTAATTGGATTTTGAAGAAATATTCAATTAGTTGCTACTTTTTTGAATTTTATTGTTATTATCTTCCTTAGTGGGTCATTGAAAGCCGCTATTCTGAATAATGATTTTTATAGTGTAGGGTAGGGGGCGCTGGGCATGAGTTTGTGGAACCAAGGGGGTGGTGACCTGAAAAAGTTTGGGAACCACTGCTTTAGATGATTAATGGGAAGGAAGCAGTGAAGGCTGATGGCTCTGATTTTGGTGGTGCTGTGTCTCCATTCTGGGTTTTAGCCAGAAGCAGCTACAACTCTAAAGAAACTGTCCAAGGTGCTGAACTCTAACCCCAAAACATCTTTAGAGTCTTGCCTGGCTCTGACTGAAACCCATAATGCAATCGCAGCCCCATCGAAATCAGAGACACCAGCCTCCACTGGAAGAAGTCAGTGGAACTCACTGAATTGAATTTTTCAATTGATGGGGATGCAGGCCAGTGCAACAAGAAGCTAGCAGATCCTGCGGCAACAGGAACGAGTGAAATGCTTGTTCCCGGAACTGGGCAGGTCAGCAGAGTTTGAAGAAGAAATCTGTACTGGGCTTTCCTGTTCTGGAAATGAGCATTTCCACTTGTTTCCGGACTTCTTGTTGGAGCTGCTAGTTCCTATTGTGCAAGCGGCAGCTCTCACTGGAGCAGCAGAAACAATGGGAGCACAGTGGCAGTATTGGATGGTGGCCTTAGTCACGCATGCATTTTTGGGGGGAGTATTTGGAGTATTCTAGTGTGTTATTCCAATAGGGAATGAAAAAAAAATATGAAAGGGAGTTTACCTTCTAATAATGGATATTGACTTTTCTTTATTACAGCATTAGTTATAATTTGCTTCCCTTTGCACTGTCAAAAAGGCATCTATGATGAGATTTCCACATCTTTGGCAAGTTTATTTTAATATAGTCTGTTAAAAGGCAGATGATTAATCAGCTATTTTTTTAAAAAAAGAAAAAATAGTCAACAAACATAGCATAATGCACACACCATTTCAAGGCCAGTCTACTCAGTGTTTTTTTTTTTTAAAAAAAACAATTAGTGGAAGAAAATCTGTATAGTTGTTGATGTCACTGTTTTCATCTGATGGAGATTTTTTTTTTGACCCTGCTTTGCTGTCTTAAACAATTTAATGTTAGTTTATTTGTATTACTACGATAGTGACAATGTCATGAAAGAGCACCTTTGAAACCAGGGCCTCTGCTTGTATCATATGTATTCTACTGCTCTTTCATTAAACATGTTTTCATCTCTGGAAAGCCAAATTCTTACAATAATAAATCAGAGACACCTCGAGACTTTGCCAAGTTAAATATCTACAGTTTCTGGCAATTATGTAATTTCCAGATTTGCTACAATGGCTATTGCTGATAAGTCAATCGTCATAAAAAGAAATGTTCCAGACCAATCTTTATTAGTACGTCCTTCACTGATGAATGTAAAACAATCTTTCGTTCTCCCCTCTTTTGGAGTTTGGGGGGTGGGGTGGGGGAAGAGAGCGTAATTGCAGCTTTCCCCCTCTTTTGAGTGACTCTTCATCATAACAGTTTATATCTGGAAAATATCACAGAAAATGTGAAAAGGGGGGGAGTTTAAACCAAGGAATCAAGCCCCGCTGTTATTAATAGAACAGCTCAAAAATATTTCCCATGATGTGTTTGTAATAGTTCTGTCTCGTAATAAAACTCAGCAGTGATATATTTCTCCCATTCTCAAGTTGATTTTGCATTAGAAGGCCAGACAAAAGCAATTTGTAATAAGGTCCCTGATCCAATGCCTGGACATACAAAAAGGGCTCAAAGGACTCTGTGCTCATTTAAAAGCTCTTTAGAATGATTAATGGCTAAATGCATTGCAAATTATCAAGTGCTTTGCACGAACAAAATGGGGAGCTTTCTCCGAAGTTTACCAAAAAAAAAAAAAAATCCTCTCAGTAAGTGAGGGTAACGCATCACCCAGAGTAAGCGGTGGCAGTATGAATGAAACAAGGTTAGAATTCATTTTAAAAGATGTTCTGATGCTTTTCTCGGTCATTTATGGTGACTCAGATGTCATTGCTGACAAATGAAGAAGAAACTAAGTCAAGTGAATGTAACCATTTTTCAGACAAGGGGTTGCATCCAGGTATGATTAGCTGAAATCGATGAGACTTCAGTTACAGAGCAATCCAATGTGGCATGAGGGGGGAGCGAAGAGGAAGAAGATAATCACTTCTAAAGCCCCTTGGCTAATGCCACCCATGGTGAGGCATAGCGGGTTTTGCCAGAGAGTTCTCTGGTGATACTCCCCACCAAGTTCTCCCCCCGCATTGGTTCCAATAGGATAGAAATTACCTATGCCAACTCCAGGTGGGTATGTGTAATGAGCTCCATCCTGGGACCTCATGGGAGAATAGATGGGCTATGGGTCCAACAGATCCAAGAGTGCCTCTAGTCCAATATCAGAGGCAGTAAGCCTATATACATCAGTTGCTAAAGAACATGGGTGGATGGGTGCTGTTCCACTCATATCCTGCTTGTGTGTTCCTGGTTGACAGCTGATTGGCCACTGCATGAACAGAATGATGGACTAGATGGACCGTTGGTTTGATCCAGCATGGCTCTTCTTATGTTCTTAAACCTGGAACCCTTCCCAAAATGTCACGAACAAACAATGCTGGCAATAGCTGCAGAGCTGTTCATGAGTGTACTGGGTCCCTCCAGGGTGGATGTGCCCCCACCATTTATTTATGTAGTCATTCATTCATTCATTCATTCATTGCATTTCTATACCGCCCAATAGCCGAAGCTCTCTGGGTAGTTCACAAAATTGCTGGGGCTCCTCTCTGCTGTCAGAGGGGCACTTCTGCCCCATTCCCCACTCCCTTCCAGCCAACAGATCTAGGGGCTCAGACTGCTCTCTTAGTCATGACTAACTTTTCACATTCATTTTAATGGGATCTAACTGTAGCTAATTTACTCCGTATCCAAGCCATTGGGTTTACCCTGCATCAACCTAGCAGCAGTGAAATCTATGGAGCTTCCATAATGCTCTCTAGTTATTTTGGAAGCCCATTTGTACAAATACAGAAGCAGTTTGTGAGTGAGATTAATAATAATAAAGATATAGCAAACTTCCATCACCTCAGGATCAGAGAAGGGGTTGGAAGTATTTCCTCATTTTGATAGCCCTTGCCACTTCTCCATTATCTTTTGTTGTTGTTTATTCGTTCAGTCGTTTCTGACTCTTCGTGACTTCATGGATCAGCCCACGCCAGAGCTTTCTGTCGGCTGTCGCCACCCCCAGCTCCCCCAAGGTCAAGTCTGTCACCTCCAGAATATCATCCCTCCATCTTGCCCTTGGTCGGCCCCCCTTCCTTTTGCCTTCCACTTTCCCTAGCATCAGCCTCTTCTCCAGGGTATCCTGTCTTCTCATTATGTGGCCAAAGTACTTCAGTTTTGCCTTTAATACCATTCCCTCAAGTGAGCAGTCTGGCTTTATTTCCTGGAGTATGGACTGGTTTGATCTTCTTGCAGTCCAAGGCACTCTGAGCATTTTCCTCCAACACCACAGTTCAAAAGCATCTATCTTCCTTCACTCAGCTTTCCTTATGGTCCAGCTCTCGCAGCCATAGGTTACTACGGGGAATACCATTGCTTTAACTATGCGGACCTTTGTTGTCAGTGTGGTGTCTCTGCTCTTAACTATTTTATCAAGATTTGTCATTGCTCTCCTCCCAAGAAGTAAACGTCTTCTGATTTCCTGGCTGCAGTCAGCGTCTGCAGTAATCTTTGCGCCCAGAAATACAAAGTCTGTCACTGCCTCCACGTTTTCTCCCTCTATTTGCCAGTTATCAATCAAGCTGGTTGCCATAATCTTGGTTTTTTTGAGGTTTAACTGCAACCCAGCTTTTGCACTTTCTTTTTTCACCTTCGTCATAAGGCTCCTCAGCTCCTCCTCGCTTTCAGCCATCAAAGTGGTGTCATCTGCATATCTGAGATTGTTAATGTTTCTTCTTGCAATTTTAACTCCAGCCTTGGATTCGTCAAGCCCAGCACGTCGCATGATGTGTTCTGCATACAAGTTGAATAGGTAAGGTGAGAGTATACAACCCTGCCGTACTCCTTTCCCAATCTTAAACGAGTCCGTTGTTCCGTGGTCTGTTCTTACCGTTGCTACTTGTTCGTTATACAGGTTCCTCAGGAGGCCGACAAGATGACTTGGTATCCCCATACCACCAAGAACTTGCCACAGTTTGTTATGATCCACACAGTCAAAGGCTTTAGAATAGTCGATAAAACAGAAATAGATGTTTTTCTGGAACTCCCTGGCTTTCTCCATTATCCAGCGGATATTGGCAATTTGGTCTCTAGTTCCTCTGCCTTTTCTAAACCCAGCTTGTACATCTGGCAATTCTCGCTCCATGAATTGCTGGAGTCTACCTTGCAGGATCTTGAGCATTACCTTGCTGGCATGTGAAATAAGTGCCACCGTCTGATAGTTTGAACATTCATTTAAAACAGAATATCAATAAAAACAGTGGCTGGTCTTGAGGTTTGCTGCCTGGAAAAGAATTGTTTTCAGGAGGCACCAGAAGCAGCGTAGTGCTGGCGCCTGCCTGACCTCCAAGGGCAGGGAGTTCCAAAGATAAGGATCCTGGTAGACTCCAATTGGGCACTAGGTCCATGTGGAACCACCAAGAGCATGCCCTCTAATGACCTCATATATCATTAAATGTTTGGGAGTAGAGGGTGATCTATACCTGGCGCCAAAAAGATGACAGTGTCAACACCAGGCGGGCCTCTGTGGGGAGCTCATTCCGTAGTACAGCTAAGACCTATGAGTTTTTGCGCCTCATCCCCATAGGGGAGGAAACAGATGTGGATGACAGATGTGCCAGTCGATGCTTTACTTTTCCTAATGTTAGGAATTCCATCTAGGGTTGCTCCTCCTTCCCTGCCCCACCACTCTGCACATTTTCTAGAGCGTCTATTTCAAGTCTATGGTTAAATGGTGATATGAGATGTGTTACAAACAACTTATTTAATTCTTTATAATCTCAGAGTTAAACCTCACTGTATTCAATACCGTCAGGTAAAATGGACACAGGATCGCAGCCTTAGCATGGTGTGTGTGTGTGCGTGCGTGCGTGCGTGCGTGTGTACACAGCTTTTTAACCATTCTATAGCTCTTAATCCTGGTTCGCACATACTTAGTTTAACATAAGTAGAGCCCGGCTTGATCAGACCAGAGCACTATCTAATCTAGCATCCTGTTTCCCACAGTGGCCAACCAGATGTCGCTTGGGAACCCACGAGGCCACTTGGGAATCCTCTCCTGCTGTTGTTCCCCAGCAGCTAGTATCCAGTGGCACTTTGCCTCTAATCCTGGAGGTGGCATGAGTAGTAGCCATTAACCTTCATCTCTATGAATTGTCTAATCCCCTTTTAAAATGATGTAAATTGGTGGCCACCCCCACAGCTTGTGGTAGTAAATTCTATAGCTGATATGCCTTGGGGAAAAATATTTCCTTTTCACTGTCCTGAATCTCCCACCATTCATCTTCATTAGATGACCCCAGATTCTAGTAGTATGAGAGACGGAGAGAGAAAAAACCTCTCTATCCAATTTATCTACACCATGTATAATTTTATACATCTCTGTCATGTCCCCTTTTATTCGCCTTTTAAAACAACAGCAAAAGCTAAATAGCCCAGATGTTATAACGTTTCTTCATAGTTGAATTTTCCCAGCCCCCATATCATTTTGGTCGAGCTTTTCAACACCTTTTCCAGTTCTACAGTATCCTTGTTGAGATACGGTGACCAGAAGTGTCATTTTTTAGAATGTAAGCCTGAGGGTAGGGACTGTCTTCTTTACTGATACATTGTAAGCCGCTCCGAGAGCCTTTTGGCTGAGGTGCGGGATAAAAATACTCTAAATAAATAAATAAATAAATAAGTGTACATAGTATTCCAATGGTAGTTGTACCATAGATTTGTATCAAGGCATTATTATATTGGCAGTTTTATTCCGGTTCCCCTTTCTAATGACCCCTAACATGGAATGCAGTTGCCACACATTGGTTTGACATTTCCATTCAGCTATCCAACCTAACCTCAAAACCCCTTTCCTGGTCAGTCAGTTTCCGCTCAGGCCCCATTAGCATGTATGAGTGAATGTGAAGTTAGGAATTTTTGTTGTCTCACTGTGTATCACTTTGCTCTTACTTACATTGAAGTGATTTAGCTATTTTAAGTCCTATTTACCAGGTTTGGAGAGATCTTTTCGGAGCTCTTTGTGGTAGTAAATTCTTTGTGGTAGTAAAAACCCTTTTTGTTTTTACCAACCTGAATAATTCAGGGTCTTCAACAAACTTGGACACCTCATTGTCCATTGCTAATTCCTGTTCATTTATGAACAAGTGAAAAAGTATCAATCCAATACAGATTCTTGAGAGATTCCATTTCTTTCATCCCTACATTGGGAAAACTAAATTTGTTCCTAATCTGCTTCTTGTTCATTAACCAGTTACTGATCCATAGGAGGACCTTAATGCAGTCACAAAATAAAAGAACCCAGATAGGGTGAGGAAAATATCCTGCCTGAAACCCAGGAGAGATGCTGCCAGTCAGTGTCACCAATACTGGGCTAGATGGACCAATGGTCTGACTCAATATAAGGCAGCTTCCTATGTTCCAGCTTGCGCTGCACTGCCTTGCTTCCACCCACCTATGCATACAGAAGGTTGAAGGGATGAAATACACGCTGAGAACAAATCACCAATAACTGCTTCATCTTTTAAGCCTTGCCAATGTATTACCAAGTGGATCAACACTGTACATCCTTTGTGACTCTCTCTTCCTCATCTCCTAGTATGCTGCAGCCAAGCCGAAAAGCCTAGTCAATCCCACTACCCCGATTGCTTTCCACAGAACCTTGCCCCAAATGCATTAATAGCCAACTAAAATATACATGTATAATTTGACAACAGCAATTTTAATTTTTGTGTATGCGCAAAGTTGTTAACACACCCAAAGAAAGAAAATAGGATTTAATCATCCACCATGTCAGAAACATAATGAGGGTCATAATGTGGGAGTCAGCTAATTAATCATGCAGAAGACATGGTCAGCCTGTTAAATATCACTGGACAAAAAAGGGCCTCCTAGTGCCTGCTTATTCATTAATTTTGGTTCCCCTTTTCCTGTTCATTCCTACAAAATGCCACTTTCCTGCATACTTGTTGTTCTTTGATACTGGACACAACCTCTGTGACTTCTTTCAACCTTGGCAGGTCACCAATAGCACTCATGTCACTTTAAAACGCCCACACACACATTAAAATGTACATATATTCTGAAGTGATGATGTGATTTATTATCCTGCAATCCTTATTAGCCACAGGGGTATAAGAAAGCTGCGTTAGATGAAAACGGGGCAATCTAGCAGTTTGCTCAAAGTGAAGATTAGCTTGGCCTAAATGCAGGAATCTTTACCTTTTGTTTCTTACTGTAGGGATGTGCAAATCAGCAAAACCTGACGCCACCAAAGTTCTCCAGGCTCCATCTCAAAGCTCACTCTGTCTTGACTCTGAATAAGATTGCAAGCTTTGTTTGTTTTCACATTAAAATCCGGGTGTACTTTCAGGTGTATTTTTCCAAATGTACATATCAATTGTGAACATCCTTGAAATGCACATTCTTCTCCCATTGATTAAAGCGCATTCATTTGCATTTCTCAAAAATATGCATTTTTTAATGCACATTTTTCAAATGTACGTATGCTGTCAAATGCACTATTTTAGGTCCGTGAATCACATTGCAAGCTTGGAAAGGTATGGAATTTGGCTCTAGATTGTGTCCCAGTTCGTGTTTGGTCCAGAAGGTGCCAATTTGGTAAATCCTGATAAAAAATGAACTGAAAGGAATTTCTCATACATTCCTATCTTAATATCCATTTTTGTTTGCTCTTTTTTTTTTTTTGACATAGAGGAATCAATAATATATGCATACAGCAAACAAACAAAAATTTAAATGAAATTTAATGTTTTTTTTAATTTCCCCCCACTTAAAAAAGAAAAATTCCCCCCCAAAGTTGACTCCAAGGGAAAAAAAAGTCACATGTATAATTGTTAGCACATACTAAATAAAAAGCTAACCTTCAGCTACATGCTGCACAAGTAGTGTAACATGTGGTTTGGCTCTTTGACTGGTTGCACACAAAGAGCGTCATCAGACAAGCATTTTATTGCATGCTCGTTAGTGGGCACTCATGGATTTTCAAGGGTCCTATTCACAACATCGTCTGTGTGCTGTGCTTCTCCCACCTCTTCTAGCCTTCTTCCCATGGTAAAAAAAGACCCAGGTAAGTTGGAATTATTTTTAGAGATGGAACTTGTCGCAATCTCCTGCTGTGTGCAGGAGAAGTGGTGCTATAAAAACACCCACTGAGTGTGTGTGTGTGTGTGTGTGTAGGTATCAACAAACCAGTTCTAGCAGTCTTAATTGCTTGTTCAACACTAGGCCACCCCAAAATATTTTGCATTACAGCAGGGATAGGTTTTGGTATGGCAAAGCCAGTGAATTTTGAGCTCACCTAAATCCTCCAAAAAGCTCATTTGGCCATACATTCATTTTCATTATATATATATATGTTCAAATGGGAGAATTTTACATTTTGAACCCGTAAAGTGTACATTTCTGTGTGTATTTTTCTAAAAGTACACACTTTCCCCCATTGACCAAAGTGTGAAAATGCACATTTCAAAATGTGTATTTAAATATACGTTTTTCAACATGATTGGGAATTTGGGAACATTTCCTGAAAAAAATGTGCTCCTGCTTGCATTCAGCATTAAGAAAAGGACATGTTTGCATGATTTGTGAATAGAAACAAAATTATCGCACATCTCTAGATAGTTTACAACTATATATTGTTGCTGAGAAATTCCATTTCACCCTCAAAGCCACTGTGAGACTTGCAGCTAAGTTCAGAGGGAACAGAGAAAGACCTGAGGGGGTGACAGAGGATGGCATCCTTCCTGCTAACCCCAAAATTGCAGTGCTTCAATCTTGCAAGGCCTGGCTCCGTTACACTACTGGTTAGGGTTTGATTCTAAAATATATGTGAAATAGGAATTAAGGCCTTCCCACCTTCACCATTCAGCAAAGGTGCAAAAAAACTTTTGCGGACTTTGTAGGATTCTAGGTATGTCAGAGAAATTCACAACAGATTAATATGAGTTCAGATTTCTATGAAACCAACCTGCAGGTTCCACGGCAGACTGGCTTTTCCCAAGTCACAGGGATTCCGCGGATATGAGGACAATTTTTTTTGTTTTTACTATTTGGGGGGATTTGTGTAAATTCACACTTGCACTACTGCACATTAGCGCAAGTAGAACAAAATTCTCATTCATACCTAAAAAAACAAACAAACGCCGATTCCATTAATGAGTGGAGAATGGAATGAAAATTGTCCGGCAATCCACAAGACATGGATGAAATGGAGGGAACCAAATCCATACATCCCTATAGGATTCCTATGAAAATTGCAGCATACCATTTCTACTTACGCTGACTGCTGTTTACAATCTCATGAGGCAGGCAAGTGATTTTTCCATTTAAAAAAGTATTATGCAAAGGAGAGCCCTTAGCAGCTGGCTGCTGGTTGCTTATTGAGAATGGCTCAGGAAATATTGCTGTGTAATGGCATTTCCATTGCCACTCTTTTATATATATATATATATATATGTGTGTGTGTGTGTGTGTGTGTGTGTCTGTGTGTGTGTGTGTGTGTGTGTCTGTGTCTGGCAGCCAGCTGCTGAATGCAATGGCTTATCTTTATTTAACAGTAAGAGAGAGAGAGAGAGAGAGAGAGAGAGAGAGAGGCCACCCAGTTGGTATAGTCAAGGTGTGTGTGTAATTGTGGCTCAGTGGTAGAGCACATGTTTTGCATGCAGAAGGTCCCAGATTCAGTCACCAGCAACTCCAGGTACAGGTAGGAAAGAATTGTGCCTGAAACCCTGGGGAGCTGCTGCCAGACAGTGTCGACAGTACTGGGCTAGATGGAGCAATCATCTGACTGTATAAAACAGCATCCTGTATTCCTCATTAGCCCACCCATCTTGAACTGTCTCCCACATGAACCAAACATCTGACTTCCTCTCCCGATCTTGGCCTGGGTTTTCAGCCCCCTTACGACCCACCCGAAGGTTGGGAAATTCAGCTGGCTCGGGCATTTGGATCATCCCTAACAGAAATGTCATCTAATCACTGTCAGTAGCATAAACATCTTCAAAATCCAGTGTTTTGTTGGTGCCTAGTTTATGAGCAATACTTGTCAAGTAACCTATCATATGGAAATCTCAGTGCCAAAAGTGTTTAGGATGAATTCCAATTCAATTTAAGAAAATGTTGTTCCTGAACTATGCACATTTTGGGAACTCCTAAACATTACAATTAGGATATCCCAGGAGAAATGTAAACGTTCTAGAAGATGTGTTGCGTGAGAGTCAGTCTGCTAATATTTCTCAGGAGTCCAATATGTTCGACAAATAATTGCGGGTGGGTAGGACCTGAACCACAAATCGACTGATGGATTTATTAATGTTTAAAAAAACCAGAAATACACTATTGCACGAAGAATCCATTATTGGCAGTCTTCATAAGTTGGATTTGAATTGAACAGTAAAAGAATAGTGAATAATAGGGGCTGAAACTTGTTCAGATTTATGAGAACACTTTGTGAAGCATATAACAGTAAAGATTGTTTGCTGAAACTGAAATCGTACCTCTTGCTTTCCAAACCAAGACTGTTCTTGAACTGGATTGAAAATAATGTTTTTGGTTTTTTTTAAAAAAGGTGCTCTTTTTTCACAATTGTAATACAATTAGGATTGTATCCAGTTTTTTCTCCCTTCAGCTGATAAAAGTTTCAGTAAACCAGCAGGTTTCCATGAATGGAAAGGTGGTGGGGGGAAGAGACATATTTAGCCAATTTCCCACTTCCCTCTGCAGCTCCCCACACCTCCAAATTGGATAGAGAAAGAAGATTGCTGAGATTCTCCCAGACTCCACTTTGAAGCTCAGATCATTCTGCTCCTGTGTTCAATTGTGATCTGTTTTTCTTTTTGTTCGAACAGGAAAAGTGCATATTTCAAGCAGGAGAAGTATGCATTTTTGAAAGTGTGCAGCCACATGTACACTTCCTCCCATAGACCAAAGCATTTAAATGTGCATTTTAAAAATGTGCATTTTTTAAAGAAGTGTGCATTTTCTGAACATGAATGCAACTTTGGGAACATACAAACTTTCACCCAAAATATTCACCTGTGTTTGTGTTTGCGTTCAGGGGTGTGAATGATGCAAATCTGATTAAAAATAACAAAAACACAAAACTACATTCTTGTTCATCCCTACAAGAGGTTAGAGGAACTCTTTGGAACAGTGTGGGAGGTGACAACATTATTTTGTACTCTACCCACAAAAAAGTGCAAGTTCTAGATGCCAGTTGGATCCTGCACTTCTCCCCAAATATTCAGGAACACTCATGAGCTTTGCACCCCTAATTTATCCATACAACATCCCCATAAGGAAGGTTGGTTGAAAATGAACGATTGTTCTATGGTCACCCAGTGAGCTTTGTGGCTGAGTTGGGATATGCTTTATGGACATTTATGTCCTCTAATGCATCGGTCTCCAACTGGTGGGTTGGGAGCCACTGCTGAGTCACACCCTGACCCAAGGTGAGTTGCGGCAACAGTAGAACCACCATGCAAATATGTGGTTAAAAAAATATTAAGTGGTTCCCTAAATGGAGCAACAGTGGTTCTTTCATCGAAATAAGTTAATTGCTCCTGTTCCCTGGCATCACAAGCTTATTCCCTAATCTCTCTAGGCTTACCACAACACTTTTAGCCTTTATTCAAATCAAATGTGAAGCTTCTCTCCATTGTCCTATTCGCTGAACTTTCTAGTCCTTTTCATTTTTCTAAAATATGAAGTCCAAAGCTCAGAGTGTACACCAGAGGGCATCTTACCAGTATCATGTACAAGTGAACTTTAGTGTTTCACTTGTACCACTATAGATTTCTAAGACATGGAAATGATGTTTCTGATAATAGAGCTTACAACTGTGTTGGGACTTTTTTCGTATTCTTTTTTTTTAACCACAGCTGCATGAGAGGAAAAGGAGAACCTCGAATATTTGAGCTCACTGAAATTCTCCAAACTTCACTTCCACACTCCATTCGGCTGACTTCTGTTTTTGCTTGTGACATGTTCTTCAGTTTGTTCAAATGGAAGGATTGGGCATTTCTGTTTGCTTTTTCAAACATTCTCACTTTCTCCCCTTTGGGAAAATGTGCATTTTCCTTTTAAAAAAAAAGATCACAAGTTTGGGAATGTGCAAACATTTTCAAAAAACGCTCTCCCGTTTGCATTCATGTTTTGGGTTGCGAACTGGGCAAATATGGATGATTTGTGAACTGAAACAAAATTCTCATACATTCTTAGAAGGACTGTTGGAGGAATCCATTTGGGGGGTGGAGGTCGGTAGACTTCCGCCATTGCTGTGCTGTCAGCAAGTGTCTCCTTCTGCCTCCCCAGAAGGGTGAAGGAGACACTTGGTCACAGTGCCTGCGCAGCGGTGGTGGGGTCCCTAAACAGCTCCTTTTCTCTCTCAGATCCCAGCATGGAAAAGGAGCCATTTGCACCCAGTGCCTGTGAGTTTCGGTGTGGAGCCCAGAAATCAGCTTGCTAGCACAAGCCAATCCGGCAGCTCAGGAAAAGTCCATTGACCCCCAAAAGAGCAGGTTTTCTTTCCCTTTTTAAAATAATTTTATTAATTCCCCCCCCCCAAAAAAAACCCAACCAAAAGAACGAAAAATAAAAAAGTAAATAAAAAGAAGTACATTGAATGTAAATCAAATTATTGACAGAGAGTGGTATAATTAATTAACCTCTATTCAAATTTTTCGCTTTGCTTTATAGACCGAAATATATGTGGAGTCAGTAAGCTTTTTAGAAGTTTTCTTTATAATTCTTCGCTAGCGCAAGCTGAGCCAGGGGCTTGGGGGAAATCCACCAAGCCCCCAAAGGGCCAATTTTTCCCACACCCCTCATTCCTAGTGCCTTATTCACTTTCTTGTGTGTTGGATGCTTCTTATGCCTATCACAGTTCTTACCCTTTAGGGTCTCGGGAAAGCTGCCCTGATCTTGGGAGACATGGGAGGGGTGGGAAGACATTGCTGCTGTTGTGTCTAGGAGAGTTTATATTTGGGGTCAGCTGGCAGGTGGGGTTCTGAAATGCAATCCCAGCTCTTCTTTTTCCCCATGGACCTGGATGTCTAGATTTGTCAGTTGTGTGGTCTGGAGCATTTCGACCTCCTGTGTGTACCACAACACAGAGAATTGTCTGTGCAGTTTAATTAAATGCTGAAGCATAGCATGACCCCATAAAGTAATCCAAATACATATCAGTCCTACAACTTTTAATATGTCTAGCAAATAAGGAGAGCAGAGCGCTCCAATGGCCTTCTTATTGCCAATGTTGTGCGAAAATAATAAATAAGCTTTTCCGAAAGCTTGGAAAAAGTGAGAGGGTTGGGTTTTGGGGGGAGGGGGTTGTTTGTTTTTTGCCAGATCTTAGCATTATCTCAGGCTAAGAAGGAGGGTGATAAATTTGTGAGGATACTCACGAGACAACCCACTTGATTGCAATCTGGCCTCGCTCTTAAAGAAAACACAGTCCTGTTCTCATCAGGCAACAGGCCTGTGGAAGTGAATAGAACTTAAATCATGGCACTTTGTTACATTTGAAAAGCTTGCAGGGATCGGGGGCGGCAGGGGGCTAGGCCTGAGAAATGAACGCTGGAAGAAATGCAACAAAGAGAGAACTCAACGGGGTCAAAAGTTATAATGTTGAGATAACGCCATCCATATCGCTGCATTTCAAAACAATCTGCAGGCTGCAGCTGTACTTGATGTCCCACAGAATATTCCCTCCCCCCCCCCCCCAGTGTTGGGGAAGTGGCTAGGAGGGTCCAGGTCATTCTGGAAGGTGAAAGCAGAGCCTTTGGGTCAGACGGCTCTGGGGAGACAGATGGCACATTCAAAGCATTTATGAAACGCCCACCCAGCCTTGTGCGCCTCATAAAAACACTGTGGTCACCACGAAAGAGCAGACTCTCGCCAACCATTACGGTTTTGAAGATAACCACAGTTAATTCCTTTACACTGGCCACACCATAGTGTGGGAACTGCTGACAAGTACTGCTTTAGCTGTAAATGATGATCATAGCTCTTGGCTATAGTTCATTTGAAACAAAACAAAACTGGAGAACGTTATCATGGCTATTCAGTGTTCACCAAACAAATGACGTGTCAAGAAAAGGATAACACCACGGTATCATCACTAACCCCAAATAATGTGTATGTATCGTTATATACGTACGAGCAATGTTTATCCCTTATTGTTCACCACAATTCAAAGGGTCCGTTTCTTCATGCCCTGATTCCAGCAGCACTCCAAGTTTGCTTTCCGTTATCTGTATGTCAATAGGCAGACGTCACTGAGGGCTAAGGGGCAGGATTAAAGCGCAATAAATAAAGCAAAATCTATTTGCAGAGTCAAAACTGACTTGGGATAATATTTTAGGACACTTGCTAACAGTGCAGAGAGATGAATGAGGTATCAAATGAAAGCACTGAGTGCAGCGATTTGGAGGAAAACAGTGCATTTGCCAGTTTCCCGCAAAAAGAAACCATACAAAAGAAAACATCAAACTAAAGGCGGCCTGCAGGCCTTGATACTTCCTCTGTAGCTCTTGGCTAGGAGAGCGCTGTATTGGTTTGATAGAAATGAGCCCTCCATAGCCATTCGCTTGGGTGCAGAGAGACTGGGGCTGTTCACACAACACGCTAACCCACACTCAGTGGCTGAGTGTGGGTTATTTTGAAGCATGGCTTGTTTGTTGAACAGTGGTCTGAATGCAGCACATTTTCTGCAGGGTGGTTTTCGTGTTGTCTGGACAGAACCAGGGTGGCTTGTTCACTGTGCAGGGTGGCTTGTTAACCACCCTGAACATCCCAGCAACAAACCATGGATTCTCAAGGTGGCTTGTTGAGAAAAAGTAAGCCACACTGCATAGTTAACAAGCCACTCTGGCTGCATTCAGACGACATGCTAACCCATGGTTCAACGAACAACCCACAGTGCAAAACAACCCACACTCAACCACTGAGTGTGGGTTAGTACGTTGTGTGAACAGCCTCATTATGAACCTGCCTGAGTATTGAGATTTGCAGGAAAGGTCCTTTAGAGGACGCCATTACCTGAAGAGGCCTGTTTGTTGCACATGCATGATAAGGATTTCAAAAGATGGCAGCAAGACCATTAACAGATTTTTTTTAAAGTGTTGGTGTGCTTTCTAGATCCTAGCACTGCTGCTGCTCTCTGCTTTTGGTTTTACTTTGATTTTATAATATGGGTGCTTTTAATTAAAATTTACATTATTTTATCATTTTTAATCAATTTTATCTTTATAACTTTGTTTTGGGAACCACTAACAAAACTGGGCAGTACAGAAATGCAAACCAACCAACACTGAGCTGAGCTGACTTGAACACTGTATATTTGTATCATAATTTATGATTTTCCCCAGCATGTCTTTTGTAATATAAGATGAGGAAGCAAGATCTACGATCGAAATAGTGTTCTCTTGGAAAGGAAATCCTTCATTCTGGTTGTTGTTATTTAACAACTTGGTGTAATACCCCAGCAAATATATTTATCACCTACAGTTTTTGATATACATGGAAACAAACAAACAACACAAGGTCCCACCAATAACAGGGCAAGAAGCAGAGGCGCGTTCTATGATGAAGCCATTTCATCTAGTATTTCACCTCGCTTTTAACTGCGGTAAGAAAAAGCAAAAACTTTACAACACCACCTGCTGTTCTGCTGCTTTTGACCTGACCCCTTTCCACTTCTCTTGTTATTATAAACAGTGAGCCCTTTAAGTGAGAGCTGTTTAAAGGATAGGAGTCCCTAAGTGTTCCTTCCTGGAACCCAGATGCAGCAGGAGACGATAGGCTTTTTGATCTTTATTTTATGAGCGTCTGATGAATTGCCTCTGGCACCTGGCAACTGAAATTTCACTATCTGGAAACGTCCCCTTATGTCAAACAATGTGGCAAATCTTAGAGTATGAGTTACAAATGCTGAGCTAAAATAAAATAATAACAAAACCAAGTGCAAGGTAAATACAACTTTAACCAAGGAAAGAAAAGAAAAGGCCATATTACTACGGATGGACATATATTCAGCCCGATTGCACGTGTAGGTCCTGACCCAGAGGTCCTTGCCCTTGTGTTAGTTGGTGTCCACATACCGTGGCACTGCCCATGTGAGGCTTGCTGCTTTTAACGTTTCATAACTAATTGTAGCAGGGATCCTGTACCCAATTGCCTGGAAGTAAGCCCCATTTAATTCAGTGGAATTTACTCCTGTGTAGATGTTTATTTCGAGATATATCAAAAAATGCAGGGATAAACATATTTGCTGAGGTATTACATCATCTTGTTAGACAAGTTCCTTTCTAAGAGGGATCCTAGTTAGATCATAGACCTTACTTCCTCATTTTTTTATTACAAAAGACATACTTGGAAAAACCTTAAGGCATGATGCAAATATACATGTGTAGAACTGTGTGATAATTTAATGAATCAATTGCATTGAAATGATTTTAATTTTCCAAAACCTGAGTGCACACTCCTTTTTTGGTCCCGAAGGAAGAGCACAAGTGCTTTTTAGTAGGGCTTCAAGCTTTAATTAGTTCCCTTAATAGATTAATTGTCTTAGACTTGCTGCAGGGATACAGACATTCATTTAAAAAGCCTGCACAGGAAGAGCTCAAAGATACAACAGCACAGGGAATCTATATTGGGGTAGCCACACCATTGCAGTGATGATACCTACCATTGGTAGAACCCTTCTGCCTTTGGGAACTGACTTGTGCAAGGAGAAAATCTAGGCAGAGCTAGGGGAAGAGGCTGGGGAGAAGTGGAGCTTAGTCTGGAAGATGGAGGAATAACATTTGCCTTCTCAGATTCATCAGAGCCCTAATCTCAAATACCCACCAGGGATCTCAACTCCACTGCGGCAAACGGATCGGCAATGCTAGCATCCATGCACGTAAACAAAGGAGGATAGAGTGGCCAGGTGTCCTCTTTTAAAGAAGCCAATCCTCTGTTTGAAGGGCTGCCAGAGGACTGTCCTCTCTTTTGAAGGTGTTTTCTATTCGAAGGCCTGTCAGGTAGGGTGACCATATGAAAAGGAGGACAGGGCTCCTGTATCTTTAACAGTTGCACAGAAAAGGAAAATTCAGCAGGTGTCATTTGTATATATGGAGAACCTGGTGAAATTCCCTCTTCATCACAACAGTTAAAGGTGCAGGAGCTATACTAGAGTGACCAGATTTAAAAGAGGGCAGTGCGATAATGCCAATAATAATAATAATAATAATAATAATAATAATAATAATAATAATAATAATAATTTTACAGTATTTCTTACCTGCCTCTCCATTTTGATCGAGGTGGGGAACAGCAGTAAGTACAACCTGCCCGGACCGTAAGGTCATCCTCAGGGGTCCTTCTCCGCGAGCCCCTGCCAAAGGAAGTGAGGCAGGTGGCTACCAGGAGGAGGGCCTTCTCTGCTGTGGAATGAGCTCCCTAAGGAGGTTCGCTTGGCACCTACATTATATGCCTTTAGATGCCAGGTGAAGACCTTTTTATTCTCCCAGCATTTTAACAGTCTATAAATAAATTTTAACTTGGTGTTTTAAATTTGTAATTTTGCATTGCTGCTGTTTTTATCTGGTTGAGCTTTTATATTGTATTTTATATTATGGTTTTATACTGTTGTTTTACACTTTGAATGTTTTTAATTTTTGTGAGCCGTCCAGAGAGCTCCAGCTATTGGGCGGTATAGAAATGTAATTAATAAATAAAGAAATAAAATAAAATAAATACACTCTCTCAAACTTCCAGATCTGCCCATTGATCCCCAAAAGGTTGGGAATGCTGGCCTAACAAGCCTCATTCATTTCAAGGGGTCTACTCTAAGTAGGGCTGCAACCCTCTGTCCTCGTACCAACATGCATCTTTTCTTGACTCGTCTGTAAATCGCATCCCTCCACAGGCTAGGTTTTAGCAAATCCAATTAAATTTTGAGACCAGACCACACTCAGGCAACAAACCCCAAACTAGCTGGCATTCCTTTGGTTGACACATGTACATATCATATTCTTATATGCCAATGGAACATTTGCAAGCTTAACAGATAAGGATCCTGGCTGCTTCTCTACAGCTCTCAAGGCATGTTCCATGGTTTGGATAATGCATTCTGCCAAACCATTTGTGACTGGCTGATGTGGTGCAGATGTCATATGTTGGAAACCATGAAGATTTGGAATTCTGCTAATACAAACCGAGGATCATTTTCCATTATAGTTTATACAGGCCAACCTGTTCAAGAAAAAGGGCTTCAAAGAGCTTGTATGGTGCTCACTGCAGTTGCAGAAGATATACAGAATATTTTAGGGTTCAACGAAGTGTTCCCCCACTCCCCACTGAATTCTTTTTCCAATTGAAGGTTGAGTTGAGAAATTTGGGGACAGTGTGTGCGTGTGTGCGTGTGTGTGTGTGCGCGCGCCTCCTCCTCCTCCTTATCATTATTATTATTATTATTATTATTATTATTATTATTATTATTTATATAGCACCAACAATGTACTTGGTGCTGTACAGAATATACAAATAAAACAGCAATAAAACAGCAATCCTTAATATATGTAGTTTGTATGAAGTGATCCATGAATTTTTTTCCAATTTCTTCCTTTAAAGCAAAACAAAACATTAAAGATAAGAGCCGCTCCAAATGGATAGCTGATGATGCAGCACTGTTCTCAGTGCATTCTGTGGGGAGGAGGATATGTACGGCTTCAGCCATATTCTTCACTCCCACCCCCAGCAATGTGATAGATCTTACATTTAACAAACTTTTTTTTTTTTTAAAAAAAAGGGGGGGGGAATTGAGCCCTTGACCACCTTGTATTAACTGTAAATGTACTGAATACTTCATGCCAGAATTTTCTAAAAAAGAGAAAACGCATCACCCCACCAAAGAACACATATTTGCATAAAAATGCATATGCTAATTTGTGCATATGGATGTAAATTTAGAAACAATACTTATAATTTAAATATATAGTACATCTAATCAGAGTGTGGAAGACAGTGACCAGGTGACCTTTGTGCCTTGTTCAGTCTGCTGCCAGGTGTGTGGGTTCTTTATCTCCAAACCAGACCTCAACTTGGCAGCCCTTCAAATAGAGGATGCCCTCAAAAGAGAGAACAACCCCCTGGTATCCTTTCAAATAGAGGACTGTCTTCTGTAAACAAGGACACATAGCCACCCTATGAAAGTTATACCTAAGAATGGGCCTGTTGAAACTAGGAACTGTTGGCCAGTTCCCTAGTCAAAGCTGAGCAAAAACCACCCATGTTTTCTCTTCACTAACAGACCGAAACATTTTGGATTAATTGTTCAATCTATTCCCATTGATTCCTGGCCACCATACATATCTCCTGGCCTCTGGCCTCATTCTGACTGTGCCAATATAACCCACATGCGGTGCTTCTAGAATTTTGGTCGGTATAATTTTTGGAATTATTGCATAATTTTGGCAGCCTCGGGACAACTGTGACTTTATTTCTGTGGTGGAAAAATGGTTTCCATACTTTCTACTGCATATTTTCCCCCCAGCCCTTCAAAGTAGTTTTGTTGTATACTTCTGTTAGCCTGAGAACTTTGCCTTTCTCTTGCTTCAGTACTGTTGGCACGACAGGTGAAATACTGATTTCTGTGATGTTAAATACCTTGACCACATTTAGTTCTTCCTGGTGGCTTGCCCCACTGCCAACCTCCAGTAATGGCAATAGTGAGACGCTATCTGCATTGCAGTATTTGGCAGTCCCTTTAAATTTAACATCATTATTATGAACCTCTAAGAACATGGGCCATTTTTGTATATAGGGAGCAGCATGGTGCTTGTGCACTGCTCAGTTACACATGTTTAATGTGGGTGCTGTACATGTAGCCCAGTAGTGTGATGTGGGAGTATCATTACCCATGAAAAAAAATTCTTATGTGTACCATAGCAGCCATTTTCAATACCAATAACTGCTTCAGTTATTGCATTCCCTTAACCATTTTTTGGTTAAGCAGCATGGTTTAGCGTGTTGTCTGAACCAGGCCAATGCCTGATTAGGGCAGGAGGCATAATTCACTGGTGGAGCACATTCATTGCATGCAGATGGGCTCAGCTGCCATGCAAACATCCAATCCATAGCAACCTCAAGAAAAGGATTTCAGATTGGGAAAGGCTTTGCTGCCTGATATCCTGGTGAGGCAGCTTCCCCAACTCAGTGCCATCCAGATGTTTCGGAGTTCAGCTTCCACTAGTCCCAGCCATCAGGGTCAATGATCAGGAATGCTGGGTGATGACACCCTAAAACATCTGTAGAGCATCAGATTGGGGAAGGCTGGAGCAGACAACCTTGGGTCAATGGTTTGAGCAGCATAAGGGAGCACAATATATCCATTCTGGAAATGTATGTGATAGGATTTAATAATGACATAACCGCACCCCCATCAACAATGTTATCACCACTCAAAAAATGGTGAAGCCTGAAGGCTTACAGGAACATGATGCTTCCCCCCTATTTATTTATTTATTTATTTATTTATTTTTGCTTGTCCTTGACTCACCTATACCTAGCTTTCAAGAAGTCGCTGAAAATAAGAACCAGGGAACACATGGTGAGATGAGATCAAGCCTTTGAAATTCTGGGCTGCACTCAGCATGAAGTTCGTATCATAATTCTTTTTCAGTGCCACCTTTTGAATCTCCGATTTGGCAAAGCACAAGAGAGCCTTCCTTCCTCTCCTCTCTTGTGTTCCTTTTGCCTTGAATGCCAAGAAACGCTCCCCCACTGGCAGTTTGGTGATGTGGTATGTGAATTAAAAATATAGCTGAAAGGTTTGACATGCTATGCAAATTAAAGCTGCCTGAGTTTTTCTCTCCCACCCACCCGAGCACACACCTTTTCCTTTCTTTTATGGATAATTATTCTGTGCTATTTCCACAGGCCTAATGATGAAAGACAAATTTCAGAACTCACACGTGCACTATTTTCCCTAGTGGTGGAAGCACAAGCGGTACATCTAGGTGCCAAGTTCAAGCAAAGTGCAGTGTCATTATTATTATTATTATTATTATCCCCCCCCTCTTTGGATTCAATGTCGGTGCGACCTATCGGGTGACTATGATATATGATAAGGGGGAGGGGAATTGCAGCCAAATTTGGCCATGTTCAAAGCTAGGTGCTAGTGAAAGGAAGGGATGGAAAATAAGCACTAATGGATTAATGTTCCATGATAAATGTTTTACTATAAAAGCTAGTGAGTGATTAGATAATTCTTGCTTCCAAAAGTAGGATTTAAATATTTCTGTCTGGCATGCTACCAAAATAAATAAATCACTTTACTATCTAATATATATACATATATATATATATATATATATATATATATATATATATATATGTATATGAGAGCAGGGTAAAAAGTCTGTATTTTCTTTTATACAGTAGGTGTTAGAAATGCTGACAGCCACAACAGCTTACTGTTTGGAGTTGCTCTGGTGCATGTAAAAGGAAGAGACGTGATTATACCAATTCTGCTCATCCAAACCGTTAGCTGGACTCAGCCTGCCTACCTGTCTGACTGGCTTTTCTTTGCTAAATAGAACAGATTACAACCTGGAAAATTAACAGTCTTTTCATCCCTCCTTCTCTAAGCCCCATTACAAAAATGAACTTTCCAACCAAAGCAGGGCTGACTGTACCCAACTGGCAGCTCCCTCGGAAAGACATTTCGCTGCCTGAGGTGGAACGGTGAATGGTGGCTGCTCCCCAAGTCAAGTTGCAGAGCCTCCAAGGCCAGCAAAGTCATTATGGCAGCCACCACAATAGCCACTCTTCCTCCGTTGGAGTAAAAATACAATAATAAATAGCTAACACTTTGCTGCTCTCTCATGACACACAAAATTAACTGCCTGAGGTAACTGCCTCACTCAGCCTGGTGGTAGGGCCAGCCCTGCATGACTGAGGCATGGCTGGCATAAAGGCCTGGTAAGGCCTGTGGTTTAGATACAGACCACAACTCGCAGTGGCAAAGAGACCAAATGTCCACAGAGAGTATGAGAGATAAAAGAAGTTCCCCAGGATTAGAGATCATGTCGTGCAATGCATATTGGAAGGGGCCTATAAGGCCATTGAGTCCAACCTCCTGCTCAATGCCTGTCTGTCAGGAACCTTAAGGCATTCCTGACAGACAGCTGTCCAGTTGCCTCTTGAAGGCCTCTAGCGTGGGAGAGCCCATGACCTCCCTAGGTAATTGGTTCCATTGTTGTACTGCTCTTACAGTCAGAAAATTTTTCCTGATATCCCGCTGGAACCTGGCTTCCTCTAACTTCGGGTGACCATATGAAAAGGAGGACAGGGCTCCTGTATCTTTAACAGTTGCATAGAAAAGGGAATTTCGGCAGGTGTCATTTGTATGCATGTCGCACCTGGTGAAATTCCCTCTTCATCACAACAGTTAACAGTTGGAGCTATACTGTGACCAGATTTAAAAGAGGGCAGGACACCTGCAGCTTTAACAGTTTTAGCTCTATTAAATTTAGCTCTATTAAATTTCATTTTGTTGTTTTCAGCCCAGCACTCCAGCCTATCAAGATCACTTTGGAGTTTGCTTCTGTCTTCCAGGGTATTAGCTATCCCACCCAATTTTGTGTCATCTGTAAATTTGATAAGCGTTCCCTGAACCTCCTCATCCAATTCATTAATAAAAATGTTGAAGAACACTGGGCCCAGCACTGAGCCCTGCGGTACCCCACTCATTACCTCCCCCCAGTTTGAGAAGGTACCCTTGATTAGCACTCTTTGAGTCTGATTCTGTAGCCAACTGTGGATCCATCTAATAGTTGTTCCATCCAGCCCACTTTTAACTAGTTTGCTGATCAGGATGTCATGTGGTACAATACTGAAGTCTATGCAGAAAGGCCCACAAAGCTTCAGGTTTGAGCAACATTTTCATATCATTACCCAGCAATCAATTGCTCCTCATTGTCTGAAAATTAAGTATGTGAAAGGGGATGACAGCGGGAATCGGGACTATCAGGCATTGAGTTGTTTTACTATGGATCCAGTATCACAGGGGAGGTAAATTCTCATGCCTCCCTTAAGAATGTGGCAATGACAATAGTAATGACATTTAGTTTAGAGTTTTCTTCCTTTAAAAAAAATCTTTAAGAACACTGACTCAATAGAATGCTACTATAAGCGGTTTGGCCAATACAGGGATGTAAATTACCTTTGCACTTTGTAATAGAGTCAGCACTATGACAGGAACTCACACATCACTCAGTTTGCAAAGCATAATAAGAAAGAGGGAAATCAGGAAAGGGGGGGGGCATGAGCTCACGCTACAGCTATGTGCGATCCGGACAGAAGATTTATGACAAAAGCTGACTTATAATATTAAAGGGTATAAACAGCTTCATACTGTTGTACTTTCATATAACTTTGCATTGATCCTGCAGTAAGTGTAGTGTGAAGTCTGGGAAAGGTTGATTGAATGTGAAACTCTTTGCTTTCTTAGCAAGTGCCATAAAACCAAACTCATATTTATGTGGCAGAGGAACAGCTTTGGAGGTTAGGTTTAATATTGACGTGGGTGCATGAATGGAAGCTTGTCTCGTATAGCAGCTGCTTAAAGGGTTTATATCTAAGCACAAGTACCGCAAAAATTAGTCAGGTCTGTGAATAAGGATTAGAGAAACAAAATAATACTTAGGCTGCCATCCCATGAGGTAGGTTTTTCCACTTTTAGTGGTGATAAAGGAACCCAGTGTGTGCGTATGTGTGTGAAGAGCTCCATCTGCCACAGCTAACAGGGAAAGCTCCATGACTTTACAGAGAGAACCATGGATAGCAATCTCATGGCAGAGATAAAACTACTTCCTCCTTTTTGGGGGGAGAACGTTTTTGCAATGCCAAAACTTCCTGTCTCTGTTCAGCAGTTTTTCAGCCCTCCCTGCAAAAATGTTTGCTTTTTTTTTAAAAAAAAAATTATCCAGTTGCCCTTGATGATGTAATTGTGCTGGCCAGTCCTCTCCAACCAGGTGCCATCCAGATGTTTGGGAGTTCAATTCCCATCAACCCCAACCAGTATGGCCAATGGTCAAGAAAAAAGGGAATTGTAGTCCAAAATAACTGAAGGGCACCACGTTGTGGAAGGCTGGTGTGGTCACACTGATTTGGCTGATGGGATTGTATTTATTGAAGTCCAGAGACAAAATCATGTCAGATCCCAAAACTGAAGGTGGGTTATATTGAGTCCTTCCTTTTCCACCTGATTTCTTTTTCTTAACATGTGGTTGGAGGTATACGGAACTGAATGGTCTGAAGGGGCCGAGCCACATGTGATGGATTCTTGTGACACTATGCCACCACTCTTCAACAGTGAAAACCATGTTGGAAGCATTATGGCACCAATGTCCCCCTTTCTCAGCCTGACTATATATTCCAGAGGGGTAGCCCTGTTAAATCTGCTCTGCAGAAACAACAGAGTCTTCTGGCACCTTAAAGGCTAACATATATTTAGTATGACATATGTTTTCATGGACCAGAAACTACTACATCAGATGCAAAGAATGCCACCCTAAACTGGTGAATATATATACACATCAGGATAGGGCACAGGTGGGCAACCAGAGAGCCACGTGTGTCCCTCGGGAGTCTCTCTTGTGGCCTGTCAGTGTCCTAACTGTTCCCCAAATTCTGTGTGTGTCCTCACCCCCCACTTCTGTTGCTGCTGCACCTTTATACCTATACATCTGGCCCACTGAGGCCTAAAATTATTGTTCTATCATGCCATATGCTGTGGATTCTCTCCCCATAACATGCTTGAGAGAGAAACCATGGTCTACAGCCCACTAGAGCAATGAAATATGATGTAGCCCCTTGTAGTTTCTCTCTCAAGAATATTATTCTTGAGAGAAACCATAGAGTAAGATAGGCTAGAGTAGCCATCTCTCCTCTCTCACCTAGGGAGAAGGAGCATAACGGTGTGAGGGAATTTACTCTTACTTCCCCCTTCCAAGTGCCTCATGTCGAACCTGCCATAGGGGGAGGTAAGGGGCAGTATGTATGTGTGAGAGAAAGGGAGGGAGCAGGGGGTGGGGAATCCAGGCCTTACCACCACTGGCTCTGGCCACACCTAATGTCAGCATGTGGCCGATGGGGGCAGGAAGTTTGGCCATCCCAGGAGAAATAAATAGGAATGAGTTCAGAGGGGACTGAAATACTTATGCTAAAGCTTAGATGTACGTATGTATGTAGGTAAAATAATTATAATGACCATTCCCAAAGTAGTGTTGATAAACGTCTTGATCACAGATCTACAGCAGGCCCTTGATACAACTGCATCTGTTCTGTTTTGCCAGACAGAAGATACTTCCAGGCAGAGAGCTCCTAGCTCTAATAACCAGAAGGCATTATGCAGTTGCTGTATTTTTTCTTCCTTAATGGATTTCCTGGGTAAAAGAAAAAGATGGAAGAAGTGATGGGAAAACATGGGAGGAAGATGATGAGTGGAAGATAACACATTTAAACCCCCGCCCTCATAAAATTCTGTGGATGAGGCAGGGCAATGACATCATAAAAGCCTTACCTCGAAGCACTCAGAAACTCACATTTTAAGGATTTACATAAGACATTTAAATGAGACTATAATACCCATCCAATGGTGTGAAAAAACGGACCAACAAGGTCAGATAATAATCTACTACAGAACAGAGCTAGGAGAGAAAATGACAACCAGTTGTTGCCAGGTATAGCTCCCAGATAAAACAACTGCAATGTATATCAAGGATCTCTAGCCTATTCTGGACAATGATTCCAGAACATCATACACGCAGGTGAGCTCCACTTACCATCTCTCAGGCCCTGCCCTAGGCTGTTTTGTGCTGCTTCCTGCTGTGAGGGACACCACCATTGTTGGCAGAGTCAATAGAAGAAGTGTAGTGGGGGCTTGGACACTTAAGAAGAACAATTTGATGAAAATCGAATCTTTAGAAATGTGGATACACCGACCTATGCTGAAGATACCGTGGACTGACCGAGTAACAAATGAGGATGTATTACATAGGATAAGCAAGCGAACAAAATTAATAAATGCCATCAAAAGAAGATTACAATTGGTCATATTATCTGAGGAGAAAACTTCACCATAGTCCAATTTATTATACAAGGGAAAATTGAAGGAAACAGATCAGTGGGAAGAAATCACTGAGTTTAGGCACTGATCTAGGTTTTGCAGAGCCTCTCTTAATTCAGATGTCACAGGGAGATAGAGCTGTGTGTCATCAGTGAGCTGATGGCATTTTGCTCCAGATCCCCTAATGACGACCTCAAAGGCTTCATATAGATGTTAAACAACATTGGGAACAAGGTGGTGCCCTGTGGTACCCCATAGCTGAATTGCCATGGGGGCGAGAAATGATCACCCAATGTTACTCTCTGAAATTGACCCTGCAAGTAGGACCACAACTACCAGTGCCTCCAATGCCCATCCCACAGAGTCAGTCAAGGAGGATACCATGGTCAACGATATCAAAAGCTGATGAGAGATCAAGTGGAATTAACAGGGTTGCACTCCTCTCTCTCTCTCTCAAGGTCATCAGGGTGACCAAGGGTGATCCAGTCCCATATCCAGGTTGAAACCCAGATTGAAATGGGTCTAGTCCAAGAGTGCCTGCAGTTGTTCCACCATGACCCTGTCCATGAGGACATTTACAAATGTTAGTATTTTTTGTGCCTTTAGAAATGTGACATACTGCAGCATTGTTGGTGTGTTACTCTAAAGAAAAAAGATGCCCCTGGTCATTTTCTTTCTAGGTGGATATCATAGCTTCTCTGTATTTGGGTTTCATCTGTGTGCTTACACAGGTGGATTGGCATCTCCCATAGTAATTTATTTATTTGTTTGTTTGTGTAAACAGTTTATATGCCACCCTCCAATGTAAAAACATCCCTAGGGTGCGTACAAGGTAAATCTAAAACAAACAAAACAAAAATCCAAGAATAATAAAACAATAATAAAGAGGCCAAAATGAAATGGTAGCAATAAATAAAATCCACATCTATCACAGATTAAAAGCCTGGGAGAAAAGAAAGGGTATTTACATGGCATCAACACCACAACAGTGAAGGTGCCGGGTGAGTCTCTCTGGGGGGAAAAATCCACTAATAGGGGGACACAACTGAGAAGACCCTCTCTCCCCAATTCCCCTTCACCTGATTTCAAATGCCAGAGATTCCTGGAGGAAGGGATCTGGAGATTATCGGAAAAGTAGTAGGGGCAAACTCATATTGGAGTAGGTGATGGTATGTGTGTGTGTAATTATAGATTAAAAATATATCTGTATTGGCTACTTATTAGCTACCGAGCCATGTTCAAGCTCTTGCTGTTGGCATATGAAGCCCTGAATTACTTGGGACCAGGTTACCTGGTAGATTGTCTTGCCTGATATTAACCTGTGTGATCATTAAGATAATTGGAGGAGGCTTTGCTGGTCATACCATGACCTGCAGATTGCCATTTTGCAGCAACCTCGTCCACACCTTCTCTGTGGTGGCACCCACCATACAGAATGCCGTCACCCCTGCAGGCCCGGTGCTGCCATAGAGGCAACTCAGGTGGCCGCCTAGAGCGCCAAGCAAACAAGGGCGCCGAACAGCGTACCCGGAAGCTGCTCTCCTAAAGCGGCTTCCGGGTGTGCTGTTCCAAAGCTGCCACCCCAGCCTCCGCCCAACCCCAGCGTCCTGGCTCCTTCGAAGCCAGGATGCTGGGGTTGGAGGCGGAGGCTTCAGTACGGCGCGCCAGGAAGCCACTTCCAGGCGCGCCCCTTCAAAGCCTCTGCCCCGCCCCCAACCCCAGCATCCTGGCTTCAAAGCTGGGAGTGGGAGGGAGCGGGCGGTGAGTGGGCGAACAAGGGGGGAGCCGTAGTGGTGAGTGAGCGAGCGGGGGTGGCGGGCGAGCGATGGGGGGAGCCAGAGCGTGTGAGCGAGGGGGGAGCTGGAGCGGCGGGCGGGGGTGGCGGGCGGGAGGGCGGGCAAGCGGGCGGGTGGGAGCAGTGAGTGAGCGAGCGGGTGGGCAGGCAAGTGAGGGGGCGGTGAGTGAGCGAGCGGGGGCGGCGGCTTCAAAACGCGCCTGTCTAGGGTGCAATATAGTCTGGCTCCGGCCCTGCCCCCCTGGTGTCTGGGAGGTGTCAACTCTGACTTGGCAGTTAAAGCCCCATCACTTTACCCAGGCCTTTCCTGATTGGTTATACTGCACAGATCATTTGTTAAGCATGTGGTTGTGAGTACTTGGTTTGAATGGTATTTATCATGATGTATTTTAATGTATTTCATACTTCTTTGTAATCCACTTGCAGATATTTTGTTCGAATACAGCAAGCGGTATATAAATCTATTGCATAAATAAATCACTCCTAGGGCTAAAAAGTAAGCCCTATCCTTGTCTTCTACAGATGACGGATAAGTTGCCTTTTCTATCCCTTTCCCATCCCATTGTTGTTAATGAGTGCACAAAAGTGCACAATAATAGGTCTTCCAGATGCTGCATTGTTGGAAACTTGTGCAAAGCCCTCCCTCTGCCTCAGAATGGAGGGCAGTCTGACCAGGCCCCTCCAGGCCTTTCTTCCAGCCGTGGGACTGAACTGCACCGGTGATTCTTGGCCAACGGCCAGAGTTTCACCCAAAGTAATTATACTCTCTTATTGTTTGACACAAGAGCAGAGGGAAAGTATGGAAAACATCAGCCCTCTTTTTTATGTCAGACCAAAAAGGTTGGAGCAGATGTTTTTAAGTAAACATGGGCTCTTGTTATGCATTTTTGAGAAGTCAAGAGGAACCTTTATTTTATTTTATTTTAATTCAGAAGCCAGAGTAGCCTGTAGATTTAAAGGCGTTTTAAACACTGTACTTTCCCATAAAGCTATAAAGCGCTGGCAAGCAGGCTCAGCAGCCAATCACTGAGGAATGAACCTGAACATGGTATAACTCAGATCCCCAATAAAAATGTCAGACTGAAATCAGAAGTGGGTAGTTTTACAATCTTGAATGGAGCATTTTTAATTGCTTTCCAATGGAGAACTTAATATTATAGGTTTTTTTTAAAAAAATAAAATAAAATCCACACACACCAACTGATACAAATCTATTCTGCTATCTTACGTATCTCAACCTGACTGTTGTTACAACTGTGGAAATGGAGGATTTGAACGTCTTTTCTCTGGCGCTGCAATTTCCACACTGTTTTATAGGGGTGATATTAAAAGTGGACAAAATAGATTTTGCTCCCTCCATTAAAAAGGCAAGCAATAAAATATTACAATGAGATAAAAATAAATAAGATCACCTCCTAGACATAGATTAGTCTGTACGGTGTGCGCACATGGGCAATTTGCTCTTTGAAGCAGGTGTGACAGGTCCGGACCATTGATTTGACATTTTACAACCCATGGAGTAATATGTGTAGCCAAATGCCAGATTTAAAAAGAAAAAAGGAACAATTGATTTTTTTCCATTCTGCTACTATATTTTCATATTAGATGCATTTTCTTTTATGCAACATTTCTCTTTTATTTATCTAGTTTGGTCTGTGGCATTAGCTGTGTGTTTTTCTAAAGACTTAATTTTGCCTGAATAGCATTTGCCATTGTTGTCCTGCTCCTAGAAGCTAAACTGCATGAGGGTCTCCTACACCCCGTCCCCAACCATTGTAATGCTGGCTCACTTGTGCGGCACACAACACCACCCAAACTGTTCTCCTGTAAGAAATTGCATCCTGGATTTCTTCAGATTGCTTTTATCATGCTTTCCCCCTGCCTTGCTATTTCCATGCATTTATAAATTTTGGTGTATGCTAACCTCACGGCAGTGTAAGTTATCCTAGTAGGAGTGCCTTCAGCCTACAGAACTAGGGTGACCACATGGGAAGGAGGACTGGACTCCTGTATCTTTAACAGTTGTATAGAAAAGAGAATTTCAGCAGGTGTCATTTGTATGCACGCACCCCCTGGTGAAATTCCCTCTTCAACACAACAGTTAAAGCTGCAGGAGCTCTGCCCTCTTTTGTATCTGGTCACCCTAGTATAGCTAGAGTGACACCTGCTGAAATTCCTTTTTCTATACAACTGTTAAAGATACAGAAGCCCTGTCCTCCTTTTCATATGGTCACCCTATAGAGAACCAGTTCAGCAAACTTTCTTTTCACCTTCCACCTTCAATGAGGGGCAGAGGGGAGGTGTGTGTGTGTGTGGGAGACGATCTACAGGGAGGAAATAGGGTCCTGTCTTTTTGCTGACTGTTGTTGATGGCAGAGCATCATCAGCCATTTAATGTTTTTGTGTGCAGTATTTGCCAATGCATACCTACAGAGCTTTGCATCTGCAAATAACATATTTCCCCCCATTAAAATGGTCCTGCATAGATATGGAGCTTGGTGGGTGCACATTGAAAAATACTGTAAAGGTGCAGCGTCAGCCATTATATATCGCTTGGAGAAGGAGAAGTTTTCCATTCTCTCTTCCCATGAAAGGATTCCCTACTCCTCCTTTCTCTTTTACTGTCTCTCTTTCTCTGCTTTGCTAGAGAGTGATATCAATGCTACTTCTCTGCAATCACCCCCCCTTTAAAAAAAGAAGAAGTTTGGAACGTCTTTCCAAGCCTTTCCAATTACCCCCTCTTTTCTTTTCTTTGGTGCACAACACTACTAGCCAACAACCCAATGTCTACTCAGAAGTGAGTCACATTGACTCCAGTGGTGTTTACTCCTGGGTAAGGAGGGCTTACACAACATAAAAACAAACAAACAAACAAAAGCCCTGAGGCATCAGGGTCCATGTTACAACTGCCCCTCCCACATCTAGTGCAATGCAAGCACTACAAAGTGACAAGTGGCACATATTTCCATTAAAAAAAATGACACAACTCCACTCATGTGACCTTTCAAATTCCTACCACAATTTAAAACTCTATGCACTGGTGTGTGAGACTTGAACACATTACAAATGCAGCAGATCTTGCGCTGTATTCATTAACATGTGTCCACTGTGTCCTGGTTCATCTGTGAGCAGTTTCAATTTATTTTGTCTTAAAATGATGAACATTAATCAACTAGGGTGAACTTTCCTCTCTAAGGCCTTAGCTACACCAGCGGTTATCCCGGGCTGATACCTGGGATCGCCCCTGTGCGTCCAGATGACATACAGGGGATCCCGGGATCAGGGAGGAATCATCTCTCCCTGGTCCCGGGATGCAGCCCTACACTTTGGGCCCGGTTTTTCCCACAGTCTCAGGCTGAGCCCGAGACTGTGAGTGTGTGGCCCGTTTCTGTGGCTTTTCCCGGCTCTGCACGATTACTTGTGTGGAGCCGGGAGCTGCGCACGGGGCGCAGCACTCCTCAGGAGAGCTGCACCCATCAGGGCTGGGGGGGGGGAGCGGGGAAATGATTTTTTTTTAAAAAAACCCTACCTTTAGTCACTCGAATGCTTGTGCGCAGCCGGCCCTTTAAAAAATTAAAAAATGGCGGGCGCGACACCTCTCTTCTTGAGGTCGTCGCGCCTTACGTGTAAATGAGGGCGATATCTTGCATTATTCACAACGCGAGGTCTCCCCTCCTCTCCCCTGGATTTTCAGTTAGGTCTAGCAAAGGCCTAAGAGAGCAAATCTCTGAAAGTGCAGATAAAATGTGGATAGGGAATAAGCTCAATCTATGTCTGGAAACTCATACCTTATCAGATGGAGCAGCTGAGATTAGAACAAGCCAAGGTGAATTGGTTTTCCAGTCAGGTTGCCACATAAATCTGCAGCAAAAATCAAAGTCGGTTTGGGGGATTCTTTCTCAGGAAAAAACATCCAACGTGTTTTGAGAGGAGCAAAAGAAGTTTTGATAGGACTAGCAAAAAATTCTCAGGGTGATTCTCCATACATCCGAACATCACATATCACACATGGAGAAGGCAGTCATTTGGTAGTTAGTTTGCCAGAAACCTGGGTTGAATTTCATTCTCTACCATCAATTTCCCACATGGCTTTAGAGCCAAGTTATTGAGTCTTTTTGTGGCTCACATCCAAAGTCAGTAAAAGATAAGAGGGGAAGTGTTGGGTTTGGAAGAGCCCTCGGACACCATTTTATTTGTCTCCCTTTTAATTGGCTCCATTATATTGTTTTATGCTATGTTTTTCATGTTATTTTGAAAGTCACTCAAAGAAGTCTGCTGAGAGATGTGATGAGCTAAAAGTTTAAAGATAAATAAATACATTCATAAATAATCCTATTTTCCAAGGGATCTAAGTTTTTAGAGTAAATGTATTCGTACTGATTTTGAGCCTTTGCCAGATTAACGAAGATGATGGCAGGACAGGGTTGGATTGGCAGGACTGAGACATAGCTTGCAAATTTAAAGGGGGAAGAAGATGGATTTGGGCCACAGGCATATACACAGGAACACTGTTGCTTCATAAAGTTGAACAGAAAACAGCAGAGAAAAGGGAGTGAGGGGACTTGGGTACCATATTGATTGGGCTCGGACAACACAATAGTCAACAGTTGAATAATTAGTCCACAGTAGACTGTTGACTATTGTGTTGTCTTTTGGGGGAAAAACACGCCACGCTTGGTTATTTCCCTGAAAAAACAACACAAATAATCAACAGTGTGCAGAGTTGATTATCTGCACAACTGTTGATTATTGTGTTGTGTGGCGGGCTCTGCTGATTATTTCCCATGCCTACAGAGTCGCAAGGCAAGAATGGCAGAAACCCCTGTTGCTCTTGCCCAGCAGGACTCTATAGGCAGGGGAAATAATCCTGTCCCAGGAAGTGCAGCTGGGGAGCCGCTGATCATGCCGTCCCTTGGTGGGGCGCTGTGGCGTTACCCCACAATTTAGTATTTTATATATCTCTAGATTAGTACGTCTGGAAGGTAAGGAATGTTAGAACTGAGTGGGTGTGGTTTATGATGTAAAAGGTGGGGGGAAAGGAGTATAAAAGGAGTGTGTTGGGAGTTTGTGAGGGGTGTGTGAGTTTGAGGAGTGAGTGAGAGAGAGTTGTTTACTGAGGTGTTTGGATTCTAGGGATTTAGGATTGGTGCGAAGACAGTGAGATGGTTGGTGCGTGGAGAGTTTCGATTAGGCAGGACTGAAAGTATTATATATTGATGTAAAGCTTTTAAATAACAATAAACTTATTATTATTTTGTTAGCTACCAAATACCACGTGTCAGCTTGGCATTAATTATCTGCCTTACAGGTATTAAACACCCACACCAGAGTATTCCCACAGTATAATTTGAGAGATCCTATATTAAACCTGTTTCCCTCATAGCTAGGGAAAGGTTTTATTTAACCTTCTGGTATTGGTGTTGGAGATAGGGGGCTATAACCCTTTGACTCCCGCTGAGGTTGTAAATTTGGCCCTTTTGGCTCTCTGTAGGTGCTGTGGAGCGCCAAGAAGGTTAAATTTAGCTTAGAAGCAAACTACATTTAACTGTTGTAGAGCTTTGCAGTGCTATGGAGTGGTGATACTGAAAGTTGCTCCCTTTCTTCTTCTTTTTTTTTGGGGGGACACACACACTCTGGGGAATGTGTGGAGTCCTGCAGAGTAGGGCTGGTGGGGGGAGGGGCTGGGAGTGAAAATGGTTCCTGGACTCCCAAAGTTTCTCATCATTGTCATAGGGGCTGGCAAGAAAGGATACACACCAAGACAATAACCTAATCAATAGGTAACAGTAATTTTGTTTGGAGGAGCAACAAATTGAAAAGGAGTCCACTGAGGAGGGCAGAAAATCTTCTTCACCATATGAGGGACCTTTCAGGTCAACGCATGCTTATGAAGAAGCCTCAAATGGCTAAAGATTCACTTCCAGAATGTTAACAGTTAACCTGGCAGAGTGATGGGACCCGTCACGTATTTTACATACTTCTGGCAAACTTTAGCCACCCAAGAAAAGGAGGGAAGCCACAAGTTTGCTAGTTAGGTTGCCAGAAACCTGGGTTCAATTTCGTTCTCTACCACAGACTTCCCACATGGCTTTGGCCAAATGACTTGGCCTTTCTCTGGCTCACATCCAAAGTCTGTAAAAGATAAGAGGGGAAACGTTGGGCTGGGAAGAACCCTGGGACCCCATCTACCCACCCCCAACAATTTCCCGTGAAGCCTAATTTAGTCAAAGCAGTTGGGAGGTATCCCAAACACAGTTGAGATAAACCATCTGGAGCACTTTTAAGGCAACTGAGCAGAACAAAAGCAAACAATGATGCCGATAGGCAAACTGTTAAAACGGCAGAAGGGGGGGAAAAAAAGACTAAACTAGGGTTAGGAGGTCTGCCACTCTGCCTTTATGCATTTTGTCCTGTCCTTGAAGAGATGGTGTGGGGGCATTTGGTCATTCTGAGGTTTACTGTTAGCTCTGGTTCACACATTTGCCTCTTAAGAAGGCATCACATAAAACAACAACTTCCCGGCTGCGGCAGTGGTCATGAGACCCAAATCAGCTACAGATTACTCTTTGTCAGAATCTGTCTTCCTATACCTCCTCGTCATCTCCTGCCCTAGCTTAATTTCCTTGTTCCTCCTCTTACAAGGAAACAGAGAGTCACTGTATATTGCTATGAGAATGTGACAGCGGTAGGGATGGGGAAGAATTCTTTTCAGTTCACATGCTGATCCAAACTTACCTAGTTTCGCACTTTCAAACCACTATGCAAATCAAAACTCAGTTAGCCTCCGAAATGTGCACTTTTCTGCATTTTGCAAGGGACTTCTCCAAACAAAACATGCATATTAGGCAAAAATTACATTAAAAATGCAGATACTAGAGAAATGTGCCCAACAATGCTTATGAATTTTCATGGATTTTTTTTTTTTTTTTTATGATTAGAAAAATGGAGAAAACTCCAAGGTCTTGATCCATCAATGTTCACTTTCTCCATGCCTAAAGCATGGGGTGAGGCCCAGAATGGAAGGGGGAAGGAGTCTGGAAACAAAGCTGCCTGTAATCGCTTTTGGGACGAGTGGTCGTGTAGCTTAGGTAAATCAGTTTGTTGTTCCATGGGATGGGTATAATAATGCTATAGAACAAAGGGAGGCAACGAGGTGTCCGTGGACACCAATGCAGTCCAGACACTTTTCTTGGTGCTCGGTGTGATGTTCCTGCTCAGGTTCCACCCTTCTCCAGTTTCTACCTCAGAAACCAAGAAGTAGAGCCCTCAGGAATACCTGCTTTCCTTGGGTCAGTTGACCCCAATGACACCCAAACTTCATCCTTTCTGTCTCTTTCTGGGTTCCAGAGACATTCAATATGCCTTATTGGTTCCTTCAACCCATTACAGGAGAAGTAACAAGGAAACAGATTAATAATGGTACCATACGTCAGTCAACATGTGGGAGTTTGTATTTTTTTAAAAAACAAACAAACTCAATGATTTATTTAAAATTTGAAGAGCTATATATAATTAATATTAATTAATGCTTAGTCCTAAATTCCCTACCAACTTCTAAAATCCTATACAAAACCCCCACTAGCCAGATGTTGGTTCTTCAATCCCCGAGCCCTGTCCCTCTGACTAACTGTCCCTTTATAAAACCTTATAATCCTCTCACACACAAGCCCCTCCCACCTTTCACTCGCTCTCTAGCATAGCATACTTATTAACCCTATCTTACCTATGTTACACTTAACAGCATCTACCGTACATTACAACAACAGGCATATGGTACACTCTGCAAGGTAGCCTACCTCTCCCACTTAGCAAACAAGCATTTATCGTGCGCTCGTGATTGTTCATTCACAGAAGTTTGTGAGTCCTTTTCATGACATCATCAACCTCCAGTGCCTCTCTTGTCATTTTTAAGCTTTATTCTACCATTTTAAAAATGGCTGAAAATGCAGTAACAAATAAAAACTGACAAAAGCTGCCATCAAAGAGGTGTGTAATTCCAGAATTGTGCCTTGTTTTAGAAATCCTGCAGTGCCATCTACTGGCTGTATAAATGAAACACATTGAATGTGCCCACAAAGGAACTGGAAAAAACAAGAGGGCTGGGGGAGAAGTGTGCCTATCGTAAAACTGCAAAGATTCTGGAAGATGAAACCCCGGTAAAGCTGCAGGATTTTTTCTTAATATAGAGAAGCCCCTTTTCTTACTGGTAGCTTGGATCATTTTGAAATTGGTTTCTTTTGGTGCTGAAAGTGGTGGGTTCAAATGAGTTGTTTAGTGTGTTGGGACTCAGACTCCACCTTTGCCTTGTATTCAGTCTTTTGGGCAGCTTACTTGCCATTTGTCATGCCTCCCTTGGCAGCCATTTTGTGGTGGTGCCCAGGACATGGTCTCAAATTGCCAAATGTGGCCCCGGGCCCAAAAAGGTTCCCTATTCCTGTTATAGAAAGTTTTTGTGAAGATTAGCAATATTTTTACAAAGGCATCAGATGCCAAATACCTTGAAGTGTCAGATACTAAATACTCTGAGGAATGTGCGCATATTTAAAATTATGCACATACTTTTCTTAACAGGAAAGAACTACTTTATATGACAGCACTTTGTATGACAGGGTTTTTTTTTTAAAAAAAAAATTAAGAATTCTAGTGGTGAATTCTTATAACGAGAGTAAAATATGGGGAGGAACATATTCGCAAAACATCAAATTGCTACATGAGGTTTTTAGATACAGAGTTCAAATAAAAGATTGATGTCTGCAGGATGTATAAGCAAAATTGAAGCTGGATATATTGCTCTCCGAGAGCCTTTATATCTAAGCCAAAAATGCCTATGTGAAGTAGAGTTAGAAATATTTATTCTAGGCAAAACTCCAAGAATCATGAGTACCCTGTTGCCAAAGTTATTCTGTGGACAATAGTACATGTTTCCATGTACAGTAGATAGTACTTTCAAAGTGCGCCCAGGGGGCAGTGGAAAGGGAGGGGGATACCTTATGTTACGTAGTTGTGTACTCGGAGTTTTGAAACATTTATGTTTGTCCACAGATTGATCAAGTGTCATTTTCCAGCCAACTGATAGAGATTCACGAATTGCAAAATGACCTTTAGCCATTGCAGTTGCTTACATGGGCTGTTAGGAGCCAGTCACAGAAGCATAAGATTACAAGAGGCAGAATAAATGTCATCAAGTTACTACTTGACTTCCTTGGAGCTGTGTTTGAAATTTGCATAGATTAAGCCTGGACTCCTATACTTGATTACTTGGGAATAGACAGGCATACAATTCTGCCAGTTGAAGAACCATTTTAATGGAGCTTTGGAAGGCATATTACATTTCAGTGATGAGGGCTGAATGGATCTGCATCATCTATATATGCCAGTTCCCAACATTTGGTCTCATTCTCTCAATACCCTATCACACTTTAGAGCAGGAGTGGGCAACTTGTGGTCCTCCTGCAACTCCGTACAGTTCTAGCCAGCGTAGCGTTGCTAACAATGAGGGATGATGGAAATTGTAAACATCTGGAGGACCATAAGTTGCTTACTCCTGATGTAGAGTAACCGAAAAGAGTATTCTGGGCAGGGCTATCAGTAGGCTTGGTTCACAAGAGTTGAGGACAGTAGAGGCTGGAAGTAGTTGTAGCTCTCAATACCATTATGTCCTCTAATGCAGGGGTAAGCAGAAAGTAGATCTCCAGATGTTTTGGACATCCAGCATTCCTAATTATTGATCATGCTGGCAGGGGGTTCCCTAGTGTATTTTTTCCACTTTCTCCCATATAAGTGATTGGCTGATGACAATCATTCCTATACAGAAGTAAAGCGCAGGTCTTAGAAACACTGTTGTGGTGAGTTCGACATCCGTCTTCCATCCCTAACATAGGGTGGCCCATCTACCCATTGAAGGGACATTGGTGGTGGTGGTGTGTGTGTGTGTGTGTGTGTGTACTGTATCATGCATAGAGTTACTGCACCATCCAAAGGGTCCTTGCTAATATAGAAAATCTGCATGGCATAGTGGTTAGTGTTGGACTGTGACTGGGGAGGCTCAGGTTCATATCCCCACTCAGCCATGAAGTTGACCTTGAGCATTGGGTTCGATCCAGGCATAGTCATACTTAGAGTAGACCCATTGTAATCATACAATGACATAAAAGTTAGGTGTTTCTACTAATTTAATCCTTATTGATTTTAATGGATCTACTGTGATTATTACTATGTTTGTATGTAGCTCATTGTCTCTAAGCCTAACCAATTTTTAGAATTTATGAGATACTGAGCCACATACTCATTAGGAAGGCATAAAATGAAACTACTAACATAGTCATGAACTCCAAACTCTTTGAAATTGAAATCAAAGAGACTGATTTGCAAGTTAATCTATTCCTGATTGTGGTGCCGCACTTGTTTACTTGTAATTACTAAGCCTATATGCTTTAGGGTGGATTCCTGCATTAAGCAGGGGGTTGGACTCGATGGCCTTATAGGGCCCTTCCAACTCTACTATTCAATGATTCTATGATTCTATTTTAAGTCCAAATGCTCTAGTCTTTACAATTTAGCAGATGAAGTTAGCTACTAGTAAAATAACCTCCCCATCATGTATGAACAAGCATTCCATTACATCCATAGCAAGTTCTTCATTTTCTGTCCTTCTGAACAGGGGAGGTGTCTGAATATATCGTTCAGTGAAAATGCTGGTTTGGAAACATTTCAGTATATTTATCCACCTGAAGATTTTTAGTTTTCATCCCATTTCATTTTACATTCCAAAAGAAACATCCCCCCATCCAAACTACAAATCATTCTATCTTCCCCCCTCCCCCCCTAAAAAACCTGGCATATAAATGTTAATAATACAATAGTCTTTGATCTCTGCCTAAGAAAGCACTGTACATCATTAAATCAAGAGGAACTACAGCTATATGATTTGTTGTGGGCGCTCACTCCTGGAATCAATTATCTATATATTTTGAAGAAGCACAAAATTTACAGACTTTTCAAACAAGAGTTGATGGTGAGTTGAAGGAAAACACAGATGTTTCAGAGTGATGCAGGCACAAGAAAGAGATCAATGAAACGCTAAGAGGGGGGAATTATTAAAGGAAATAATAATTCCAGATTGATGTGTCATATTATGCAGAACATGACACTCATGGGGGAGATAATTCAATTATTTGTGGAGAGAAAATTTGTATCTTTTTCAGGGGAACTTTTGGTTAGGATACATTTTTATCAGTGTACTTTTTGGTAGAGATGCACAGGACGATAAGAGGCACATGGGGGTTTGCATGAGAATTAAATTCACTGTAGTTAGAACCTGCATGTCTTGATCATGCTTTGGATCCATTAAACTACACTCTGGAGTACTCTGAAAAATATATACAGTATGCCTATGGAGCTGTGGTTCAACCTGTTCTGGATAGGGCTACATTCCTCCTGAGGGAGCAGGTTTGCAGTTTGAAGGTCCTCCTAGATCCAGCATTGTCTTTGTTGGCCCAAATAGTGTCTGTGGCATGGGGCACCTTCCATAGCTGAGTCTGATGTGACAACTGCAATCCCTCCTGGACAGGGGTAGCTTGGCCACTGTTATCTATGTTCTGAAATTAGACTACTATACAGCATTGTATGTGGAGCTGCTTTGAAGACTGTTCGGAAATTGCAGTTCAGTCCACAGACACTAACTTTATATAACTGGGATGGGATCAGGCACTGGCCTGGTTCAGAAAACAAGCTAAACCATGTTGCGTAACCACAAAATGGTTAACGGAATGCATTGACCTTAATGCATGGGTTCTCAACGGGGGGGGGGGGATTTTAGGGTTCCGGGGGGGAATTGGGACCACTATTCAGCAAAGTACGATGTCCTGTAGATTATGTCTTCCTACACATGGTTTAAAAATGTCCCAGAAAAGTGTCATGTCATCTGCAAAAGCCAGGCCTTTGCTCTCTTTTCCCTCCCTCCCTCGCAATCCTAGAAGTTTGAGCTGAGAATGTAAAAGGGGCCATGCTTTGCGTTGCCCCTTTAAATGGGACTAATAAAAATTAAAGATTTTCAATATTATAGGCATATTATTTGGAATGCACCTTTTGAGTTAGACTGTCTTGGGAATGGGGGAATTATATTCTGAACAATGGTGAAAGGGGGGAATGGAGCAAAAAAGGTTGAGAACCACTGCCTTAATGCATTCCATTAACCATTTTGTGGTTAAGCAGCATGGTTTAGCGTGTTGTCTGAGCCAGGCTATTGAGAATGTATTTCCCCAGTGCTTAAACAACTGTGCTGTTTCCATTGCTATTTCAGGGCACAATTCAAAGTGCTGGTGCTGGCCTTTAAAACTCTAAATGACTTTGTACCTCAAAGATCCCCTTCTCTAACATGAATCTACCCATATAGAAGTTATCATTGAAAATCTTCTGGATGCCTCTACAATTTGATGTGAGGCAGGTATCAACTTGGGAGCAGACTTCTTGGTGGTGGCAACACACATGTAGAATGTCTTCACCAGGGTGGGCTCACCTGGCCCCTACTCTGTTTTCTTTGCAGTGCTTAGCAAAGACCCTTTTAGTTCCCCAGGTTTTTTAAAACAACAACAACAACTTTTATTGTTCTGCTTTATGTTTGCCTGCTGCTCAGATTAAAATTGGTGATGTCTTTTGTATTTTTAAAATAACCCTAATCTATACGCTGTCCTGGAAATATATATATTGAAAAGTGCCATATAAAAAACACAATTTCTTTAGATGAGCAATTTTCCTGGAGACATTGGGGCCCAATCTGGCCCAATAAGAACAACAAAGTGGTGCCCCAGTTGCCAGTCCAGAAATCAAAAAGGGGTCAGTAGTGGTGGCCGAGAAGACAATTTGGTGGCACAAAGATCAAATCTGGTGGTAACCCTATGTCTGGACTGTACCAATGGGTAATTAATAATAATAATAATAATAATAATAATAATAATAATAATAATAATAATAATTTCTTACCCGCCTCTCCCTCTGGATCGAGGCGGGGAACAACATTGAATACAAAAATACTATAAAATACATAAAACTGATTAAAAACATATAAAACTAATACATTATTAAAATAACCGGCAGACTTCTTAAAATTCGTCTGGGTAGGCCTGCCAGAAGAGATAAGTCTTTATAGCTTTTTTAAATTCAGAAAGACTGTTAAGTTGCCGAATCTCTCCTGGCAGGCCATTCCACAGTCTGAGAGCGGCAGAAGAGAAGGTCCTCTGGGTAATGGTTGTCAGCCTAGTTTTGGCTGACTGACATAAATTCTTCCCAGAGGACCTGAGTGTGCGGGGCGGACTGTATGGGAGAAGGCGATCCCGCAGGTAACCTGGACCCAAACCATGCAGGGCTTTAAAGGTAATGACCAACACTTTGTACTTCGCCCGGAAACTAATTGGCAGCCAGTGGAGTGATTTTAACGTTGGGGTAGTATGCTCACCACTAGATGTAATGGTGACCAATGCGGGCGGAAACGCTGGGGAAAAGTTCAGCTGCTATACTTCTTCCTGACAGTTGGGCTGCAGTCCTTACTTCTGAGTACTCATGTACAGGAATGCCCTTTAGTTTTCTACATGCAGGGAATATATTATTTTTCTATTGGGGAGCACTAGTTTCTTAGGGATTAGTGTAGTGTGTCTTTCAGTGCAGTATATTATCAGCTGGGTGTTTATAGCAGCTTGTCTGTTACATTTCAGGTGATGATTTATGGCACTGTGTTTGTTTGTTTTTTAAACTGGTAGCTCTTTATGAGCAGCTAGTGACATGAGTTATATAGAGTATATTCTCCATGAGGAGGGGCCGAGCAGGCTAGTGTCTGGAGGAGGTGGTGGTGTGGCTTTGGGTGGGTGATGGGCCAAGAAAGGGGGAAAAGCATAAGACTAGCTTCTTTCCTTCTAGACTTGCTTTCCGCCTGGGAATATTGGAAATCGAACTAGAGGGCTGTTGCTGTGCAATGCCAAGTCAGTTGCTAGTAATAAAGCAGCAAACACGTGGTTCTTGATTCTGAACACCCTTGCTGTGCCCAACTGGGTGTTCTCATATAGTTAGGGTGACCATATGACCGGATTTGCCCAGATTTGCCCGGGGTTTTTGGAGACAAATCCGGGAGGGGGGAGGGGAAATCCGGATTCCCCCCCAAAGAGCAGCTCTAATGGGAATTAACTAAAATAACTCTGTCATTTTTTAAGATAAAGACATGAAACTTGGCACGGTGGTAGCTCTTAGGAAGGGCTTTAGTCATACCAAATTTGAATCAGATCCGTTCATCCATTGATTTTTAGGAATTTTTTAAAAATTGAGGTTTTAAAATTATTATTTTTAAAATTGTCATTTTTAAAGATAAAGAGATGAAAGTTGGCACCATGATAGCTTTTAGGTAGAGCTTTAGCCATACCAAATTTGAAACAGTTCTGTTCATCCATTGATTTTTAGGAATTTTTTAAAATTTGAGGATTTAATTTTTTTAAAAAATATATATGTTATTTTTAAAGATAAAGAGATGAAACTTGGCACCATGATTGCTCTTAACAAGGACTTTAGCTATGCCAAGTTTGAAACAGATCTGTCCATCAATTGAGTTTTAGGATTTTTAAAAAAGTTTGAGGTTTTAAAATTATTTTTTAAAAATAATTTTAACATGGCGACCATATTGTCCTCCTTTTTGGTTTCCAAAATATGGTCACCCTACATATAGTATGTATATATGTATGTATTTAAAGTGTTTATCCCCTGCTCTTCAGCCAGAAAGGTTCCCAGAGTGGCTTGCAAACAAGACAGACTCTGCAAAAGACTTGGCACGAAAGGAAAGCCAGTTGGGGAGGGGAAAGGAATAAATGAAAATGCAGGCATCATTTTGTAATGTTATACGGTTCTTTACATGACCCGCTGTGCTGTGATAGAAATGGGCTGCTCACTGTTCAAAAACAGGACGCAGGGGGCCTTCAAGAAATAACCTGGTGAATTGAACTTCCTTGAAATGGCTGTAGCGCAACAGGAAGTTATTGGTTTTACAATGTGGGGGTAGGCCTCAGCCTTTGGGGGCCTAGTTGGCATCTGCCAGCAGCTTGTTGTCACTTCTACCAATGTAGGTAAGGACTCAAGGAGCCAGATATACACCAGAGCAGATAGTCCTGCTGCTCTTCCTCACAAGATTGATTCTGATGACTCTTGTGGCTGGAGAGGAGCACCCAATCCAGCCAGGAAAAGCAGCCGTGAGTAGAGTGGAGGAAGCAGTTCCTCCCTATCTGCTACTTCTGAGAATTAGGCCGAGGGAGAAGGCAGTGGGGTGGGCTGGGGACTGCCATGGGGAGCATGTGAACCTCTTTACTCAGAGCATCATTTCCCGCCATTTAGAGACCCAGGCCTTAGCTAGACCTAAGGATTATCCCAGGCAAATGGAGGGGTGTACTGGGATTAGGGTGACCATATTTGGGAAACCAAAAAAGAGGACACCTAGTGTGTGTGTGTGGGGGGAAGCAGCTTTCTGAGTCCTGCAGAAAGTACTTTATTCCCCCGCCACCTTAAAGAACCCGATTGGAGTGGAGGAGGGGAAAGGATTTCATTCTGCACCACCACCATCCACTCCAATTGGGGCCTTTTCTATAATGTCCACGAATGACCCACTTTCCCCTTTAAGACCTCAATTGGAGCTCGGGGTGGGAGAATGATGTGCCTCAAGAAAGCATGTCATTCCCTCCTGCCATGCTAATGGCAGCCTTAAAGGGGATGGTGTGTCATTCCAGGACATTATTGAAAATTATAGAAAATCCCCCCTGACACCATGGAAAGAACAAAAACCAGGACAAATCCGGGGAAATCCTGACAGTTGGTCACCCTAACTGGGATGATCCCGGGATATAGGCCTGGTCTAGCCATGGCCCCAATAAGCCTCTTCCATTATTACTGGAGCTACCTTCTGGGTGTCACCATTCTTCCTTCCTAAAGTGAGTTTTCTTTTCCTTGGGGAGGAAGAGGAAGTAGCAGCAGGAGGAATGCAGAGTGGGTATCATCATCATCATCATCATCATCATCATCATCATCATCATCTTCATCACATGCCTAAAATGTTTTGAGTGCTGTACAGAAGACCTATTCACAGCCTTTCAATCAAATAGACGTGATACATCCCTCCCCGCAAAGTGATGAGGGAAGAAGAAAGGAAGGAAATACAAATACCAGTTCTTGCAATTGCATTATCTCAGATTCTTGGGTGTTTCTCCTGGAATCTTAGGTGGCACATGCAGAAAGGAGTATTTTTTATCCCTTTCTGTGGGTATGACATCTGCAGTTGCTCCTGGATGTTGCCTCTGTGCTACATACCTTGGAAGCCTCTAGGATAAATTACTGTAAAATGCTTTCTTTGGGCTGCCTTTGAAGACCATCCAGAAACGTAAATTGGTTCAAAATGCAATGCCTCTGATGCCAAGCTGTTGGGAGCACATTACACCTCTGGTGAAACAGTTGCACTGCTTCCCAGTCTGCTTCGAAACACAACTCAAAGCTCTGCATTAAAATCTTAAACTCTTGGCCTAGTTCAGAGGTGGGGAAACTGTGGCCTTCCAGTCCAGTGGATTGGTGGCAGGTGCACACAATTGCTTGACACCCTCTGAGAGTGGCTAAAACAAAACATGTCCCTTCTGGCCACTGTGTGCTGAACTGAACCATGTGCTATGCATAAAACTAGACCTGTGGTTTTAATAACAAAGTTAAGGAAAGGAGAGACTGAGTAGGCAGAGGCCCAGAGCGGTCCATGCAGGGAGTTAGAAATCAGCCCAGCGAGTCAAACCCTCTAGTCAAACGAAACTTTCATCCAATTATTTTAGTGTAAGTGCACATGGCCCCAATTTGGATCAGGACTGTGGCACTCCAGGAAGGGTGGGATTTAAACTCCCCCTCTCCTATTTTCATCCTGAAATTCCATTATATAATTGAACTGAAAATTGTTAGCAACTTCTATTGTATACAAAATGATGATGATGATTTAGTATATGTAGCATATGTATGTGGTGCTCCTGCTAGGATCCCATCAGCCATTGCTGCTGAAAATCTATTCTGCTAGCTGGAGTAGAGTGGCAGCCACTGCTTTGACCGCTTTTGCCTTGCGACTCTGCAATTGACAAAATAACCAATGGTGGCTGAGGGAATAACCAGTGGTAGCCTCCACACAACACGATAACCAATGGTGGTTCAAATAGCCAACTCTGCACAGTGTTGGTTTTTTGCATTGGTTATTTTGGCCAAATAGCCAAACCGTTGGTTAAAAAACTCCTTCCACACAACATGATAACTGATAGTGTGTTAAATAACCAACCGTCGACTATTTAAAACACCATTGGTTATTGGGTTGCCCGAACCCAGTTGGTGGCTTTTATCCTGGGACCCCTGGGATAGAGCAGGCAGCTAAAAAACATCTTAAAATGAAATTAAGGCTGCAATCCTAAAGCCACTTGCCTGGGAGTAAGCCTCATTGAACTCAATGCAGCTTATTTGTGTGTGTGTGTGTGTGTGTGTGTATATATATATATATATATATATATATATATATATATATATGATTGAACTGTAAATTGAGAAAACATATATGGCAACTACTATCATATACCTCCTCCTCCTCCTCCTCCTCCTCCTCCTCCTCCTCCTTCTTCTTCTTCTTCATGTTTAGTAGTCACACAACAGAAGTCAAGGCTCTTGGGAATGTGTGACCTATGTCACTGTGTGGTAGTCAGTGGGTTTGAGTTCTCCTATGAGGGACAGCCCTATCATCAGGAAGAGTGAGGTGGCCACCTCAGGCGGAAGATGCAGAGGGTGGCAGCAACCACCCCATCCAGTCATTCTCATCCTTCTGAGCTTGTGCCCCAGTGATGGCCATGCTTCACGGTGGTCAGATATCCTATTTTACAGACCTCTATTTTAAAGAGCTGTGTCCTCTCTTCTCCTTATAGCAATGCCTAAGTTTAAAAATGTATTTAATGTGCTTTTATTCTTTTATTCTATTTGTTCACCTTTCCAAAATTCTTGAATGGGGAGCAGTATATAAAATATTGTAAATAAATAAATAAAATTGCTACCCTGGTAGGACTGTAGCTAGTCTATTAATTTATTATTATTATTATTATTATTATTATTATTATTATTATTATTATTATATTTATTCCCCACCTTTCCCCTCTTGCAAGGAACACAAAGTGACTTACATTGTTCTCCTCCTCTCCATGTTATCCTCATAACAACCCTGTGAAGTAGGTTAGGCTGAATATCAGTGACTGATCCAATATCACCCAGTGAGCTTCATGGTTAAGTAGGGACTAGAACCCGGAACTCCGGAATCCCAGTCCAACACTTATACCACCCTAGCTAAACTAGGGCTGGCCCATTGACTATGGGCCAGCTACTTTGCCAGATCCCTGACAGCCCTACCAAAGTAGGAAAGGGCATAAGTTCAGTAGCTGAATGCATACTGAAGGTCTCAGCTTCAGTCCTTGGCATCTCTACTTAAAGTTAAGAGGAACTGAATGTGGAAAGTCCTCTACCTGAGATCCTGACAAGCCAGTGCCAGTCAGAAAAGGCAATACCATGCTACACAGACCAATGGTCTGGCATGATATAAGACCATATATATTTTGTATGGTAACTGGTATGTCCGTATACCTACCATATGAGGTTTAAAAAACCATGCTCACGCATAAGTGTGTGTATGTTGGAGGAGGAGGAATCCACGTTGTCTGTTGCAGAAGCTACCAAGGGTATTCACTGCTGTTTTATACTTAATTTTATACTTAATATGCATTTTATACTTAATATGCATATGCTTCAGATTCAAAATGGCAACAACAGCAGTAATTGGAGGCAGGGGGCGACAGTGGACATCCATCTCCCACCGACCCAAACCTGAACCCAGCTCCAGGGCACAGCCCTACCAAAGGCTGGGCGGATGGACTAAAATGATTACATGTGTTCTCTAAATAATGTCTGGCCTGCATATTCCCAATTTCCCACAATGCTTTCACAAAAATTTCAGCCTCTTACAAGAGCAAAGTCAGCATTAAACTAGTAAGAGTAGAAATATGACCCTTGCTATGATCTGAAAATTTCACTGACATCCTAACAAAGTGTATTGGAACAACACTTTGCTTTAAATTTTATTTCTATATAAATCACAAATCCTCTTTCACGAACCAACAGTTTTTCTCTTTGGCATTAATGATTAGGCAAAGTTTTGGTTTTCGTAATGAGAAGCTTGATTAGAGTTGTTGGTGTGTATGTGTGTGATTTGTAATTTATTTATTTATTCTTTAAAAAAGCCTGATTTCAATTTTGCTATACTTTTAGCCAGACCAAGGACTCCTGTTTCCACAGTGGGACTCTCATTTTTCGGTACAATCTGTCCTTGACAAATAGCCCTCTCTCATTACACCACGTAGATGAGATTTCATTATGGTTTTGATAACTTGCCACAATCTGTAAGTTTGTGCTCGATACAAAAAGCCTGTCCCTGAGCAACAAACCGAGTGCGAGTGGGGAATATTGAGTGTTGGTTTCCATATTTTTATGAGCTGCCAAGCTCAAATGTTTAGGCTCTAGAAGAGGCTCGATTGGTAGCAGTTTCAGTCTTTCATGCATCAACAAACACATCTGAAGGACATGAAGTTGGGAGCATAGTGATTTGAGGATTGTTGTGTGCACTCTGTGAAGTTGGATAGGAAAGAAGCAAAAGAGACTCGTTACAAGGCAGAACAGTGACCTGAAGGATGCAGCACATGTATACATCTATTGAGGCTGTAATCCTATCCACACTGGCTTGGGACGAAGTTCCATTGAATTTAATGTGGCTTTATTCCGAATAGACATGTGGAGGGTTGTACTCATAAGCTGCCTTATACTGAATCAGACTATTGATCCATCTAGGCCGGTATTGTGTAATTCAGCTTTTGCCAAGCTGCTGCTCCCCAGACAGGGTCAGCATCAAGGGTAGGTATGTTTGGGCATCTGTGAAGGGTCCACTCACAAGCGCCACGTATGCTCCTCCTTGTCACCATTACAACCTCTTTGTTCACCTGCCTCTCATTCTGGTGCAGACAGCACTGGGGGAAAGAAGGAGCATCATCAGAGGCCACTCTCTACTCGCTCAATGGCCATCTGCCGGTCAAGCAAACAACAGGTAGCAGTGATGAGAAACAGGTTACTTGGGGTATTCTGCATGCTCTACTATTGAGCTATGGGCTCTATCAGAAAGAAGGTTGATGGCCCTGGAGATACCAGCAAATGAACCTAGAACCTTCTACATGCAGTGTGTACTCTGCCATTGAGATACAGCTTCCTGTCCCATTGATACTTTAGTGTGAATATATATATATACACACTAGCGCTGTGCTCTGCTTTGCTTCAGATCGGAGAAGCAGAAGCGGATCGGGGTGCTTTGCCTCCCCTTAAGGCGGAGGCGAAGAGGATCGGGGCAGTGGAGCGTCATGAAGCGGATAGAGATGAAGGTGGATCCTTCGCCTTGATCCGGAGCTCTGAAATAAAGGTAAGTGCAGCCGCACTTGGCGGCTTACCTGGCACAGTTGCAGTCCGTGTGGCAACAGCAGCAGAGCCAGGTAAGGGGGCAGAGGGGAGGGGGGCTTACCTGTCTCTCTCGCGGTCTGGTGGCGCCTTCAACTGAGGCTCAAACCGGAAGACTAAGCCGCAATCGCAGCCTGCCCTTCCTCTTTGAGCCTTGGCTTCACGTGAAGCCACTGCTGGAACGTGACGGATGCAGGTAAGGAGGGAGGGGGCATTATCTGCCGTCTCCGCCCCTGCCGCTGCGGAGCTCCGATTCGGATCCGGAGCCCCTCAGCAGAGCAGAGCAGACCATAGGTGGATCGAAGTGGGGCGGAGCGGGCCTGATCCGCAATTTGCAGATGGGGTGCGGAGCGGTGTGGGGGGTCCATGCACAGCCCATACACAACATTTTATTCTAAAATTGCAAACCCAAATGTTTAAACATAACATTAAGAAATGATATGATATGATAGATAGGGTTGATTCCCCCAAAGCCCATTAAAGCTCAAGTTTCACCCCAGATTAATTTTATTTCTCTAATTTTATTTACCCAAAAAAATCTGGATGAGGGGGAGGTATTTTTTATTTATATCCTACCTTTCCACCAAATGGCAGCTAACAATGATACAACCAAGATTAACACAAAAACATAACTGAAACCATCATTTAAAAACCCCAAATGCATTGAAAGTTCATTAAAAGAAATAAATAGCAGCCATCCAATACAACCCCCTTCAGCAATAGTCCATCTTATATGCAAAAGGCCTATCTGAATCAAAACAAATTTGCCTGCCTTCAGAAGGGACAACAAAGTGGGAGCCACCCTAGCTTCCCTCAGCAAGGAGTTCCAGGGCCTAGGAGCAACCACCAAGAAGGCCTTCTTTCATGTCCCACCAAATGTGCCTCCAACGGTGGTGGGATTGAGAGAAGGAACTCGCTGGAAGATCTTAAAACCTGGGCAGGCCCATATGAGAGGATGCAGTCTTTTCCTCCATGAGAAATCTGCACTTTGACATCCAAGAATCCACGTTTCCCTTGCAAATGGCTAAATCCAGACCATTGTCTACCAATATCAAATATAGGAAGCTTGTCTGTTATCACATTTGTGCTGTTCGTCATTCCACTATGGGCTCCATCACACCAGCGTTTTATCGCACTCTCGTCATGCCTGGTTTGCCGTTTTGCAGTGCGGTACTCACATGACGTTGTGCGTGTCCTGCAGTTACCCCGCCTCTTCCCCTCCATTTCCTAGAGCAGGGAAAGTCCAGTTTATTTCCTCCATGTGGGAAAGTGCCCTTCCATGTATTGCTATGTTGTTGGGGGGCATGTGCTTTGAAGGAAGGTCTTGCTGATGAAGGAGGAGGGTGGGGCAGTTCTCCTCCTCCAGCACACCGTATCAAATGAATGGGCTTGTGCTGACTCAGTCAAATGGACTTTTGTTGCTCCAACCCCACTCTCATTGCCTGCACCCAGCCGATGAAACGTTAAAACGGTAAAACACTAGACAACAAAGCCAGAGCGAGGGGCGGGGGGAGACACCCGTCCATCACAATGTCCGTCAATGACAAGAACCAATGAACTGGAGGGGGAAGGAGAAGGGGCGGAGTGGAGAGGGAGAGCAAACAAATGAAAGGAGATTTCACTGGTACAGTGGCGATGCCACAAACACACGTGAAAGGGGTCATTATGACAGAGCCCAGCCCTGTGCTGATGAGAGCATCTTGCAGTTCGTGGGGTGATGTTGTGATACTGCAGTTGCTGAAAGGAAGCAGAAAAATGCACAGATGGCACTGTAGCCCTTGAAAACAGCCAGGTCAGTAACCAATTTTTAATCTGGGACAGCTGGGTTTCAATCAGACTCCTCCATTCCTTCTGCTTGTATCAGTAGTTGGTACTGTTTTGTCAGCTTTCAATCTGATTTGAATACATATCAAACATATGGGACTTTTGCTGGTGTGTGTGTGTGTGTTTTAAATTGGCTGGATGCATAAGAAAAGTAATCTGCAAGAGATCAAAAGGAAAGTTCAAAGGCAAATACTTTCTGGGCAACGCTTCCAAGGGAGACTCCCTTTGGAAGAGCCAAATATGCCAGGGACCCCACAGAGTGAAATCTGACTACAGAGGTCAAAGCCGTCTATTACTACTCAGGAATTTCATTCAAAATCTTCTTTATAACAAGTTGTCTTCTTCCTCCATTTCAGCCAATGTTTCTCCTTAACCTTATAAGCCAGTAATTTAAAAATAACAGGCCTGTTCAGATGACATGGTAAGTCATGGTTAGCCCGCTAACCCTTTTGCAGCAAATGGTTAGTATGTTTAAAGCATGGTTATGTAGCCATGCTTATGTAGCTAAGTCATGGTTCACACGGCATGCTAAGCCATGAAGTTGAGCTCAAAATGCGTAATCACGGTGGCTTAGCATGTCATCTGAACAGGGTCAACATAATAATGAAACTTCTAAGCAGGTAAATTATTCTGTTCCCTCAGAATACACCCACAGGTGCTTGAAATTACATGTTGAAATTACAGCCTGCAGAAATTGCTCCTCTTCAGGCCAAACCTGGCTTATCAGCTATGCATGGTGGTCCATTATGGGCTTGATGAACGCCTGGGTTGTATTCTAGCATTTTTGCTGCACAAGCAAAAGGAGGTTCCGTTCTCGGAAGGACTCAGTGGTAGAGCCTATCTCTCCTCTCTCATCTCACACTATCGCCCCGCTCATGCTCTCCGCTCCTCTGATGCCATGCTTCTCGCCTGCCCTAGGACCTCCACTTCCCTTACTTGGCTTCGTCCTTTTTCTTCTGCTGCCCCTTACGCCTGGAACGCTCTTCCAGAACACTTGAGAACTACAAACTCAATCACTGCTTTTAAAACTCAGCTAAAAACTTTTCTTTTCCCTATAGCCTTCAAATATTGAGTTTGCTCTGACTCTATACTGTTAGCTTCTCCCTACCCGGTGCCTGTTTACACTTCCCTGTGCCTGTTTGCATTCTCCTTTCCCTCTTTATTGTTTACTACAACTTATTAGATTGTAAGCCTATGCGGCAGGGTCTTGCTATTTACTGTGTTATCTGTACAGCACCATGTACATTGATGGTGCTATATAAATAATAATAATAATAATAATAATAATAATAATAATAATAATAAAGCACCTGCTTGGCATGCAGAACATGCCAGGTTCAATCCCAGCCATCTCCAAGTAGGGATGGGAAAAAAAAACACTTATAGGTGGTTGGAGGAAAGAAGGTGGGGGCCAGGGAAAGGGTACATGGCCATCTTGGTAACCCTGGTGGGCCATTTTGAAACTCCAGGAGGGCTGCATTTAGCCACCAGGCCTCAGGTTCTGGACCCCTGGTCTCATGCAACTCTGAGAAACATGACACCTGATATGGGATGTAGTACAGCGGGCAAGTTAAACTAACAAACAAACAATCAGTGTGCAGCTTTGGCTCTCCTTAAGACCATATGTCATTATCCTATTTTTAAATGCCAGCACTTACTCTCAAAGCCTTGGCTGGAAACTCAACCAGTGGGAGCTGTCTGGGAGTTTCTGGATGAGGACTGGAAAGTCTGAGCATGAGTAATCCCATGACTGAAATATGGCAGCATGGGATATGTTTATATGAAGTGCGATTGCTCGTAGTCTCTGATCCGAAGTCTACTGAAATCAGTGGAATTCTTTCAATTCCCAGAAGAAGGTGCTAGAAACATCGAAACAGCCTTGATTCCCTGGGGGGCTGTACTGGTGGTGGGGGCTGCAGGGTGAGGGGTTTGGAGGAGCGACCCACACAAATGCGAGGTAATAAAGATAATTCAGAAACTGAGAGAAATTCCTCAGAAGGACAACTTAATATCTTTGAGAGGAACATTAATTAGAGCTTCAGGCTGATAATGAATCATGTGAAAAATGGTGCTTGTCCAGCAAAAACAAAACAAAAATGTCCTGGATTATTTTAGAGCCGAAAATGGAGTGAAATACCGATGAGATATCCGGCTGAATGAGATTAATTTGAGTGAGGTGGCTGAACTAAGTACTAATCGTTTGAGAATAAAAGGAGGAAATTGTGCCAGGTGAGCCTGTCAGTAATGGAGACTGTCTCAGACAGAAAAGCTGGACACTTTTACTTGCTGTTATTGGAGGAGGACACCCAAGCCATGTTTTTCTGGCGGATGTTCAGAGCAGTACATTTTCCTGAACGCTTGTTCAACCATTGGATTCTTGCTTCTGGGAGTTGTATAGAAAGAATAACATGTTTAGCGTGAATGTGTTGCTTTAGAACAACCTTCCACTACCTGGTGCTTTTCAGATGTTTTGGACTTGAACTCCAATCAGTCCTGGTCAGCTTGGCCAATGGTCAGGAGTCCTGGGAGCTGTAGCGCTTCTTTAGATTAATAGCTTCATCACACCAGCGTTATACTGCGCAATAACTGCGAATTGCATGCAAAGGACTCCGAAGTTTTCCAGCTTATAATTTGCTTTGACTGTGAAGTACTCGCACACATCCTGCTTTAATTGTGCTTCTTAGCTAAAAGAACCGTCCTATTTTATTACCCCGTTAAGTGCAAATCTTTTGTTGTTCTCCGAGCGGCCAGGAGGATGATTTGATACGTTTAAACTAAATTTATTTATTTATTTATTTTTTCATTTTTATACTGCCCAATAGCCGAAGCTCTCTGGGTGGTTCACAAAAATTGAACAAATGCTTACATCTGCGTAAGTTTTAAAGATAAAGACATCAAAATTGGCACAGTAATAGATATTGAGGAGGGCTTTGAGCATACCAAATTTGAATCGGATTGGGTCATCTGTTGATTTTTTAATGATTTTTTTACATTTCTCCCACTTAAACCCTTTTCCTGGTATGCAAAGGATCTTAGGAGTGCCACCGCCCAGGGTGTGATTTAGCTAACAACAACAACGACAGCTTTATGCTATGGAGATAATTCAAGGTAAAAGGGTACTTGGGATGAAGCTATAAATGGAAATCACGTTGCCTTACTGAGGGTAAGGAGGCTGGAATCTGAAAACCTCTGCACGCCCTTGCTGTTGTGTGTGCTGGTATTACTATCCCATTCTGCATCTGTGGGAGAACTGCCAAGAGATGGTGGTGGAGGCAAGATTAAAAGGGAAAGAACTGACTTGAGCTCAGGCAAAAGAACCCCAGTGCTCCAACTTTCTATTTCCAACAAATGCTTTTGGAAAGCTCACAAAGGGTAGTATCCAACAGTGTCATTCTGCAAACTCAAATAGCACTAGTGGAGCACCACTGAATCTTTCTGTTGTGCAAGCGCTCGCCCATTATGTTTGTGCAACTGGTTACGCAGTTGCACAAGCGGTTACGCAGGAGTTATGCATAACTGGTTGCACACAGGTTGGGTAAGCATCATGCACAACCACTGGCAACAGTCTTTTTGCAAATATAACTATAGTTGGATTCTTCTCTTGCACAGAGTTTAGAATCTAGTTTCCAGTGAAGTAACATCATTTGCGCTAACAGAATGAGACAGTTGGATACTGCTCGATTCATGGATATGGTACACAGAGATATACAGTTTTGGAACATGGAGGAATCTCCATGAATTTCAGCAAATTTTCTTCTTGTTTTTGCTATCAAAGCTAGTGGCCGTCTTTATTTTCTGATGTATGTTAGGAAGCTGCCCTACACTGAGTCATAGTACTGGTCCATCTCACCCAGTATTCTCTACATTGACTGGCAGTGGCTCTTCAGAGTTTCAAACAGGAGTCTTTCCCAACCCTACTTGGAGATCCTGGTGTCGAACCCAGGGATGCTGGAGAAATTCACTGCAGACTCAAATGAGACCTGATTTCAAAGAACATTATCTCTGGAATCGCAACAGAATCTCTGGAATCGCAACACTCACCTCCGCATTCACAAGAGTTCCTGTGGGGCATCTCTCCAACTCTTGAAAAGACGCAGAAAGCTAATGGCAGCTGCCACTAGCATGTTGTGTGGAAATTACAGCCGTAAATGGCTGCAATTTATGCAAAAGTAAGTGCTTTATGGACACAAATGGCATAAAATATGCCATTTATGGCTGTAAGTTTTCTGAAATGGACCACTGGAAGATAGCCTGTTGTGTCTTTTTGAAAGCTGAAGAGCCACACTGTGAACTCCGGCGAATGCATCAGGGCTCTGGGGGAAATGCACAGCATCCCAAGTGGCCCAGATTTCCCCACAGGGGACCCCCACAAGACTGGTCGTTGGAGGGTTTGCCCCTCCCTAATTGACCTAAAGCATGTAGTCTTCAACTAAGTAATGGCAAGTTCCATTAGTTCATTGTCTGTTGTGTGAAGAAGTAGCTCCTTTTCACTGTCCGGAACGTTCGTCAATCAACTTCATATGGGTGACACTGACTTCTAGTATTATATGAGTGTCACATTTCCCCCCTTGACCCACTTTCACTTTGATTCAAACCTGGAGTCTTCCCTGCTCACAGTTTCACACACTTAGAGTGTGGTCTTACCCATGCCTACTCAGAAATAAGTCTCATTGAGTTCAATGAGGCTTACTCCCAGGTAAGTGAGTATAGGATCGCAGCCTTAATTGCTGTACTCTCCCTTACAAAGAACACAAAGAATATCCACAAGGAGACCACAATAAAGAAATCAGGAAATGGCTTTTGATATCCAGAGATAGGCTTGAAGAAGGGTTACTGCATGGTCATCAGAATTTTGCTAAGTATATCATACTTTGCCACTATCTTCTAAAAAGCCATGCCCTTTTAAATGCTGATCTGAAAGGGGGGAAATCAATTCATTTCGCACTGAGCCAGCACTATGAAAGCATAAGTTATTCATGGGACTTGACTTCAGACAGCTGTAGGATGGATCCAGAGTGCTCTGTCTCTGCGTACTCATCATTGGATGGCCAATTTGACAGAGCCGGATTCAAACACTGGAATGTGTTTATTTTGGGGACTGCTCTTCACATGTCTTTCTTCTCCTTCCTGCTGGCCCTCCCTAATGTGTGTATGAATATATACTTTGTCCCTGCCAGACACACGACTGTAAATTATCATATCCCAAAGCCAAGATTACAACAAATTAATATGGGAATTGTTTCTGCCCATGATTAACAGTGGACGTTTTCCCTTTGAATTTCAAATGGCCCGACAACTTTAAACGTTGGGTAGAATTCATGTGTCCAATAGATAACAGTGTGCTGAAGCCAAAGTTTAATATCACATGGCTGGCAAGCACTTTCTTCATTTTTAAAATATACATAAGAGAAGTTGCCCTTAGACACTGACTAAAACACAACACTGCGTTTGGGATGTCTCCTTTCAGCGCCATCTTTGTGATTCTTAAACCAAATGTTCTCGGGGGCTTGCCTTCCAGTGATAGGCAAATTGGACAGTGCCAAAGTGAGATTCTTACTAGTTTTAAGTACACAGTAGTCCTCTGCTGGATGTGGCCTTCTCCTCCCCTTTGAGTGACCCCTGTCCTCCAGTTTTGATGTGTCTTCCAGTTATGGTCTCTTTTCTTTGGCAAGCTTTGGAATATCCACTGATACTCACAACTATCTTTCTATTCTATCTGTTAATCTGTCACAAAGGTGATTCTTGGGTTTGAGAAGATCTGCTCATGGCAGTAGGTAGTTCCAAAGACAGATGCTGTTTGAAGTGCGTGTTTCCAGGGTGATGGAAATTCTTTGCCACCTACACATAAAGCAGTATCAGACAGGGGGGAAATCGTGTTTCCCTACTGACGCTTTCCCCCTCTGCTTCTGTCCCACAATACTGCCTCTTTCTTCCTAAGGGAAGAAAGAGGAAGTAAACAATGACCACATGGCTCATTCAGTGGGTGTTTCACACTGCTTTTCATGCACACAGCAGGAAATGGTGGCACGTTTCCTTTCCAACCCCCCCCCCCAAAAAAAAAACCACCCATGGATTTACCAGGGGCTTATTTTGTCATGGAAAAAAGACCAGATGGAGTGGGAGATGCACAGGCAGTGGACATTGCCATCGAAAGGACCCACAAATACTGTTGAGTGGCCAGTAACAAGTGTGCGTTAAACACTTGTCTGATGATACTCATGGTTTGTAATGGTTAAAATCAGCTTAGCCTTGACTGACCTTGATTGCAAATGATGGTTGCTTTACTACCAAAACCCCTATTAACCCCCATATCCTAGTCTTTTAGCTCTGCTGTTTTAAATCTGTACTTTAAATCTGTATTTAAAATCCCTGCATTGCTGCTCGGTTTCATTCTGATTGTACTTTTATATTGTGGTTTTAAGCTTCCATGTTATATATTTTATGCTGCTGTACCTTGTGGTTTTAATTTTTGTGAACTTCCCAGAGCGCTTCTGCTATTGCGTGGTATAAAAATGTAATAAAATAAATAAATATCACTTTGATAGTATGATATCTGCAAAACTTACACTGAGTGCATCTCTACATTAAGGGAAATCCCATTGTTTACCTGGCACTGTTGTGCTTCCTGGTCTTTAGCACAATTGATATGAGTTGGATTACATGGGAGGAGAGGGGTGCTTCCCCCTTTAAATGGCAGACACGGTGAATCAAGGGAGCGTTTCCCTCCCTGGCATGTGTGCAAAGGGACTGAGGGTGTGGGAGTCTTGTTTTTGTCTGTTTTCTCACAGCCCCCAGGAAAGCCAGGACTTACTTCGGAGTAGAAGTAAGATTGTGCTGTAAGTCTGCAACCCCCAGCACACTTACATGGGGATTGGATCTGCCTCCCTTTGTTGGAGGGAGGTATTTTACCCTATTCTCCTTCTGTTTACAGTCCTTCCTCCCTTCCGCAGCAACTTCATAGCACTATGCCAGCTTTACATGCTACCGATTTCGCGCCATTAAGGATTTATTCCAGCTTTTCTCTGATCTGTTTTAGAATGGAATAAGGGGTGGAAATCACAGGAGATGTCCTATTTGTTTACAGTGTCATTTAATTGACCCGGAAACTTCCGTGAGTGGCTAGAAATGAGCATGCTATAAATAGCTCATTTAGAGAAGCCCAGAAGCCCTCTGTACATATCAGATAACGATGAACTGATTCCTATGAATTTTCTAGATATTGCGTTACTTTAAACCTACAATATGCTTGTAAACATCTGCTATCTTCAGCTTGTGGAGCCAGTATCATACAGGAATGTCAGAGCAAGATTGGTTCAGGAGCTAGTTTAGGAGACCCTGATAATAATTCTGATGTTTAAGCAGCATATGATTACATGTTCAACACTTAGTTTGAAATAAAGGCAACGGCTCAGCTGATTGTAACCAGCATAGCAAATCCCTTGATTAGTTCACATGGCTAAAGTTTATGAAAACATATAGGCAGCATTTCATGCATATGCTCCTACACAAAATGGCTAGGGTGGCCATATGTTCAGCTTTACGGAGGACAGTCCTCTGTTTGAAGTGCTGTCCAGTCCAAGCCTGGTTTAAAACTGAATAACCATAAAAAGAAGGAAGAGTGAATGGAAAGTCATGAAGTTGCCATTCAGCAGTTAATATCTGGACAGCAACATAGCAAACCCACAATTTGTTTGTTTATTTGTTTGATTTTTACCTTTCTACCAAGAAAAATGGCACTCAAGGCAGGTTACAATCATAAATAAAATTTGATGAAAACAATAATAAAACAAATGCATTAAAACACAAAAACACAATAATAACAGAAGAAAAAGAACCCAACAGAACTGCTTACACGCCAAAGGCCTGCTTGAATAAAGCAGGTTTTGTCTGCTGGCTGATTGAAAACAAAGGGGAAGTTAAGATAGCCTCCCTTGGCAGGGAGTTCCATAGCCAGGAAGAAGTCACTGAGAAGGCCCTTTCTCACAGCAGGACCAAACACTCCTCTGAAGGTGGTGGTCATGGAAGAAGAGTCTCTCCTGAGGATATTAAGACCCGGGCAGGCTCATATGGGAGAAGGTGGTCTTTTGGGTAGCCTGGTCACAAGCCATAGAGGGCTTTATAGGTCATGGATGGGGTTACACTCCCCCTGAAAGACTGTGTTCGCAGCTTGGGAGTGCTTCTGGATCTGGGCTCCAAATGACAGCCCAGATAGATGTGACGGCCAGGAGTGTCTACTATCAGCTTCAGCTTATACACCAGCTGCGCCCCTTCCTAGAGTCAGAATACCTAAAGACGGTAGTGCACGTGCTGGAAACTTTGAGGCTCAACTTCTCCAATATGCTCTACATAGGGCTACCTTTGTGCCTAGTCCAGAAACTTCAACTAGTTCAAAATACGGTAGCCAGGCTGGTCACCGGTACACCTAGGGGTGACCACATTACACCAGTTTTAAAATCTCTTCACTGGCTGCCAATTAGTTTCCGGGCAAAGTATAAAGTGTTGGTTATCACCTTTAAAGCCCTACATGGTTTGGGTCCAGGCTACCTACGGGATCGCGTTCTCCTGTACAATCTGCCCCCCCCACAGGTCCTCTGGGAAGAATCTACTTCAGTCAGGCAAAGTTAGGCTGACAAGTATTACCCAGAGGACCTTCTCTTCTGCTGCTCCCAGACTGTGGAATGGCCTGCTGGAGGAGATTCGTCAACTTAACAGTCTTTAAGCATTTAAGAAAGCTATAAAGACTGATCTCTTCCAGCAGGCCGTATACTATGTTTTTAATCAGTATTTTATGTATTTTATACTTACTGTTGTTCTCCGCCTCGATTAGGATGGAGAGGCGGGTAAGAAATTATTATTATTATTATGAGCACTTTGAATTCTGCCCAGAAACAGACCAGTAGCCAGTGAAGGTGTTGTAACAAGAGAGAGTCACATGCTCCCTGTAATTGGCGTCAGTCAACAGTCTGGCTGCAGCATTCTGGATATGGCTGCTTGAGCTCCTTCACGGGAGAGTCAGTGTGGTGTAGGGATTATAATGTTAGGAGATCTGGATTCTAGTCCCCACTTAGCTATGATGCTCACTGGGTGACTTTGGGCCACCCAGTGAGCCCAAAGTCACCCAGTCAAAGTCACTTTATTCTCAGTCTAACCTATCTCACAGTGTTATTGTGAGGATAAAATGGAGAGGACCATCACGTATGCCACCTTGGGCTCCTTGGAGATATAAACTAAGCAAGCAAACAATAAAGAGCAACATGCAAACCTCAAATGAGAGTCTCAGGGTTGGAGCTTAAGAATTAAAAATGTCTTTGTGTATTGAATTAGGGCTAAACTACATACTACTTTAAATGCATAGTATGTAGCTGATCTTAACGTGATTTAGTTTAGGGTAAATGCACCCCCGATACAGATTGGGGCTACCATGTGTAGGGGGCCAGGCTAAACCTTCCTACCTAGCTGCTTCCCCCCATATTACATCACTCTCCATGTGTGTGGAAGCTAAAGAGGTGGGGAAACTCCTTTGGTGCCAATTGAAGTGTGTGTGTGTGTGTTTTCTTTGCAGGGTGGCAAATTTAGAAGTTCAAGTGAGTAGGTGGGAAGTTTTAACATCTTTTACCCATATATGTTAGTCCTGACATAGTTTGGGGGTTTACACTAAAGTTAAAAAACAAAATAGAGTGAGCTACTGCTACTCATTTAATGAAGTGTATAGTTTCTGGATCTGAAGTGAATCAGGGATGTTTCATCCATGCTTTACAATGAAATGGGAGGCACAACGCAGAGATTAAATGGCTGGAACAAAAGTGCTTGGAAAACTAAGCTTCCTTTATGTTTTAGAAGCTGGGTGGGTTTGGTGTTTTTTGTTTTTTGGATTTTTTTTTGTCTAATTTTTTTAGTGATTTCCAACCAAACTGTTCTTTCTTATAAGAATGATACCAGGAGACTGGTGGTGAAGGAGTGGCTGAGATCAAGCCAGCAGTAGAACTGACAGTGTAGGTTTCCATAAGGGCTAAATTTCCTAGGAGCCCCTGCAGCGATTTTGCAAGGCATTCGCCTAGCCTCAGTTCTGTATCTTCTGTGACTTTATGCCAACTGAGCATAAATATATTAAATGAAACCTCAAACACTGTTTTTGATGGATATTGGATAACTCCTGAATCTCTGCACATATCCAAGTAATTTTGGGGGGGGGGATTTTAGCAAAGGGAACCTCTTCATTCCCAGTGAGTTTCATGCAATATATAGCTTTAAAACAACAACAACAAGCTCCAATTTTAAATGTGCCTGGCACAAACAGTTCTAGACCTATTTCTCTGAAATTTGACAAATCTTGTCCCCTCAAATGTGGCCACCATCCCTGCAAATTTAAAAAGGTAAAAATTTTAGGCCTATTGTGATTATTTCTAACAGCGGGAATCACAAACAAAGATTTATTTATGAAATTCGGTGGATTTATGGTGGCCATGTGGCTTACTTTACAGAGGACAGTCCTTTATTTGAAAGGCTGTCGAGTCCAAGTCTGGCTGAATATTGTATTAATTTATTCAAGTTCTGAGTCCCCTTATAGCAAAAGCACTCAGGGCGACATACATAAGAAAATGAAAAGGGAGACCTGGGCCTTGAAGTTGTCCACCAACAGAACTTGGACAGCAAGACACACAAGTAGCCTGGTCACAGCTCTTCCACAGTCTGGTGAGATGTACTGTATCTCTGTTTAAGTTAGAATAAGTATTTCTAAATTTTCATCCACACATATAAATTAGCATATACAACCGTTATGCAAATTGGCACTTTTGTCCTCTTTTTTGTTGATGTATGTGTGGCCACCCCAGAAGTGGGCTTATGACGTAGACATGAAATCAAGCAACAGATGTCCATAAAGCAACAGTACTGAATCTAAACTGATTTCCTCCTCCTCCTCCTCCTCCTCCATCATCTCTTCTTCTTCTTCTTCTTCTTCTTCTTCTTCTTCTTCTTCTTCTTCTTCTTCTTCTTCTTCTTCTTCTTCTTCTTCTTCTTCTTCTTCTTCTTCCATAGCTCTACTGGGCACTGCCTACTTTTGTAAACAGTTGTTCCAAGCAACTATTCTTCCTCCCATTTAGCTTGCTTTTTGCTTTGACTGTCTCTTCCTGAGGAAGTTCAAATTCCCACATCTTACACCACCCAAATAAGCTAAATCAAATACAGTTCAAAACCGGGCGGGGGGAGAGGTAGGGGAAAGATGATATACATAAACAGCCTAGTAGCTGGCTTTTTGAGGCCCTGCTGATATAGTACAAACTGAGCAACACAGTGTTCCTTCAAGAAGCCAAATTGTTATTAAATGCTATTCTATTTATTAACTAATGCTGGCAACGTTTTGGTGAATGTTTGAATCTAGTGTAAATGCAGTAACTGTCAAGAATATGAGCTGCAGAGCAACAAAAGCCACCTGCAGGGCTCATGATGGTTTGGAACCAAAGCACCGGAAAAAGGAGGTTAGATGCCAAGAAGAAGAAGAAGGAGGAGGAGGGGGGTATTTTGCATGTGTGTGTTGTGCACATGGATCAAGCCACAAGGCCTAGGCGGATAAAAGCTGCTGCTAATTTTAGTGGGATGTTCTTTGACTAATGGGGCATGTCAGTTATAGGTTCTCTGGATACGTCCCAGTGCCTGCTTGGAACGAGACAAGAAAATTTTGTCTCCCACATGGACACGTTGCAAAACTCTGTCACGCCAGTCAGCAGCTGCTCTGCCTTTCAGATAATGCCGGAGGAGTGGAGATGAAAATGCATGCCGCTCTCCCTGAGCCCCAAAGACGGTAATCGCGGAGCCATCATGTTGCCAGAGCTGACTTCATTTGCACCTTGGCAGGTCTGCCGGCAAACGTGAAGTCCAGGTATTATTAGCTTCAGTCAAAATTCCATTAGCTGACATCTCTTGCTACTTCTCAAGCAGCCCCTTGGGACAGCTGGTGTTCGAGGGCTCTGCCACAGTTGTGGGAGCTGAGCCACTAAAAATAATAACAACAATCAAGCATGTGCCTACAAGATGGCTGAGTCTGCATGGGGTCTATAAAACACAAGGTGGATGTGTGGTTTGTATTGCTCCGTCTTCCCCACCCCTTCCTCCTAGGTTGCAAACAGGAGGCTGCCAAAAGACAGAACCCGTTTGCTGATTCCTTCAGAGCTGTGAGCATAAAACTGGTTTTTCTGTTCTTAATTTATGTCATGGAGCCTCAACAGCAATTTAATTTGAAGCTTTGGAGTCTAGAAAAGCCAGCTACTGATGCCTGCCCGACTGGTTTGAATGTGTAGCTGGCGCAGTCCTGAGGTAAGAAGCTGCAATTCAAACAGCTTCAAAGAAAATTACTTGTCAGTACTGAGACAGCCTGATTGGTTTCTTCCAGCAGGTGACAAGAGAGCTGGTCCAGAAATGAATAAAAGGGAACATGTGGAGAGTGCAGCTGAGAATGAAACGGAGACAGCCATTGAGCCTGCTCCCTTTCATTACCATCATAACCAAACCCGCCCCCCACACCTTTAGAGGAAGAGGATCTAAAACTCCAGTTAGACTACCTACCTAAATGTGATCCCAATTCCTTCATGATTAAAAACAGCAACTGTGTTCTTCGTCTAGTTTCAAAATAAAGAAAAATATCAACATGATTATTGCTAATACCGATATCTATCAGGCACTGACAATATTTATCAGGCACTTAAATGAAATAGACAGAGCCTTGCCTGACTCTGTGATATGTGCAACTTCAGATGTCTGTAATAATCCAGAGTTCTTCAATATAGCTACAAAAAGAAAAGGCAAGATTTTTGTACTGAACCTTTCCGGATCTTTGTTTTTTTCCATCTATAAAACAAAGAGGTTTTGACACACGTTTAGGGAATGTGAGCACAGTTGAATTCTGAGCATAGATGTGAACAAAATGCTCTCTTTCCATTCATCCTTACAATCAGTAGTATACTACAGGCAACAACCGCATTAGCTACTAGTAGAGACAGAGGGCCATGCAGCACAGGAGAAGGCTTTTTTTTTTTTTGGCTAAGTTACCCTCCCAAACTAAATTAATAGGAGTACCTATCAAAAGGTACTCTTAGATAGAGTGACCATATGGAAAGGAGGACGGGGCTCCTGTATCTTTAACAATTGTAGAGAAAAGGGAATTTCAGCAGGTATCATTTGTATGCATGCAGCACCTGCTGAAATTCCCTCTTTATCACAACAGTTAAAGCTGCAGGAGCCCTGCCTAGCTCCTGCAGCTCTAACTTTTTTCTACAAGTGTTAAAGATACAGGAGCCCGGTCCTCCTTTCCATATGGTCACCCTAGTTGACACCAGATAGATGTTGCCGCTGTTAATGTTGTTGCTATTATCCCTTTTTTCTAGCAATAAGTAACCAGACTGGCTTAGTGGGAAGGAAAAAGGACCCAACAAAGGAATAAACAGGGATGGGCAACTTGTGGCCCTCCAGATGTTTTAACTCCTAACAGCCCCCCCAACAAGGATGAGGGATGATGGGGCCAAACACCTGGAGGGCCACGAGTTGCCTAACCCTGAATGAAGCCATACCAGTTAAAATAATTTAAAGCAGTTATTAAAAGCTGGTTGGAATAAAAATGTTTCAATTTCTGTCTGAAAGGCAACAGAACAGGAGTCAGGTGAATCTCTACAGGGAAGGCATTCAAAGTCTCTGTGCCACCATCAAGGAGGCCCTGTGTCTCATGCTCAGTCACTTGAGCACTTGTGATGATGGCACAGAAAGCAGAGCCTATGGGGTGATTCTTAAACTCTGAGCACATTGATATGGGTTGATATGTGAGCTGAGCCACGATATGTGAGCAAGTGTGGTGTACTGGCTAAAGTGTTGGACTGGGAGTCGGGAGATCCGGGTTCTAATCCCCACTCAGCCATGGAAACCCACTGGGTGACTTTGGGCCAGTCACACATTCTCAGCCCAACCCACCTCACAGGGTGATTGTTGTGAGGATAAAATGGAGAGGAGGAGGAGGAGGAGGAGGATTATGTATGCCGCCTTGGGTTCCTTGGAGGAAAAAAGGTGGGATATAAATGCAATAATAAATAACAAATAAATAAAATATGGGACCATACTGACCTTGAGGTAAGTCAGCCCTGAACTATTTAGGGTTTAAAATGGCAAAGACAAACATAATATACTCTATTTACTGGGTGCTACTGCCAAAGAAAAGCATTGTGCTCCAGTTGACATTTCCAAGCTGTTTTTAAAGGCAGTTCTGTGTGGACTGCATTCCCAAGCCTACATACCAGAACCAAGTAGGCCCTCTCCATTTTGCCCCACACTATCCATGAAGTATATGATTATGTGAAGTGAAAAAGACAGTAAAAAACATTAAAATCGCCAGCCATCTGATGTGAAAGAAATGCACAGCAGAAGCACTATGTACATATATGGCAAGCTTGTCATCTGAAGTTATTTTTATTCATTGATCAGCTGTACTGATATGGCTATCAATTATATCCTTCTAAATTTAAATGTAATTGAGAAAAATCATAAAATGTCACGATCTGATTCAAGAATAGACAGCAGTGAGATTGCAGATTAGTAGTGTAAGGGCCAAAACAGACATTACTTTAACTGTTTCTAGCAGCTGCGACTTTTTTATTTTTTATTTTATTTTTTTACTCTGGAGTAGGGTCTTTTAAGATCCAGATCGACCCTTCTGTGCCTACTAAAGAGTAAAGATGAAAAAAGATGTAACTGCTAGACAGTTTTAGAGTTTGGTTGGTCCCTAAATGAAAAGTCTTGATTGAACAAATAAGCTTAAGTTGCATGCATAGCTGTGCTCAAGGAGTGTGCTGAGTACACCCTAATGTCTCAAGCATAAGCATCTCCTCAATCCTTCCCTCACCTGCAATGGCCCTCCCACAGTCAGACAAGCTGAATGCGTAGTAAGGCATCAGTGTCTACAGTGTTTAATAAATAAATGAATTTAAAAAAGTCCTTTAAGACTGAGTATTCAATAAATGTTCACCTTTAAAAAAAGATTCCCTGGGTGCACACCCTAATGAAATGTGCTGCACATGCCGATGACTGAATGAATAAAAGCAAATAGAGGAAGAGTCTGGCAAGCCACCCAGGAGAGGGCCAGGATCTCCTCTCGATCATCCTAGAGTGCAGGACATGGAATAATGGGCTAAAGTTACAGGAAGCCAGATTCCGGCTGGACATCAGGAAAAACTTCCTCACTGTTAGAGCTGTATGGCAATGGAACCAGTTACCTAGGGAGGTTGAGGGCTCTCCCACACTAGAGGCATTAAAGAGGCAGCTGGACATCCATCTGTCAGATATGCTTTAAGGTGGATTCCTGCATTGAGCAGGGGTTTGGCCTTGTTGGCCTTATAGGCCCCTTCCAACTCTACTATTCTATGAGAGGGAATTCCACATTGAACATGCCATCACCAAGAAGGTTGTCCACCCAATGAACTTCCACTGTTGATAGAACAGGGAGTAATACCTCTTAGGCAGTGTTTTCAGTCATAAATGTTAAAGTGCAGGAGCTCATCATAACAGCCCCAAAGGTATGACCCCCTAGGAGGATCCATAGTCCTGCTCTTAGGGAGATAGATTGGTCACTTGCTTTTCTGTTATTTCTACTGAAGATGGTAATGGTCTGGTTAAAAACTCTGTAATAAAATAAAGCATCCAAAACAAACAAACCAACAAACCACTAATAAAATCTCAACGTTAAGTTTATGGGGCATGAGTACAATTGCATGAATCATTACTTGGGCGTAATTATTGAAACTCCATTGAACTCAGTGGTGCTTACTTCTGACTGCAACTTGTAAAACCCACTGAGATGTTTGGCCAATGGAAACTCAACCATTAACTTTTAATTAAAAAATGCAGTCCATCTTGCAAAGAAGCACTACCGTTTTAACTGCTAGCAGGAACAGGAGAGGACAGTAATATGCTGCTTCTCCTTGATTATGTTCCTTATTCTTCTATGCTAATCTGCCACAAAAACACTAGAACAATTCAAAAGCCTTGTTATCACCTCATTCGCTTGCCAGAACAAGGAGGATTTGTCAATTGCCCTGGCACTCCATCAGGTTTGTACTCTGAAAAGAGTCCTGGAGTTGTGCCCCCCTGCATCCTCCCTTCATTTTCTCAGTCAGATCTTAAAGTTTGGGCCACCTTCCGTGGGAGAAGGTGGGCTTTAAGGTATTTTATTTTAATTGATTTGTTTGTTATATTGCTATGCCAAGCAATAGCTGGAGCTCTCTGAATGGTTCACAAAACAAAACTTAAAATAATAAAATACCACAACGTAGTAATACATTACACACACACACACACACACATTATTTTAAAAAGTATAACAACAAAGTGAAAAAACAGGGTAAAAGCCAGCTGCGGTGCAAACCTGGGAAAATAAAAAGATCTTCATCGGGTGCCAGGCAAGTCTCTCGGGGAAGCTCATTCCACAACCAGAGTGCCACCATTAAAAATGCCCTCTCCTTAGTCATCATCATTTATTGGGGGGTACCCAGGGAATGGCTCTTAGAATGATCTTAGGGTCCAGGCAGGTATATACGTAAAGAGATGATCCTTCAGGTAAATAGACCCCAAGTTGTTTAGGGTGTGGTTGGTTAATACCAGCGCTTTCCATTGGCCCCATAATGGACAGGTACCCTGTGCAGATCATAAAGCATAAAGGTAACGTGGGCTGCTAATAGTTTTAAAAATTAATATCAGCCCCTTATATTTACCCTGGAAAGATGGTATAAGATGAGCTCTACAATTAAAATCTCAGAAGCTGTGTTTTTAACTTTTCAGGCTATCTTTAACAGCAGCCCCACATGTAATTAGGGCATGAATAATCACTAACAACTAAATAGTAGAAGATTTGGACAAAAATAGTTGTGGGCCAGCTGATGGAGCTAGCAATGAAAACAAGACACAAAACTGGGAGGAGTCATAGTTCTCATGTGAGACATGCCACCGCTGCTCCGATCAGTGTCGGATTTTGGGGTTGGTAATCCAGTTGATCCCCTGAACTTTCACGTATTCCACAATCCAGTTAGAACAGCTGCCACTGAAATCAGCCTCCTGGTGGTTGGAGCATGTTGCTGCTGTAAGACCAGCCATAGCAGCTGGAAAACCTGGAAGGAGGTTTTATTGCTACGGCCACGGCCCAACTTTCGCTTCTTGCTGCTGCCAGCTGTCTCTCTGTTCATAGCTATTTTACATTGTTTTTAAGTTTTTACATTAAAGTTTTTACATTTAAGCCAGTGTAGTGTAGTGGCAAAAGTGTCGGACTGCAAGTCGGGAGGTCCAGGTTCTAGTCCCCGCTCGGCCATGAAAGCTCACTGGGTGACTTTGGGCCAGTCACAGACTCTCAGTCCAACCTACCTCACAGGGTGGTTGTTGTGAAGATAAAATGGAGCAGAGGAGGAGGATTATGTGCGCCGCCTTGGGTTCCTTGGTGGAAAAAAGGCGGAATATAAATGCAATAAATAAATAAATAAATAAAGTTTTGGTTCTGTTGCATTTTTTTAGTTGCAATTTTTGTGAGCCGCTCATAGAGCTTTGGTATAGATAATAATAAGAATAATACATGTTCAATAGCCAGGAAATTTCTGAATCAGTAAAAGACAGCATGACTTGGCAAAGCCCGTCACGTTCATCTAGAAAAAGCGCCACGCACAAGAAAAGAGAGAGATAATAATAGCTTTATCTATTGAATTTGACTGGTGCAGATGGGTGAGAATTTTTATTTCAGTTTGTTTTTGATAAGTATTTACCAAAATGCACACATTTCTTCATATTCAGGAGAGGAAGAATGTGGGATTTTTTTTAAAAAAACAAACAAATGTGGGAGAAAGCGAAACTGACAGATCCACAGCGAGGAACTGTCCAGTTGCCCCCTCCATTTAGATCTCAGTAGAATTCTTGTCTGTCAGACACATTTACATATTCTTTTGCTGATGTGGCACTTGCTGACTCCACAGCCGCTCCTGCATGGACCGAGGAATGTGTAAAGCCTTGCCGTCCCCGTCCCGGTGTTGAAACCGATGTCCTGGTCAGCAACCAGACAAGCAACACAGCACTTGTGTAGTTGGTAACTAAGGACAGCATCCAATGTTAATCCTACTTGGAGTAGACCCACTGAAATGAATGGGACTTAAGTTAGTCATGTGTCTGCTTTAAGCAGGACTAACATTGGATACAACCCTAAAGTGTCAGAGACACTCATGTTGGTAGAAGATATTATGTATTCTCAGGGCAGCATGGGTGCAATTCTGGGGCAGTTAGAGAGTTGGACTAGAACTGTAGAGATCCAGGTTCAAATCCCCATTCAGCCATGAAGCTCACAGGGTGACTTTGGGCCACTTAGCATCTCTCAGCCTAATCTACCTCACAGGGTTGTTGTGAGGATATAGTCAGGGGCAGAGAACCACTTGTGCTGCTTTGAACTTCTGGAGGGGAAGAGAGGACCAAAATGTAACAAATACATATATACAAAGGTAAAAGTAATTTGATTTAGATTTTAATCTATTTCTTACACCTCACCACATAAAAATGAAACCAGGAAACCCAGTAGATAAATTAAATCAATGAATAAATTCTCACTATAAAAATTAGAAAACATTTCCCCTGCAATTTCAACCAGCTCTATTCCCCATTTCAGCAATTCTGACAAATGCTGGTGTCCAGATAAGTGTATGGAGCTCCCATGCTGAAGGGGAGCCTCATATCACCGGAGACTGAAGATCCAACATGTGTCCTTTTTTGTATATGCAGCTCATCTCCCTTCACTGTTCACATGAAAGGGAAGCTCCACATCATCATCAGCTGAAGATCCATATGTACCTTTCTTTGTGCAAGGCTCTGGACTGAGGAAAAGGTGGCACGTGTACACTTGCAATGTTCTCCAATGAAATTGGTAGAAATAGGTCACCTGATTATTCTTACCTCAATGAAAAGGAAAGGTTATTCTGAGTGTACTACAACCCCAAGCACAAAATTGGTAGTAAAGTAGTATGTTGAACATAAGGAACTTTTGTCTGTGATAACTGCAGGAATTCTGGATCATTTTAACTTTGCTTTTCCCATTGGGCAGGTAGGAGGCGCCATTTGATAGCACGTGAAGTAAACAAGCACACCCTACTAGAGAGAAGAGTCGGAGAGCATTCCCACCCTCCTCGGAAAACTTTTTTAACTGTGACAAATTCTGCAGCATCAAATGTTAAAATGTGGATGTAGAATCTCTTTTAGGATAAACTCCAAAAGATAAATGACAATGAAATTAATGGTCTGTGTTTCAATGGCTCATCTGCTGATGTTTTAAAGGCAGAAGGAAATGTACCCAGTTATTCTGGTGGCTGTCTTGACGTCTGCTTTGCCCCAAGGTGGCTCCAAATCTGCACGGCATCGGTTCGATGACGCAGCCACAGATTCGAAGCCACTCCGGGGCAAAGAACTCAGGGACTTACCCCGACTTTTCCAGCCAGAGCAAGGGCAGCCCAGCTCTTTCGCTGCTCCAGAGGCATTCCCGGCAGATGGTGACCCGTAATTGGTCACCTTCCACCCAGGCAGAGGGAGGGGGTGAGCTGGTGAGCAGAATGGGAACGCCCCACGCTGCCTTGCCCAGGAGAAGAGTATTTTCTTCCTGTGAAGATGCCCCCCTGGACATATATAGCTTCATCCCACATACCTGTTTCCCTTGAATTATCCCTACAGCGCTAAGCTGTTGGCATTGTTGTTATTGTTGCTACTGGGTGGCAAGATCCTTTGCATACCAGGAAGTGGGTTTAAAGGGGAAAATGTAAAAAAAAAACATTAAAAAATCAACGGATGACCCAATCCGATTCAAATTTGGTATGCTTAAAGCTCTCCTTAATGACTATTACTGTACCAGTTTTGATGTCTATCGTAAAGCTTACGCAGATGTAAGCATTTACATCTTTTCTTCAAATTTTTCTTCAAATCCTGCTCCTGCGCCCCAGTGGCCGCTCGGATGATACGCTCGAAAACTAGTATCAAAATACGGTGAGTCTTTTGCTTTTATAGCACAATTAAAGCAGGATGCATGGGAGTACTTCACAATAAAAGCAGATTATAAGCTGGAAAACTTTGCATCCAATATGCAGTGATATGCAGTAAAACGCTGGTGTGATAAAGCTCATAGATGAATTAGAAGATATTTATGTATCCATTGCAGAAATGTAAAGAAGATGCTGAAATGCATGAAATTTTGTGAACCGCCCAGAGAGCTCCGGCTATTGGGCGGTATAGAAATGTAATAAATAAATAAATAAATACTTTGATCTTACTGTTAATTTCTGAGAAAAACGGGACCTTTGTCATTATTTGTTTCCTTATTTTTGAATGTTAATCTATCTCCTCTCTGTCCCCTGAGGCTTTTCACAAGATTCAACAAAAAAACAAAACAAATCTTACACTTCAAGATAGGTGTGACTTATAGTTATGGAAACTGATACTTTCTTTAACTATGTAGCTAAGCCTGAAATCCTAAACATACTTACTAGAAAGTAAGACCCATAATGGAACTTATTTTTGAGTAAACACATGTATAGGATTGCATTGTTAGTGAGTAAGCAAAACATTATTGCAGCATTCCCTAACCTTCTGACATGCAAGATGCAGTGTGTGTATGTGTGTGTGTGTGCATGTGCGTGTGTGTTACACTTCACTCTTATAACCTGCAAAAAGATGAAAAGTTTAGTATGAGTTTGGGAATAGGGATGTAGGATTGCAGACTGGGAAAAAGCAGGTAGGTTTGAGAGACTTCCAGACCAGTTTTGGCTTGGCAAGAGAGATGGGACATTCCTGTATTGCTCCAAGGCATGTAAAATGGTGGATGCGTCCAAGGTTTTGGCTCACTTTCTCATGGCATCACACATGAGCCCATCACACATCTTATTCTTTGGGGTTCACTGCATTAAGGGAATATTTTAATTACTATGTTGTGATCTAGAGAGTACACTGAAATACCCCCAAGTATGATTAAAATGAGATTTTCTTAGAAACACCAGAAAACCAATTCTGTTCACTCATTGTTGTGTCACTTGTTTTGTCATACATAAGAACTGATAAACCTTATAGGAGCTTGCCTTGAATTTCACAGAACAGTAGTTATTTTTTTATACACAGCATTTTGTGTTAGCTGCATATTTAGTGCTATGAAGATAAATTAACTTACAACTGTCATGGAAATAATATTAAGTGTTTGTATATATATTCAAGCTCTTTTTTGGAAGCTTAACCATATAAGAACTCTTGTGACTGTTTAGCACCTATAGTATTAGTTTTAGATGTCAAATTAGTAGGAATTTTTTTAATACAATGTAATACACCCCCACCAAGTTTTCAAATGATCTAAAGGGGGAGCTCCAGGCCATTGCAATATATCTTAGAATTTAATGGTCAAACAGGAATCAAAAAAGTAAATTGAATTGTCAGGGTTTTTTATTTTTAACTAATCAGACAGTTCCCAAAAGAAATGATAGGCAATGAAGGTATTGGAATTCCTTCTCTCCATGAGAGAAAGAATAATATCCCCTTTGCTTAAAGTGTATACTTTGGGTCAGCTGGGATTCTCAACTGAAAGCAATTCCGTAATACCTTTAACTTTAAGATTCACATTTCAAACATATTCCATATCAACTAATCAGATTGGAAAAGTTACATTATTTTTGCATGACTTATTCAAACAGGATTAGACCTCATAGTAATACACATAGTAGATTCGTAACACTACAATGGAATCCGGGAACATGGAAGGAAATATTTACTGTCTCTGCTTGATAAATGGTTGACTTCAACCCATCGATGTGGCTACCCTTCTCATTAACATTCGCCTGCTCTTTTTATGACAGCAGTCCTAACAAAAAGAAAGAAACAGTTTGACACTAGCACATTTCTGGTTTTGCAGGATGTGCCCATTGAATGAAATTCTTCTCATTGTTCATTTGTGGTTAAAGAGGAGAATATTATCAGAGATGCTGCTCACCCAAAATGACAAGAACATTCAACAAGATCCCTTTTGAACCAATTCAGTTGTTTCCTTATGAAGCCTAGACGCAGAGGTTGCAACACTGGATAGTATCTGTTCATTCAGAAAAGTACTGAAATGCTCTCTGAGTTTGAATTTCATCAAGAGTGTTTCATGAGATTTAAACAGAGATAATTCACCAGGAGGCATTGCTGTTGTTGTTTAAAGGCTAGTGAAATTTTTTTAAAAGTGGATTAAGGTTAGTTGGAAATTCTGACTAGCAATTACTAACCTTGTGTGTATGTATTCCATATTTTTAAATGTGACATTTCTACCAGCCATTTTAAGCATAGAGAAAAAGGGGCCCAAGATTTCTAGTACCAACCAGTATTGAAGAAAAATATAACAGTGAACTTAAAATGAGGAAAATTATTTCAGAGTTACACATTTATCATGGCATTGCTTTGACAAGTTGTACTAAAGAAAATACTGTACTATGAAGTAATGGCTGTCACATTCATTCAGGTCACTTTTTAGACAAATTAAAAGACAAATTCTTGATGTTGTCGAAGTTACACCCTGCCCTGAATCATTTTTAGTTTTATTTTAAAGATTGAAATAAAACCTCACTTTCAGTGAGTCTTCAACTCCTGAATGTGTATAATGAGATACAAATTGTGAACCACCAGGATTTGTTTGCTTTTTTGTCTTACCAATTGTTAATCTTTGTTTTACAGTGCAATCTTATGAATGTCTACTCAAAGTAAATTCCATTGAGTTCAAAGATGCTTACTCCCCGATAAGTGAGTATAGGGCCCTTTCTACACCTAAGGGCAGGGTGACCATATGAAAAGGAGGACAGGGCTCCTGTATCTTTAACAGTTGCATAGAAAAGGAAATTTCAGCAGGTGTCATCTGTATAAATGGTGAAATTCCCTCTTCATCACAACAATTAAAGTTGCAGGAGCTATACTAGAGTGGCCAGATTTAAAAGAGGGCAGGGCACCTGCAGCTTTAACTGTTGTGATGAAGAGGGAACTTCATCAGGTTCCCCATATATACGAATGACACCTGCTGAATTTCCTTTTCAATACAACTGTTAAAGATAAAGGAGCTCTGTCCTCCTTTTCATATGATCACCCTACCTAAGGGTCATCCCAGGAAAATGGAGGGATCATCCCTGCCTGCTCACGGGAACCTCTGTGTGGCATTTGGATGCACAGGAACGATCCAGGGATGATCCTGGGGGGAAAAGGCAGGTGTAGAAACAGCCTAGGATTACAGTCTTATGGGCAATCCTATGCATGTCTACTCAGAAGTAAGTCACATTATGTTCAATGGGACTTACTCCTAGGTAAGGGGATATAGGTTTGCACTCTTAATTAGCAAAAACTAAAGATATATGTTAACATTATCTCTTATTCCTCATTGAACAAAATCACTTGTTTTACCTATCAGTTTTGATTTTTAGTTGGAAAAACTGTCATATTTTTATGACTATAAAATACTGTTTTATGTTTGATAACATGGACTAAAGGCATTCATAACTTGAATGAGAAGGTAAGATTTGGGCACTAACTTATATATTGAAAAAGAATCTTACATTCAGGCCAGTGCTTAATCTTTGTTCATATTTCTTTATTAGCCAGAGGCCTATAGGAAATGCTGAACCAAATCCCCTTATCAAACCATTACAGAATAAAAACTGACCTGATGAACTTTAAATCCTGCTAGGAAGAGATATTTGGCTTTTAAGAGTTTAATCTCAGAGAGACATTCCATTCTGAAAATAATATATAGAAGTCTATAGCAAAAAAGAAAGTGTTGATTCTATTATTGTCAAAATAATATAGAAGACTTAACATGAAACCCTATAAAATGTGAGATCTCGATTATGAAACCATGAGAGGGGTGACATGAAAACCTTTTATTGGACCGATTCCTTCTTTAAAAAAGTTTAATGCTCCTGTCTTCGTTAGTTGCACAGAGTGGGGATAAAGCATACTATCATTGGAGAGCAGCCAGAGGTGCTTTGGAATTGCAAAACTTTTAAGATATGAGCGGGAACGTTTTTGTGTGCTAATAAATAGCAAAGATTTGAAAATTGTTTTGGTTTATAATTGAAAACACTTTCTAAAAACAAAGTCATCCAGCATGAGTTATTCATGTAAGGCATGACATCTTAGAATTATGACAAAAAATGTTTGGTAAATGTATAAGAGTAGGGGGCAGAAGTGTATACTTTAAATGCTGTGAGAAGACTAACTTAATCTTCAGCATATTTACTCAAAGGTAAGTCCCACAGAGTTCAATGCGATTTACTCTCCCAAAAGTGTGTTTCGGGTTGCAGCCTAAATCACTGATCTCCCCCTCTCCACTAGTTTTTATTTATTTAATTTTGGGTAGAGCTAAATTGAACTGGAATGGTTAAGAACAGCATTAAATGTAGTTAAATGTTGGTTCTTTCTACCTACTCATATGAAACATAATATCTGCATGTGTGGAGGAAAAAAGCAACAATTAAAACTGTGAAATGTTAAGTAGTACCTGAAATAATAAGGCAAAATAAGTGCTAACTCTAAACCTTTTACATGTTTTTTTTAAGTGAAGGTAAACTGCTGTTTAACAGCTTCCCACTGTTATATAAACTTTCAAACAACCATGAAATGTAGGTCTCTGGACATCACTTAAAAGAACCACAAATAAATAAAAGAACGTACCACACTTCTGTTCTCTGATGTTTAACTAAGGTTTAGCTGAGACAGCGAGGGAGTCCAATCTTTCTTTGTTTATCTGCTGCCCCGTGTACTGTAAACACAAACAAATAAAGCACTGCCGAAGCACTGCCTGATAGAACAAATGTGTAGAAAGACAGCCGTGAGGTAAATGGAAACGGTTTAATGTGTCTCCAGGGTCAACTTGCCTTTGCATGTGTAGTGTCGTGAGACACTGTTGTTTCAAAGGGTTGCCTACTTAAATGAAATGTGCAGCAGTTAAGGGTGCTTTGCCAATAAAATCTTCAGGGGGCTTGCATAAATTTGATGGAAATCGCCTTAAATAACAACTAGATGTAGTTTAAGTGTGTTCCCTTCAAATACTGAAGTCTAGCACGGCTCCTTAGGACACATTCTCATGAAGGAATACAAAGAAAAATCAGAAAAATCTAGAGAGCCATGCTAGTCCATGGGGGGGGGGGGGGAGCTACAAAATCCATAGATTGTCAATACATTTATTAGGACTGACCAAAATTTCACAAAAGTGTGCAAGGTTTTAAATTCTCCAGAACTTGTCATCAGCCTACGTAATTCAAAACGTATGGAATGGTGGGGACGGGGGAAAGTTATAGTAAAGTCCAAAAGCATGGGCAGGTATGGTGGCCATGAGGTCTGCAGTTTCAGACCCAGTGTCAAAATGGAGCTCTGCAGACTGAATTAATTATTCCTGGATAGTTATCACAGCTATCAGATTATACCAAGCAATGCATTCTGGGAAAGAGAAGCAATGGCGGCTCTCCATTTCTGAGCCAGCTATAACTCAGATCTGCCTTTTGAGTTAGCAAAGATCAGAATGACAGGCAAACATGAGACTTTTATATTAACAAAGCAAGAGATTAGTTTTAAGTGGTGCACTAGGTAAAGCAAGTTGATTGAAGGTAAATTATATGAAGATAAGAAGAGCCAAGCTAGATCACACCAAGGGTCCATCAAGTCCAGCAGTCTGATTACACAGTGGCCAAACAGCTGTTGACCAGGGTATTATGAGTATTACCTAGTAGTTGGAAGAAATGGAACCCTCAGGGCAAAGTCTTTCTTCAGGTCATAGAAAATCTATGATTTGGTGGTAGATTCTTCCCTTTTCCCCCATCTAGCCCGATAAAGAGTTCTAGAGAGTTCAAAAGCTTTGGGATTTTTATGGAATTTTGGCTCCATCTGACCACCCTGTGATATGAGCCCTCTTGGGTGTTGCCCTCTTGATGTTTTGGAATACAACTCCCATAATCCCTGACCATTGGCCATGCTGGCTGGAAATGATGGAAATTGCAGTTTAACACATCTGAAGAAATCTGCTTCCTCATTATATTGGCTAGATATTAAAATATTGCAATAGATTGTAACAACCTGGCTAGCACTGAGATCCTCTGTACACTTTCCTTTTAGTAAGCCCATTGAGCTCAATGGGACTTACTTCCAAGTAAACATATCCTATGCACATTAACTAATTTTCTACCAAGGACTCCATAAAGACCACAATATTAACATGACGTAGAATCATAGAATCATAGAATAGCAGAGTTGGAAGGGGCCTACAAGGCCATCGAGTCCAACCCCCTGCTCAATGCAGGAATCCACCCTAAAGCATCCCTGACAGATGGTTGTCCAGCTGCCTCTGTCAGGGATGCTTTAGGGTGGATTCCTGCATTGAGCAGGGGGTTGGACTCGATGGCCTTGTAGGCTCCTTCCAACTCTGCTATTCTATGATTCTATGTCATGTTAATATTGCTAATGCTAATACAATATAATATATAATACAATATAATATATTTAGAACTTTTTCTTTAAAGCAGGGAAAGGCCACCAAGAGTGTCAACTGTAAGATGCCTCTCACCTCTAGCATAGGCATTTTGTTTGCCATGGTTATCTCGGCTGCATCAGTCAACAGATTTCCAATTTTGACAGTTTGGAGAAACAGTGGTAAGATTTTAATAAGAGCAGACACTTACCACCCCCAAGTAGCTAAATAGACTTTAAAATATTCCTTGTTTTAATATTTCTAAGTTCCCTGGTTACTGATATGTTTAAATTGCTGTCTGTTTGAATACAGGAACTCCCTTGACAGCTTTTTGACAGTGGAGAGTTTTGTTAACAGAAAGGTTCAAATCAAGTAACAGATCCAATCTGCACTCCTATTTTAGCTGTCCTTAAAAAGATGCTGCCCTCTGTGTTCTCCTGTAAGTGCAGAAATGTGGAGTTTTAAGACTGATTTGATCTGACATGTTATCTAACTCGGTGTATTTCCAAAACAGATTTACTACTGATCTGATCTTTTCTGGGTTTGTGCTCCATCTTGTTCTAAAAAATCTCACACCAATTGCTTCTTCCTTCATAGTTGATCTGGCTTACATTCTCTGATCTTTTCCCCCTTCGTTTTTCAGTTTTGGAAAATTCCTGATTGTCTAAATATACTTCTGCTTGATTTAAGTCCATTTTAAGGAGGATCTTATATGCATAATGTGAAGTTCTTAAGCACATCGGGTTTTCAAGTACTCAAAGCACTGATTGCAACATAGTTCCAATGGCACCTGTGAGATTACATACTTCTTCTTTAGACAAGGTCAACTCTAGTTCAAGTTAACAGAGTTATTGAACTAGGGAGCTTTCTGATAACAAAACGTGTCTATTTGGATGAGCAATAGTTTTCGAGGTCATGTGTGTATGCCAACTGAAATCTAATAAGCCATCATCCTTTGTTAACTATCAGTAAGAAATCTATTATTCTGATAAAAAAGAAACAGTTGGTAGTCATAGTTTTGCAGTACAATTTCTTGCATGTCTACTCAGAAGTAAGTCCCATTACTTTCAATGGAACTTACTCCCAGGTGACTTTGTTTCTGTATATGACTAGGACAGCGAGACTTATATAATGCACAAAAATGGAAATGCTCAATATTACCTACTACAGATGAATGGCTGCTGAAGGTGCTGGAGATGGCAAAACTTACGTCAATAATCAGAGAGAAGTCAACATCTAGATTTATAACTGAATGTAAATCTTTCATAGACTTTTTGCAGGGACTAGAAAAAAACAATGTGTTTATCTGTGGATTCAATGAATGAGAAGAATTTGTTAAAATGAAAGACAGAGGGAAACACACTTCTTTAAAATTATAGAGTAAGAGAAACTATTGTTACATATTTTTTGCTGGGAAGGGAATCAGAAAGCCATCTTAATTGTGTATGTGTACACTATTGTGTATGTGTACACTATTGTGTACATGTGTACATTATATGCTGTTAGACGCTAGGTGAAGACCTTTTTATTCTCCCAGCATTTTAACAGTTTATAAATAAATTTTAACTTGGTGTTTTAAATTTGTAATTTTGCATTGCTGCTGTTTTTATCTGGTTGAGCTTTTATATTGTATTTTATATTATGGTTTTATACTGTTGTTTTATACTTTGAATGTTTTTAATTTTTGTGAACCGCCCAGAGAGCTCTGGCTATTGGGCGGTATAGAAATGTAATTAAAAAATAAATAATAATAAATAAATAATGTTTTGTATGTTTTTATGTTGATGTTTGATTTTGTTTTTTCTAATGGTTATTTGTTTGTTTTGTTTGTGTTTTAGAAAATAATAAAACATTTAAAAGTGGGGGTGGGTGGGGCAATGGAACTTACTCCCAGGTAAGAGATTTTAGGTTGCAATCCTTTGCACATTTATTTGGGAGTCCTATTAAAATGATTGGGACTTACTTCTGAGTAAAAATATGTGTAACACCAGACTGCAATCAGCCATCCTATAGCTCTTGCTGCACTAAGTTCATGGTCAGCTTTGTGCGCGCCGCCCCGCCTCCTAGACGGCCGACGCGCAGGGACTGCGGAAGCCCTGCAGCGTCGGCCATTTTTTTTGGTTGTTAAAGGGGCCACGTGTGGCCCGAAGACTCCGGAGAAGGTAAGCCGGTTTTTTTACTTAACCCCCCCCCCGGTCCTGATCCCTTCCCATGCCTCCTGCCCACTCTTTCCCCTCCCTCCCTCTCCCTCCGTGTGTCCCGTGTCGCCCGTCCTCCCTCTCCCTCCGTGTGTCCCGTGTTGCCCATCCTCCCTCTCCCCCCCGGGATACCCCCGGCCTGATGGGCACAGCGCTGAGCGCTGTGCCCAGTCCATGACTTTTTGCGGCTACTCGCAAGTGAGTAGCCGCAAAAAACACGGCCCTTGCTAGACGTTCTGCAGCCCCGGCCTCAGGCCGGGGCTGCAGAAAAGGCGCGCCATAAGCGACTTCGCTTATGGCGCGTTAGAGGAGGCTTCAGTGCGGCCTGTGCCCGGATTCCCCTGTGCGTCATCTGGACGCACAGCAGGGAAACCGGGTCTCAAAGCGCGCTAAGGCCTCGTCTAGCAAGGCCCATAGAATGCATAAAGATTCTGGGAAGTGGCCCTTTTATAATTGTCTTTATACCCAGCAATGTTAAGCAGTTAGGGTGACCATATGAAAGGGAGGGCAGGGCTTCTGTATCTTTAACAGTTGTATAGAAAAGGGAATTTCAGCAGGTATCATTTGTGTGCATGTAACACCTGGTGTAAATCCCTCTTCATCACTACAATTAAAGCTGCAGGAGCCCTGTCCTCTTCTGTGTCTGGTCACTGTAGTATAGCTCCTGCAGCTTTAACTGCTGTGATGAAGGGGAAATTTCAGCAGGTGCTGCATGCATACAAATGACACCTGCTGAAATTCCCTTTTCTCTACAATTGTTAAAGATACAGGAGCTCTGTCCTCCTTTCCATATGGTCACCCTAGTTAAGAAGCATCTTAACAAAAGTATTTGGAAGGTAATGCGACCGTCCTAGTCAAGGGTCTAGAGGCCAAGGAAAAGCAGAAAAGTTGTTTTCTTAGTCAGCAAGGACTGGAATCATTCATGAATATAGCTATAAAAGAGTCATTTTGCTTCTCTAGAAAAATATTGGCTGGAATAGAAGATTTATAGTGCAATCCTATACTTGTCTATTCAGAGGTAAGTGCTATGGAGTTCAATGGGGTTTACTCCTAGGTATACCAACTTACCTGGGAGTAAACCCCACTGAATTAAATGTAAGAGTCTCTATAGAACTGGGCTATATTGTAAAACGATGACAGTCATGAAAAGGTGAATGCAAGGATATCGAACACAAGAAGAAGTTCTTTGGGCTTAAAAATAGCTGTACTACATTTTGCTAGGCTTGTATGTTCATCACCCTATTGTAATAAACATACTGATCTCGCTGCTATTGTGTTATTGAATTGGCCTTCCTTTTCCATCTTCTGATGGAAAAGCATCCTCCTCCTCTGTTTTTGTGTTCATTCCAATCCACAATATCCTGACCCCATGCAGTTGTCTTGATCCAAGTAGAATAACTGTGCTGGGGATACAGCTGTAGTACAGCCTTCCCCAACCTGATGCCCTCCAGATGTTTTGGACTACAGCTTCTATACTACTTGAGAATTGACCATGCTAGCTTGGGTTTATGGAGCCAATAGTCCAAAATATCTGGAGGGCCCTGGGTTTCCTCTCCCCATTCTTATACCCTATTGTCTGCATAGTGAAGGAAACTCCTTTGCCCAGTATTCAAAACAGAGGTATACCTATGTCACACAGACAATGTTGGCTTCAGTTTGCATTTATCCTCTTTAGTGCAAGCTACCTTAGGAAAACAAAAAATAAAATAAAATGTCCTTTGGATAGCAACTTTTCAAGACAGAAAAGTCACAACTATTTTTGCACTGAAGAGTTTTTAGCATATGCTAGAAATGCAGGTACAGAATCGCCTTGAAAAATCCAAAAGATCGCTTCGTCAGTTCCAAAAGCTTGCTTCTGCCATGGATTTTCTACAGGATACAATGCTTGAGATGAAAGCCCTTCCCCACAACCCACCTTAACTGTTTATCCCTTCAATACAGGATTTATGCCTGAAGGCATGGTGGGGTGCCAGAGCTTTGTCCAAATTGATTTTGAGTGAGCAAATGCTCTGCATGGTAATACTCAGATTAAGTTTTCCATTTTTTAATTTCCTCTCTTTACTCTTTTAATATCCCAACAGGCCAAACTAGCAAGGTCTCACCATTCTAGGTATTAACACTTCAAACATTTAAAAAGTATTTGAATCACACACCCTTCCCTGCAATGCTGTTTCTACAACTCTCCTTTTAATGGGAATTGATATCTGTGTTTTTTGGGTTTTCTTTTAAGTTTTAGAACACCACTTCAGCCAGCAGATGGGCCCTTCAACCCATTAACCACCAGAGACAATTGTTACATTACCTTTTAGTATGGGTAACACTTCCATCTAATTTGTTCTCTTGTGTAATAAGGAAACATTGTAAATAGGGAGTATTTTATCAGTGTTGTTGAACATTTTTGCATCTCACCTTTCCATAGAGGAGTTCCAAGCACTGTAAATTGGGTTATTCTATTTTATTCTTGTGACAACTCCGTAAGATATGCAGGGCTGAGCACTATTATTCATTTATTACATTTCTATACCGCCCCATAGCCAAAGCTCTCTGGGCAGTTCACAAAGATTCACTGGGCAGTTCACTAATGACTTGTCTATCGCCCCTTGGTGATTTTGGTGGCTCAGCGCCCCCAGGAAGTTGTGGCACTGGAATGGGAAATATCACATCTACCCCTCTCCCACATGAGTTTCTGTTTCAAACATTACAACAAGTGTAACTTAGCCCTGACCAAATGGAAATGGCATCCATGTTGCAAAGATAAGGTAAGAATCAGAACTTAATCCTGAAGTCACCTCACTATATAATTGAAAGTGGCTTTGATCTGAACCATCAGGCAGCATGGCCCTCAAAAAACAAGGTTTGTGACAAAAATCCAAAGAATATTCTTGGCAAGATACTTAAGGTATGTTTCACTATCATCCTTTGATTGCAGTTCTTAATATTTTCTTTCCTCTCTTTTGATATAAATAATAGTTAACTAACAGTTAGCTGTTCTCTATCACAAGACAAGCGGTAAGGCAAACATGCAGCCTAAGCGAAGAGACCACGTACACAGTTGGGGTCAAGAGGTAAGCGCGTTATCTGGAAAGGCCCAGCTTGCTTAGTCAACAGACAATATACAATGAGTTTCTGCTAAGGGTAGTAGTTGCAATGTTGTCTATGAGCTTCTTGTGGAAATATACCCAAGCATGACACTGTAGGACCAAATATGTAACTTGTTTGCCACACAGTATAATAGTCCTGGATGAGAAGCATTCAGGACTGCTGCTTCTGTATTTGAAACAGTCTTTTCGCTGCGGAAATAAAGCCAAGGCTTTGATCTTACCCCGTGTCTATTTGTTATTTGGTTCCGGTGGCTAGACACGATCCTAGAGAGAGAGCTCAATTTGGGGGCTCTTACCACAATTTTGGAGCTATGATTCCTTCCCCCTGGCTAAAAAAAAGTGTGATACAACAAAAGATTCATGCAGACTATGCAGGCTGCTTGTGTGGATGCCATTTTTATTACAACTCAATTGAAAATTGGATAGTATAGAATTTCAGGAGAACGTTGCAGAAATATTACTTTAGATCAGGGGTGGGGAATCTATGGCCCTCTAGCTGTTATTGGAATCCAACTCCCATCAGCCTCAGCTAGTGTGGCCAGTAGTCAGGAATGATGGGAGTTGTAGTCAACAACAACTGGGGTACTATCCTGCTTTAGTTCAACCATTTCTGCTTTAGTTCAACTATTTCTATTGTCCCTCATTGACAATGTAGAAGATGCTCACTAATAAAGCTATATCATATTCTAAAGGCACATGAGGCAGCTCACCTTGCTGAAGCTAAGCAGGTTTGGGGCTGGTCAATGCTTGGAGGCGAGACCACCTGGAACCCCATGTAGCCAACTTGAGTTCCATGATGGAAGAAAGGTGGGATAGTATTATCAATAGAAAATTCAAATATTGGGAATTCTATTTTATAAAAGTGTCAGGGTCTGAGAAATGACATGGCTTCAAATAAATATATGGTATAAAATAAGGAGTATCTGTCAGTTCTAATAGAAAACAATGCAATTCTATACTCACTTACCTGGAAGAGACCCCCATTGTACTCAGTGGGGCTTACTTCTGAATAAACATAGGAGTGTGCTGTCAATCTTATTGTTAAACTGAGTTGTTCCTTCCAGATCCACACCTCCCAGACGTAAATGTAAATCATGATGATAATTAGAAATAGGTACAGCTAAAGGTATTCCCCATATTCATTTGCTTTTCTTAACTGAAAGAGAAAAACTTTCCCTAAATTTTCTTCAGATTTCAAGTCCCAGGTTCTCATGGAGGAATGGATTAGTTTAAAACATGTAATCTCATTGACACCACCAGTCCACCAAAGGCAAAGTTAAGTGTACATATATTTCAGTGGAGTTCAATCTTGATTTCAGTGGGATTTCAGTTCATGAGTGCTAGAGATGGATTCTCCAGGCCCAGCTCTTTCAGTGTCCTTTCTAAAATGCCTTTGCTCTAAAGCACTAAAAAGATGCCCATTGAGGTTTGGTACACATGACTTTAATGAAGACATGCCTTTGGCTGATGCCTATTTTAGATCTGATTCCCTTTTCGAAACTGTTTACAAAATTGGGTTTGCAGAATGTGGTGAGAGCTAGAACCCTGTGAGAGAGTTTGCACAATGATGTTGTATAATACTGTTGTTTTATACTTGAATTGTCTTAATTTTGTGAACCGCCCGGAGAGCTTCGGCTTTTGGGTGGTATAGAAATGCAATAAATAAATAAAAAAATAAATGGTGGGGTAAAAGAAGCTATTGTGGCCCCATGCACATGCCTGTTGTTTACATAATTACCCATGCTGCAGCGGGGGTTGCTGTGTCATCTGAACCCAGCGGTGCATAGTAGGGGTGGCTTCATACCCACCCCACAACGCCTACGGCATATTGTGAGTTGTAGGGTGTGTGTATATATATAAATTGAAAAGTATGACATAGTATCTAAAAAAGGAGAAAGCATTTTTTAATGGCAGACGTTTTACATAAGAAGGGTGCCATTGACAAAACATCTGATTTGAGCATGTGGAGTCTTAAATGTGGCTATTTGAATGAAATGCTTCTCTTCTTGATCCCATGTCTGACCTCCCATACTTTATCTTCTGAGAATCAGCTTTGTGGTGTTAATTATGGGGTAAGTAAGCAGTTACTTCCTAGCACAAATCAGCCAAAGTCCAGGTTTGCTACAAAGGTCCTAGAGATCATAGTTCTGTGTTTCTTCAGGTTTCAATTTACCAGACTGAGAACACTTAAAAGCACAGGGAGGAGTGGTTGGGGAATGATCAGTTTACAAATGACCTGGGATTTCACAGCCTCCATCTCTTAAACTTGCAGGCAATGCACCAGCCTTTCTGCACAGAACACTTCTCTAAACTAAACTTTGAATCTTTGTAATTTCCATTGATTTGCACACATGGACCCAGTAAATGTGGTTAAGTGCCATACGATGAGCTGAAAGTTGCTTACTTGGGAGAAAACACATTGAAACACATTAGATGCTAGAGTAATGGACTGTTTGTGTTTAAGACTTTTTGGATATTGTATGCATATTATCGCCCATGCACTTTAAAAGTGCTAGTGATTCCATTAAATCAATAAAACAAGAAATCATTCTCTCTCTCTCTCTCTCTCTCCCTCTCTCTCTCTCACACACACGTACGTACGTTAAGGTTCAACAGAGTTGACTCATAGATATTAACTTGTAGTTGAAAAGTGTTTGAATTGTCAACTTGATAGCCAGGATAAATAGGCTTGGAAGGGTCAGGGGAGAGGGGCTATCTTTTGTGTTGCCCATCTGGATGAATAAAGGATAATAAATTACAGGTACAATTCAGAAAGTTGTCTAGTGAACCTCCAAATGCCTGAATATAGTCTTGCTTTGTTGAGGGGAAGATCACAAACATTTAGTACTGGTAGTGGAACCACAGTTCATTAGTGTCAATTATTAGTGTCGATCATGTGATGAGGAATAGTAGAAGTGATATCTTGCCTGTGAAGAGAGCTTAAAATTTACATTTTTGGGACTAGGGATGTGGGGAAAGGTCACAGACTGACAATGAATAATATTTGAGGAGAAAGATTAGGATGAGATTAGGACTGTTAAAAAAAAAGTTTACTAAAGCTTTATTAAAATCACTCTTTTGTATAATTTGGGGTGCTTTGAAAAGGGTAAAAAGTTTTTCCATTGGGAATGAAAGCAATCCTTTTGGAATTTGCTTAATTTCTCATAAGTAATGAAAGCACATAAAGAAACCTGATTGCCTATGTATTAGGAGTACATCATCAAATTCACTATACAATTTCCAATGAACTAGGGTAATCCTTCTTACGGGTGCTGAAAGTTGCCCTCACTCTCAGCTGGATTTGTTGGCTCTCAGTGGCATTGTCCTCCAACCAAATCTGATTGGTTGAATAGCATAAAAACATTATCCCACTCTATACATGACTTCCAATTGATTGGAATCACCAATCTGAGTAAATGAGGAAGATGAGGATCTAATAATTTCAAGAACAGAAATAGAAAAGAAATAAGAACACCAAACAAGTAAACATTTATATAAATAATGAGGAAAATATCCTCACCAAGCACTACTTCACTCTGAAAATGTAAAGTGTGCATGCTCAGCTCAGTCTTACTTCATAAACACCAGAATAGATAACTATTCCAAGCCTAGAGAACAGCATGGTGGGTAGCATAGATATGAAAATAGTACATCAGCATGCGAAGAGCAGAAGGATTAAGAGAACAAGGAATGAGAGACAAGGAAGAAGAGAAAGCACCTTTGTGGTGGTGTCATGGTCATGCCCTTCGCAAAATAGGCCCCCCACAAACTGCCTCTTTGTATATTTTTAGATGCCAGTTTAAAATGTTTCTGTTTTCCAGGTGCTTTAATGTATAAAACTGTGCCTGCTGATGTTTTAGATTTCTTGCTCTAAGTAATGCCAGATCTAGGGCAAGATGCCCTCAATGGGGGAGGGCTTCCCTCACTGAGTATACCATCTCACCACCATTGTCACCAGCTGCTATTGCACCTCATTTTCTTCCTCGTCATTGTACCACTTGGTTGCTTGACAGACACCATGTGTACAAAGTATAGAACTGAACTGTTAAAATTTTAGGTGGGGGGGAGAGAAAATGCATTAGCTCAGTTAGTTTGAAGACTGTTTTTTACTCTTCTTTATGGAGTCTGTCTCAAGTTTGTTATCATGTGGAGAAAGCTCTTGTTCCACATGGTGAACCATTGCACACAGCTTGCCAATGTGAATACCATGGTTATGAGCATGAATTGGAAGTGGTCTCCCAATGGCAGCCATTTTGTTTGCAAAGGCCCATTGTCGGGGAGGGGAAGGGAATTTTGACTAATCTTATTGACAAAATATGAAAGTGAGACTTAAGCAGACAAGAGGCAATTTTAGTAGAGCTTTACACTAGGGTTTTTTGTTGGTCGTTGTTTTAAAAATGAATGGATTCCAGCAGACTGGTCTGGAGTCCTTCAGCATTTTTTAATTTAAGAGCTCAATAGGATGCAGAAGCAGTAAGTACTCACATGTTTTTCCTATTTGTCCCTTTTTATTGGCCACAGAGATTGAATTTGTAATGACAATTTTATATTAGGCCAAGAGAAGCTTCTTTCTCTTGCCATTCGTGACCCGATGTGAAAAACTGAATCACTTCAAACAGTGTTTGACACTTGCCAAGCTTTGCAAAATTCACTGAAGTCTTGACAAAATATTTGTGCAATATGTGGCTATGCCCTCTCGTATTTAGCTCTCCTCTAATCATGCCTTTTTGTTTGTTTGTTTGATCTCATGTATTATATTCTGCTTCGGCTTTCGGTTGACAAAAATGCATAAGTATTAAGTATTCTTTTTTTAACCTCTATGGGAGCCAATGGCAAAAATTATAAATAATTAAATTGGTGTTTTCTTTGTGCATCCTGCTCAGCCTTTTCTGTATAATAGCGGCTGGCCTTTGCCAAACCTGTCATCCCAGGAGGCTTTCTTTAAAGCTTCCCTATAAAACTCTGTCACCAGAACAGAAAAGTGTTAATAAAAGCCTTTCATCATAACCTAATCAGAGCAGAATGGCAGTCCGTCAACTTCTAATGGACTTGATTTTGTCAAAAGCAGCAACAAATGTTGGCACCTGCCGTTACTTATACCACATGAGGAAAGTGTGAGGTGATATGAGAAGAAAAGGTAAAGATAATGGTGTAAGCCAGTGATTTCCAAACCACCTCACCATAAAAGAATGGTTTTGTCTACCAATGAACTTATGCATCTGCCTTGAAACCCTTGAATGTTTCTAGGGCAACGAGTTTTCATTTTGTGTGAGGTATCAGCTAGTCATGCATCACAACCTTGAATGCATCCAACCTTGCATGGCCACATGTTGTTCCCCACCTCGATCTAAGTAGAGAGGCGGGTAACAAATAAATTATTGTTATTGTTATTGTTGTTGTATCTTCCTCAGGTGGGTATTCCAAAGTTGGGGCACCACCACAGAGAAGCCCCTCTTTCTTGTAGATGTATAGGGTAATACCCAACATAAGCCCTACTTAGAGCAATCCAATTGAAATCAATGTGACTGAAATTTGATGTGATTAATTTAAATCCCATTCATTTCAATGGGTCTACTCTAAGTAGGCCTTGTGTTGTATTTTACGCACTTCCCCTGGTGAATAGGGATTGCTTACCCTTGTTTTAGCCATTACAGGGAGAAAGGGAAATATTTGGCTTGCAAATCTTTTAGAGTGGGTGAAATATGGGCCTTCCTCTAGGTAAACTAGTCAGAATCTTCGCAGCTGAAGTCTGAACCAGCTGAAGCTCACAACCTGTTTTAAAGGGCAGCCTAATGCAGAGTGTATTAGAATAATACAGTCAAGAGATTACTTTGGCTAGGCTATCTCCCTCAGGAAAGACTGCTGCTGGTGAACCAGCTTAGGCTGGTAAAAGGCACGGAGCCACCAAGGCCTCTTGGATCTTTAGTGGCAACTGTTGGATCAAGGAGCACCTCCAGATTCAGCACTTTACTCAGATTTGACTTAATTATTTGTGAGCTAAATTTGATTTAAGCCATGTTCAGCATTTGCCAGAATGTGTGAGAGATTGAAGTGTGTAGAGAATTGGGGCTATTCACACTGGCCCTGGCTCTGCATAGAAAGCCTTATTAGGGTTCCTAACTGACCATGCACAGAGTACTACTTGCCTTCAAGCGAACACGAGTATGGCAAGGTCTGAACTGAGGGGGCAGGGTCAGTAGGCCCAGAGACATAGAGCTCCATCAGACCGGTGTTTTATTGCATGTTCGTTACTGGGCTCTCACGGATTTTGACGGGTCCCTCTCACGACATTGTCTGCCTCCTGCGCACCTCCTGCCCCTTCTTCACGTGACAAAAACCACCCCAGTAAGTCCGACTTATTTTTTGAGACGGAAGTTGCTGCTATCTCCTGCTGTGTGTAGGAGAAGCAGCTCTATGAAAACAGCCCACTGAATCGGCCACGTGCAAGTTGTTTACTTCCTCTTTCAAAAGAGGAAGTAATGAGGGACAAACGCGCAGGTGGAGATGCGACGGTAAGCAAACGTGATTTTCCCCTGAGTGATGACGCTCATAGTGGGCAAGACACCTCTACCCATTTTAAGGCCTGATGCATTCAGGTTAATGCCGGAACAGGGCTTTAGTTATTTAGCCAAACAGGGGTTTCATCTGTCGCACATCCATCTGTTTGGTGAAGAAACTCCATAGTGGGCAAAGTTGCTCATCAACTTGCCTACACAATCCTTTATTTACCTGGCATTACCTCAAGAATACTTCCCCCCTTCTTTCTTTTTACTGTTGAAACTGCAGTTTGGGGGGAAAGAAGCAGTTCTGAACAGGCAGTGACTAGCATTCAAAAGATGTATGAGGACTTTTTTTGGGGGGGGGGGACTTTTTGTCCTTCTTTCAAACCCTGCCCTCCCCCACCCTCGCAATTTTCCTAGGTGAACATTCAGTGCAGCTCAAATCATATTTCAAAAAATGCTATCCAAACATAATCTCTGAGGACCAGTCGTAATCAAAATGCGATAAGTAAAGATTTCAATTTGTTTTCCAGGGAAAGATTTCTGGGAAAACCAACTACTCATAAGAGGAGGTGGTTTGACAATGACCTCTGAGAGACTGTAGGGAATTCTCCTGCAAGGCTGATATTTGGCTGTTTCATACCCTTCTGTTTCATACCAGAAACATAAATTGGATCCAGTGATGTCCAGCTAAAATACTGCTAAAGTATCACTTTCACTCACCATTTCCAGAATTGCAATGAAACATATTACTGGGCTTTGAAACACAATGGAAAAATGACACAGAAAACATAATTGAATTTAAGGTAGTTTCTTTTTTGTTGTCTGCTGAATTGCACCACCCACCCTGATGACAAACAGAGTTGTCTATTTAAACACCAATAAACAGTGGCCATAAACATTATTAAAGTGTAGCTGAATTGTCAGTTCCTCCAGAGGCTGAATTCTGGCTGTAAAAAGGAAGTATACATAACTGCAGTAAACTTAGCCAAATGGAGGGGAGCTTCAAACGATTATATCCTAAGGTGTTTCTTTCCAGTGGTTAAAAAACCCTCAAATGCAGCTTCACTAGGAACCTAAGGGGAGTGCTGTGCATTGTCCCTTCTGCTTTGTGAAGGGATGAACAGGCTTGAAGTGAGGCCTGCAAAACATATATATGAAACTGAGTAAACAATTGCCAAATTAAATAAGCTGCCAAAAGGAAATGAGGTGTCACTTAGATATAAACCAAGGTTATACTGTGTAATAAAATGAAGGATCTCATTTTCTTTTGCGATTTTGTAGGCCAAAATCCCTACTGGTGTAAATTGGCACCGCTCCATTGCCTTCCATTGTGTTTCATCTGTATATATTAAAAGAGAAATTAGCTTGCTACAGTCCAGATTGTTTGCCTTAAAAAATTTCATCTATGTAAACATTGTACTTGAAAGCAAGTGGACCACACGGCTGCATTGGAAAAAAGCAACACGGAGCTTTGCTTTCGCAGTGACCAAATGGGATAAAGGACAGAAAAAAACAAATGCTATAATTGTAGAAGAGATGGCCTGGCAAATTTCAGCGAGCCTTTAGCTCATCTCTGGAAATGGCATAGAACAACAACAGAAGTATGAGTTCCTGATCAAAGACTTGGTTGTTTTGTGTTGTGAGACATGTATGGGGGAATGGCATGGGCCATGTCTCAACATGTGATGTCGCTGCTCTTGTTCAGTCACCGTGCACTGCATTTGAAACACAACACAATTCTCTCCTCCTATTTATATATATATATATATATATAGAGAGAGAGAGAGAGAGAGAGAGAGAGAGAGAGAGAGAGAGAGAGAGAGAGAAGGGATGTACTCCGCTCCACTTAGAATCGGAGAATCAGAAGCGAATTGGCCTGATCCGCCTTGCCCAGAGGTGGAGTAGAAGCAAACTGGGGTCCTGGAGAAGCATGGCGAAGAGAAGCGGCCATAGGAGAAGCGCTTCTCTTTTCGCGGAGCGATCCGCCCACCATTTTGGATAATTTTGCCCATAGGATTGCATTGCGGAAAAGATATGGGGATAACTGTGTTGTTTTTAAAGCTATCTTTCTGAAATTTTGTGTGCTTAGAGAGTCATGGCTGGGGGTCATTTTGAACCTACTCTCAGCACTCTGCATGGTGCGGTTCTCTTGCTATAATTTTTTTAAAAATAGGGTAAAAAAAGTGGGAGAGGTACCTTTTTGAAGTGCTGAGAGGCAGATTCAACTCCCAATCCTGATGAGAAGTGATGACCTCATGAAGCATCCTCCAATCGCAGCGTTGGAGGGGGGACTAAGGCAGAGCCACCCTGAGAGCTTTCTGCTTTGTGTCTCTTTGTGGGTTGGCATTCGTGGAGAGAGGAGTTAGTTATAGGTGCTGCTGCTGTGTTTAGAGTTGGAGGAGATTAGATTAGGATTTAGCTTGGGTTGTGTGTGTGTTTGTTTGACTGTTTGCTTAGTTTGCTCTGTGTTTTTCCCTTACTTTGATTTTATATAAACTTTATTTTTAATTTTTGGAGTGTTTGTTTGTTTGTTTGTTTGGTTCCCCCCCCTTCCCCCTCTTAAAGCCTGACTGTGTTTCATCTTCCTTCTTTCTTCTATATAAAAAAAACCCAAAAAAATAATTATTATTCTCTATTTCTTCTCTCTCTCTCTCTCTCTCTCTCTCTCTCTCTCTCTCTCTCTCTCTCTCTGTGTTACTTGGATTGTGTGTGTGACTGTGTGTTATTGTGTGAGTGTGCTGTGTGCACTGCTTGTGAAGTGCAAAAAAAGCCAATACAGTTTGAGCATTTCAAATCCAGTTTGGGCAAAGCATAAACACTTGTCCCATTTTCCCCAATATATATTATTAGTAGTATTAGTAGTAGTATTATATTATTATCATCATGAGAAGAGGGAGCAGGTGCACGTCTGTGGCTATGCGTGCTGAAAGCAGTGGTGGTCAAGGGAAGGCTCAGGCTGGCACCAGTAAGCAGGCCGCCTCTCCTGCTGTGAAAATCAAATGGGCAAGTCCGTGGTGGGGCATCTGCTGGGACTGACTCCCCCATACTAGATTTATCTCTGCCTGGCTCTCTGCCCCCCTGTCCTCCTCCTCTGTGACCGCCTCGCAGGGATGGTTTGCAATGCATGACTTACTGCTGGCTTTGAAACAAACCATCCTTGCCTCACTTCCTTATGCCCCCAGAAATGCCTTCTGCCTGCCTGCCTTCCCCCCATGGTGCTGCTGTGGTGGGGCATCAGCCGGGACTGACTCCCCCATACTAGATCTATGGTGTATCTCTGCCTGGCTCTCTGCCCGCCTGTCCTCCTCCTCTGTGACCGCCTCGCAGGGATGGTTTGTGTGTGTCTTGCTTTGTCTCAGGGGACAAGTCCTTCCTGCGCTCACTTAGACTTTTTGAAGTTCCAAATCAATTTTTCAAGTGTGGAAGAAGATTCATATTTAGGGTTATCTACTCCCCAATTCATGGCATGTTTGGATTTCCTTTGAAATGGCCCATTGAGCTGTCTGCAGCTTTAAATCCCTGAGATACTGGGGTGTCTGATTTTCAAAAATTCCCCCAAAATCAGGGGAGGCTTGGATTGGCTTGAGTCTTGGCATGCATGTGTATACGTCCATGAGGTGTCATGGTGCTGAACTTGAGGTTTCTAACATGAAAATTGACAGAGATATAGAAAGGGGTATGTGAATTGGGGTTAGGGGTGCTGCGTTAGAGGTTAAAGCCCCCCCCCCACAAAATCAGGGGATGATGGAATTTGCTTAAAACTTGCCATGAATGCGGATGTGCCTGCTTCCAAGTTTTTATCTTTCAAAATGTCAGAGAACAGTCCAAGTCTGAAAATGGGGTGTCCGATTTTCAAAAATTCCCCCCAAATCAGGGGAGGCTTGGATTGGCTTGAGTCTTGGCATGCGTGTGTATACGTCCATGAGGTGTCATGGTGCCAAATTTGAGGTTTCTAACCTTAACAGAAAAAAGTTGTAGGCTTTTTTGGATTTCAATGCAAGCCTATGGAGGGTGGGGAAAGCGGAGCTCCGATCCGGATCCGGAGCTTCACAGCGAACCAGAGGGGACTATAGGCGGAGCGGAGCAGAGCGGACCCAATCCAGAAGTTGCAGATCTGGAAGAGAAGTGGATCAGGGGGGGTCCATGCACACCCCTAATATATAGCACCATCAATGTACATGGTGCTGCACATAGTAAAAGAATAAAACAGCAACACCCTGCCACATAGGCTTACATTCTAATAAAATCATAATAAAACAATAAGGGAAGAGAATGCACAAAATAGGCACTGGGGACAATAAAACTAACAGTGTGAAAGTAAGAACAAAGTCAAGTTCTAAAAGCTGTAGAAAAAAAAGGAAAGTTTTCAATTGAGCTTTAAAAACAGTAACTGAGCTCGTGATCCGCAAATGCTCTGGAAGAGAATTCTAGGCATAGGGGGCAGCGAGAGAAAATGGACGAAACAGAGGAAGAGAAGTAGAGACCCTTGGGTGGGTAAGAAACATGGCGTTCGATGAGCGAAGAGCACGAGTGGGGCAATAATGTGAGATGAGAGAAGGAAGAGGGGAAGGAGCTAGACTGTGACAAGCTTTGAAAGTCAACAAGAGAAGCTTATATTGGATTCTGAGGTGAATACTTCCCTTTATCCCTGTAATATCTAAAAAAATGGGGTAGGCAAATCCAGTGCATAAAGATATTTTGGCCTACAATTCCCATAATCCCAGACCATTGGCCATATTGACTGGGGCTGATGGGAGTTAAAGCCCAAAACATCTAGAGGGAACTGGGTTGGAGAAAACTGCTCTAATATAGTAGTGGTTAGAGCCCTGAGGGCAGTGCAGGTTCTAGTTTTTGAGTGCTCTTGAGCAAAAAAACCATAATACTCTCCCCTTAGTGACTCTGCTTTCTCACTGCCAGTGTCATCAGCAGCTATTGCTCCTTCTCCTTTCCCCCCATCATTGATACCACTTGCTTGCTTGTCAGGCGGAGTGCCAGGGAGCAAGGAGGCAGTGGGGCATCTCCTGTGCCTCCTTCTTACCACCACGGTTGTCTGGGCCATAGCAAGAAGCAGGTGAACAAGCAGCTTGCAATGGTGAAGAGGAAGAGCAACTTTAGGAGGCTCTTGTCATCACAACAGGTGCCTGCCCATGCCTGCCCTGGGAATCATCCTTGTGTTAGTTGTGAATCAACTTTTGAGAACCGCCCAGAGAACTTCAGCTATTGGGCGGTATAAAAATGTGATAAATAAATAAATAAACTACAAAATGACACCATTTGGACTGAAGATGTGGTGGGGAATGAAGTCAAGCATCTGTCCCACCACTTTAACCCATCCTTACCTGAGTTGAATTTTCCTGGAATCAAAGAGCATTCAGATTCAAGTTTTAGTGACAGGTATATGACATGTACTTTGACAATAAATTCCAGCCTAATATCTCTGCACTGAAATCCAGTGAAGCAGCTTTCGTGCACACAGAAGAATAATGCATGTTCATCCAGAGTTTTTAATTTTAAGACCCAATGGCTTTATAAGCCACTTCCAACTCTACTATTCTATGATTCTATGCTTTATTTGCAGTTGGGTAGATGGAGATTGGGGCAATACAGCTGTGATGAAATAGAACAAGAAGCCCTGGTTTTCATATCTGGACTGGCTTTTGACAAGAGCTTTTCTTTTTCTTTCGAAGGAACTGTTCTTTTTCTGTTTCCAGTGGAAACCATTTATTTGCTGTTGCTGTTGTTGTCCCCACCCCCACCCCAAAACATAGTTTAAATGTCCTCCTAAGTCTGGCCATTAAAATACCTTCCTTCAGGTCACTCCATCAAACTATGGCTAATGGAAAGCGGAAGTAAATGTTTGTTTATTTCTTGGCTTCTTAATTTATGGCTTGGATCTAAGCTTGCGCAATGGGGATTTCCCATCCCCTTCCTCACACTGCAGCTCCCTGTGCCTTCCCTCACAAAAAAAGGGGAAAATAGAAAGAAAGAAAAAAGAAGGGAGAAAAACAAAACAAAACCAAACAACAGAAATGTGGCTCCCAAAAAAGCAAATGCTATTTTGGGATATATTAAGGGAAGAATAGCTTCTAAATTGCGTGAGGTCTTCAACTTTGGGGGGGGGGGGCATGGACACATTTGGCCATTTTGTTAAACTGTCCTGGGGGACCATCACAAAATGGCTGCTATGGGACATGTGGGTAGTTGGAAAGGACAAGTAATCTGTCCAAAATGGCTCCTTTGAATCTCTCCCTCTTACAGCACATGACAAAGAAAAGGAAGTATTTCTGTGCCAACAGAAACCTACTTCCCAGAATGCAAACTTTTCTTCTCCCCTTTCACTCTGCAAGCCAATTCATTCTCCCAGGACCGACCCTACCATTAGACAGAGGGGAGGGGGTAGGCCTATAACTCAGCCTGCTAATCTTCCCGGGCTTCAAGCTGTGTTTTCTCTTTTATTCAAACTTTAACATGGTTTCCCCCAGCCACCCAATATTAGGGTCTTGTTTTTTTTAATGTCTAAAAAACATGAATGTTGTATGGTTAAAATCTGCTCTCTGCAGTGCTGAATCATGGTGTGAAGTGTGGTTGAAATTGATCAAATGGTACTGAAGCAGTATTTTGATTTGTTGCCTTTGGTTCAAGATGGCAGTTGAAATTTTCACTGTGCCTAAATCCATCGCAGATAGAGGTAGAACAAAAGCCTAAAAATTTCATAACAATCAGATGTATGGTTTTTTAGAGTCCACTGAGGACACACGAACAAACACTTTCTTTTATTTATATAGACTAGGAACATTCATGGGAAATGAAGATGGCAGCGGCTGGAAGCCCTCACTTTGCTTTAAAGCAATCCCAGCTGTTGGAAAGAAAATATTACTTTATTTTTCAAAAGCGGGAGGGATAAGGAACCTTGGTGGGTACCTCAAAAGGCACCTGGGGGTTCATTAGTGTCTGTGGGTACCACACTGCCTACTCTTACATTAGAGAATGCTAGTATTCTCTCTGTCTTCCAGCACATGACAAAGAAAAGGAAGTATTTCTTCATGCGACTTCTGCAATGCATTGCAACAGGATTTGGTGATGCCACCGGCCCAGATTAGACAAGATTTGACAAAGAATGTATCAACTCCTCTCAATTTTGGTAGCTAACAGTGGAACCTCCAGGTTTAGAAACAGCGTACCTCAGTACCAGATGCTGGGAAGAAACAGCAGGGAATGAATGTCTCATTAATGCCCTGTTTGTGAGGTTGCACAGGCATCTGACCAGCCACTGTTAAAAGACAGAATGCAGGTCTAGATGGGCCTTTATGTTGATCCAACAAGGTAATTGGTTATTTTCTTTAAGGACCCCCCCCCCCAATGCAACAACCTTCCTATAAGTCTTTAAATTTTTGCCTGAGAAGAAATATGTTATTAAGTGCCTATAATTTATTTTCAGATGACATTTTTTAAAAAAGTGATTAAAATGTAATTCTTTTTCTAGATAACATGTTCTATTGGGAAAGACGTTTTTCTAATCAGGACTTCACCTGCAGGGGGAAAAAAGCAGTAAGCATTCACTTCTGACAATTTGTCAAAAGTGTCTTAGACAAGTCTGTTTTTACCCCCTCTTTAAAGGAAGCTGCCTTTTAAAATTTTGTGTTCTTTATGAGAATTCTCCATTGTGATTAACCACCCAGTTGCCTGGGTCACTACCATTTATCTAATTATTTGACCAAACAAGTGAATTAAATGTCTAAAATAGTATACTGTGCTATAAATGTTTTTAAGGTTGGGTTACCCCCTTTTTTATTCCCCCCCCTTTCCAAAGCTCCATAACAAAAATAAATTTAAAAATCCCTAACAAGTGTTTAATGAGAAAGTTTTCTCCCAGCACTGTGTGCATTAGATGCTTTTAAATCACCACCGAAACATTTTTCGATTGCTATTTTTCCTTTCAATTTAAGTTGGTGAGCAACCAAGCGATAATGACTTCTTTAAAGAATAGGGGGCTAGAACAGGAAAAACGATGTCAAAATGAAATAGCTGATGTCAGCTAAAAATGGTGATTCCCTGAAGCCTCTTAAAGGATGGGGTGGCGGGGGTTGTAAGGAAAGGAAGTATGGGAATTCAACAAGATAGTCCTTGCTTGGGCAACTCTCCACTGATATCTATGGGAACTGTGATGGTGAGAGCACTGAAGGCGCAACAAGTCTTTCATTGGGGAAAAATGTGTCCTCCTCCTCCCCCCCTTCTTCCAGGCAATCGGCATAAACAATTTGACAATTCAACTTGTGTTTCAAGATGGAGTTTGGAGATGGACTCGCATTTGGAGAACTTTGACAAGCTCAAGTTTTGCCGATTCTCACATCCCTAGCTCCTTCTGCCCGATGCTTTTGACGTGACTGTTAACGCACCTTAACAGCACAATCCTATAAATAACTACTCAGAAGTAAATCCCACTGAGTTCCATTAGATGTATTAGTCCCAGGTAAATGTGCATAGGATTGCAAGCCTTAATTGTAAAATGGTGAAGGGATCGAAAGGGCAAAGGGAGAAAGAACTATGTTAGGTGCACAAAGAAGGTGGGGACCAGAGATATTGTTGAGGAATATTTTTGTTGGCTTATGTTGTTAGGAGATGGGACATGCCTCTTTTGTAATGGAAGAAAATGGTCTTTTAGGACAGCCCCACTCTAAAGGCCATTTGTCCTACTTTTAGCTATTGCTATGGGCCTGCCATCTACGGTTGGGCTTGATAAAAGTCCCATTGTTGCTTTTACCAAAATGTCATTCCATGCCTAAGTTTTATTGATTAAAACACACAGACACACGCACACACAAAACTAATGTGTTCAACTGAGGTTTTGCATCTGATGGTGGATTTTTGCCCATGAAAGCTTATGCCATAATACATTTCTTGATCTTTAAGGTTCCGCAGGACTCTTTGTTGTGTGTTCAACACCGTTTATGGTTTGAAACATTTAATTTGTAGGCTATGCAACATAATGGAAGTGTATCATGTTTCAGGCTTTTTCCAGTCCTGCTATCCAGGACTGGAAAAAGACTGAAACATGAAGGGCTTGAAAGAAGGCTACCTAATTCTTGTATAAATCATAGTGTTCCACATCGTTTCTGAGACGCTGCAGTAAATGCACTATTACCTGTATTTTTGTCATTTGCAGTTAGGAGAAATTGCTCCACCTATTCATTAATTCCATATTATCCAAAATGGGATCAGTTTGAGACAGTCAACTAAAGCTGAAAATCAGAACACAAACAGTTATTTCATGCATATTTTCTGCTATCATTTGGCAGGTTGCTGTGTATCAATTTAAAACAGCTGGTCCAAGTGAGTTAAACTGACTTTAATATCCGGGATATATCACCAAGGGGATAACTTATTAAATAAAAGAAGTGATCTTAGATTTCAATCGTGGGTTATTATTCAAAATTGTTTTGTCTTGACAACAAATTGTAGCTTTTGACTTTCAGGTTTTTATCTTACATTTTAATATTGTGGTAGTTTATTAAAATCATAAATATTAAGATATAAGAGTTTATTGTTTCAAAATTTCAACAGAGAGTCAATGGAAACTAATATTTACAATTCCTCCCTGCACCCAGCTTCTGATGACAGTGAAAATATAGTATAAACTTGATATAAATGTCTATAGAGTACTTTATCTATATACTGGTTTTCTTTCTGCTAGGAGAAATGACCACTCAATGTTAGTATAATTAATATGTATTTTTCAACCATGAATATAAATTTCCTTTGTGTATGTAGACACTCATCTCATGCTAGCATGTTATGTCTTGTATCGTATCTATGTTTAATACTTCAGCAATATTTTTTGAATTAGCATTAATATGTTTAGTTCTCAACTGTATATATGCCATTGTGCCTGTGCGTATATGCCATTGCCTTCTCCATGTAATGCATCACATAAATAGGCTGTGGGTTAGAAAACCTCATAATTCAATGTGCCAGTTAGTCATTAGCAGCCATTCTTTAGACACTAATGACTAGCAATGTTTTCAATTCTGGATATATCATGTGCATGATAGGATATTGGGCCTGTGTGCCGCGGCAAATGGTGTTGGTTCCATGGATGGGCTTTTGGAAGAAATTATGGCGCTTGTTCCAGCAGCTGTTGTGTAAGAGCTAGTGGAAGCCTTTTGTGTCTTTGTTCTACAAGAGCTTTCACACATCTTGAGGTGTGCAAGAGATTGTGTAATGCCTTAGACAAATGGAAGCAACTTCTGGATTTCATCTCTCTCTTTTGGCTCAAGGGCCCTTGTACTAACTCAGAAAAATAACCTCTCTTTGCAGAACAGACCTTCCACTCATGAAAGGGCATCTCTGGATCCAGCTCATGCAGTTTAGTGTGATATAAGACATTATATTTATCTCACATTATATCTTACAGATGGCAGCACATGGATAGTCCTGTCTCATTTTGCACATGCTATTTCCAGTTCAGTTCCACCTCCAGAATTAAAAGTGTGTGAAAGAGAGAGCTTTGGCTATTGGGCGGTATAAAATACAATAAATAAATAAATATCAATAATAACATAGCTGCTTTTCTGGATCCTGTCTTCTACAAAGTTATTAGTTTTTTTTAATGGAAAACAGATACAGAAAGATTCAAGAAAAAGAACATATTACAGAAAAAAAATATCTCACAAGATATAATGACAATGTGTATTCCAAAAAGTATCATGAAAAGCTTCAATTTTTTTTCAAATTAAAAGAATTGGAGGATATTTTCAGTACTCCTTTGAACATAAGCCGTTAATTTATCCATCTCAGTAATCCCTAATGTTTTAATAAGCCATTCCTTTACCAGTGGTGCAGAAAGCTTCTTAAAGTGTGTAGCATATATGATATTTGCAGGTGCTAACACATTCAAAATGAGGCAATGGGAGAGGTGAAGTTGTTTAGCTAAATTGTTTAACAAGACTTGCAAGGTTTCAGATTTGTAACAATTCCAGTGATATAGGGCCTTCCTAGACCTGCCGGCTTACGCCGGCAGGGATGCGGGGCCGAGGCGCAGTAACGTTAGCGCGCCTCCCCCACACTTCCAGACGGCGGAGCCGCAGGGAGGACGCAAGCCGTGCGGCGTCCACCATTTTTTTTTTTTTTTTTAAAGGGGCCGCGGGTGGCCCAAAGACTCCGGGAAGGTAAGTGGCTGTTTTATTTTGTTTTTTAAAATGGGGGGGGGAAGGATGGGAGGGTGGGTGGCACGGGGGGAAGGCAGGTGCAATCGCGCCACCGCCGCCCAAGCAAACAGCCGAGCGGCGCTTGCCCGGGCAATGCCTGGGATGGGGCGGCATTGCCCGGGCAAGCACCGCTCGGCTGCTTGCTCGGGCGGCGAGCGGTGCGATCGCACCCGCCCTCCCCCCGTGCCACCCACCCTCCCATCCTTCGCCCTCCCCTCTCTTCCCCCCCGCCGATGGGCACAGCGCTCCTATGAGCGCTGTGCCAGGTCCGCGGCTTTTCACGGCTCCTTGCGAGTCTTAGCTTATGGCGTGCTAGACCAGGCCTCACTGCGGCCTGCCGCCGGATTCCCCTGTGCGTCATCTGGACGCACAGCAGGGAAACCGGGTTGGAAGGCGCGCTAAGGCCTGGTCTAGCAAGGCCCTTAGTCTAACACACCCAGTACAGGAGAAAACAACAACAACAACCCAAAACAAAACTGAACCACCTTATCGGATATTTCCAACATCCAAACCTACTTGTATGATAGATCTTATTCATCCTGGTTTGCATCATATACCATCATGTGGGCTTCTTTTAAAGCCCTATTCAGGCATTCCTTATCCAGATAGGCCATGGATGGGCAACTTGTGGCCTTCTAGATGTTTTGGCCTGCAACTCCTACCAGCCCTAGCCAGCATAGCCAATGGAGAGGGATGATGGGAGTTGTAGGCCAAAACATGGAGGACCACAAACTGCCCATCCCTGGGGTAGACTAAAGTCATAAGGAAGGGGAGTATGCTACGCCAGCCTCCCTGCTCATGCGTTTCTGTCACTCACCACATGTGGAGGCTGATGTTCTGAAAAGGAGAGCCTCCTGTATCTATGGAGGTTCTCCATGTGATCAGGAACACTGGAAAATCAGAGAGGGGGGTCCCCAGTATCCTATGGCCCGTCAGACAATGTCAAGGGGCCACAGGCTTGCTCCATGAATGAATGAATGTGGACACCAGTAAATTCATGCAAATTGCATTCTGAATCAGATTTCAGAGTATAGGTGGAAGCCCTTGAATTGTTTGTCAGTGATAGATATTAGTGTTGGGTGCTGGTTAAGAATTTTATCTCCTGTTTTGTTTAATGTATCCTGCTCATAGTTTTGTACTAAAATCTACCTTTAGCAATAGGCAGACATGCTTCCAATAGAACTTCTATACTGCAGCAAAAACCATTTCTTAGGATTTGTTTTCAGAGCACTTCATGTTGTAGATTAGGGAGTTAGTTTGCATTTCAAGTATAGCCACAGTGTCCAGTCTGTGTTACCCTGAGTCAAGATGAATTAAGTCAACTCTTTTTCCGTGTAGGCATCTCCTCCACATTCTTTAACAACATATCTTTATCCACCTTCACTTCAGATTACGCTGAAGCTTTGAATCAGCTTTGCTTCTTGTCTTTTTAAACCAGGATATGCCTACTGCTGGATTTCCGATTACCACATGTTGTAAATCGCACCTGGTGCAAGTTCCATCATCCCTTTGATTGTTCTTTGAACTGATCTTAACTAATTCCTTCCACTAAGGAGTTTGAGGAGGAGGACTGGAAACTGCTTCTTTGATGTTGTTAAATAGTATCTTTGCTAGTTTTCTGAAGGGTGAATTGGCACCTAGTTTCAGTAGGCATAATACATTCAAATAGTCCCTTGAAACAGCAAAAGAATTTGCAAATGAGCACAGAAATGGAATGGAACAGAATTATGGTTGAAAACATGCGAAAGTGACCTGGACCAGAAATAGCCAGATTCACCCTTCCCTGCTCTCCAGAAGATGTAGATAGTAGGAACCTACCGATAGTGGGTTCCAAGGATAAGGGACAGTGTCTAGGGAGATTTTGTCAGTGCACAATTACATACATACTATACTGTCATGTTTGCCTATGGATACAGGACTGGCAGCTAGAAACAGAAGCAACTTAAAACAAGGGAACTAAAAAGAACTGAAAAGACACCAATCACGTCTTTTTATTGAGGTGGGGGTGGAAGGGGCCTGTGTTAAATGTTTGCCCTGGGTCCAAAGGAATTATTCTGAACACCGAATATTAGGGCTTATCATCAAATTACTATTCCCATCAGCTTGAAAAGCAGAGGAGGAAAAGAGGAGCAAGGGTATTCCATCACCTCAGCTGGGAGATCAGCTGTCCTGGACCTCCCTCAATTGTCACGGACTGGCAGCCATTTCGTCAAGTTACCTGAGCTGCTTGCTTTCCAGTTGGTTGCGATAATTTATTTATTTTATTTATTTATTGCATTTCTATACCACCCAATAGCCGAAGCTCTCTTATCTTCTTAGCGATAAGAACTGTAACTTTAACGTCTGGTATCTGAGCTTGTGTTTTTTTCCCTTCTCCCACTTCATTCCTTTGTCCTTGTGTGTCATTTTTTTAGATTGCAAGCCTGAGGGCAGAAACTTTCTTTTGAGTGATATTTGAAAGCTATACTGGGAGCCCTTTTGGCTAAAGAGTGGGATAAAACTAGTTAAATCAGAAGAGGTGGGCAACTTGTAGCTGCTCAAATGTTTTAGCTTACAGTTCCCATGTTCCCTCAACAATTGGCTATGCTGGCTAAGGTTGATGGGAGTTGTAGGCCAAAACACCTGGAGGACACCACAAGTTGCCCACCCCTCTTCAAATAAATGAATAACAATGTGTAGTCATTCTTCTGAGCAAAACCAGGATATTTTAACAGCCACATTTCCTGAAATTCTCCTTACAAAGTCATTCATGTAACTGTTAAATGCAAGGGCCTGCAGCCCATCTGGAGAAGTAACAATGTAATGTGCTAGATAATGCAATGTGTGCTATGAGTGTTAAACTGCAATCTCACTCAACAGGTGCTGTGCTATGTTGTGTACATCACTTGGCTGGCATGCCGTAGGAGGTAACTAAAGAACAGTCAGTAGCTGAACCATGCACCAGAACACCTTTGTACTAAGCATTATTATTATTATTATTATTATTATTATTATTATTATTATTATTAATTACTCACCTCTCCCTTTGGATCGAGGAGGGGAACATTAATACAGCAATACAATATAAATCAAATGCATAAAACTAATTAAAAGAGCATATAAAACCAATAAAATAACAATCAGGGCATCTTGAAATTCCTAGGTTTAAAATTCATCTGGGTAGGCCTGCCGGAAGAGACTAGTCTCTATCTTAAACTTGGAAAGAGTATTTAGTCGACGAATCTCCGGCATGCCATTCCACAGTCTGGGGACCACAGAAGAAACACACTGAAAAAGTGTTGTTACAAGCACCCCATTCCAAAACAAATGAACATGATTAAATTCTCAATAATTAACATGATTAAATTCTCAATAATTAACATGATTAAATTCTCCTTGCCTGATCTCTTACCCACAAAATGGATTGATAATGTTTCCAACTAGTCCAGGATCTCCTGAAAAGCTTTTCAAAATTCTAGATTTCTGTGTTTGTCTTCTCCCGGGAAGTGCATGCCTCCTATATATATATTTAAAGAAGGGTATTTTTTCTTCCCTCTGAATAAAGCAAACACTCCAGCACACACCCTGATGGCATTCTTGGCTGGGGAAGCCATGGACCCATGAGCGGTTCCATAACCAACACTAGCCCTATTCAGACCTTATTTTTCATAGAACAAACACATGGAAGGAGCTCAGGATCGTGCCCATAGCACCAGCTTCTGCATGTTCACCATTGTCGTTTCTACACCTGCCTTTTTCCCCGGGATTGTCCTGGGATCATCCCTATGCATCCAAATGACACACAGGGAATCCCGAGAGCAGGCAGGGATGATCCCTCCATTTTCCTTGGATAATCCTTAGGTGTAGAAAGAGCTCATAACTGGCCCACCCACAAATAAGCTACATATATAGGCTTTGTCTATATCAGGTGAGGGCAACATGGAGGCCACATGTGCTCCTCCTGGCCTTCTTTGCAGCCCCACCATTGAAATTCAGTGGTATGGTAGCAGGAAAAACAATAGCCCCCTTTAAAAGTAAGATGTGGCGGTTTGCTGCTGAAAATTGGCAACGGAGCTGAGGCAAAAGGGGTCTATTTTAAACAAAATAGACTCAACATGATATATACATCATGATTTGTGACATATGGCATGGTACAGAATATGCACACTGCATTCAGAACTTCTTGTGAACACACAGAGATTGGTGCAGGGGGTGCAACCCAGAACCCCCTTCATATTCTCGGCATGCAGTGGGTCACTTAAAACAACTAATGTGAAAGCCCCAGCAGGGTGTGCAGTAATGAGCCCCTGGATCACCGCTCTGGTGTAAGAGAAAGTGAGAATCCCTTTATTAGCTTTCAGCCTTGATATCCCTATCCAAAAGCTACATCTCACCTAAGATTTGACTTTAGCACCCAAACTAATTAATTGCTCTAGAATTTGAAAATCTCTTTGCCAAAATAACTGTTTCCTAATCCAGTCCAGTGGAAATATTTATCTCTCACCACAAAGTGAGCAAATGATGTGTGGAACAGGCGAAAAGCCCAAACACACAAGACTTCATTTACATTATATGACTTTTTCCATAGATAATGTGCAGTCACCTTGTAAAAAAGGAATTTGGATAAATAAGATTCAAATAATGGTGTTTCTGGTGTGCAAAATGCAGACAGTATTGTGTAGAAAATACAATGAAAGCATCCCTCAACCCCCCACCCCAATCATGGTTTGTTGCGCTAGGGCACAGGATTGTCACCTGGATTTTAATGGGCAATTCTTCTCCCCATGCTTAGTCTTATTTAATTTATTTTTTAACATCTTGATTTCACTGCAAGTGGCGCATTGATACATTTTAATGTGAAGTTAGACCCTCAAAGGTAAAGCACGTGCTTTCCATGGAAAAGGCCCCATGTTAAATTTAGAATGCTGTGCAAAATGGCCTCTTGAAATTCTTCACCCTATTTGTAGGCACAGGAATGGGGCTGAGGAGATATTTCACTGAATTTCTCCAGGGGAAGGAGAAATTCCACAACAGTTTTTCAAGTGTGGGAATCACCATAAGCAGTAGCACAGCTCCTCCCACCACCGCCATCGCCCCTCCCCCGGTGTCATCTTCTTTCGTTGCATCAAGTGGTTACAATGGCAGCTACTCTGTCGGCAGCCTGGCTTCCCGCAATCCCTACTGTTCCTGCAAAAGGCATTGTTTATGAGAGGTGGGGAATGGTGGCTACCACTAAAAACTAGTGGAGAATATTTAGAGACAATTCTACAAAGTGGCCTTTTGGGGGTGGAGTGGAGTGGGAGTGAGAAAAAGAAAACTGTCAAGGCATTTTCTCAGAAGAACATCTAAGAAACTTCAGTTCAGCTCAGATTCAGTTACCACCAACTTAAGGTTTGGATGGGAAAGACTATGGTTTGAAACCCTGGAGGGTCTTTGCCAGTCAGTTATAGACTAGGGGTGGGCAGAAAGTAGATATCCAGATGTTTGGGACATCCTAGCATTCCTGACTATGGATGGAGCTAGTAGGAGCTTCTGGAAGCTGGTCCCAAACATCTGGAGATCTTCCTTCTGCCCATCCCTGATGTAGACATTGACAGGCCAATAGTCTGACTCGGCAGCTCCCCATGTTCCCTTAACTAGCACCAAACCAACTTTTAGGATGACAGGTGAAAAGAACTGTATTATGTTTGAACAACAAGGTGAATTTTACCAATTGTAAGCGAGCCAATGTGGTACAGAGGTTAGAGTGTTGGACTGGGACGTGGTTGATCCAGGTTCTAGTTCCAACTGAACCAGTCACTGACTCTCAGCCTAACCTACCTCACAGGGTTGTTGTGAGGAGGAGGAGGAGGACCAGGACCATGTAAGCTGCCTTTGGTTCCTTGTAAGAGGAAACAAGGTGGAATATAATAATAATAATAATAATAATAATAATAATGATGATGATGATGATGATGATGATGATGATGTAGAGACAATAATTACCCATACTGGAACAGGATAGAATATTAGCAGGAGGAATGGGGAAAGAGAGGGTGAAAAGGAGGTCAAAATATATCGATGGGTGACTTCTTGTGAATCGTCTGTCACCTAATAGGGGGAAAATATGGGAAGAGTTATTACTCTCTGTGGAAATCAAAGCAAAAGTATGCATTCCTTTCTTCAATATTGTTGTGTGGTAAAAGGATGTTGTAGGGAGCTTGACAGAGAGCCAGAAATAAGCTTCTCTTACCCTGAGAGACAAGACAGATATTTATGAGGAGGAGGTTTAGGAGCTTTGTAGCTAGCTGAACTCTGGCCAAGTATTGTTGGAGGAAACTTAGGAAAGACAGAGAAACCCCAGACACTACACTGCTTTGCCTTCTTAAGACTGTCAGATTATCTGTGTTCGTGTCCATGAGTTGAGATTTCAGAACGTAAAGCCTGTATTTGAACAGCTTAAATGAGTAGCGCTATGAAATGAATCTTTCTAAGGGTGAAAAAGGAACCACCGTGGATTGTGGTTTGGATTACCAAGGGCTTTTTTCTTCTTCTTTCAAAACAGGACTGTGCCACATATGAGTTAATTATTCTGCTCTTGATTGGCAGTGGAATTAACAGGGCTGGCCCAAGAAATTTTGCTGCCTTAAGCAAAGAACAAGATGGCACCTCTTCCCATTCCATGTATGAAAACTGACTAGACTGGTAGCTACATCTGTCTTCCAAATTGATAATTGGACAGCATCCTCCCCTGCACCTGAAGGTAACAGGTGAATCTAGGCAGTAGAGAGCAGGCTGCATGGCACACAAAACTTTGCTTTTCCTCCCAGCATACTGTATGTCGCCTGAGGTTTCTACTTCAGTCTGCCCAATAGTAGGGCTGGTCCCGTGAATGTTAGAATTATTAACTCAATGATGATGTTTTTTATATTATCCCGCACTGGGCCTGTTCAGACCCATGGTTAGGCCACTAACCTTTTTGCAGAAAATGGCTATTGAGTGTGTTTAAACTGTGATTATGTAGCCACCATGGTTAGGAATGGTTCACATGACACACTAAGTCATGGTTCACATGACACGCTAAGCCATGATATTTAGCTCAAAATGCTTAAACTCCTGTGGCTTAGTGTGTCATCTGAACAGGATCATTTTCTACTGAAAAATATGTAAAGCAGCTTACAAAGTTTAAACTATGCAATGAAACAAAACACATATACAGAGCAAAATATTCATAAAGCAATAATAAACACAGGATGTTTAAAAACAGCAGCCAGATTAAAAAGCAGATACAACAAACCAGAAACTAAGATCTGACGCTAAAAGCATGCTGAAATAAAAGTGTCCTCAGTAATCATCTGAAGAGTTGAAGAGAATGGGCCTGGCAGATCTCTACAGACCTCTACAATTCTAAGGTCTTGGTATCACCACTGAAAAGACCGTGTTTTGCATGCGTAGCTGTCTAATCTCATGTAGCGGTGGGGCCAAGAGCAGAGTCTGTACTCTTGATCTTAGTTGATGTCATGCAGGAGTGCCTCAAGCGCATGTGTGATGGCTCATTCACACATGCAAATTACCCACATTGTTCTAGTCACCATGCAATAAACATGTTTCATGGAACGGTTGTGGCAACTGAATTGTGGCTGCATTAAATCCAGCTGTACGCCATTTCTGTTTAGGACTTACACTTCCTTGCAGTTTGCAGCAGCATGGGGACAATTACTAGTTCCATCTGCTAAGTAGTATCCATGTGGGTAAGTTTAAAATTACCACAAAGAACAATGTCCCTTCCACACGCTCCACCAACTGGTCTTGCTCCAGAAGCACTCGATTGGACTAGTTTTGGTTTGTGCTATTGAGCCCTGTTCTCTTATGCCTTTAGTGACTTTTAAAATTTCTCAGAACTTTTTACACTCTCTTTTTGCTGCCTATTTGATCTGGACTTAACTGCTGTTTTTTTTTTTATTTGCTGCTTTTACATTGTTTTATACTTCTTAAAAATCTTTTGTATTTAACTTTACTGAAAGTGCCTTGAGTTTGGTGTTAAGACAGGATGTGGCAAACTATTTTTATTTTTGAAGGAAGCCAGAGCTAATGATTTAGTGATGTAATATAATCCATTTAAGGCACAATCCCATCCAGATAGTCACCAGCCTCCAAAATCAGAGGTTGCTGAATATCCTATTCAGGGCAGCTGGTGCACAGAGGAGATCTTCTCCGTGCTCCTGTTGCCCTACATTTTTGCCTAGATGTGCGATTTCACCTGTCCAGGCGTGGCTTCAGGAAAGGCAAGAGAAGGGCCCTGCAGACCTATCAGGAAGCTGTGTGAAGAGGCTTTCGCGGTCTCCTCCCCTCACCGCTCTGCCCTGCCCCAGGAACCCCCTTTTGCCTTCTCTGCACTCCGGTCCCAAGTGTGGAGACATAACCAGTGCAGCGAAAACCATTCAGGTTATGAGGGAGTGAGGGATGAGGCAGGGAGCGTGGTTTCTGGGAACTGAACAATGCTATTGCTGCCTAGGCAGTGTCTAATGGCCATAGGATTGTGGCCTTACAGTTTCACCATAGGCTGAAAATTCTGCTGAAATTGTGGGCTGGCTTTGTGATAAAATATTATCTCATTTAATTATTCCCAATCTCTGCCTCGTATCTGCAATATGAAACCATTAATAAAATTGTGAACACTGTAATGCCTCCCCTGCTCTCTCTGTCTCTCTAGTGTATGTATTACTGTCTTTATTTAAATTATTTTAATCCTACTTTTCTACACCAAAATCATCTCCTCCTTCTCTGCCTCCTCATATTAGGCATGTGTCAGCTCTATTTGGGATAGTTATACTATGCAGATTCTTCCTGGAATTGCTACTATTTTCTTCCCACTCAGTCCTTCAATTCCCTCCCTGCCCCATCCATGTAAACTTGTTTCCCCCCCTGTTTTATAGAGTGCCTTGGGGATTCACGTGGCAAGAAGTAGGGCTTCCAAATGTCTTTCCTCTCGTTGCTTGTTGGGCCTATTGACCCTTACCACAGCCCATTGTGGGTTTTGCCTGCATTTCTTGCCCCTTCTGACCTCTATGATCTTTAGGCCATCCTGCTCTGCACAACCATTCCAGAGTTCCCTTATGACTAATCTATAATCCTTCAGCCTGTGGTTTAACCAGTGCCGGCTAAGTTCATAAAGAAAGCCATTTGAATTAAGAAGGATACCAAGTGGGAGCGATTAGAGAAAATGGTTAACTGCCCCAATGAAGAACGGTTCAAGGAATTGACAGGATGACTCATTAGTGTCTTACAAAAGCATGTAATTGGCTTTCATTAAAAGTTAACAAAAACCTAAGTATTTATTGCTAAGTTGTATCAAGGCATGGGCTGGATAGCTAAATAAACATGCTTTTCTTTCTCAGCCAAGTTTGAAAATGCTTATGATACCTTGTTTGTTTTAAAGCCAATATCCTGGGTATTTTTGTGAACTGCACAGGGAGCTTCAGCTATTGGGTGGTATAAAAATGCAAATAATAATAATAATAATAATAATAATAATTCCCAGAGAAGGGCCTCAAGGTGGTGAAAAGACAAAATGAGCAATACTTAAAATAATTCCTTTCAACCCTTTACTCATACAACAACTTTAAAAACTGTGATTAGTAAACAAAAACAATGGCAGAATAGCAGGTAACCATAAGTACCAACCCCCAACGCCCAACGTTATTAAAATTTAACACAATGCATTCTTAAAGAGCCAAATTTTAACATACAGTCAGGGCCTGAACAAACTCTGTTGGCAAAACATTGCACAAAGTAGGTGAAATCACAGTTCTAGACCATGGAGAAATTCTAATCCGTGAATGGTCTTGGGGCCCACATACCATCTATGAGTGGCGCCAAAGGTAGAGTGGGTAGGGCCAAAATGTGATTCTGATGGATTGTAAGCCTACTCAGAAGTAAGCAAGAATGGATCATTCACTGGCACTTTACAATAGCATTGCAAATACCAAGGCCAGATCTACAAAAATCAAGATATAACACTTTCCAAATGGATTGAAAATGGAATATGTAATGTGTTCTGGGCCTGAACACTTATAAAAACTGTTATAAAGCAGTAGTGTAGATCCTGCCATAGTCTTTGCATGTCTCCTCACAAGTAAGCAAGGCAAGCCTCAGAAGTAAGAAGGACTGAATCACTCAGCAGCTTCCTCTTCAGGCCCTGCTCCCTCTCCTTGGTAAGGAGAAGCTGTTTTCGCCAACCAGCTACTTGGGTGCATTTGCTAGAAGGCTTTATTATTTCACTCCCCTTTGTTTCCTTGTCACAAATCAATTATTGGAGCATAACAGCGGATTGGGCACACTCATCAAAGACAGAATTTTCCATCACCTCAGACACAATGGGTTGGATGCAGGCTTAGTTTCACTCAACACTGGGAAGCTGTGAATCATCAGGTACTTAGTAATCAGGTGATGAGAAACCAAGTGATGTTTACATGTGTCACAACCAGCTCTATTCTATGTGGCCTAGTTGACACTGAGGAATAACCATTGCCTGGGCTGTACGACATCAGACTGCTGATGTGGGAGCCTCTATATAAAACGAGTTCAATTAAAATTCCAGTAAATAGAAATACTAGCACATCAGGGACAACACTAGCCTAGACCTCTTCTCTCTGATATACTAGTTTTCTCTATGCAGTGATTATTATTTTAGTTTTGTATGAAGAAGTCTTGTGAACTCTCCCCAGCCCGCTACTTTTGGGTCTGAAGTGGTACAGCCCAGACACTGGTTTCCTATCTCAGTGAGGACTAGGCCTCACTTAAAACCAGAATGTAGAAGGCTTTGCATAAGCTAAATTAGTCTACTTTGCTGTCTTGTTTTTCACATGAGTTCATACCCTGGAATGGGGAGGCCTGTGAAGTATTGTAAACAGGAGCTGAAAGGCAAATAGATTTTAACTTTAATTTGAAATTGCACACTGCTCCTGGATGGCCCTTTCAGCCGCAGCAGCGATCTTAACAAAGGCTGTGTGCTGAGCCGCTGGTTCTAGCATTACCTCCATTTCCTCCCCTTGGTTATAAATTCTTCTGCAGAAAGTAAAACTTTTGTGTATTTTGAAAAGTCAAAACATCGCTTTAAAATTTCTTATTCTCTGAGAGAAAGCATATTGCTTTTCTATTGAGTCATGCTATGGGAATAGAACCCAGACTGCTGTATTAGGAATCCTATGAGAACTTGTAAGAACTTGCGTAGACTGTATAGCAGAGAACCCAGGGACTCAGCTGTAGTTAATTTTCATTTGCTGTTTGTATATAAATGCTTTTAATACTTAAACTAAATTCAGTTCAATTAAACTAATGTTGTTTGACATAATATTCCTTGTTCCAAAATCAATATTCCTTCACTTGACAGGCTTTTTTCTTGAATGCAGGATGTTTATTATTCTTAAAGCTTACCTATAGACCTGTTTTTTGTCTTGGATGATGTAAAACAGTTCTTCCTTGCACAGCCTAAGCCAGAATATAATGGGGTTCACATTTCTCTGGTAAATATCTTTAATTGTAAGATCATGTCTCCATTATAGGACCGATTTCCTATCCGATTCCCTTTACTTCTTCCCCCCAGACTGCATTCTTCCAAAGATATCAGCAGCTGAAGTCATGATGTTATGTTATTACATCTAGCGGGAGCAGGCAGGTAATACCATTCTGGAATCTTCTTTATGGTAAAAAATTGCTCAGTTCACCACTTCAGGAACTCTTTCTAAACAGAAATTTGGATTTTAAGGGGAGCAATCCAGACTCCCCCCCCCCAGTGGTGAAAATATCAATTTACCATAAAGAAAATTCTAGAAAGGTATTAACCGCCTGCTGCCATTAGGCTTTTGTTGTGGCTCACCACCACCTCAGGGCACCATTTAGAGAAGGCATGGAATCTTCTCTTTCTGCCTCTGTCTCTCTCCCCCCCCCCCCCCTACGTTTCAGATCACATGTGATTATTCCTCAGGACAAGCGTGGGCATGGTTGGGCACCTGCTCAATGATGAGAACCCCTGGATTTCACCATTGCAGCGTTCGTGTTCACCTGCCTCTCAATCTGGCCCAGACAATGGTGGTGATGAGACCTACTTGCTCACTGGCTCTCTGCCTGTCAAACAAGCAAGTGTTAGCAGTGATGAGTACTGAATCACATTAGATGACTCACTGGTCAAATTTCACCCATTTGTAATGTTCACCTTTTTAACAAGCCTAGACCGGCGTTTTATGAAGTTGCTATTGAGTCTGGAACCGATTGTGATATTCTGAGCATGTACAGTCTGTTTTTGATGACAATTGTGATGAACAGGTAGACTCACTGAAGAGGGTGGGGTCAGAGCAAACTAGAGAACCCAATGGAAAAGAGAGAATAAGTCTTAGGATGTAGACTTATACCGCCCAGAGAGCTTCGGCTATTGGGCGGTATAAAAATGTAATAAATAAATAAATAAATAAATAAATAAATAAGTAAGGAAAATAAAGTTTATTTTTCAAACTAGCCCTCACTACTGTCTCAGGAGCATCTACACCTCTGTTGATTATTATAAAGTAACAAAAAGTTTCCCCAACAATGTTCTTAAAATGCCCTGCTTTCTGACAATTTAATCTCAGATATCCCATAAATCTTTCAACTTTGACACAAATTTCTGCATACACCCCCCCCTAACATTACTTCTTACCGTTTACTTAGGACCATGTCTGTTGGGTCAGAATACTTCCCTTACATCAGTGCATCATATGGGTACTCATTAACAAAAGCAAGAGGGAGGTCTACATGACCCTTCCCCCACTTGTTGAAATAACATGGGAAGAGGCCATTCCACCCTCCTCTGTTGAAGCACGCCATGGCTATGCCACTCACGGCAGACGTGCTTCCCCACTGCCCATACATTTGGCTGTTGTGGAAAAGAGTTCTACGCACACAGAGCTCTTCCATGTGAGGAGGCTCCTGGTCAAACTAGTCCCTCATCCAAGAAAGGAGCTCTGCTCATGAAGATCAGTATATGCATAGAACCCTTTCTCATGCAGTCTCAACGTATTGATAGGGGGGAAGTGTTTTCGAAACAGGCATCAGTGCCAAGACAGCCTTGTGAAACCCCCACCCAACATACAGACATTTTTTCAATGCATCTGGGATTTCATGTGAACCTCCCTAGTAGGTTGCTAACCCTTTTGCAGCAAATGGTTAGTGAGCATGTTTAAACCATGATAATGAAGCTGGGAATGGTTCATACGACATACTAAGTCACAGTTCTAATGATATGCAAAGCCATAATATTTATCTCAAAATGCTTAACCACCGTGGCTGAGTGTGTCATCTGAACAGGGTGTGTATCTGTATGCAGGTTGCTGCACAGCAACTATTGCTATTGAACATATGATTTGGACCAATAGTGTACCAGCCCCTCTACAAGCTTTAGATGTGAATTAAACCCTGCATAGGAAGCATACTGTCTAAACTAGACGACATACACAGCCAGTTACCATTTCTCATTTGTTCCAGCTTTTCTGTTCCAATGCTTCTCAATGGGAAAGCCTGACTTTTTTTGAAAAGCCTGTGCCTTTCTTCTTCATCCCCAGCCTTTCTTCTTCATCCCCATTTGAAATGAAAGCTCACTGTAAGGGTGAAACTAGACAGGATGCTAAACACATCTTTGCATTTAATGTGCGAGTGTGGTATTTGAATAATAACAACAACAACAGATTGCTTCAGTTGGAGGCTGCTGACAACAATTAACAGGTCCAGAGCAGGCATGAAGAGAGAATAACAATATTTCCTCCCTTGTTCTAGTCCAGAGGAAATATTCCTCTTATGAGTGTACAAGCCCATATCAGCTTCAGAAGAGAGATTTTCCTCAAGACTGTACCAGGTTAGGAAAGGGTTACATCTTCTCTCCATTCCTGCTCTGAAATTATCAGCCTACCCCTCCCTGCTGATATAATTTTCATTTCAAAAACCTGCTAGTTAGATGTAGGGACAGGTGAACCTGTCAGTTTTGCTTCTTACTGTTTTTGAATTTTAAAAATCTCAAGTAATTCCTCTCCAGAATATGAAGAACATCGTACATTTTTGTAAATTCTTATAAAAAATGAACTGAAATGAAATCTTCAACCATCTGCACCATTCAAATTCAGTAGGTACAGCTATATCCCATGTAGACCATGATGTACTTGCTTGCCATACAGCTGTTAAGGATAAAGAAACCTGTGAGGGGGAAAAATAGGTGGCAACTGTAATTCCGCAATAACATGGCAGAATTCGCAGGGATTCGGAGCACCGAAAGCCCTGAGCTTGAATGGATGAGTCCCTGAGTTTTGTTTCTTCCCACATTCATTTAAAAAATAAATAAATCTCAAGGACTTTTTGTTCCAAATATAGAGAACTTTTAAAATTGCTTCCACCCATATGAATTTGCCTAACCACTGAGGTCGTGAAGAGCTGCCCCCAAGTTCCACAGGTGAGCCATTTCAATGGTAGTGCCAACATAAATAAACACCCTTCCAGAGGAAGTCCACCTGGATGTATCGCTGCTTGCCATTCAAGAAGTAGTTAATATGTGCGTCATCCAGTGAGCTTTTTCAGGTGCTGCTTTCTAAAATAATTTTTCTGACTGCTGCTGTTTCTAAATCCAGATTTTTATTGCGTAATTTATCGATCTTATAAAGTTTGATATATTGCTAGAATTTCTTGTCACCTTCTTGCCACCTGAAATATTTTTTTTTATAAAAATGTGGGATAGAAATGTTGAAACTAAATTATACACACATGCACATTCTTCTCTGCCCTCCTCCCCGATCAAACATTTCCTTGCATGTAAATCCTTGTTGTTCAAGGCCACAATCCTAGGCTAATGTACTTGGGAGTAAGCACCATTGAATTCAATAGGACTTACTTTTGAGTAGACATTTGTAGGATTGTGTGGTCAGTAAAACTTATTTCTAACCTAAGGTTGCAATTCTGTATCTTGGGAGTAAGTCTCATTGAACTGAATGAGGCTTACTTCAGAGTAGACATGCACAGGATTGCTCTATTAGTTGCTTTCTTTTATATTGTATTTTATATTATGGTTTTATACTGTTGTTTTGATTTGAATTGTCTTAATTTTGTGAACTGCCCAGAGAGCTTCGGCTATTGGGTGGTATAGAAATGCATTAAAATAAATAAATAAATAAATAAATATTCTTTGGACTCTAGTATTGTACCCCAATTCTAAACAGTTTTACTTGGAAATAAGGCGCCGGACCAAAGTAAGTATGCTCAGTATCCCAACCTTAAAAATACTGGTTCTTAAAATACCCTGCTTTCTGGCAGTTTAGGCCATAGCTAGACCTAAGGTTTATCCCTGGATCGTCCAGGGGTCAAACCTGTTCATCTAGGGCCACAGCTAGACCTAAGGTTTATCCTGGGATCATCCAGGGTTCGCCCCTGCCTGAGCACTGGATCCCCTGTGTGTCACCTAGATGAACAGCTTTGACCCTTGGACGATCCAGGGATAAACCTTAGGTCTAGCTATGACCTAGGTGACACACAGGGGATCCAGTGCTCAGGCAGGGATGATCCCAGGATAAACCTTAGGTCTAGCTGTGGCCTAAGTCTCAAAGATATTCCTCAAATCTTTGAGCTTTGCCACCAGTTTCTACACACATACTGACATTACTTTCCTACCCCCAATTGGATAAATAACCTGCAGTAGTGGCTCTGGCTAACCAGCCGGAGCATCTATTTATTCAAGCAGTGTTGTAATCCTGCAAAACATCCCTGCAAATCCTTACCTCAGCCACCCTTGCAACAACCTTGTGATTGTCATTAGCCTTAGTCAAGGAATGGCTACGGCTATTGCTTTCTTACTTGTTTCCCTTGCACTCTAGTGTTGAACCCCAATTCTAAACCTATTTACTTGGAAATAAGTTCCCTTGATTTCAGTAGGATTGAAATAATTGTGCTTGGTAACCCTGCCTCGAAAATAGTTTCATTGATTCCAAAAAGATACGGCTTGAGCAAAGCTTTAAATTTCTTAAGACTCTTGGATCTGGCCTGCTAGGATTGTATTTTCCCCTCCTCTGTTCTATTCCCAATTTAAACAAATGACGGGTCAGGCCTCCAGCTCTTCTTTGCCTTTCCACTGTGGTGCTTATAAATCTTTTGAGTCTGTTGTGTCTGGCCCTTGTCCAGAAATAAACCTGCCGAATGAAAAGGCAATGTTGGAATAATTTATCAATGTTAACAGTGGGAATCGTAGGCTGAACAGTAGTTTTGTGCTGTTCCTGAGCAAAACCACTGTGAGCACTTACCTAATTGAAATAATATGCCACATGCTCCCATAATTGGTCTCCTTTGATAACTTTGCTTAGGTCATGTTTTCTCAGTTAATTGTAATAAAATGTATGTGTGTTGTTATGTGTGTGTGTGTGTAATAAGGACAAGAGCCACACTGTGTCTTGTTTTCAGACACAAATATTTTCTTTAAATTAATTACAATGGAAATGACAAGACTTGGCATGCACTGGAAATGTAATCAACATTTGTAATTACCGGGTAGCATGTAATTACCGGGTAGCATGTTCAGAATGGAAGAAGCATTTGTGAAACCTAAGCCAGGCTGTCTCTGTTGAGCTGTGGGAGAAAAGCAGATTTTCTAGCCAAGTCTTCCTTTGTATCATGCATAAACTCTGTGATGGGTGTGAATTCTGAAAGGCATGTAGAGAAGTAGAGTCCAACAGATCTCCTTGGAAGCCACTATGTGGGTGTTATATAAGGCCCTAATACTCTGTTTCCCAGATAGAGGGCAAAGTTAAGAATGGGGGAGAAATTAATTTGGTTTGCATTTTAATGCGGACTGCCCTAATTTCACACTTTTGCACCAATGCCTGAACCAAAACTCAGTCATCCCTTCAAAATTTGCACTTCTCTGCATTTTGTGATGGAGTTCTCCAATCAAATAAATCTATTCAAAAATGTACGTGTTACGCAAATATTTGTACCAAAAAAAAAACATGTATTAGGAGAAATGTATACCCATGGCGATGCCAGGTGGTGATGATGGGCCTGTCTTCAATGCTGCCCTCCCTGGTACATAGCATTATGATGATACTCCAGACCTGGATGAACTTGCTTGCAGCCTCAATCCTTTGGATTACTACCAATATTTAATAGCAGGATTTAAAAATACCTATTTGGCTTTCTTGTTCCTTTCCACACTGACATGGTCATGTAATCAAATTGGATCAACTACATGATGACATTACTATTTCCCGGAAGAAGGCCAATTTGAAATGAAATATAGCACCAAAGGAATTACCAATCAGATCGGTAAACCGTAACAAGCTGCCATGGTAATTTGTGGTTGGGGAGCACTGATAATTTGGGGGAGAACAGTTTGTACCCTCTAAATATGGGTATGTGCTTTTTGCCCTGAAATGTTTGCAGCTGAAAATACAGCACAACATTAATATGTCGGCTACCAAACCCCATAGAACTCTATGGAACTGAATTCCATCCCTCCTAAAAGGACTCCATGGGAGTTCAGAACATGTGCCATATTCATCGCAGCTGTAAAGCGCCTTCTCAGAACTGGTTGTATTTTCCATTTACAGAAGCAGCCATAAGGACACTTCCTGGTGATGGTTTTGAGTATGTGTGTGCAAGATGACTTATTTAGATGCACAGTTATTACTAATTAGTTGCTGAGAATCCAGCTGCTACCTTGTTAGTTAGAAGATGTAATTGTTTCCGCAGCTAGCCCGCCTACTGCTTTTTCAGTTGCCATGTGTGGAATGTAGTTGTACAGAAAACCACTTTGACCCCAGCGATGTCCCCTCCTGCCAAGCCTGTATGGTTTTGTGAGTTTAATGGTTGTTAGTAAATTTCTCCTTAGAAACTGACTATGCTCCAGTTGTGTCATCCAGATGCAGAAGTGCTTGTCTGCTTCTAGCCCTTGGAACAAGGAGGGAATACCAGTAAGTCCTCAGCTACACTCACCTGAGTTTTTTAGACAGTACTTTGATGGATGTGTGTGCAGTACTGGAGTGTACGTCTCCTCTGATTTCTTTTTCAACATGCTCTCTACTTGATTTGTTAGATTGGCAACCATGAACATATCTGAAAAGCTCATCCAAGTGATAATGCAGCCTATGCACACTGCATTGCTTTGAATGGAAGGCACATTCTGATGTGCATCCAAATGTGCATTCCAATCCACATCCTTGTATAAGTCGAAACATGCTCCTAGCTTGTTTACTTGCAATGAGAGATGGTTGGCACCACTATTCACATGCAGCTAGTCTATCCCACCCTCACAATACTACCCCTCCACACACTGGGATCTACACTACTGCTTTAAAATGGTTCATAACAGAAGTGAAAACTGTTGGGGCCCAGGACATACTCCATAGACAGTTTTCAAACTGTTTTCAAAGTGTCATATTCTGCTTGGTGTAGATCTGGCCACTCACTCACACACCTCTTTCCTGTGAGGGGAGGGTATCCAGTTGCGGTCAATAGATCAGGCTAGCGCAAGTTGCAGTGCTATAGGGAAAGTCCTGATTCCTCCTCACCCATAGGCGTGCGCAGCACATTTCATTAGGTGGTTCGGCCAGGGATTTTTTTTAAAGGTAAACATTGATTGAATAATATACAGTAATAAAGGACTTTTTTTTCATTCATCAAACAAACGAAATATACAAAAACAGAAGTAAACTGTATTTTTTTTTTAAATTAACAAATAATCTGTACTGCACTGTTGTAATTATTTGATTGGGACTGAAGTAGAGGAGCACTAATTTTACTGTACTTATTGTCTTTAAATATGGTTAAATATCCCACAGTTACCTTGCTATTCTGTTTCTACAGTTCTTTTTCTCCTGTCTTTTTTTCATCCTCTCTTTGTTTTCAGGCTGCATCCTATGCACATTTACCTCAGACTAAGCTTGATTGATCTCAGTGGGGCTTACTTCTGAGTAGACGTACATAGGATTGTGCTGCAGCTCTGTTTTAAAGTGACACAAGATACACACATAACATGTTTACTTAAAGAATGGCTTGAAAAAAGGGGGTTCGACACCCTAAAATAAGCAAAGGCAGATAGGAATTGTTTTAGCAAGCATTCTGAAAAAGGTGCTGCTGAATGAACCCTCCTTAGCAGGAGGTTCCTGGGGGGCATTGCAGGTCTCCCCCTTCCCCTTTTCTTTTCTCTTGCTGGAGTCCAGACTGGGATGGATGTTTCACCTGCTTCCTGAGCCTAAGGTTGCCAGTTAATATTTAGGCCCACTCCTAACAGGATAGGATAGGAATTATGTCTTTCCACCTTTTCATCTGTCCCTATCCTGATTCTGTTTCTTTTTGTCTTTTCTTTAAAAGAAGAAGAAAAAAGGGCGCACATGTGTCCTCTGATGAAGGAATGTCAGAAGACCATCCTCTATCCTCTCTAATTCTAGTTTAAAGAACCGTAAGAACCGTTGTCCATCAATAGTTAGCATCTATACAGCTGACGGAACACGCAGGTTACTTGGTCACGGTCATCCACACTATGGTGAGATATACTGTACATTTTATTTAAATTAAAATAAATTTAATTTATTTGTATCTATACAAATAAATTTGTATAAATTTGTATCTATACATATAAATGGACGTATGCACATTTTATGCAAATTGCTGTCCACTTTTGCACTTTTTTCATGATGCATTCCCTCTTTTTTGGCAATTCACAAGTGGCCACCCTAAGTGTCCTGCAAATTTGAAATATTGATGACATGACCATTCGTACATTTTTTTTTAAAAAAACGTAAAACATATAAACTCAAATTCAAGTAATCAAAGCTCATACTTCATCGTCATTATATAATTCTGCTGATGCAGAGTTTTGTGGAAAAAATGGGTGGGGGAAAGTTTTAACTCCCTCTCCCAGAGGGATCTGAATGGAGGCAACATGTGCTTACAAGGAGGTAAATAAAACTGGCACATGCAGCTCTACCATGTGTGCCAAACAGAACATTTAGATTGGCCCAGAGGCGGGTTAGGATGGAGTAGTAGAAGCGCTGTGGAGAGGAACCCACTAGCAGGCCCCCCGGAGCCCCCCGGTACAACCAAGGAAATGTCTGTGGTGGTCTCATCCCATGAGCATGTTCAGTGTGGCTTGGATCCACTGGATTCAAAGCTTCCTTGACCCCTCACCCCGCCAAACCAGCCACACACTCTAAGATCAGACACTCAACCACCTATGCCAGCTACAGACTTTTTGTGGATACTTTCCAGAAAAAGGTGTGGGGATCTTTCTCCTGATGTTCACGATCGTATCTCGGCATGTCTTTCAGATATCTCAGCTTGGTTGCTTCATCGTCGTTTGAAACTTAATATGGCAAAGACTGAATTGCTTGTTTTTCCTCCTAAACCTTCTCCTCATCTCTCATTCTCTCTTACTGTCAATGATGTTACACTTACTCCAGTCAAGGAAGCTCGTAGTCTTGGCTTTATATTTGATTCCTCGCTCTCCTTTATTCCTCATATTGAGGCAGTAGCTAAATCCTGTCGTTTTTTCCTGTATAATATTGCCAGGATTCGATCATTTTTGTCTGTCTCTTCTGCCAAGACGCTTGTTCATGCACTGGTTATTTCACGGTTGGACTACTGCAACCTTCTTCTCTCTGGCCTTCCTTCTTCTCACATCAGTCCGTTGGTTTCTGTTCACCACTCTGCCGCAAAGATCATCTTCTTGGCTCGCCGCTCTGACCATGTTACTCCACTGCTGAAATCTCTTCATTGGCTTCCAATTCACTTCAGAATCCAATATAAACTTCTCCTGTTGACCTACAAAGCTTTTCACTGTCTAGCTCCTTCCTATCTCTCCTCTCTCATCTCACACTATTGCCCCGCTCGTGCGCTTCACTCCTCTGATGCCATGTTTCTCACCTGCCCAAGGGTCTCTACTTCCCTTGCTCGGCTTCGTCCATTTTCTTCTGCTGCCCCTTATGCCTGGAACGCTCTTCCAGAACATTTGAGAACTACAAGTTCAACCACAGCTTTTAAAGCTCAGCTAAAAACTTTTCTTTTTCCTAAAGCTTTTAAAACTTGATTTTGTTCTGACTTTATACTGTTAGTTTTACCCTACCCAGTGCCTGTTTACCCTACCCTGTGCCTGTTTGCATTCTCTTCCCCTCCTTATTGTTTTATTATGATTTTATTAGAATGTAAGCCTATGCGGCAGGGTCTTGCTATTTACTGTTCTACTCTGTACAGCACCATGTACATTGATGGTGCTATATAAATAAATAAATAAATTATTATTATTATTATTATTATTATTATTATTAATAATAATAATTAAAAAAAACTGCCCCTCCCTCTACCCTGCCCTCAGCAGGGTGAGCTGGTAGGGCTCTGGAAATGGGGTGTCTACCCCAGCTCAACTTAAGATTGCTCCACTATTGGTTTTTCTCACCATGGGTTCATTTCTTGAGTTCTGTTTCTTGGTCTGAATCCTTTGTTTTCTAGATTTTGCTTAGATATTCATATCGTCATATGATGCCAGCAATTAGAACTCTAGCTGAAAAAAAAGTATCTGTAATTTTTCATCATTTATCGTTAATAAAATACAAAAAATACGTAAGACCATAGAAAATTTATAGCAGGAAAATGCAAAATAGGCATTCGTGCCTCTTAGACACAGGGCCTGTTCAAACAACACACTAAGCTATGGTTAGGCTGCTAACCCTTTTGAGAGAATAGTTAGAGGGCATGTTTAAACCATGGTTATGTAGCCACCATGGGTAGGAATGGTTCACATGACGTACTAAGTCATAATGTTCAGCTCAAAATGCTTAAATACTGTGACTTAGTGTATCATCTGAACAGGGTCATAAATTTCTCCTATAGAAATAAGTGAAACTTCCCCATGGCACCCTCATGCCTGCTTAATATATCAAGAGAAGGCAACATAAGTTTGCTTTACTGGTGCCTCTTTTCTTTTTCAGAAGAGAAGAGCTCATTGCCAAGAAATTCCTTTGCTTAAACAGTTATTAAACTATGATACTAATTAATGGCAATGTAGGTTACTTATGGGATTGCTTATGGGATTAAAAGCCACATCAAATATAGTTGCTTTTTTTTCGTATGAGTGCTGTGCCCAGTCCGTGGCTTTTCCCGGCTACTCGCGAGTAAGCGAGCAGCCGCAAAAAGCCACGGACCCTGCTAGACGTTCCGCAGCCCTGGCCTCAGGCCGAGGCTGTGGAAAAGCCTGACCCCGGATTCCCCTGTGCGTCATCTGGATGCACAGGAGGGAAACCGGGCCTCACACCGCACTAACGCCTGGTCTTTTTTAATTTTTTTTTTATTGCTTTTCCACATTAATTAAACATACAACATTACAATAAAGAAAACATCAAAACAACTATTACATACTACATACATGTTGAGTAAATGTTGAGTACATATGTATTGAATAGATATTAACTATAAAATATTATACCATAACATAATCATTCTTGACATAATAGTGCTCCCCCCACCTCGGGATCTATTCCTGATTCCAAAATCTTATCGTTTCTTCTGCTGGCGGTTTCCCACTTCCCTTAATAAACACAAATATTAGGAACTGTTTCCAGATTCCTTCAAACTCATTTATTTTAGTTATACCTTTTCTCCACTTAATATTACAAGTCAGTTTATCATTAATAGCTATATCCCATACTTCTTTATACCATTCTTCAATAGAGTATTCCCCTTGAATCTTCCAGTTCCTAGCTACCATCAATCGTGCTGCAGTCAGCAAACTCGATATCAACTCTTTAGTTTCTTTTCGCTAACGCCTGGTCTAGCAGCAAGGCCCTGAATCAGTGGCTGTGTTATATAACTGATGCAGTGTGGATTCAAAACCACCCTGGGAATTCCAGAGTGTATAGACAGCCCCCTGGTCCCAGTCTTCCCCATTGCGGTGGGATGTATTATATTTCTATTTATATTATACTAATTATTTCTACATTTGCATCTATACATACACTTGAGTGTATGGAACGTTTGTGCACATCAGTGCCCTCTTTTTCTTTCTGGTGATGCATTTTTCCTTTGTTGGCGATGCATACTTATTATTATTAATATTATTATTATTATTATATTTATTTGTATCCCGCCTTTTGCCCAATGCTGGGCCTCAAGGCAGCCTTACAAAGTTTAAAACATACATTGGAGGAGGGGGAACAAAACCATTAACGTTTAAAATACACAACAAAATTATAAGACATTAACATAGATGGAGGGCCAGATTATTCTCCAAAGGCCTGCTGGAACAAAAAAGTTTTTGCCTGCTTCCGAAAGCCCATCAAGGAGGGATGATGGTGTAGTCAAGTAATCATTTTGCGGGGCTGGCAGCCTACAAGTTGGTATAGGGGAGCAGCCCCATTCATTTCCATGGATTCAAGATTTTCACAGTTCATTTCAGTGGAAGGGGCAGTTTTAAGCACACCGTGCTTTGTTTGTGCAGAGCTGACACCCCCATTGTAGAAAGCAACGCACCAGGAAGCCATACATCTGTGCACAGAAGGGGCACTGGTTCAAGGCAGAAAGTGTGAAGAGATATTTGTATAGAATTCCCTCCCCCACTTCAAAATGTTTCCCCCCAGTTGTTTTTCAGATTAGCATGCCAAGGCCAAGTATCGAACAACACAGAAGAATGGTTGCTTGCGGTGTTTCCAAATTAGATTAGTATATCAGCATGACACTCTGCAAATGGCCGGGGGAAAATGGGATGTGTGTGGTAGTTAGCATTAACACCAATGTGAAGGACACACCGAAAAGAATGAAACTTATTGCCAAACATGATGTCAAACTTAGTTACTGTACATCACTTCCAGACTTGAAAGGGGCACTGTCAGGTCAAATTAGGCTCCACATTTTCTCTTACTGAAAGAAGAAGGGGGAAAAATGGGGCGGCTGGGGGGGGGGAGCATTTGCAATCTTGAGCCTCAAATGGTTTCATGATGTTTATTAAACTCCCAATGGGACTTGTTTTTTAACAAGTAAAATATTCCCCTGCTGGGTTTGCAACACAAGAGCCATACCACAGTACAAGATTGACTGTTGGCCTCGGAATAGCTGAAATAATTCACTGGGGAGGGGGGGATAACTTGAAAGAAATACAACCACATTGCAAAAAAACTGACAGTGGGGTGGGGCATAGAGGAGTTTAACTTTTTTTTTTCTTACCTGCTTCTAATAGTCAGATATTTAGAAAATATTTAAATACGAATGATGGTTATTTGATGTTTGATAATTTATTTATAAAATGGTTTTTAAATATAAATTTAGGAGAAGGGCTGTAGCTCAGTCATAGAGTGTGTACTGTTCACAGCTTCATCTCCAGGTAGGGCAGGGAAAGTCTACGATCTGAACACTGGGAACTGCTGCCAGCAGTGTCTCCAATGGGGTGCAACCACTGCATAAATTACATTGTGTGAGCGTAAATTACTCCAGCGCAGCACGGTGGTGTGCCGATTTACATTTGTGTTAGTGATTGTGCCTCGTTGGATCTTGCCCATTCAACTCAATGGGACTTACTGAGCAGACATGTATAGGATTGTGCTGCCAGGATATTTCTGGAGATTGGGGTGTAGGGAAGTTCAGAAGCACCCAGGAGCAAAACTCCCATTCAGTCCAAATTGTCTCGGTTGCATCGGCTGGGTAGAAACCTGTAGTCTCATCATAGGCGTGCACAAGGGGTGTGCCCAGGCATACCCTAATGTCTCAAGCAATAAGTGCCGGACTGAGGAGAGCTTTGAGTAGGGATCCAGAGGGGAATCCAGATCCAGTGGAACGGTCCTCTGGGTGCCCTCTGGCTGTACTGCCACCGCGTTGAAGAACCGCTGCCTTCGAGAGAGCGCCATTGCTGCCTGCAGCAGGAACGAAAAGGAATCGTTCTGCTGGGATCCTCGCTTCAAAGAGGCCAGGAGGAGAGTCCTGAAGGCTAATATCACCTCCTGAGTCCCTCTTCCAGCCAGTGTCACCACAAAGCCCCACCAATGCTGGGGCTTGGGGAGGGTCTCCTCATCCCCTCCCCGCAACTGCAGTTCCCATGGTCAGGCAAGCCGAACATGGAGTAGAGCATCAGTGTCTACAGTGTTTAATAAATAAATGAATAAAAACAATGCCGTTATGATTGCCAATCAATCTTCATCTTAAAAAAGAAATCCCTGGTGCACACCCTAATGGGATGTGCTGCCTATGAGTCTCAAATGAACATGGCTCAAAAGAAAGAGGCTTGAATGACATTAACTACGGCTTGTCACTCTTTTTTGTTCAGCATGTTTGCTTAGTTGGAATGTAGCACTTTGTTTAAAGTCCTGCCTTGGTGGGGTTTTTTTTTGGTCTATTTGAAGGGCTCAACTTCACACAAAGAGTCCTCCAATGGCTTTCTGTCATCAGCCGAGGAGGATTAAAGGGGGATTGATTACAGAAGCGGGCTGCTGCTTTTATTTACCTCTTCTACATCAACACCTCTTCCTAGACGGGTGAAGTTATATAGACTACTGAATGAATAATCGGTGTCTCTGCAACGGGGTTGCCTGACTACGGGCTCCACGCCGGCTGCTTTTGTCCGAGTGTTTGCACAGGCTGCTCATTGTGGTGCAAACCACATTATTGGTTTTTCAAGAGCGCAAATAAGTTTCAACAATGAGATCCAACAATCCCCTTTTCATGCCTGTTTCGACAATCTGTTTGGCGAAGAGTCCCGGCTGCACTTTTCACCTTACGTCTATAAGCAGACCTGCAGATAAATGACCTCGACCAGAGCTGCCATTCTTAAGCCCATGGCTAATAGTTTGTTTAGCTTAGGCTGCTCCTGGCCAAGCCTTTACTACAAGGAAGAATCGTGTAATTATTTTTGTTGAAGCCCAGAATTTGTAGAAAGGCTTCTATTCAGTAACACCTTCTTTGGGTGGCGGGGAAGAGGTAAATTTGGGTTTGTTTGTCTTTTGCTTTCCAGTTGCACAGTTTATTTCTCTGAGCTCTTTCAGGTTTTATATAATACCATTGTCAATTCATATTTGAATACAATATCACACTATAGAAACAAGTTAAAATAATAAATAGTTAAAATATATATTTTAAAACAAAGAAACATTAACACACTATAATCATAATAATAATAAAAAAACAGTGTGGGAACAGAGTCCCCCATAGGTCAGGGAAAAGCCTGTATGAACAGCTGTATTTCCAAGAGGCATTTAAAACTTGCCACCATTTCTGCCTCTTGAACCAAACGTGAAAGAGTGTTCCAAAGGATGGGTACCATCACTGATAAGTCTGCTCCCTGCTGGCATTCCATTTGGCTATGGGATGGCCTTTTGAGAAGTTCTTAGGGGTTGACTGGACATCTATAAATTTGACTGGGGGGGGTTCCACACGTCGTACTGAGGGCGCTTCCATGCGCCCCCCAAGCGATCATGTAGCTTGCCTGGAGAAGAGACGAGGAAGAGGCGTCCTTGCTGCCGCCACCCGCCGCCACCCACCTACCTCCTCGCCGGCCGGGTCGGAGAGCTCGCTCTCCGACCCGGCCGGCAAGAAGGTAGGTGGGTGGCGGCGGCGGCGGCAGCAAGGACGCCTCTTCCTCGTCTCTTCTCCAGGCAAGCTACACGATCGCTTGGGGGGGCGCACTGGGGCCGCATGGAAGCGCCCTCAGTACGACGTGTGGAATCCCCCCTGGGTATCCTAAATTTTAAATCTTAAAAAACTAGTTCCCGCTACCATTAGAGAAAAGAAACAAATAACAGAAATACAAACATTCCAAACGCCAATGTTTTCTAGTTGAAACAGAGAACTAGCCTTTGTGGTGCACTCCTGTTTCTTCGATGACTCTTCTCAGGTTGTTGAGCAGAGCTATTTTGATTAGGGGGTGGGAATGACTCCGTTATTAGGCTTGTTGCCCTTGGCTTCAAGGCCCACAGTGACTTCTGAGGCTTGGCAGAGAGTTTCAAGACACAACTCAAGATCAAATGAAATGTCCAGTCTTTGGGTTGGATCCTACAGACATAGTCATACTAGAGATGGTGGAGAAATTAAATTTGCTCTGTTGATTATTATTTTTTTTAAAAAATGGATTTACTGAATATGCGCCTCCACAGTCTTTCAGCACAGAGACTGGTTTGCATACCAAAATCAGAACTTTTGAGAGCTTTATAGGCAAAAATGCATAGTTTTCAAAAAATGTGCACATTAAAAAGTACAATGTACATATGGATTAAAAAAAATGCAGAAACAAGACAGAACAAAATTAACCTCAAAAAACACGATTGCTGCGACCACGACTGACATATCTACCCATCCCTTAAGCATAAGGGTAGACTCATTGAAATCAATGGGACTAAAGTTAAACCCCATGGATTTCAGTATATCTACTCAAATGTCTGGATCCAACCCATTTTGTCTCTCTATGGCAAGTAGGAGATGAGATCCCTCTTTGTCCCTCTTGCTGTTCTGAAACAGGTTCTCCAGCCGGTCCAATCCACAACCTGATCTAAACTGCGTATCTAAATCCAGGCACCACTTTTATCTGGGGAAACTTCCTTTTGGATCAGGTGACCCTCATGCTGGCAAGAAGAAATGCCACACTCTGCCCACCAGTGGTGTAGTGGTAAATTCTAAAGTGCACATGCTTGTGACTGTCCCCATAGCTACTTATTCCCCAGGAAAGTCCAAAAATATAGGCAGTTGTGTTGATCCATTTCTCTCTTTCTCTTTCTTTCTTTCTCCCTCCCTCTCTCTCTCCGTCCGTCCCTCCCTCTGTGTATGATATGTCTTTGTTAAGTCTTTTGTAAAGCTAATAGATCTTCATTGCCCATTCAAGAACATGCCACCCCAAATACTTTGTCTTACATTACGGGATATATTGCGGCTGGAATAATTCCACCGAGTTTAGCTGCAATCCTTTAGCTGAGGATTGCAGCTAAACTCAGAGGGAACAAGAAATCCTGAGTGGGGTGGCAGAAGTCCCTGTTAATCAGAAAGTCCGGGTGTTTCAACGCTGTGAACCCTTGTTCCACTATACCACCACAATCTAACTGATAAATCATGTGCCCAAACAGACAGCAGGTAACTTTCTCAGCTGTTTTTTGCTCCCCCAACTTCACAACTTTCTTGCTTGCCTCTGGGGTGTGCCAACTGTCTGGCTCTGATACTACTTATTAGTGCCTTCGTAGGGTACCTGTGATTGGGGAAAACCAGTAAGTTTAAAAATATATATTAAAAATCTCACCCAAGTCTCCAAGCAGTGGCTTGGTTTTTAGGCACACATACTGCTAGCTTCTCCTTCTGCACTCCTTCTCCAATGGGGTGGAAAAATCTATCAGCAGTTCCTCACTGCCAGACCATTGGTGGGCTTTCTCCTTGGCACTCACTTTCTCCTGCTTCAACTTCTGCACATCCTTTTCCCAGCCACTTTGAGATTCTTGGGGCTTTTCCTCCAGCTCTCACCACTGCTGGCAGGCTCCTGGGCAGACACACTCTCCTGCCTCTCTGTTCCTGAAGAAGACCGACCCTCATGGTCCAGGACCTCTGAGCTGCACGTCCACCTTCACAACTGTCTCTGCAGCTGGGCTGCTGGCTCAGCCCTGACTCCTTCCAGCAGGCTCTTAGCTCATTGCACTGAGACCCCAGAAGCTGCATCAGATATATTTGGGAGATTTCCAGGTTGTTTAGGATTGCCTTAATGACCTCTTCGAGCTGCTGTCTCAAGGTCTCAATGCTGGATTCAAGGTCCTCCTTGAGCTTCTCCAGTGTTAACTTGGATTGCCTCAGGAGTGTTGCTGCTCCTTCTTCCACTCTGGCTCAGACACAGCAGCTCACAGTGCCTCTCCTAAGAAAGGCAACTCCACTGCAACCAAAATGCCCACTAGATGGTGGTGTCCCATTGAACTCTATGAGCTGGGAGGTTTTAAATCATAAGCCACGTGGCTGCTGCTCTCTTCCCATGTAAATCAGCTTGTTTCAAATGTGGAAGAGAAGCAGGAAGCAGAGCTATGGTTAAGGAGTCACAATTTCCTTTTAACCAAAAGGGCATTTTTAAAGTTGATTTTATGGGTAAGGTTAATACACTCAAGATGAATATTAGACCTTGAAATGTTATGTCATATGTGGGATCCCCTTACTTACACCTAGCCAAAAAAATTCAAAAAGTCATGCTTTGTTTTGCAAATTTTGGGAGGGGGTTCCTCTCCACCAAGAATATCTCTGAAAAGGATGCAACTTCCAATGAAAGAAGGTGGGTTTGGCTTTCTGGATCTTGCTATTCATCATTGGGCTTATCTGTGACCTGCACCAAATTTTGATCTTTTCCACTTATATTTGATTTTCCACTTTGATCAGTTTTGGAATCTTCCTGTCTGGAGCCTCTCTCTAAATGGAGGCTCCAGACATTAGGTTCAGACATTAGGCATTAGGTTCTCAGCCTATTAAGGTGGACAGAACTCCTCCCACAATCTTGGCAGTCAAAGATGTGTGGTGTATAATGTTACACCAATTGCAGTTTGACCCATTTTTCCCATACATAATTTACTTTATGGGGAAATTCAGATTTAAAAGATTGAAAGGAAATGCTTTTATTTATTTATTTATTTATTTATTAAACTTATATACCGCTCCCATAGCCAGGGCTCTCTGGGCGGTTTACAAAAATTCTAAAATTGAGGTAAAAACAAGTATACAATATTTAAAACTCTAAAACACAGAACATACACACATAAAGCATTAAAAAACCGATTAAAAACTAAACATGTGGGTGATTAGGATGTGCCGCCGTATGCCTGGGCAAAGAGGAAAGTCTTAACCTGGTGCCGAAAGGATAGCAGTGTTGGCGCCAGGCGAGCCTCATCAGGGAGATCATTCCACAGTCTGGGGGCCACCACCGAAAAGGCCCTATCCTTTGTTGCCACACTCCGAGCCTCTCTCGGAGTAGGCACCCGGAGGAGGACCTTAGATGTTGAATGTAGTGACCGGGTATATTCACGTCAGGAGAGGCGTTCCGTCAGGTATTGTGGTCTCAAGCCATGTAAGGCTTTATAGGTCAAAACCAGCACCTTGAATTGGGCTCAGAAACATACAGGCAGCCAGTGCAAGCGGACCAGAGCAGGTGTTATATGGTCGAACATTCTGGTTCCCGAAATCAATCTGGCCGCTGCATTTTGCACGAGCTGCAGCTTCCGAACCGTCTTCAAAGGCAGCCCTACATAGAGCGCATTGCAGTAATCTAACTTGGAGGTTACTAGAGCATGGACAACTGAAGCCAGGTTATCCCTGTCTTGATAGGGGCGTAGCTGGGCCACCAACTGGAGTTTGTAGAAGGCACTCCGTGCCACTGAGGTCACCTGAGCCTCAAGTGACAATGATGGATCTAAAAGAACCCCCAAGCTACGAACCTGCTCCTTCAGGGTGAGTGCAATCCCATCCAGAACCAGTAGAACACCCCCCATCCTGTCAGTGGAATCACCTACTAGCAGCATCTCAGTCTTGTCTGGATTGAGTCTCAGTTTATTAGCCCTCATCCAGTCCATTGTCGCAGCCAGGCACCGGTTCAACACATCCACAGCCTCTCCTGCTGAAGATGAAAAGGAGAAATAGAGCTGCGTGTCGTCAGCATACTGATGACAGCACACTCCAAAGCTCCGGATGACCGCACCCAGCGGCTTCATGTAAATGTTAAACAACATGGGGGACAAAACTGACCCCTGTGGGACCCCATACTTGAGAGTCCACGGGGCCGAGTAATGTTCCCCAAGCACCACCTTCTGTAATCGACCCGACCACTGCAGAGCAGTACCTCCCACTCCCAGCTCAGCGAGTCGTCCCAGAAGGATACCATGGTCATTGGTATCGAAAGCCGCTGAGAGGTCGAGGAGAATCAACAGAGTCACACTCCCTCTCCTGTCTTTCTCCCGACATAGGTCATCATACAGGGCGACCAAGGCTGTTTCTGTGCCAAAACCAGGCCTGAAGCCCGACTGAAATGGATCCAGATAATCAGTCTCATCCAAGAGTGTCTGGAGCTGGCCCGCAACTACCCGCTCAAGGACCTTGCCCAGGAATGGAACATTTGCTACCGGCCTGTAGTTACTAAGATTTTCTGGGTCCAAGGAAGATTTCTTCAGGAGTGGTCTCACTACCGCCTCTTTCAGACGGTCTGGGACCACTCCCTCTCGTAGAGAGGCATTAATCACCTCCTTGGCCCAGCCGGCTGTTCCATCCCTACTAGCTTTTATTAGCCAAGAGAGGCAAGGATCCAGTACAGAGGTGGTCGCGCGGACCTGTCCAAGCACCTTGTCCACATCCTCGAGCTGTACCAACTGAAACTCATCCAAGATAACAGGACAAGCCTGCGCTCTGGACACCTCACTAGATTCAACTGCTATAACACTGGAGTCTAAGACCTGACGGATGTCAGAGATTTTGTCCTGGAAGTGCCTGGCAAATTTATTACAGCGGTCCTCAGAGAGTTCTCCAATGTCCTTGGGGCCAGCATCTAATAGCCCCGAACAACTCTGAAAAGTTCCACTGGGCGGCAGATTGATGAAGTAATAGTGGCCGCAAAATACTGGTTTTTTGCTGCCCTTACTGCCTTTGAATATGTTGTATTATATGCACTTACCAGGAGTTGATTACATCCATCTGGAGCTCGCCTCCATCTGTCCTCTAGCTGTCTCCTATTTTGTTTCATCTCTCTCAGCTCTGAGGTATACCACGGAGCCGTACGAGCTCTACTCAGGAGAGGGCGCTCGGGAGCAATCCTGTCAACCGCCAGGGTCATTTCTGCATTCCACAGGTCAACCAGGGTTTCGACAGGAGAGCCAGCCCTATCAGCCGGAAAACTCCCCAGAGCCCTTTGGAAACCAATCGGATCCATTAGTCTCCGGTGGTGGACTATCTTAATGGGTCCCCCACCCTTGCAGAGGGGAAAAGCCACTGTAAGTCTAAACCTCAGCAAGCTGTGATCTGACCATGACACGGGGACTGATGTAAAGTCCCCCACTTTCAGATCGCCATCTCCCTGTCCAGTTGCAAAAACCAAGTCTAGAGTATGCCCTGCTACATGCGTCGGTCCGATGGAATACTGGGACAGTCCCATGGTTGTCATGGAGACCACGATGGTGGATCTGGACAATTAGAATAATGTTTACACTGGATCAATTATTAGGTGTTTATTATGAATTATTATTTTCAGCTTTGTGAGATAAATTTGAATTGCTTGCTACAGATGAATGGTAGTACTTGCAATTGCAACATCTGTTAGAATCTAGATTTAACCCCGTGGCTTTTACTGCCTCAATCGCAATAGTGTCCTTTGCTATTGGAAACACTTATTAAAGCTGACCTTGTATATTGACTGACGATTAATGTTTATACATATTTATTATCAGTGAATAATTATGATACACGGGGTCTTCTGCAGGAATGCAACAGAGAATTGGAATGTCCTATTTTGTCTAATCAATGGACTGCTGTTTTGGCATCAGTATCAGATATGTCTATGGACCTCCGGTTACGTCTTATTCAGCAAAAACTTTTGTTTCGGGTCTACTGGATGCCACAATGTCTCTTTAACAAAGGTTTGTGTAACTCAGCTAATTGTTGGAGGTATCATACAGTTAATGCTTCTTTTATTCATGTGTTTTGGAAATTCCCAATAGTTGCTTCTTTTTGGGAGGAAGTCATCAGATAGATAAACTTTGTATTGGAAAGCTCTTTAATATTTTCTGATGTACATGTTCTCTTAAATTATGTATCTGCTTCTTGGAATATAACACATAGTCAGCATAAATGGATTTTTCATGCCCTCTTGACTGCTAAAAGACTGATACTACAATATTGGAAAGACAGAAGTTCACCACCTATAATGCAATGGATTGAAGACAACATTTTATTTATTTATTTATTGCACTTATATACTGCTCCCATAGCCGCTCTCTGGGCGGTTTACAGAAATTCTAAAATTAAGATAAAAACGAGTATACAAAATTTAAAATTCTAAAACACAGAATACACACACATAAAGCATTAAAAACCGTAAAAAAAAACCCTAAACATGTGGGTGATTAAGATGTGCTGCTTTTAAAGAGTGGTATATAGGCACCATTCACAAATGGACTTATATTTTGATATTTGGTCTGTCTTTACTGAAATTTAAGTTTAATTTACTCCTCCCCCCCTTTTTAAAAGATTGTTGTAATATTTGAAATGGAGGCCTTTAAAATATGGAGTTACACTTGTGTTTTGTTTTGTTTTGTTGAAACTCGTAATTAAAAAAACATTAAAAAAACACTCAGAGTTATAGCTTCCTGCCTCAGCATCATTCCTTTTCTTCTTTCATTCTCTTCTACCTTTCCAGTTTTGAACAAATCTTCACACACATTTTTGTTTAAATCTTTAGTACAACTTATTCTAGGCACAGAACTCTGTTTTGCTTCTGTTTTTAAACAGCCCTTTCAGCAAGACTTTTTTTCGAGGAGGGAAATTCAATATTATTCATGAAAGCAAAAGAAAACACTTCTTCCATTTCTGTTATTATACCATTTTGCTACATCACAGTGTGACCTAGAGTTTATGTAGCTGAAAAACAGGAAAGGGAACACTCTTTGTATAGTGCTCTGATCAAAAATTAAAGTAGATATAACAGCCTTGTGTAAAACAGCTCTAAATGAGCCTAAGTCCCTTCCTCCTTGGGGTGGGGGTAGTGTAAGGAGGCATTTGGAAGCTTTCACTTTCTTTTTTGATCAATCATGTTGCTTGTTACATCATTCAAACTCAACAAACTGTAGTTGATCTTAACTATGCTTAGTAGAAACAAGCCGTCTTCAAACCATGATTTACAAAGCTGGTTTGCTTCCATCCGCTAAACATAGCTAAGATTAATCACAGTTTAGGATTCAGACAAGGTGCTGAAATTGGTTAATCTAAAGCAGATGTGCTGGAGAAGGGGAGGGAAGAGAGTATGCAACTGACCTGTGCCTTACGACTGGAAGGAGATGCTTTGATCATTCCCAGCAATAGCAGAGGCTAGGATGGACTGATTACATGAGATAGGGTATTTCTTGTGGTTGTGCCCAGTTTATGGAACTCCTTCCCATGGTTCCACAATTGTTCAAACAAAGGTTGAAGATACTTCTATTTGTTCAGGCATTTGTAGTGTGTTTAGGTGTGGTCCTAGAAAGATTTTAGCATCATGTGCAAACTAGCTCATAGTGTTGACACACTCATGGGTAAGGAGAAAGTGCACAAGTTTCTGCTCCATATGATGGAAAATATTTGCAACCAGCTGCAAATACTCTTATGAAATTCCCCTCTGGTACATAGGAATGCCATAGGGGATTAGCAAGACCAGTAGCAAGGCATTTTGGAAAATAGGTTTATGACTATATTTGTAGATGCATGCAGACATATAAATATAAATATGTGTTGAGGAGGAGGTGTATTTATTCTACTTTTGCCTAAAAGTTTCCATTGATTTTGCTGGAGTTTCTCTCTGTGAAGGGAAACTTTAGACACGCATGACCTGTAGTGCATAGGCTATAAAATTAATCTAATGTTTTACTACATTGAACATGGATCTCTTCTTTTTTATGGTTAAGTGCAAAGTGGAATGTTAAATTCCAAAGTTGGCAACAGTCTGCTGTCAGAGTTACTTTTCTCCACCATGGAATTTTCTTCAAGGGCATAATTTCCAATCTGGAATGTAGCCATTTTATTCAACTGGTGCTCTGCCCGATGGTCCCTGGAAAACTGGTATTCATTTAGTTGTATTCTTGTTTATTTCTTTTTTTCAAAAATAATAATAATAAAATACCAAAGTATTATTCAACGCTGGAAACAAATGCACTGGAAACTAATGTTGAGAATTTCTCTCCCCCCTTCTTCAAGATGAATAATGGAATATAACTAGGCTTCCATTTAATGTGCTGTTGAAAATGTTTTACAGTATCTCTCAGAAAAAACTTATCTAATCAGGCACAAAATCCAATTTCCAGTAAGATGATAATGGGAAGGATAATGATATGTGATTTATTGGAACGAAATGTTGCTAACCCTTGTTGGGCAGAAATCTGAAAATGCTGTTTTAGATGCACACCATGCTTCAAAAGAACACAAGGTTTCAAGAGTTTGGTTCAACCTTTAGTTAATGGTTGTAAGTCACATTCTGTTCAGCACAACTTGTGCTCTGAAAAGAACATCAGCCGGAATACATATTTCTGATTTAAGTCTGATTTCCGGATTGAAACTGAGTGGTTCGTCATTTAAATGGCTTCCTTGGTGTCAAACAACGTTCCCTGGAGAAGAAAAAGGCTGAGAGCAGCATGGAACATAGAGCAGCTTCTCAACAGCACAGCTGAGAACCTCATGTGGGCTCTTATTAATTTCAGAGGTATGAAACATGCTGTTTGTTCTCTTTGTGATCCATTCTGTAATTCCTGTGTAGAACAATTTACAGTATGTTCACTTACTGGTTCCAAAGGTTTAATAAGCCATAGGCATATGCTGAAACAAGCAGTCGCTATGAGCACCAGCTGTAGAAGCTGCCAGGATCATCATCAACAGATCTACATGAAGATGAGTGACTTCAACAGACCACCCCACCGAGTTGAAAGATTTGCCAAGGAATAATAATGATGTAGATGCTGGTCAATGCACACATTTTTTCTTTCACTCCAAAGGGAGCAGAAACATCATGAAATGGAGTCTTAAAGGTAGTAGTGATAAGGTGGTTTGCTGGAAGGATAATCAACGGAGTGATGTAAGCCTGTCCTGACTGGCAATGACAGCTGATGCAGGGCAATCTCTATCAGCATTGTACATACACATGGTGGTCTTTGAAGATGGTCTGGAAGCTGAAATTGGTGCAGAATATGGCTGCCAGATTATTAAGTGGAGGCAACTAAGTGGGATCAAGTGACATCAACCCATAAAGCACTGTTCTTGCTCCCGGTTAGCTACAAGGCCCAATTCAAATCGTTGCTACTTGTTTACAGGGCCCTAACGATCTAGTGACTTAAAAGAGTGTCTCCCCGCCCCACTGACCAACCCAATGCTTAAAGATTGGCCAGCGAGACCCTGCTCATAATCCCACCAGTGGGCATGGCCCATAGTGTGGTAATTTGAGATAGGGCCTTCTCAGTGGCAGCACCCTGATTATGGAATTCACTCCCTGGGAGAGGTGGGTTTGGCCCTCAAATTATTCAGTTTTAGACAACAGCAAAAAACATATTTGTTCACCTGGGCTTTTGATATATAACTTGGATCTGGGCCCATCCTGATTTAAATGTGTGTGTTATGTTATGATCTTAGTTTAGCTTTATGGTTGATGTTTTTAATTATGTCTAAGTGAGGTGTTTCTTTTCTATTATGTTGTGTATGTTGTGTACCCTGGCTTCCCTGGGGAGGAAGGGATGGTATATAAAATAAATAAATAAATAAATAAAGAAAATTGGTTAACAGTCCCTGATGCAGTTGAATGCCCATGCTGGGAGCTGCCAGATAGCAACAGCAAACTGACTTTAGAGGCCTTCATTGTCATTACCCAATGATTACCAGTAAGGACAGACTTTCCAGTCTGCCTTAGATTATCTGTGGCTGGGTTCACACCTCACACTAATCCATGGCAGGTGGCAAACTATACTGGGTAAGTGGTAATTCAAACAACCTACTGTATTCCCTCTTCATCACAACGGTTAAAGCTGCAGGAAACCTGCAGTCTTCTGCATCTGGTCAAAAGGGTAGGGCTCCTGCAGCTTTAACTGTTGTGATGGAGGGAATTTTACCAGGTGCTGTATGCATACAAAAGGCACCTGCTGAAATTCTCTTTTCTATACAACTGTTAAAGATACAGGAGTCCTGTCCTCCTTTCCGTAGGGTCACTCTAGCCAAACCCATTTTATATCTGAGAATACATTTTTTTCTCTTTTCACAACTGGACACAAGCAACACTGATGACTTATAAATGTAGAAAGACTTTTGCTGTAATTATCTTTCTTCTCTGTTTTTTTTACAGTGCTTACCTGTGTTATCCTTTTCATTAATAAAATCATTCTAAATTAAACTTTTAAAAAGTCATAACTTAACCCAATTGGAACATAACTGAAAAACTAACTGGTTTAAATTTCTCATAGAACTGAAATATTCTGAGAGATCCATACCATACTGTCAGAGGCTGTGGGATTGACTATTGTGCATTCCAGCTGTTGTTTTCCCCTTGAATCCTGCTTTAATTAAATATTTTAGTGAGTAATAATCTTTCCTAACAGCCTTGTATTTCAGATAATTACATATCAGTGCACAAATGTTACTGGTAGAAAGACATAAGGTTGTATCCAATGTTAGTCCTGCTTAGAGCAGATCCATTGTAATGAATGGGGACTTAAGTTAGACTAACATTAGATATAAACCATACCTTCCTGATTCATCACAAACCAGTGTCAAAAGCCTAAAATTTTGAACATGAGAACCTAGATATGTGTTAAATGTAGTTTGCCAATAACATGCATACAAGAGATGTTTCCTCAACAAACCCTGTTCCATGCACAACTGTTCTCCTTTGCAGGAATAAGCCTTTCTAGCAATATTATTATTATTATTATTATTATTATTATTATTATTATTATTATTATTATTGGCAAATCTGAAGTAGATACTTTGCTTCTGACTCAGGAATTCCCCCCCATTATTTTACTTAACTCCTACTAGCATTTTCCCTTAGCTTTTTTTTTTCAGGCTGATGAAGAAATAATTTATTTTTATCTTAGTTCTCTTATCTTCTCCCCACATTCAAGGTGTGGTTAAAACATTGCGCTTTGTTTAGATGCTGTAAAAATAGAGATACCCCGTACTGGATTGAGCTAACCTTTATTGGCCCTCAGCCAATCTGTTACTGCACCCAGGCACTGATTCAGGACATCCAGTACCTCCGCTGCACCTGATGGAAAAGAGAGATAAATTGGATAAGTGGGAATACTAGAGGCGTACATGGTTTGGTTATCCCATCTATGAAATTCGTAACAGGTGCAAAACTCCTTTCAAGGTCTTGTAGCATGGCCATGTGTGTTACTTTGAAAATAACAGCCCTCTGTTGGAAAGACCGTCAAAGGATAGTCATCTATTTGGAAGAAACCTGTATTGAAAGGGCTCACCAGTTGAAGTTTGGAATTAAAAAGACTAGAAAGCTGCACCCTTGAAGTTGCCCATCAAGAGTTAGCACCTGGACAGCAGGCTTAGCAAGGTCACTGTCTTCCCCACGATGGTGAAATGTATTGTATTTCTATTTCAATTATAGCAATTGTTTTCAATTTTGCATCTATACATACAATTTAGCCTATGCACATTTCTTACAAACCTGTGTCCTTTTTTGCCTTCCTTTTTGGTGACGAATTTCCTCCTTTTCGGGGGCAGTGTCTGAGAGCCACCCTATGTTAGAGAGAAATAACTGTGGGAGAGCTTTTGCTTCTCTCTGACTGCGCTGGAAATCAGCATGGAAACTTTATTGGCAGTAGAACGTACTCCATGGCAAGCGCTCTGAACACATTTCCACCTCATTTGAGTCTGTCCTTTTGGCATGCCTTTTGCTGTCATTTGTTCACAACATAGCACCAGGTTTTGTGCTCTTTAATTGATGTTGCTCAGTTAAATAGTGGTCCATTTTTAAAGCATCCAGTCATAGCATTTTGCTATTGTGATAGGGCCAGCTCTATTATTAGGTAGAATGGAGCAGCGGTCTCGGGCAGCAGATTTTGGGTGTCATGAAAGGGAAGCAGATAGTTTTATTCTGGTTGTGCTATTTATATTGTGTTTTGTATGTGTGTTTTAAATTTGTTGGTTGTTTTTATGCTCTTCATGGTTTTAATTTTTGTGAACCGCCCAGACAGCTTCAGCTATTGGGCGGTATAGACATGTAATAAATAAATAAATAAATAAATAAATTTGTTGTTATTTTCACCCATTAGGAATGGGGAGAGGTACTTGGGAGATTGTTCTGCTTCAAGCGACAAAAAAACTTGTATGGCTTTGGGTACTATGGGCCTTGACTTGGGAGGGGCAGGGGTGCCCTTTGCTGCTCCATCTCAGGCAGCAAAATGTCTTGAGTTGGCCCTGTATCAGGTGACTGCTTTGTCTGTCAGGTTACATTAGATTTATAGAATCATGGGGGTGAAGGTACACATCAGAGAGACATGATGAGTTCTTGATGTCCAGTGGAAAAAAAGGTACACATTAGCCTATGGGGGAAATAGACATTTTTGGCTAGTGTTTTTTATTTTGGATATTTGTCTATGATTAAACTTGTGTAAAATCCTGGGGGGAAAATGGTCCACAAGTCTGCAGAATCCATAAGACTCAGAAAAACCTGAACTGCGGAAACTGCAGGTTGGATTCATAGAAATTCAAATTCATTTGATTGTGGTTTTCTCTGACATCCCCATCGTTCCCCCCTGTCTTGTATAGCCAAGGGCAGTAGGGAATATTTATGAGAGCCAGTATGGTACAGAGTGTTGGGACTGTGGAAATATGAGCTCAAATCTCCACTCAGCCATGAAACTCACTTGGGCTAGAGACTCCCAGCTTCACCTACCTGTTGTGAGGATGAAATGAGAAGCCAGGGAGAAACCAGAGCTTGAGCTCTTTGGAGGAAGGGTGGGATATAAATGTAAATCCTATACATGTTTATTCAGTAGAGTGGCCATGTGTCCTATTTTTACAGTCCTCTATTTGAAGGGCTGTCCAGTCCAGGTCCAGTTTAAAGATAAAGAATAATCAGAAATGAGAGCAGGAAGGTGCCTTGAAGTTGTCCATCAACATCACGAGGACAGCAGACTGAACAGCAGGCACATGGGTCAACTGGTCTTTCAAACCATGGGGAATGTATTGTTTTTCAATTAAAATTATTGTATTTCTAAATTGCTTCCAAACATATGCATTCTATGCAACTCTGTGTTCTCTTCTTCTCTCTCTGTTTTTCGATGATGAATTTTCTCATTTTTGATTATGCATAAATGCCCACCTTATTTATTTATTTATTACATTTCTATACCTCCCAATAGCCGGAGCTCTCTGGGCGGTTCACAAAGGGCCAGAAGTAAGTTCCACTGTGTTCAATGGGATTTACTCTGGTGTAAATGGGCATGGGGTTGCAGTATAAATGGAGTGTAAAACGAAGAAACCACCCCATTAGGTCACAGATAAACCCCAGACAAACATTTCTGTGAACATATTTCATATATTTGGTATCCTGTCTTATCTGCAGGCTCAGAAAAGTATGCTCATTATTAGTGTATGATGCTTCAGATATACATTAGATAAAACACTGATCACATAACATCCTGTGAATTGGGAAGGCTATACTTTATTTAATAATTTGCTCTTGGATATCATGAAAATTACAACGGTGATTTGTCATGTCATCGCTAAGAACATAAGTTCCATGCTGGATCAGACCAAGGGCCCATCTAGTCCAGCACTCTGTTCACACAGTGGCCAACCAGCTGTTGGTCAGGGACCAACAAAGCAGGACATGGTGCAACAGCACCCTCCCACCCACGTTCCCCAGCAACTGATGCACACAGGCTTACTACCTTGGATTCTGGAGGTAGCACATAACCATCAGGGCTAGTAGCCATTGATAGCCATCTCCTTCAGGAATATATCCAATTTAAATGGATGCTGCTGTTTTTATACTGTTGTTTTTATGTCTCTGATGGTTTTTAAATTTTGTATACTTTTAATGTTTACTGTTTTTAGCTTTTGTGAACCACCCAGAGCGCTTCGGCTGTGGGGCAGTATATAAATGTAATTAAATAAATAAACAATTAAACCCCCTTTTAAAGCCATCCAAATTGGTGGCCATCACTACTTCTTGTGGTAGTGATTTCCATAATTTAACTTTGCGCTGTGTGAAGAAGTACTTCCTTTTATTTGTCCTGATGTAAAGGATGGTATTACATATTGCATACAATCCAGCAATGGACAAACCTGTCAATTTTGGTTTCTCTTGGTTTCTTATTTTTCCAGTCCTAAATACATTCTGCCCTATTTCCATACCAGTTTGAGATGATTCCCCCCCCACCAAAAAAATCCACAAAAACACAAACATAATACACATTTTTGCATGCAGTATTCTCTACAGTTTTGAATGTTGTTTTCACTAATAAATATGTGGACCTTGACCTAATATATGTGTTTTTGCACACTCAGACACACACACAAACGCATAATGGAGAACTCCATCACAAAGTTTGGAGAAATGTGAACCGCCCAGAGAGCTTCGGCTATTGGGCGGTATAAAAATGTAATAAATAAATAAATAAATAAATTTCGAACCATACCTGAATTTCAGTTTGTGCATAGGTTCAGCTTGTGAATTAGGTATGTTCACATTAAGATGGAAATGAAACACATTTATCCCCATCCCTAATTCTAATATATCCCTTTCCACCACTACCCATGAAGTGACTTATTTGGCATGCTTTGCACATTGGATAGCTCCTTTGGAGTTCTGACTGTTTCTGACTGAAACCTGAAGTGGATATATGGCCTCACTGTCATTGGAGTCACCAACCTTCACTAGGAAGGAACCTCCCATTGGCTCCATTTTAAACCTACAATCCATATCAAAAAGGAAGTGTGTCTGTCTGTGTGTGTGTGTGTGTGTGTGTGCACGTGTGCATGTGTGTATGTGTGGGGGACAGATTTTCATCAAGACCACAACATGATCCTGCCCCCTCCTCTGCCCCCCTCCCAGCTGGCTGCTATTTACAGATCTTAAAAGATTCATACAAGGCCAAGTGACATGTTTACCATCATGTATAGTTAGCTGTTTAATGTATACATTTTGCAGACCTGAACTTCCTAGCTGTCTTGTGTTTTAAGAGCTGTGGTTACTCCACAGATAACTTTGAAAGCTGTTCCACCCTCGGGAGATTCAAAGAGAGGCCATCTTTCCAAAGAGACAGAGCGGATTATTCACCCAGACCTTCAAGAAACTGAAGTCCGTGCCTTTGCATGTATGTTCCTTTTGTTCATAGAGAGCCAATGTGGTGTAGTAGCTAGAGTGTTGGGCTAGGACTCAGGAAATTGAGGTTCTAGTCTCTAGTCAGGAAGCTCACTGGGTGACTTTGGGCCAGTCAATCATTCACACGTAACCTACCTCACAGGGGTTGTTGTGAGGACAACATGGAGAGGATGAGGATTGTATGAGCTGCCTTGTGTTTCTTGCAAGAGAAAAAATAGAGCTGAATATAAATATAATAATGAATCAATGTAATAATAATAATAATAATAATAATAATAATAATAATGCTTTTGATGCACAGGGATCCCATGGTGTGCCTGCTACACCAAGGCATTTTATTTATTTATTTTATTGCATTTATATCCCGCCTTTTTTCCTCTAAGGAACCCAAGGTGGCATTCATTATCCTCCCCCTCTGCTCCATTTTATCCTCACAACAATATCCCTGTGAGGTAGGTTGGGCTGAGAGTGTGTGACTGGCCCAAAGTCGCCGAGTGGGTTTCCATAGCTGAGCGGGGACTAGAACCTGGATCTCCCGACTCCCAGTCCAACACTTTAGCCACTACACCGCATTGGCTCTCTATTACTGACTACTTCCCTTCAGATGTGACATAAGACATGCATGCATGCAACCAGTGTTCACGTTTGTGCATTAAACTCACCTATGAATCCATCCAACATTATGCAGCCTCGTGTCAAATAAACAGAGTTGTGGTTTTATGCATCGTTTCGGAAACAGATGCTGATCTGCTGTTCACACAGACATCCCCTCAATATAAGAACAACACAATCCAAGCCATAGGTTTGATGAGCTGTTGACATGCATTAGGGAGTAAGGAAAAACAACAACAGTGTATTGGCTATGCAGCACTTCCCCGCCCTCTTCTCCCTGATGTATGACAACAGTTTTTCACAGCTCTTACGTGGGTTAGGTTGCTAACACATTCAGGGGAAGGCCACGAGTGTCTGCTATTCTAAGTAGCCAAACGCGCACACATTTATTTACATGCCAGATGTTGAAAATTAAACAACACTCCATCCCCCAACATCTGAATCTGACTTCTGCTCAAGTTATAAAATACTGTTCAGTTATGATGATAACAATTAATCCATAGACATCATTCATATACCATGTTTAATACAAAAAGCAATTTAAAACTTTTCTCTTATTCTCTAAATACTTTATTGTATTTTTTAAAAGAAAAACAAACTAATTTGCAGCCTAATCTTATCCTGCTATTTTGCCTTTCTGAGAAAAATATATATCTATGCAGTTTACAAATAAACGACACTGAAATTAAAATGGATTAACACTAAAACCAATAATCTCTCCAAAGTTCAAAAGGTTTGTGTGAAAGCCTGCTGAAAAAGCCTGCTGTCTTTGCAGCACATTTAAAAGTAGGAAATAGTGGGGGCAGACATTTCTCTCAGAAGAGGCTATTCCAAATGTCTCCCATGTCCTGGAGATCGAGAGAAAAGGCCTCGAAAGTACAAGGAAGTTCTTGGGAAGGTTTATATGGGGAGAAATGATTCTGAAAAGACTCTGATCCCAGGCCATTGATGGTTTTAAGAGCCCAATCCCAAAGATCTTATGCTGAATAGACAGAGGGCTCTGAGCTCTCTGTCTATTCAGCATCAGACCTTTGGGATTGGGCTCTTAAAACCAGGCATTTATCCAAAGCCTGGCCAACAAGAGCTAGGCAGGGTGGGAGAGAGGAGTGGGGGAGGCTGATACACCTTCTCCATAGTCTGTTGTACCATTTCCAGACCCCGGAAAATGCTACACACAATCAGAATACCCTGATGAATGGGAGGATCCCCCAAAATTGGACAGGGGGGGTCTTCTGGAAGAAGATCCCACAAGCAGAGCCCTTCTTGCAGAAGACAGATCCTGGATCCAACTCTTTGACTGCACACATAGACAACAATATAAACAACTGTAGAACAATTAGTATCATTCAAGATCTCTCAGCTGTTTATCAAACAGCTTTTCTACATGAGGCATCTATTCTGTGTTCATCATCCCTGACTCACTGTTGTTTACTGGTTCTTGAGATGACATCATGACCTTCTAGTTTTACTTCTGCTTTTAAAGAGCACTTTCACTTCTTTTTAGAGCAAGGGAAAATGGAGTGTTATTTGCGAAAGAAAGCAGTTTTTTCTACTTGTGCAGTTTCATTATTTCACTATAGCACAGCACCACCTAGAGGTTATGTAGCAGGAAAGGAGGAAAGGGAGAACTCTGTGTGTAAAGCTCGAATTCCAATTCTGTGATGAAACTAGAAGTGAATATAGCAGAGAGCCTCATGTAGAAAAGCTCAAAATCATTTGATGTGTGCTAATTTTGGCACTTGTTTAATTTAGCTTCATCAGGGTGAATTTGCTCCACTCTTCTCCAGAAGAACACAGGGGTGGCAACAGTGATGCAGCAGTATGTCTAATGGGAAGATGAAGCTTCTGACTCAGTAGTGCAACTTTGTAATTTTAGACCCTGGACTTTATCGGTTTTATGGGGGCCTCCCTTTAGACAGCCATGTGTATTACTTAAGTTGTGAAGCATACAACTAACATTTCTCTCTGTTTCTCCCTCCCCTGCCATTCTATGCTTTACAACTGCTTCTACGTTCCGGATACGTTAGAGCAAAAACCAAACACCTGCTTTACAAAAATACTCTTAAGCATGTGCAGTTTCACATTTTAAAGTTACTTAAGTCATGACGCCATCATAATCACAGGAACAAAATGGCATTTGTGTCTGCTGTCCTGATGCTAAATGTATTTACTTGTGAATTAGCATGATTTTGTGGCAGAAAAGGATCATATTTTTTTAAACAGGAAAAAACAATGAAATGAGTAGCTGTGACCATGTAGGCTATCAATGGCTTTTAGCCCTGATGGCTCCAATATCAGGGCTAGAAGTACACCAGTTGCTGGGGAACATGGGCAGGTGGGGGAGGTACTGTTGGAATTATATCCTGCTTGTGGGTTTCCTGTGGGCAGATGGTTGGCCACTGTGTGAACAGAAGACTGGACTAGATTGGCCCTTGGTCTGATGCAGCATGGCTCTTCATATGCTCTTATGTACACACCTGGCTCGTCATTCCCTGATAATTTAAAATTAAGAAGAAAAAAGAGGTGCTGTGGGGAGACCCATCACCCCAATGAGCCAAGGTGCTGACACCTTGGCCCATTGGAGCCTGTTTGTCACTCCTCCATCACCTGCTGCTTTCTGGGTGGTCCCCACCCAGCTGTAGCCCTAATTCCCCAACTGATGGATTACATACTGAGACAGCCAGAGGCTGAGCCTGAAAGCCAGCGATATTGTCTGATGATGCACTGGAGTCTTTCTTTATTATCAACGGGGGTGGGGGATCTGAGAATGTAAATGACTTTAATGACTTTAATCCTGCTGAGAATGTAAATGACTTTAATGAAACATGTTGGCAAGCCACCTTTTTGCTAGGTGAACCACATTGAGAATGTTTTGTTCAGCTCAAGGGCCAAGTTCAATTTCCAAAAAGCTCTCAGTGATGGGCAGGGAGGAAGGCACAAGAGTCACGGGCGAAATATCCAAAGACCAAACATATGTAATTTAAACCTAAAGGGGGCAGATTTGGCTTGCAGCCCTGAGGCACAACACTCCAGTTCCAAATAAATAAATAAATTTACTCTTCCACCCACACATGCGCTTGGGTGCTCATATGACAAATGATGGATACAACAAGCTGTCCTCCCAGTCCCATTTTTAATGATGGCTGGATATGTAAATCTCTTAGTCTGGAGAAAACTGGCATGAAATTCACAGAATTGTTCCTGCACATTCAAAATGTGATGCCCTTGAAAAACAAAAACAAAACAAAAAAAATGGACAGTGCCGGTAAATGTTTTGTGTCATACTGCCAGAAATGTGTAATGGTGAAATGGTCCAGGTTTCAGTCATGGATTTTACCCTTTCATACTCCCTCTCTACAAATTTAGATATCTCTATATTGCACTCACAGAGATTAGAAGATTTGCCTAGGATCATACTGGAATTCTCAGAAGCCACATAGCCTTCTCGTTGCAATATCCCAGAGTTTTTCCTTGCTATGCTCACAGAAGGAAAGGATCTTAGCAGTGGCAGAATATAGTGATATACTTAATATAAGGTGCAACAATGGAGGGGAGAAAATGACTTCTTAAGACACTCCCTCATAAAGTTGAGATCTACTACTGTTTAGAAAGGAGCAGGTCACAGTATTTGACCTGACCCTGACAGATTGTGCCTAGGGCACTTGAAGAGCAGCAGACCTGAGGAAATCAGGGTAACTATTTCAGTGAACAATCATAGTATACACCAACCTTCTCCATCATGGGGCATTCTAGATGTTTTGGACTACAACTCCCATAATCCCTGGCCATTGGCTGGGGCTGATGGGAAATATAGTCTAGGATAAGGAAGACTGTCCTATACCTATGGATGGAGAAAATGAGAGAGAGCATGAAAGAGGGAAGAAATACTGGCTAGGAAGTATACTACTGCAGGATTTACAAGTACCAGACTGTTAATTTCTAGGGGTGTGCATGGACCCCCCGATCCGCTTCTCTTCCAGATCTGCAATTTGTGGATCGGGGCGCTTCGCTCCACCCCGCTCCGCCTATAGTCTGCTCCGCTCCGCTGCGGAGCTCCGGATCCGGATCGGAGCTCCGCTTTTTCCCGCTATAGGCTTGCATTGAAATCCAAAAAAGTCTACAACTTTTTTCTGTTAAAGTTAGAAACCTCAAGTTTGGCACCATGACACCTCATGGACATATACACATGCTTGCCAAGCCTCAAGCCAATCCAAGCGTCCCCTGATTTTTGAGGAATTTTTGAAAACTGGACACCCCATTTTCAGACATGGACTGTTCTCCGACATTTTGACAGATAATTTTTTTTGAAGTGGACACCCTCACAGATGCCATCTAGATCCACATTCATGCCAGGTTTCAAGCAAATCCCATCATCCTCTGATTTTTGGCGGGGTTTTAACCTCTAACGCACCACCCATAACCCCAATTCACACCCCTTTTGATATCTCTGTCAATTTTCATGTTAGAAACTTCAAACTCAGAACCATGATAGCTTATCCATGGATACACATGCATGCCAAGACTCAAGCCAATCCCATCATCCCTTGATTTTTGGGGAATTTATTAATATCGGACACCCCATTTTAAGACATGGACTGTTCTCTGACATTTTGACAGATAAAAAATATTGAAGTGGGCACCCCCACAGATGCCACATTCATGCCAAGTTTCAAGCAAATCCCATCATCCCCTGATTTTTGGCGGGGCTTTAACCTTTTAACTCACCCAAATCAAGTCCCATGCTAGAACTACGTCAATTTTCATATTAGAAACCTCAAACTCGGCACCATGACACCTCATGTATGTATACACATGCCTGCCCAGACTCAAGCCAATCCCATCATCCCCTGATTTTTGGTGAATTTTTGAAAATCAGACACCCTAGTATCTCAGGGATTTAAAGCTGCAGACAGCTCAATGGGGCCATTTCAAAGGAAATCCCAACATGCCATGAATTGGGGAGTAGAGATAAACCTTCTTCCACACTTGAAAAATTGATTTGGAACTTCCAAAAGTCTAAGTGAGAGCAGAAAGGACTTATCCCCTGAGTCAAAGCAAGACACACACAAACCATCCCTGTGAGGTGGGCAGGGGAGGAGGGAGGGAAGGCAGGCAGGCAGCAGACATTTCTGGGGGCACAAGGAAGTGAGCCAAGGATAGTTTCAAAGCCAGTAATGCAAACCATCCCTGTGAGGTGGGAGCAGCACAGAGAGATGCCTTTTCTTTTGCATCCCATAACTAGGAGGATAAGAGTAAAGCTTTGTGATCCTTGCTTCAGAGTTGATTGACTGCACTGTGATCACAGCCATCACTAAACAACAAAATAATAATGTTAATAGCAGTACTAATTAATATTAAGAGCAACAACAACAACAACAATAAGGAGTTGAACCACAATGAAAGCCTGCCTGACTTCACTGAAGAGGAAAAGCCAGGAGAGCTTGGGCTATGGGGTGTAAATATAAAATGGAATAAATAAATAAATAAATAAATAAACAAACAAAGGAGGGGTAGAATTAAAAGCAGCAGTGTTGCTAAATAAACAACAGGAAGAATTTTTTTTAAAAAAGGCTATATCTGTCTTTTACCAGTAAGAGGGAAGTGAACGTGCCCAGGGGAAGGGGGAATTATGCCAATTTTGACTGGCCCTGTCTAGGGACCAGTCTTTAAGAAGCAAACTAACACTTCAACTCATGATAGGCATTAGTCTCCACTGGTTAACCTTTGGAGGACTCTGATGACCCTCCAGGGTGGGAGTGTGTGTGCACTGGGCACGTCCACATGCCCAAGGTGACCTCATCCCCTTGCACCACATCTATTCAGTTGTTCACCAAAGTTAGGGTGGGTAGCAGTGCTGTGTTTCCTATCTGTTATTTATTTGCTGAGTATATAATTTCAGGTTGTGTTTTTGCATTTGGTGCGGCTACTGTTTTAAAAAATGCTTGGAAAAGTCCGTTCACAGACTAAGAAAGAGAAGTTTCCCAGTATCCCAAGTCCCGTTTTGCCTATCCCCTCCTCCAACTTTGGGATCATGTGATCATGAATCTGCCTCTCAGCACTTCAAAAAGGCACCTCTCCCGCTTTTTTTTACCCGATTTTTTAAAAAATTATAGCAAGCAAACCACCACGCAGAGTGCTGAGAGTAGGCTCAAAATGACCCCCACCCACGACTCTCTAAGCACAAGAAATTTCAGAAAGATAGCTTAAAAAACAACAGTTATCCTCTATTCTTTTCCGCAATGCAATCCTATGGGCGAAATTTGTCAAAATGGCGATCGGAGCGCTCCGTGAAAAGAGAAGCGCTCCGTCTATGGGCACTTCTCTTCGCCTTGCTTCTAAGGGTCTGTGGTCCGCTTCTATTCCACCTCTGGGCAAGGTGGAGCAGGCCAATTCGCTTCTGATTCTCTGATTCTAATCGGAGGGGAGCACATCTCTACTTTTTACTCCCATGCAAAGAGCAGGTAAAGAAGAAGAGGAAAGATGACTTACCCTCTGCAGCTGTCTGAGCCATTGCTGCTGCCAGTGTGGCCACCGCTCCAGGAACAGACAGGGCTCCACAGGGCTCTGCTGCCGCATCTCTGCCTATCCCCTCCTCCAACTTTGGGATCATGTGATCATGACTCTGCCTCTCAGCACTTCAAAAAGGTACCTCTCCCGCTTTTTTTATCCAATTTTTCCAAAAAATATAGCAAGCGATCCGCACCACGCAGAGAGCTGAGAGTAGGCTCAAAATGACCCCCAGCCACGACTCTCTAAGCACAAGAAGTTTCAGAAAGATAGCTTAAAAAACAACACAGTTATCCCCTATTCTTTTCTGCAATGCAATCCTATGGGCAAAATTTTCCAAAATGGCGATCGGAGCGCTCCGCGAAAAGAGAAGCACTCCGCCTATGGCCGCTTCTCTTCGCCGTGCTTCTAAGGGTCCGCGGTCTGCTTCTACTCCGCCTCTGGGCAAGGCGGAGCAGGCCAATTCGCTTCTGATTCTTCGATTCTAATCGGAGCGGAGCACACCTCTATTAATTTCACAAACATTCAAGCCAAGAGTGTCAGTAGTTCTTAGTGGGTTCGGGTAGGGACCCACCTCTTTCATAGCTAGGATGATTTGAGTAAGGGAGGTAAAATGTGTGATTAAAAATGGTAAGATAAGAATGGCTTTTTCCCAGCAGTTTCGTGGAAATTGGGAGAAATTACATGGTATGGTATTGTTTTAAAATAGCTTCATTAGCTTTGGAAAGATGTAAGATGTCTCTTTTCAGCCTATATTTCCATCAAACTCCTGATTGTGGAAGATGGGTGATATCAGGATTTCTGCTGCTGCTGCTGATAACCTTTTCACCTCAACATTCTTCTCTGCCTCAGCAAAACATGACTTCTCGAGGTGAAGCAACTCAATCTACTAATTCAAGCTCACGTTTTGCTGCTTGAGCAAAGGATGTTGCAATGACAACATACTCAGCCTTTTCACCTTTGGAATGGTAATAACTGCTAAGATGCTTCAGAGTTTGGTCCATAGCTATCCTACACTGTAACTGTCACTAAACTAAACAGGACTTATTCCCAGAAAAGTATCTATACCAATATACCATATAACTGTGTATATTTATTGTTTTATACTGTATGTTTTTATCTGTACGCCGCCCTGAGATCTTAGTGATATAGGGCGGGATATAAATATTTTAAATAAATAATAAAATAAATGATTCAGCAACCTGTGGCCAAATTTCATGCACGTATTTGTGGGAGAGCCCAGAAGGAGACGAGGAGGATATGAGGGGAAATAATGAGGAGTGAAAGCCAAAATGGATGTAATGATGGAGGAAAGGGGGGAAACCCTGTGCAAATCATCTGTTCAGACCTCTGTCTTTCCTCTGGCTGCTGGGCAGGGAGAGAAAAGGGGAAGGAGAAAGAGAAGGGGTGGCAGAGAGAGACAAGAGACACGGACAGAGACAGACAGACAGACAGAGAGAGACGGAGAGAAGGGAGAGGCAGAAAGAATATTACTGGCTACACTTCAGCTCTGGCCTCATCCACCACTAGTATGTGGCCCTCAACTGAGTTTTCCTGAGGGAAAATTCCCTACCCCGTATATATCAGCCTTAAGGAAAGGCTTCTTGCTTTTGAAGTCACCCTGACATTTTCTGTTTAAATGACTAAGAGGCTGCCACTGGCCAAATACTATCTTGACCCTTCAGATTTTACCACACAAGTGGTAAAAGAATACTTGTGTGAACGTGCCCAATGGTGGCATGCTCTGGCAAAGGGGGAAATCGGGCAATATGCAGAGGCTTAGATAATCCATGTTTTGTTAAATAGAAATCAGTTCTTTCTTGCACTGGTTTTGTATTCTGAGAGAACTGCACTATGGTTCAAGATAACAAATTTTAATAAATCATGAGGATAAAATGAATGGCATTCATTAGTTTCTGCATGTATTTACTCTTGAGAATATATATCCACCTTTACTTTTGGGTCCCACCCGTCCAGTTAATATGATAAAGGCCCATGTAATGTTGTCAAGCAATTTTTTGCTGATTTAGTTAAATTGCTCTGGCAGGGACCCAGCTCTAATTTGATTGACAGAATTCAACTCTATTTATTTATTTCATTAATATACCGCCTCACAGCCGAAGCTCTCTGGGCGGTTTACAACAGTTAAAAACAGTAAAGATTAAAAAAGTATACAATTTTTTTTAAAAAACCCATCAGAAACATATAGACAGCAATATAAAAACAACATTATCCATTTAAAAACAACAGTTCTGGGGTCCGTTAAAAACAAAGTTAGCGTTGTTAAATGCTATTAATTTTGGTTTCAATCCATATTGATTAAAAAAACACCAAGAAGGAGCATTTGACTTCAACAGGAATCATCAGGAATATGAAAGAATTAAAAGAACATGGGGTTTAAAATATATTTACCATGTAGTAAATGCTGTTAAGATCTGTAGGAATTAACTTCTGAGTCGATTGTTTTAGGATCAGGCTGTACATATCCTAACTTGTAGGAGACAATGCCCATTTCTTTTTACATAACTCAAAAAAAAATCATATATTACTGGCCAAGAACACAAGTGAATAATTCAAGTTCTCTAAAAGTAAAAACAAACCAAAATGGCAAACACAACCATAAAAGGTCTTTGGTGATGACTCTCAAATTAGAATTAGAATATGTCTTTAGATTTTATTGTTTGATTTTCTGATTTCATTTCTAATTGTCCATTTGTACTATCTGGATCTTTTGGAAGTATCTCTAGACAAATAAAAGTGCATGTTATTGTCAAAAATACCCCTTTTGCTGGGGTCCACTGCCCCCAAAGTGCAGCCATTCTTACTTTGTGGGGAGCACCCCAAAAGGTCAAGGGGTTCTTGGTTTGTATGTCATGCCCTTTCCCGGTTACAGGAGCCCACAGAGAATGCCTTACCTGAGGGCCCCCAATCCTGGAGATGGTATTGCTCCAACTTGATGGGTTTCAGTCTCTTCAATCTCAATTTACTCATGAGACTGTAGAATAAATGGTTACAAGGGGACAACAGTGAACAGCAGGGATGGAAGCATCAGTGAGGTTCAAGCTTGTGAAGCTTCTCTGCTTTCCACTTTGAAGTTTAGTACATCTCATTCCGGTTCTGAATGCGACCAGGCTTGGTTCCTCCTGCCCCCTGATGAACAGGAAAGGTGAGCATTCAGGTGTGCATTTTCTAAAAGTGCAGCCTCCCCTTGACTAAAGTGTAAAAATGTTTTTTTTTTTGTTTTTTTAAAAAAGAGCAGTTTAAAGTTACATTTTATGTTGAATGCATTTTGCAAATGCAACGGCAAGCTCAAGAATATATAAGCTTTGTTTAAAAATGTGGAAGACTTCACATTTGGGGTGCCAGTGGGGCAAATCCTGATCAAGAATGAATCTAAACAAAATCCTTGTCCATCTCTAGTGAACAGAGCACATTTAACTTAGGGCAGGTCTTCGCATCTTGCAACCAGAAAGCTGAACACAGCCCACCAGCTGGAGATGTCAGCTCATAGACAGTTGACACACCTCAGTATTTGGTGCTTTACTGGGACTGCAAAACAAAGGGGTTGACTAACAGTAGGGGTATTCGAGGAATCTGTCCTGGCAGGGGAGTTTGCTGAGCTTTCAGCACCTCAGCTCCTCGCCCCGCTCAGGCTAAGGCTCATTTCCCCACAATCTGGCTCAACTTGATCTGCACTGAGTCATGGCAACTCACAGATGTTCCGGTAGCTGTTTTTCTTATCAATAAGAAGTTGCACAAGTTGCAGCTGCAATTTGGCTAATTATGACCAAAATTTGCATCAATTATGCAATTTGCAGCTGCAATTTGCACAACTTTCTTTTAATGGGTGGGTGGGTGGAATACAGTGAAAAAGGTTCCCAGATTTTGGGGAAAGCCTGTGGCTCTGCTCATGAATTCAAGCCAAGCTGGACAGGCCCCCAAAGGGCTAGATTTTCAGATGATGGACATCCCTACTAAACACCTGGAAGACCAGAATACATAACCACTGGACTACATTCAACTTGATGATTCACAGGTTGTGAATGCTTGATTTAGGAGGATGGGGAGAACATTTCATATTGTAGGGCCTACTCATCAAATCCATGACCTTTCAGTAGTAATTCTCTTTATAAACATGTTATTTTCCATACAATGAATATGTTCAAATGATGATTGTTAACCAGTGATGGTTAATACAAGGCAATTACTTTGTCCTTCTGCGGTACCAAGTTACAAGGTTTAATCTATACCATGGGTGGGCAACCCCAGTGCCTTCTAGATGATTTGGACTACAACTCCCATAAGCCCTGACCATTGGGCATGCTGGATGGAGCTAATGGGAGGTGTTGTCCAAAACATGTGGAAGGGATCACTTTGCTGTTAGATTAGCCCTTTCAATTTTCACTTTATTATGTTCCAATTATTATGGGATAGTGCCACGACACAGGATCTGAACACCAGACCTGGCCGCAGCTACTCCCTGCTCAAGCCAAGCACCACCGCTTGATACGCCTGAAGGAAGGGATAAAAACCACCTTCCTCTAAACTATGTGGAGAAAGGGGTTAAAATGGAGAAGGATTTTAATATATAAAATAAAACACTGTGAGTTATATGTGCTGAGGTGAATGGTTGTCAGAGTGGGTGCTAAATGTGTAAACTTCAAATGATAAATGCCAAACAGACACGTGGGATTTTTGTGGTAGTTTAAAAACAAAACAATCAAAATTTATTTTCAAAAGTACACAAGCTTTGTTTCAAATAAACCATTTAAAAATCTTTTTGAAACCTATCATACAATCCTTTCACTCACTCACATTCGCGCTTTCCTTTTTCTCACACAATCAATCTTGAACTTTCTTTATTATCAGTATTGATTAATATACATCAACTACATGCACACCACACTCTAAAGACACTACTCTTTACACTGACCCTCAAATTTCCCAGAACTTAAGTACTCTAAACACAGAGAGCAATAAAGACTCTAAGAGTACCTAAAAAGTCCCCCCACAATCCCTTCAGTCATTCCCTTATATATCACTCCTCCCCCCACCTCAGACATTCTAACTCCGCCCACTCAGGCCAACATTCTAAAAACCACAGACTTACAAACTGCAGACATACATTTGGGAACTGACTTGTGGGGTGTAACGCCACATATAGCTCTCAAGGATGTTCACCTATCAATTTCTGTTCATTCTTCTTCTACTGTTGCCCAATGCAAACCTCACTGTCACTCATGCTCAGTCTCCTTCAGAAACCAAGCATGCGTAATGAAGGGCAGAAGTCAAATTTATTAGAGCTTTTGGCCATTATACACTTCTTCAATTAACAAACTACTGATTGTATGTATATATGAATAACCTATGCATGTACACACAGACACGCATACAGACACATTGCAAACAACAGATAAATAATTCCCAGTGGAGCCTGAGCATTTTATGTGGTGTGAAATATTTTGTTTCTGTTTTTTGGTTGCAAATGTTTCAAGCTGAACAGCTTATCAGAAGATAAGAGTCTGTGTTTGGTACTATCCCACATTCTAAAAGAACATATTCAGATGTTTTGAAGATCCATGCTAGGGGGAAAATAAATCCAGCACAGTGTTCAATCAAGCAAAACAATCTACAATTGCATAATACCATTTGTTTAATAGACTATCATCAAGGTGGCTAACACTCTTAAATGCCGTCATTTAGTCTGCTGTTTAATTAAATTCTCAAGGTTACATTTTGCAGGAGGCAACTCATTTATAACAAGCAAAACTGTATCTTCTCAGTCTCTCCCCTTCCTGCTTTCCTTTTTGTTAGTGGCTAATACTCTTATCAGTTGCTTCCAGTTGAGTGCAAATATTAGTGACAGCTTTAAAATAAGCCATTTGATCTCCCCACCTCGACAAATCTGTTTCATGTGTTTTATGAAAATGTCAAGGGATGGGGAGGTGGGTGCGGTGGGGGAAAGATGCTTTACTACTTTTTTGTGCATCTTCATTATAAATGGAATCTCATTGTTTTGTCTCCTGGCTTCCCCAGCCGATATCACAAATGAGTGAACTTACTAGGCAGAGAAGAATTGGGTGGGCTTTTTTTTTTTTTGCATTGATGATAATAGACCTCTCCAGCCTTTGTTTTGAAAGTGAGTCTGCTAGCCTTCCCCCTGGTGCCTTCCAGAGGTGTAGAACAACAACTCCCAAAATCCACAGCCAGCATGATGGGCGTAGTAGAGCAACACACCTGGAGAGCACATCCGAAAAGCCTGAAGTACATTAATTTGCCACCCTATATTTTTTGGAAATTCTGTCTAATATTCAGGAAAACCAAAAATGCCTTCTATGCACACCTGGTTTTTATGGTTTATCTGTTACGGAGGGATGGGCAGAAGCTAGTTCTCCATATGTTTTGGATTTCAGTTCTCAGAAGACCCTGCCAGCATGGCCAATGGTCAGGAATGCTGGGGGTTGAAGTCTAAAACATCTCGAGATCTCTTTCAGCCCACCCCTATATTAAGGTGATGATATATTTGCTAACTGGTAAGTTTACCATGAGAAAAGGCCTTGAGAAGACACGGGAGGTGGAATGGATTTCAGGAGTTCAGCCAAACACCTGGAGGCTGTTCTTCCCCTCCCTTGTCGAGCTGCTCAGCTGCAGAATCAGCCTTGACTTGCTTACCAGATGTTATCCAGGAGGGGTGAAATCTAGCAGGTAATTCTTGCATGGAAGAGTCCAAAACAGGGATCAAGAGAAATTGGGGAGAAGGAGTGATAGGAGATAGTTGATGTTTCAAAGCAACTTCCTCCAGTCTGGTTCTCCTTGAAGGTTTTTGACTACAACCCCAACATTCCTGGCCTTGCTGGCTGGGGTTGATGGAAGTTGAAATCCCCAAAGTCTTGATGGCACCAAGTTGGAGATGGATGCTGCAAGGGCGGGATGGGGAGTGAGCCATGAATGTTGGCTTTCTTTAGAGCTTCACTCAAGGATTTAACAAGATGTGAACTGCAGTGGTTGGTCGGTCAGGTTCTTCCTTGCTTTTTGTAACACAAACTTCTTCACCTATTCACCATTCTTCCACAATACATATTTGTCTCCATTAAAACCTTGGGCAGTTCTGATTTTGGCCAGAATTTGTGACACATACAACTCCCTATTATTACTGATATCCATCCTCATGAGTGTGTGTTGCCAAGCTCTCAGGAGGCATAATATATTTCTGTGCACTTCCTACAAAGAGGAAGATTGAACTCCTGTACTAAATCCCTGTCAGTCTAGGGATGAACGGCAGGGTTTACACTTTCCCCCAAGTGTAACAATTTACTCCCCCCAAATGAACTCCACTACTCACTTTTATAAGAAGAAGTCACTTCGGGACTTCACCAGGATGGGTGTTACACCTGTTGTCTGCCCCTAATTGTATTAGCCATTTATAATCAAGTAAGCAATCTGTATGGCCCCATTTTGGATTATATGGAATGTCTGATGCTGGCTTATACCAAGTCAGACCATTGGCCTGTGTAGTTGAGTATTGTCTGCACTGTGGCAACATCACTCCAGGTTTCCAGTCAGGAGTCTTTCCAAAATCTATTTGAAGATGCCAAGGATTGAACCTGAATCTTTTGGCATGTAAAACACATGCTCTATCATTTAGTCCACCCTTATAGGTCCTTCTATGAGGTTCTTCTGTTTCTTGGTCACACCAGAGTTTGACTGAATATGAATGGGAGGGAATGTTGGGAGACAGCTTACTTCTAGGGATGATAGCTTCTGATATGCAGTTCTTTTCACAGAATCCTTGCACTCTCTTAATGAAAACACATATTTTTAAGTGAGGCTAACTCGACTACCTAACAGGACGAGACTCATTTCTCTACTCATTCTTGACTGGCCTATTGTTGTAAAGGAGGTAAGATGCTTTCAAGAAACAAATGGAGCAGGATAGTTTTGTCCCTCAACATCTCTCTCTCTGTATATATACATTATTTATGTATTTCTTACATTTCTATACCCACCAATAGCTAAAGCTATCTGAACAACTGGAGAGCAAATGTGCAGAAGATAAGCACGCTTACATGCCACTGAAACTAGCTTTATGCAGGTTCTCTCTATAGCGGAATGTGGCATAATCTGGCTTCGACATATGGGTCTACTGAGGTAAAATTCAGCTCCTCGATTTTAATGTTAAGTAAAGCAATTTCCAGGGAAGAATGTGTTTGTTTACATACCAACAGGTCTAGGAAAATGATTACCTGTTAAGGATATTCAACAGTGTTGTTATAGCATGCCACTAATGGTTATTTAGGATTAGGGATGCTTGAGGAATCTTCACAGCACAACATTCCTTTCAGATATTATTATCCTGCACTATATAGAATGATCAAATGGTCCCCCCACTGCCCCATTCACTGCTACAAATCAGAAGATACAATTTCCTAATATCAGTGATCAAACTGAAGATACACATAACAGCATAACAATAATAACTGTAATTATTTGTGCACGTTATGTGTTCATGGATATGCAGTGAAGGTATATTTACATCACTTAAGTCAGACAGGCAACACATGGGTTACAACCATAGAGAAAGCAGGTGCTCTGGCTTGCCAGACAGGAAGGAAGAGAAGTGAAGGAGGCAAAACATTATTCATGGAAGTTAAAGCTGATGCCAAAGCAGTAAGTAGAAAGGCAGAAGTAAGTTAGGCAAAGAGGATGTCATATTTTGTTAGGAGAAGAAACCAGGGTGCAGAAAACATGAACATATGTACTTATAAAGAAATTCGTTAGGATCACACTTTAATGTGAATTTATCAAATTCATACTTCATGAACTTAACCACGAACTGGAACATTTTGCCTTCAAAATCCATTCACAAAGTTTGTGATGCAATTCTCAGCAACACCAAAAAACACAAAACAAGACAACAAAATAAACAGCAAACTTACTAATGCATACAAAATGCACATATTTGGAAAATGATGCATACAAAATGCATCGTTCGTGGGGGGGGACACTTGAAATATGAGAAGGTGCACACAAAAATGCAAACATTTGAAAAAAAAAGTTAAAATCTTTATTTTTAAAAATGGTGTGAAAATGGGTACAATTTTTTTGTACGTACTAAAAACAAATAGCAATCTGATGTGGAATCAGGATGGAATGTAAATCCACTGGAAAAAGTCGAATCTGAATTAAATCAAGCTTGACAGATTTGCCCTCCCGAGTGTTAATTATAGGACAAGGTTTAATAAATGTCGTATGTATAACTATGTCTTATTATAAGGCATTTCATGAATGCATAGATGGAGAGCGCATAACCATCTACATTATAGAAAAGGAACGGAATTTAACTTGGAAATGGCAAAACCCAGACCGAATGGAAAACTGGAGATCCGTCCATCCCTAATTAGGGTACATGTGGCACCACACAATTTGCTGTCCCGTATGGAAAATGTCCCTGGAGTTAACTCAAAAAGTACTATTGTGGGTAGTGTTAATGTTAGGGATGTCAGAGAAATCTGGATGGATTCAAGCAAGTTCAGATTTCTATGAATCTGACCAGCAGAGTCCGCAGTGGACCGGGTTTTTCCAAGTTGTGCAGATTCCACGGACTTGAGGACCACTTTTCACTTTTGGGGAGGATTTCTGCAAATGCATATTTGCACATTCGTTATGTGAATTAGTGCTAAGTCACAGTGGCCTGGTTCAGACAACATGCTAAACCTTGCTGCTTAACCAGAAAATGGTTAAGAGAATGCATTGCATTAAGGTTAATGCATTCCCTTAACCATTGTGTGGTTAAGCAGCATGGTTTAGCGAGTTGTCTGAACCAGGCCAGTAACACATTTGCATCAGTGCTCATTAATGCTGATTAGAATTAGCGCAAGTAGAACAAAATTCTGTCTGTGTGTGTGTGTAATCTAATTCAAAGAATGAAAAAACACCTGACAATCTGTTAGACATAGATGGCATGGATTTTAAAAAAATCCATGCATCCCTAGCTAAAGTATATTTGGTTACCAATAGCACAGTACCAATATTGTGTTGGCATATTGTGAGGATCTGCTGGAGTTTGTACAAAAACTCAGATCTAAGGAAATGCTTCTACATCCCTACGAAACCGTCAGTATGCTTCTCGTTCTCCATGGCAGAATGTGGCTGAATATGTGAAATTGGGGGCTATGACGTTCAGCAGGCAGAAGCTTCGTTGACATACTGACTGACAACTGTCTTCTGAGGTGAAACATCTAGGCTTTTCAGGGTGCATCTTAGCAGAGAGAATGGGGCTGCAAATCCTAAACTAACTTACTTGAGAGGAAGCTGAATAATCAGAGTAGGACATAATTCTGAGTAACTGTGTATAGGATTGTGTTGTGAATATCCTTCCTTCTGTGCTTGATATTGATAATCTCAGCAGAGATGCGCTACTGGTGATTAGAGCCCCAAAATAGGGTGACCATATGAAAAGGAGGTCAGGGCTTCTGTATCTTTAACAGTTGCATAGAAAAGGGAATTTCAGCAGGTGTCATTTGTATGCATGTTGCACCTGGTGAAATTTCCTCTTCATCCCAACAGTTAAAGCTGCAGGAGCTATACTGTAGCTATACTGTGACCAGATTTAAAAGAGGGCAGGGCACTTGCAGCTTTAACTGTTGTGATGAAGAGGAAATTTCACCAGGTTCTTCATATATACAAATGACACCTGCTGAAATTCCCTTTTCAATACAACTGTTAAAGATACAGGAGCCCTGTCCTCCTTTTCATATGGTCACCCTACCCAAAAAGCACTACTATGCAAAAAGACCCAGCTTTAGCATTTAAGTTGGCTGGCTTCATTCAGCATCTTGCATTTAAAAATTGGTTTTAAGCTCTCAATGCACGACAAAAATGGCCCTTTTTTAATTGCTGTGTCACTCTTCCTAGTTTCCAGATAAAATTAGCTTCCACTGAATGAAATGGCTTATCAGACAAGTGCCTAATCTTATCTGAATTTCGCAAATGGTTCAAATGGTAGCTTGTGAGAGCAGCCCTAATCAGATGCCTTTCCATAAAACTGTGGTTGATTCGGCTTCCTCGCTCTGACAGATCAAAGCGCTTTCTTCCCCTCTATCTGCAGGGCAGCTCATTAGGGGGAGGTTGTCAGGGTTATAATCATGCAACAGTTTCACTTCTGGGTTAGAACACTACTCCTTTCTTATCGGTCTGTGAGGTCCAAAGTGAGAAGAACAAAGTAGGTATTGGTGACATGTACTGCATTATAGGGTTGGGAGCCACCGTGCTTGGCCACGGACGTAATTTCATTTCTTCAGGCTCATTTTGTGATCATCTCCTAATTAAAATTGATGTGAATGCAAGAAAACCAGTTAAATTAGATATCGTCAAACAGGATGAATGATGTGCATTTAACTCATTAGGGACAGTCTGTGTTTTCTTTTCTTTTTGCCAGTGTGGTGATCCCAACCACGCTTGCAAAGCTACACAGACTGTGATGTGATCAATGGATTCTGAAGCCTCCCTTGGATTTTGGTTTTGTTTTGTTTAGGATATTGCTTGTACAGATGGCAATTCTCAATATCACTGAATCAGGTGACACCTGTACTGTTCATCTCATCTAGATTTTGAAGTGCAAATGGCTGTTATGAAAATGAATCCTGTAAAATATTTCTCCAATGATGAAAACCAACAATTATATATTTCCAAACAAAAGAAAGTTTGTGTTTGAATAAATTGTGATAGCCTATTATGCTTCCAGAGCTCAGGAGCCCAGGTTTTAGTATAGAAAAGTCACATTTCAACTCCCCCAACTTGATTTTTTCTCTCCCTACTTAAAATGTGTTTGCAATATTTGCAGACATATCCTTGGACAATTGCAACAGACAGTTTTGTACAGGGGAAAACATTTTGTTCTGGGCATTTTAGCTCTAATATGTTTTTTGTTTTGCTTTTGTTTTGTAAAAAAGTCAGAGTATTTTCTCTACCCTCACAGTTAATTAGAAGGTCTCAGATTAAACTATGTCTGTAGCTGGGTTGCTTGAACAATGTTTGAAGAGTAGTTATCTTGATGTATCCTCCTGCCATCTCAAAAGGATTTCATTTGAAAGATAATATGTTTCACATGACACAAAATCCAGGTATTGCTAAAATACAAGGGGATGTGGCAAAAATCTGAAGAGTCTGCCAGTGAAACAGCCACACGCCGGGGAATGGATCATAACCGTGGATCATAAAAAACCCATAGTTTTTTAACGGTTTTTAGTGCTTTATGTGTGTATGTTGTGTGTTTTAGAATTTTAAATTTTGTATACTCGTTTTTATCTTAATTTTAGAATTTCTGTAAACTGCCCAGAGAGCCCTGGCTATGGGGGCGGTATATAAGTGTAATAAATAAATAAATAAATAAATAAATAAATAACCAATGGCTGAGTACTGAATTTCTTCTGTTAATTATACATGACTATTTAGGGTGAACATATGAAAAGGAGGGCAGGGCTTCTGTATCTTTAACAGTTGTATAGAAAAGGGAATTTCAGCAGGTATCATTTGTGTGCATGCAGCACCTGGTGAAAATCCCTCTTCATCACCACAGTTAAAGCTTCAGGAGCCCTGTCCTCGTCTATATCTGGTCACTGTAGTATAGCTCCTGCAGCTTTAACTGCTGTGATGAAGGGGAAATTTCAGCAGGTGCTGCATGCATACAAATGACACCTGCTTAAATTCCCCTTTCAATGCAACTATTAAAGATACAGGAGCCCTGTCCTTCTTTCCATAGGGTCACCCTATGACTATTCCTTTTTGTTTTGGGGTCAAATAGCAATTTAATGCATTGTTAATTCATCTATCATTCTTCGTTTTTATGTTTTAAATGGGAAATCTTCTAAGATAATAATTTGAGGAGAAACATAAAATATATTTTTGTTAGGTCAGTTTTGGATGCAAATTTAACCCAGGGGTGGGCAAACTCATGCCACATGCAGCTAGGGAGGGAGGAATCTGTCGGTTTTGGTTTCTCTCACTTTCTCATTATTCTAATCTCAAGTTCGGTTCATCCTGAACTTTGTGTGTCTGTGTGTTTATATAATTAGTTTATTTATTTATTCATTCAAATTATACCCTGCCAATATACAGAATGCTACAGGTGTTAATATATATAGTTTGCATGAAAATTATGGAACTTTGTGTGCATTTTTCAAATACATACATTTTTCATGCAATGTTGTCCATTGTACAGTTTTTTGTCAGCAGCTTTCCTAATACTATGCATTTTAATGTCATTTTCACTGATCAACATGTTTTGTGTGTGCATGCTTTGATTGCAAAATTCGGAGAAGTGTGAATTCCAAAGAATAACTGGAATGTTGGTTTGCACATTGGTGCAAAAATAGAGAAGTTTACCTTAAAATGAGAACTGAACAAATGTGTCCCCCATCCTTACTTGTGACCCACAGCCAAATGTTAAAAGTCTACTACAAACAATGGCCTGATTCAGACAACACACTAAACCATGCTGCTTAACCACAAAATGGTTAACAGAATGCATTGACCTTAATGCATTCTATTAGCCATTTTGTGGTTAAGCAGCATGGTTTAGCGTGTTGTCTGAACTAGGCCAACCAGTTTAAACTTCTAGCAACAATCAGTTCAGACTTCTGTCTCTCTTCTGAAAGCCTGATTGGGGTGGAGAGAGAGCAGGGGTGGCAGAAAGAGAAAAGGATGCCCCCACCCACTTTTGATCTGGCCCAGCCCACCACTGCACCCCCTAACAGTTTACCCCCATAGGAATGTGATCCTCAAGAGAAAAACGGTTCCCCACTTTTGATTTTAACCCGTTATGATTTCTGGTTCTGTCTTATTGCAGTGAGCTCCATTGTGCATGGAAAACTCCCACCACCTGATGTGAGAAATGCGTTCTGAGCCTCCCTTTGGTACAGATAATGATTATCTATCACCATATCAAGTGCTGCCTGCACGGTCTCCCTTATCTGGATTGGAAGTACAAATGATTGTAAATTATAACATTCAAAAGAATTAGTATTTGAATGTGTGCCCTAAACACGCATTGCACAATGTAAATGTTTACTTGCACTGGAAGATTGAACAGACTGTCTGTTAATAGCAGTCTTTTCCTCTTGCATAATGCTCTTATATTTGTCCTGGCTTAAAAAAAAACAAATACATGATAAGGATTAAGCTGACCTGAGATGCAATTATATGCACACGTGGTGGGAAGTAATTCCTACCAAATGCAGAGGGCCTTTACTGCTTCATGAACCGGCACTGTTGATATGGATGTGCAAATCAGCAAAGGCCAAGCTCACCACAGCTCTCCAGATACCATCTTGAAGCATGCTCCAACGTGAGTCCGTGTGAGATTGTAAGCTTTGTTTTTCTTCTTTTTAAATGAAAACCCACCTGAATTTTTATGCATATTTCCCCAATTGTACACATCAGTTCTGTGCATCTTTGACATGTATGCATTCTTCTCCCATTGAATAAAGTGCATTTGTGCACGTTTTCCAGAAGTGCTCATTTTTCATGGGCATTTTGCTGTTGTATGCATTTTTGGGTGTGTGTGTGTGTGTCTGCGAGTTACACTGCAAGAGCTAATCTACTCATGGTTACTGAGCAACCACTGGATTGTAGTCTTAATCAGTAAATCAACTAATCAACTAATGTAATTGATTAATCCTGGGCCGGATCTACACTAGTCTTATAATGTTGCTAGTGTCCCTTTCTAACATGGTTCTCTGTATTGGTTCTCTGTATCACGGGACACACTAGCGTGACTTACGTTTCGCTGCAACGGAACTTCAGGGCACATGGTTCAATCCTTCCGTTGTTCTCCCTCTTCTGTGAGAGCTGCTGGGTTTGCTCCGCCCACTGCCTGCCTCATTCCTAGCCAGCAGAGCAGAGCAGAGCAGGGCAGAGCAGGGCAATAGTCATAAGCACACACAAACCTCCTCCCAAAACATCTTAACACAAGTCCCAGGGAATTGCCTGAATGCATAGGAGCTAGCCACTTTGCTGAAGCTAAGCAGGGCTGGGTCTGGTTAGAGTTTGGACGGGAGACCAAATTGAAAAGTTTTGTGCAGCAGCCCCATTTAAGCCCTGCTGGTCATGAGTTTTGGACTTTGGAAGGAAAGGAAAGGAACCTCTCGTGCAAGCACTGAGTCATTACTGACTCTTGGAGGGACGCCAGCTTTCGCTGACGTTTTCTTGGCAGGCCTTAGAGTGGGGTGGTTTGCCATTGCCTTTCCCAGCCCTTATTACCTTTCCCCCAGCTAACTGGGTACTCATTTTACCGACCTCGGGAGGATGGAAGGCTGAGTCGACCCGAGCCGGCTGCCTGAAACCAGCTTCCGCTGGGATCGAACTCAGGCCGTGGGGAGAGTTTCAGCTGCAGAAACTGCTGCTACAGCGATCCTTTGAGCGCTCCTCAGCTCCTTTGCAAAGAGGGGGAAAATGTTAAAAAAAAATCATAAAAAATCAACCGATGACCCAATTTGATTCAAATTTGGTATTTGAATTACTGTGCCAATTTTGGTGTCTTTATCTATAAAGCTTACGCAGATGTAAGCATTTGTTTAAAATCCTGCTCCTGCACCCACAGCAGCGGCTGGGGCTAATCTTTTGCAAAAGGAGCACAATTAACGCTGGATGCATGGGACTACTTCACAATCAAAGGAGATTCTAAGGTGGAAAACTTCTGAGTCCTTTGCATGCAATTGTCAGTGATTGCACAGTATAACACTGGTGTGATTTATCTGCTGTAGCAGATAAGATAGCAAACGGGGCGAAGGAAGGAGAACAGGAAGTGGGCGGAGCAAACCCAGCAGCTCTGAGAAAGGGAGACGAAAATTACCAGTAGGACGAGGCACATGAATCTGTAGCCACGCTGGAACTAAGAAATAGAACCTGTAATTACAACTCATTTGCAACGTTGGAGACCCAGGTTCACGTGATGCTGTGCGTCACAGTAACCCATTCAAAATGTTAGAATAACACCATTGTAGATTCCCACCTGGTAACAAATTTTAATCAGTGTAATTAAGGGATAGCTTTAAAAAAAAAAATCTCTTGCTTCTGGTGTGTGTTGTTGTAATAAACAAGAAATGGCCTTTCTGTCCAACAGATGGTTGCTTTTTAACATTTTTTCATGCTTCTTTCAATATCTCAAAAAATCGCTTACAGTGAGGTTTCGACAATGTACAAATATATATAACCAGTAAAAAGGCAGAATGTTTCACTCAACTAAAAAAAGCCTTCAGTTTATTATCAAGCATTTTTTTTAAAAAAAAAAGTGTATACATTTTTATTTGAGCCACCAGGCACAGAACAAGTGTAAACACAGTCAATTAGTTTTAGCAACACTTTCAGTGCAGCCCTATATGTCTACTCAGATGTAAGTTCTATTACGTTAAATGGAACTTACTCCCAGGGGATGCAGGCTTTTTACTCCCATGCAAAGAGCAGGTAAAGAAGAAGAGGAAAGATGACTTACCCTCTGCAGCTGTCTGAGCCATTGCTGCTGCCAGTGTGGCCACCGCTCCACGAACAGACAGGGGTCCACAGGGCTCTGCTGCTGCATCTCTGGAGCATGCCGGGTTGGGGCTCCACGTAGCCAGGGCACTGTGGTTCTAAGGCCAGGCAGGCCAGGGCTCCAGGCCAGGATGCCCGCTGCTACCCGGCCTGCCTGCCTGATGGCCAACTTGCCCACCCAAAGCACCGGGCCATGGATTCAGCCAGGGCCAGGCCAGGCCAGGCTGCCCACCTCCATCTGCCCAGCCAGCTGATACCAAGTGTTGCATCTGCCTCCTGTGTGGTCACCACTGCAGCTGCTTTCATGGCCACGGCTACCACTGCTTGCACCACCACCACAGCTGGCCGGCCGGGCCTCTGTCCCCAAATTCTCTAGTCTCGCGAGACTTCCGGGAACTTCTCTGAAGTCTTGCAAGGCTAGAGAATTTTGGGACAGGTGAGGTGGCAGTGGCCACATGGGCGGCGGTAGCAGAGGCATGGCTGCATGGGCGGGGGCAGCGTGAACTTCTGGGGCATCATTCCAGAAGTCTCGCTAGAATTCTGGGACAGGTGAGCCAGCAGCCAGCCAGCCGGGTGTGGCAGCAGCTGATGGTGCATTGGGCAGGGAGACAGCCTGGTAGCCTGGCCTGGGTGGGGGAAGCGCAAATTCCCCAAGCCCAGTCCAGAAATGCAAGGGGGGGTGGAGGTCGTGCATTTTCTGGCCTCTGGAAAATGCATAGACCACCCACGCCATTTGCTTGGCTGGGAGGATATCTGCGCTTGTGCAAATATTCCCTGGACAGGCTAATGGCGAAGGCGACCTGTTCACTTTCCTGAGGCCTGGAAACACGTGTCCTGCACCCAGCTTTCCCAGAGGTTTTTTTAAATTCAAAATTCCCCCCGGAGCCACCCTGAGGGCATGAAAACCCAGAGATTTTGGGGGAAACCAGCCATTTGGTCACCCAGACAACTTGTAGGACTGTGAAAAAAGTTAGATACTTTTTTTTTGCCACCTTAGCTCACTGTAGTCAGTACACTAAAATAAATAAATAAATACAGCCACCATGCTCAGCGCCCTGGATGATTGCCCAGCTCACTCACCCTGCACAGAAATGTATGGACTTTGACTGCAGATTGCATCTGAATCTGTGCTTAGATTGAAAGGTGTAAACTGGGTAAATCCTCATCAAAAAATAAACTGAAACAAATGTCTCATACATCCCTAGCTGTTGATATCCATTATTTAATGGCATGGGCTGTGTCTCTGTTTGCTTGGCTTTGACAGGCAATCCACTTTCTGGAATGCTGCAAAGGAGCTTCCAGGGGGACAGCTATGTTAGTCCATTTCAACAAAAACGAAACTTAAAGCCTTATCATTTACTATGATATATGCTTTTGTGCATAAATGTGATGTAATTAATGGGAGAGAAATGTGTGCCATTCAGAAATGTGCATAGCTGATGCATACATTTCAAAAAAATAATAATATGCATGTATATTTGTGCAAACAGCAACAACAAAAACACACACAATGTGATAAGGACATGAACTGGAAGATGCTAAATGGCCATGAAATGTGAGAAATCCAGCCTGTGGAAATTATATGTAAAGCTTCATCAATCATTAATCTTACATAGGAATACAATAGTGTAAGGCTTATGACTACAAATTTACTAGAACAATTATGCTCATTTTTGTTTTATACTGAAGATTGACCTGTGCAGATGTGTAGAAAATTTTGAAATTCCTAAAATGTTCAAAGCTCAAGCTTTAATAGCAATTAATTTCATCCACATCAAAAAGGCAGGGCAGCCCCTCCACCACCAGGATGACGGACAGCCCTGCTCAGCCAATCAGTGTGGCACGAAGGTAAACCCCCAGGCACAGCCATGTGGTTAGGCTATTGCCGCCAATGGGGAGGGTAAAAGTGAAGGAGGAGGCCAATCAGGATGCGTGAGGGAGGGGGCAGGGCTGTGCTGCCTACGAATTGCTGAGTGGGGATTCACTATGCATAAACTACATTTCCATTATTCATGTGCCCCTCTGTGGTGAGGGGACTGAGCGGGAAAGAAGCAGACTACCAATGCCCATGGCAACATGGGCTTTACACTAGCGCATGTAGAATAAGCACAGTCACAAGAGCAGTAATTGTGGACCATCGCTGTGCTTATCTTGTGCACACTTAAGCATCCGAGGAATGCCTTAATCCGTTAAAAAATAAGCTTTAGCTGAAATTGTCACAGAAGCTAGATCAACACTACTGCTTTATGGTGGTATTGAAATTTCCTGATAACCGTTGGGGCACATTGCACCTTCCATATACTGCTTTCATAGTGTTCTTTCCTGCTTTTTATTCCACATTATCCAAAATACCTCATTAAATGTCATTGTGTGCCCTACAAAGTGTAAATCCCAAAATGGGATCGCAATGTTTTGACACAAGGGGGAGATCTGGCCAGAAGGTACTTCTTTCACTTCATGGCCGTTTGGCCCCTAGTATTCACAACATCCTCCCTCTATGACTGTCTTCCCCAACCTGGTGCCCTCCAGAAGTTTTTGGACTACAAATCCCTATGGTGGCAGGAGTGGATGGGAGTTGAAGTCCAAAGCATCTCAAGAGCACCAGGTTGGGGAAGTCTTCTCTATGCTCATGGTCACCTACCAATTTAGTGTAAAACTTCATGTATTTGATGATATCCATGAAGGCTTCGGCCATGTTAAATCTGATTCGGTTTTCAGTTTTTACCAGACTCTTTGGAAAAGAGCTGTTTTTCACCCTCCTAAAATATATGGACATATTTTTTTCTTGGCATTCATGGCAAGGAATAGAATAGAGGTGAATCTTTGTCGGCCTAGGAAAAATGATCATTCGGGTAACATCGAGCACAACTCATTTCAAATATTTGTTTTATTAGACAATACTTTTTTTTAGAGGTGAATATAGCGAAATGCCCATTTCCCCCTTTCTTTTTAAACAACTGAAATGTACAGCCAACTGGCCTGTATGATTGGCTGGCTATTCTAACATTCTATTGGAAGAGAAACATTACCGTAATAAAGTAAAACATCCAACAGAATATTCCATTGTCATCTAGTTGAAAAAGAGTCCATGCTTCTTAAAAACAGTATTCCCTCCCACCCCCTCCCAAAGCTCCAAATCCCCATTTTGGGCATACATTAACAAACCTGACACGATTACTGTTTAAAATGTTGCCTTCTCACTTGGCATTTTCAGTTTCTTCAACTGTTCAGTTTGGCCTTCTGGTTCACCCTAGCATTAGATGGTGGGGCTTTCAGTCGCTCCACTGCATTCCCTCGCTCCTCTGCTCACCAGCGTTTTGGAGAAATGGAACCAAAATATATGATATTTGAAGAGGAGGCTCCAGAAGGAAACCACCTTTGCCTCATGAAGCACCACAAATGGTCCAAAGTGGGTGGATTCTGCTTAGGCTTCAGACTTCACCCAAATCTTATACACATCCCTAATAGCAGTGCATGCAGTTTGATGTGCTGCCACAGGTGTAATGGTCAGTTCACCACATACTTGAGAAGAGTAAAAGTGGAAATCATGGGACACACATAGCGCATTTTTAAAAGCTTATGTTTTGCTCTCCTAGATCCCGGGTTTGATTCATACAGTTTCACTTGAAGAAGTCTGTGAGCCAGACTGGAAAAGACGTCCGCTGTGGAGAACAGGAGCATTCATTACCCAGTTCATTTCTAATTTCTCATGGAAAACTGCCACAAAGTATTCTGCAACTCACTACATCAAAGCAATCAATATTGGGCTGTGACATGAACTGGAGACATCAGTTGAAGCCATGCTTAGGGCTTTCCTCAGTCAACCCATCCTCCAATCCTTCACACAGAAACAATAAGGAAGGGGCCTTGGCTACATGTCTGTTCAGGTTCTACTCCAGGCTTGTCTACCAGCACTCAATGCTTCTTGTATTCATGGGAGTAGTAGGCTGTCTGCCTTGGTTTCAGCAAGCCCTGCTTCAATTACTGGCCATTTTTAACTGCCTCTCTGGGCATTGATTGCACAGAATTATACCCTCTAGTTGCTTTTGGAGTCTGCTACTCCCACCCACCCATCTAGAGAGGCCACTTCTGAGGAAATGGGTCATGAAAGAAGAGGACAAAAGGGGACAGTGAATTGCATAAAACTTCATATGGTGATTTAAGCATATTGATGCAAGTTTAGAAATATATATAATTTAAATAGAATTCCAGGACATCTTGTCATAATACAGAAGATTGCCTGTTGGATCTGATGTTCAGGTACAAACTGTTGATGGACAACTGTCTGGCTCTTTATCTTTAAGCCAGAATTAGACTGGAAAGCCCTTGGAACAGAGGACTGTCCTCTCTAAAAGAGGACAAATGTCCATCCAATTTCTATCCTTCCTAGGATGGTGTTCGGGTGATATCCACATCCCAGCCCCTGTGACATTGCACCACTTTGCCCTGGCTTTCTCAGCATCTGGTAGGTCCCATCCGACTGCACAGTTGTCATAGACACCCAGCTGAGCAGCTCACAGCACTCTGATTCAGCACAAGGCAGATCTTTACATCTTCTTCTTCTTCTTCTTCTTCTTCTTCTTCTTCTTCTTCTTCTTCTTCTTCTTCTTCTTCTTCTTCTCCTCCTCCTCCTCCTCCTCTCTTTCTCTCTCTCTCATGCTACTTTCCCATTTAATAAATTATAGAGGTCCATGTAATTTCTCCATCCTTCACCCACAAAAGGCTTGCCTGATAAACAACGCCGTTATTGTCTATTTGGTATATCTCTGATTTATAGCCATATTTTCATCAAAAAAATAAAATAAAATTGGGGCTCATCCCTGGCCAAAGGGCTTCAAAGAACAAAACAGTCTTATTTTCTTGGTTCTTGAAACATTTCAGCCAACATCTGCTTTTGCTCACTGTCACCTTCTCCTTTATTCTGCCTCTCTTCTCCATGTGCATCTGCCATGGATTGTGGCTCATACAAACCCTGTGAGGTGTTTCAAGAAAGTGTAGCTTGATCCTGGGAAACCCCGTTTTTCTGTGTACACTTGGAAACACAGAACATCACACACACAATCATCGAGGTGGGGGGGAGCGATTCCACCTTTCCCTGTGACAGAGTGACCTTAGGGACAATACACTGATGTCAGCACTGAGAACAGTTCATTGATTCTCCTCCAATATTTCTTGGTTCACTTTTGACTATGATGTCACTGAGTGTGGTTAATCATGGAGAAGGGGATTAGGTCCATATCCATGAATCAATTCAGATAATCAAGGCTTTGGGGGCTTTGGGGGGGATATCAATTGTATAAGGGTAGCATCTTAAAGACTAACACACTGATTGTGGTATAAGTTTTTGCGAACTAGAGCCAGGGCCAGTCTAAGAGATTTAATTACTTGAAACAAGGGATCAAGATGGTGGCCACCCCTCACCTCCATTCCATGTAAAGAAATGCCCCCCAAAGGAAGATGAATCTGATTTCCATACGGATGATGGGACAACATCCTCCACCACATTTGAGTGAAGCAGGATAGCATAGGGGATGCAGGGCAGGCTGTCTGCCACACACAACTCTGTTCTCACTGCCCTGATAGGGTGGCCATATGTCCTACTTTGTGGAGGGCAGTCCTCTATTTGAAGTGCTGTCCATTCTAGAGATGTAAAATTTCCAGAAATTTTGAAGCCATGGAAAACCTTTCCCCCCCTGTTAGTTTTTTCACCCAGAAAACAATTGACATTTGCTTATCTTTTTAGAGCTCTTTATAGATCTAAAGTCACTTTGTTGCTTTAGAACAGCCTTCCCCAACCTGGTGCCCTCCAGATATTTTGGACTTCAGTTCCCAACAGCCCCAGGTGGCATGGCCAATGGTAAGGAATACTGGGCATTGTAGTCCAAAACAATGCAGAACTTGGTTTGCTCATAAAATTATCATTCAAATGGAAAAAAAGGAAACTCAGTTAATATGCATCACTACAGATTCCAGCCCTGATTGATAGAAGGCTCTAAATTTGGAGCCCTCCACCAGCATCCTGCCAGCAAGAGCTATGAAAGGTGAGAGGACAGTGGTGATTTTGTCTCATTCCCTTGCTTAAACTGCAAAAAGCAGCTAGACAGGCCTCTGAGGCTATCTAACTGATTTACTTTTCAGTGAGCAGGGAGGGAAGTAGAGAGACCATAGGATGCTGCCCAACCAGGCCTCTCCTCTTCTTCACAAGAACCTAAGAAGAGCCCTGCTGGATCAGACCAAGGGTCTATCTAGTCCAGCACTCTGTTCCCACAGTGGCCAACCAGCTGCTGACCAGGAACCCACAAGCAGAATATGAGTGCAACAGGAACCCTCCCACCCATGTTCCCCAGCAACTGGTGTATATAGGCTTACTGACTCTGATACGGGAGGTAGCACATTGCCATCAGGACTAGTAGCCTGTCCCTCCCCCACAGCATGCCTCCTTTTCTCCCTGGCCTAATCTACACCTACTGCCCTTTTGCAATGGAGGAGGGAAAATTGTGAGGTTTCCCGCTTCCACGATCATCCCTCATGGGCCACAGGCAGGGGAAGTTTCCTGCAAGTAAAGGAGAGCTGTTGCGGAGGACATCCCATGTTGGCACTGCCCAATGCATCAGCAGAAGCGGGTGGGAGTGGACAGATGAGTATGGGGCATGGATTTTTTTTAATAACTCCTCCGAGATGCGTACCTGCGTAAATACACACAAATGCAGGGTGGGGTAGGTACTGTGTTGAAGATGAGCTCCTGTGCATTGATATGTTTATGTTAAAACATATAGACACAGTTGGCGCCAAAATACATGATAACCAATCAAAAGCTATGCTGAAAATGGCAGACGCCCACTTCTGCACACGTCTGAAAACACTGGACAAGCCCCTGACAGTGGGTTGGATGAGCTGGGAGCTCATACTAAACAGCAACAGGTTCAGGAAGGGGGGCACACCTGCTGTGGACTTTGGGATTGTAGTGAGAGAGCTGTAGCGACAAAAGCACTCAGTGATATTCCTGAATATCTGAGGGGTGGTCCCTAGATCACTGCAGGAGTAGGTGAATGTCATGTGGCATAGTAGGGACAATCTCGATACTAGACAAGACCCCTCTCTGAATTCTCTTACAAGGTCACGGTTGTATCCTTGTAACAGAAGCCTTCTAAGAGGACGGAGGATCCACAATCAGATTTACTCCTCCTGCCTGCTCATAGTTCTGCCTACAGATGAGGAAGAGGATGTCCCCCCCCACTGTCTGCAGGGGGGGCACAGGATTGCGCTCTTAGTAAATTTGTAATTCTTATATGAATAAACTATACTTTTAAATTTAATTTACCAAATACAATGATTGTATGAGCAAAGCAAGTTATACACAACACAGTTCAGGTTCTTGTTTTAAATCTGACCACAGGGAACTTTGGTAAGTAGTCCCTGAAACTGCTGAATCATCCCTAAAGCTAGAAGAAGCAGGAAGAACTGGAGACAGAGGAAGACTGGTGTAAATCATCTGTTCCTGTTTGTAAGGAAATTTAGGCAAATTCCTAAACCAGTTCTTATCTGTGGGATGAAGTTTAGGGAAATCTGGTTTGAAGGAAAAGCTATTAAGATTGTATTTAGTTGGGAAAGACCTGTTTTAAGATTGGTAAGCAACTACATTTAATTTAAGAACCTTCAATCAATCTCAACCTATTATTTGAAGAGTGACACTTTTGAAAATATTTTGTTGTTGTTGCTGTTGTTAATGAACATCTTGTTTTTTGTTCATTTTGAAAAGTTATCTCTAGTGGTGGTGTTTACTAGCATCCAGTTTATCAATGCATCCAATGCAGTTGGTAAAAAAGCTTATGCCACAATCAATCTGTTACTCTTTAAGGTGCCACAAAAATCCTTTGTTGTTTTCTTCTGGAGAAAAGGCATTTGCTCCAACATTGAGCTGTGCCTTGAATAGTACAGATGGTACGAATATCATTTATAAGTTCCTTTTCAACATCAGAAGTTGAATATATCCCTTTAGAGATATCATGTAACTAAAAGGCAGAATTAAAAAAGGATGACAAAAATCTGGCAGTCAACTGCCATATGCCGTTGTTTTAATTGTAAAGGATATATAATTTCTTTTTGTTGTTGTTCCGGACATGAACTTGTTCTAACAAGCATTAACACACACACACACACACACACACACACACAAACACACACACACACACAACCACCAACCAGCATGAAATATAAATGACATTACAGGAATTCTTTGGCACTGAAAAATCCCTGTGACCTATTCTCCATATAGCTGTCTTGATTTCCCTGAGTAACACAAACTGATTGCATGAGATGGAAATAAGGCAAGTAACTCACAGGAGATGCATTAATACAATTACCAGTCTGATTTTAGAAAAGGAAGGCGGTCACTGAAGACCTGACATAAAGCCTCTTGACGTCAATAGAAAATGAAATCACCAGGAACTTGTGCCTAGACGTCAGCCCAGTATCAGGCATCAGAACAGAAAACATTATTTTTTGGGTCTGTGTCTATCATCATAATTGAGATACATTTGGGGGTGGCTTGGAGAGACAAAATAATGACCTTTGGATCCGTGCAGACAAAGTGTTCTTATTATGATTGAAGAACATCAGGAAGTAAGTTGATACCTTACATATTGGACTAATGTCTGATAGTGGAACAAAGATTTAGGCTGTCTTAGCCAATGAAAAGTCAGTACACTCTCTGGAGGAAAATGTACTTCTTCTGGTGCAGAAATCGTAAAACAGTCATCATCCTTAAATTCATGAATTGTGATTAAGTTGCAGCATTGTCTGGGATCAGAGATGCACACAGAGATAGGTGCTGAAGTGTGAGGGGATAGTAAGAAGCAGAAATAGAGTGGCCAGTTGTTATGTATCACCAAAAAAGAGGAAACAGATAAGAAACTAAGGACATAAGAAGAGCCCTGCTGAATCAGACTGAGGGTCCATCTAATCTAGCATTCTGTACACACAGTGGTCAACCAGCTGTTGACCAGGAACCCACAAGCAGGGTATGAGTGCAACACCACCCTCTTGCCCATGTTCCCCAGCAACTGTTGTACACAGGCTTACTGCCTCTGATAATGGATGTAACTCATAGCCAATAACCGTTGACAGCCTTCTCCTGCAGGAATTTATCTAAACCCCTTTTTTAAGCCATCCAAATTGGTGTCCATCACTACATCTTGTGGTAGCAAATTTCATATTTTAACTATGCACTGTGTAAAAAAGATTTTTCTTTTATTTGTCCTTAATCTCCCACCACATAGCTTCATGGGTTGACCCCAGGTTCTAGGATTATGAGAGAGGGATCCTTATCCACATTCTCTACACTGTGCATAATTTTGTACACCTCTGTCAGGACTTCACCTTCTTTTTTCCAAGCTAAACAATCCCAGCTGATGTAACCTTCTCTTTTCTGCATTTTTTTCAAGCTCTACAATATTTTTTTATAGGCATGGTGACCAGAAGTGTATACAATATTCCAAGTATGGTCATCGTCATCCATTCATTAAACAAAAAACCTATGGTTTACAAAACAACGTTAAGGCTCTACAGTTTTCAACAAAGCACCAAAAAGTAGGGAAATTGGGAGTTAAGACTTCACAAGCCTTAATGCCACATCTTCCCTAAGGAGGCAGAAAGTGCAAGTGAAATTCTCATTCTCCCAAAGCAGATGAACCATCAGGACAGGATGGAGAATATGATATGCAGATGTGACTGTGGGGTTGTGGAAAACCGATGATGAACAACTTAGGGCCACATACTTCTCTGTTTTTGTTTAGAGCAGCCCTTTTCCAACCTCATGCCCTCCAAAGGTGTTGGACTACAACTTCCATCATCGTCTGCTAGCAGCTAGCTCATCTGCTAGTAGCTCTTTTTTTGCTAAGAGCAGTAGAGCACCTACTTCTCTTTTTTTGTTTAGAGCAGCCCTTCCCCAACCTGGTGTCCTCTAACGAGCTGCTAGCAGACACTAGCAGATGCTAGCAGATGAACCACTAGCAGACGAGCCGCTAGCAGAGTCAAACTGAAAAAGCAAATCCTAAAAATCAAGGCATGAACTGATCTGTTTCCAACACAGCATCGCTCAATTCTTGCACAGGCTGCATTTCCATCCCTAAATATTTACTCAAAGTAAAACCCATTGAATTTCCTTAGTTCTTGAAAAGCAACATACTTGCTTTTAGATTTGCCAGTCTCAGTGCTCTATGTGAGCTATGAATGCCTGCTCTTGCTGTCCCTATAGTTTCCTGCAAGGCCCAGCCATGGGAGGCTAGTAAATTAAACCCAGGGGAAGTTACTAGGCCTGTTGAAAATAGAGTTTATAACATAAGCAGGAAAACAGTGAATACCCCTTTTGACTTTTTAAACCAATGAAAACTTGCCACACAAGAAGTGTTAAGATATGAATGGTTTATACAGAAAAGTAAATGCAAAAGAACATCAGATACAGAAGTGAAATGTGAAACAATATTATTATTATTATTATTATTATTATTATTATTATTATTATTATATTCTGCCTTTTGCCTTCTGCTGGGCCTCAATAGGCCTTACAAAATGAAAACATATACAGCTAAAGCCTATAAATAGAAATATACAAAAGTTTAAAGCATAATTAAATACATTTCAATATTAAAACATTTAAAACTTTTAAAATATATAACAATTTAAAGTCTAAGGTAAGGGTCCAGATTATTTGCCAAAGGCCTGCTGGAAAAAAAAAAGGTTTTGCCTGATTAGAAAGAAAATACATGTGTACGCTAAGCAAAATACACTACAGTTTAACTGTTTCTAAAACATATGAGAAAAAACAGTGTGACTAGGCCGAAACCAATGTTGTAGGCCCAGAGGCACTTTGAAAGATTTCAAAATTGTACATTAAAAACTTACACCTGCCCAAACTAATTAAATGAAGTGTTTGAAGCTTTCAACTTTATAGCAGTATGGACCAAACCCTTCAAAAAAGGAAAGGAGCATTGTGTATGTATGGGAGGCAGGAGGATTAAATAGGTTGACCATATTTGGGAAACCGAAAAAGAGGACACCCAGTGTGTGTGTGTGTGTGTGTTTGGAGGGGTGGGGCAGGAAAGCACACTTTCCAGGGCTTCCAGAAAACGCGTCATTCCCCCCTGCCACGCTATTGGAAGCTGCCATCAGTGTGGCAATTGTAAATGTCATGCGTTCCAGAAACACCAGAAAGTGCGCTTTCCCCTCTCACTCCAATCAGGGCCTTAAGGGACCCAATTGGAGAGGAGGAGGGGAAAGCATGCCATTCTGCCACCCCCCCTGTTCCAATAGGGGCTTCCGGAAAGCGCATCATCCCCCCCCCCCGGCACTCTAATGGCATTCTTAAAGGGGAAAGTGTGTCATTCTAGGACATTATAGAAAATTACAGAGAATCCCCCTGACAACCAGAATAGAACAAAAACAGGACAAATCCAGGGAAATCCTGACAGCTAGTCACCCTATGCAGGTGAAGTTTATCCCTTTGTCTAGATCAGTGGTTCTCAACCTGTGGGTCGGGACCCCTTTGGGGGTCGAATGACCCTTTCACAGGGGTCGCCTAAGACCATTGGAAAACACATATTTCCGATGGTTTAGGAAACTGTATTGACTGAACTATGTCATGTATCATCTTTTGTATTATTAAAGCTATTGTTATGTATTATTTTCATTAGAAAACCATCCCATGACAATGGATCGTGTAGAGAAGAACGAAAATAATTTTATGGTTGGGGGTCACCACAACATGAGGAACTGTATTAAAGGGTCGCGGCATTAGGAAGGTTGAGAACCACTGGTCTAGATGTTCCCCAGGCATATTCTCCTTAGATCCTTTAGCCTTGCTCAGTCCTTTTCAGTATAACTAGGCCTCCAGTAGCACTTCCTTGATTTTACTCCGTTGATCTGCATTGGGAGTACTTAGCACAGAATCAGTGTTTACTGCAGGATGAAACCCAGCAGCTCTTTGCAGATCTCTTTCCTTCAGAGATGTACAGCATCTATGTATATTGAGCTAGAAATCTCAACTTCCTAGCAGACTACAACTGGAAAAGACTGATTATATTTATTTCTCCTGCGTGTGCATCACCTATGGTTAAAAAATGCATAAAGAATTTCATGTCATGATGTAAGCCAGTGTAGTGTGTCCAAAGCAATATTAGATTTATTCATTTGCTATACGAAAGATATCGCTAGAAATTCAGCCTATTTGGCAAATCCTTTTCTCCAAGTTCCGGGCAATGTTTCAATCACCTGTTGCTATGATACTTTGAAAATATTGTCTGTTTTGAACTGTTCTATCTCTAATTGAATAAACTGTTACTTTGAAATATTGCTACAGGGGTTAGAAAGCTCTTTCAGGCTTGGGTAACTTTTTTTATCAGACTGGCAGGACAGGTTGGTAGAACAGTTTAAGATGAAGGAGCTGCATGTTTTTCTGTTTTTAGAGTTATTCTCAGAACTATTTTAAGACAGATGGTACTTCCATGTGCTTCATTTGTACTCTTCTCCCCCTGCCCCCAAATTTCAGTGAGAGTAGGGTGACCATATGAAAAGGAGGACAGGGCTCCTGTATCTTTAACAGTTGTCTAGAAAAGGGAATTTCAGCAGGTGCCATTTGTATGCATGCAACACCTGGTAAAATTCCCTCTTTACAACAGTTAAAGCTGCATGAGCCCTACCCTCTTTTGTATCTGGTCACTTTAGAAAAGAGGGCAGGGTTCCTGCAGCTTTAACTGTTGTTAAAGCTGCAGGAATGACACCTGCTGAAATTCCCTTTTCAATACAACTTTTAAAGATACAGGAGCCCTGTCCTCCTTTTCCTATGGTCAGCCTACTAGAAGGAACTGAAAGTATCATATGTATATATATGCTCTCAGATACATACATGAATGTATATACATTGGAGGCATGCAGTGACAACCCTCACTTGGACCCTGATTCAGCAGTTTGGAAAACATGTAAATTATGTAAATTAGTAGAGATTTTGTCTGAGCTGACTTGCGTGCAGGGAAAGAAAAGCTGCAGCCCCCCCAAACCAAATGCTTTGGGGAGAAAAAAGCCACCCACTCCCAGCAAGGGTGAATCTACATGGTGGAGGGATAGTGCTCATGCTACTCCCTCATGGTTATATTTCACCACATTCCTAAACTTAATATATGAACAAGGCCATAGTATTTCGCTAGCATTGCTCCACATATTGGAGACTATTCAGAGCAAAACACTCCCCCTTTCCTTTCATCATACGCATTCTGTACAGCTGCACTGGAATGTGGAAGGAATTGAGATGTAAGTCAAGATTTAATTCAGAAGAAGAAGAAGAAGAAGAAGAAGAAGAAGAAGAAGAAGAAGAAGAAGAAGGAGAAGGAGAGCTCCTCTGTTATTTCAGTTGCAGTATTGGGTGATGGTATTGAATGATGTCCGTAACACGCCGGTGGAATAAATTACTCTGTCCCCTGAATCCTCCCACACATGCTTCCAGACCTGCTCTGTAAGGTTACCCCCCCCCCAAGCAGATTGTGGGGGCATACAGAGATGCAGGAGGAAGTTGGGGAAGGGGAAATAATAGGGTGGACCATTGTGAATTGTAAAAAAGAGAGGATGGACATCACCAAAACAGAGGCCAAATGAGGATACTGATATGCATAAAATGTGCATATGCTAATTCATATGTATAGATGCAAATTTAGAAATCATTATAGTAATTTAAATAGAAATAGAGTACATCTCACCATGGTGTGGAAGACTGTGACTAGGTGACCCAAGTGTCCCTTGTTCAGTCTGCTGTCCAGGTGCTGTTGATGGGCAACTTCAAGGCCCAGCTCTTCCTTTTGACGGTTCTTTATCTTTAAACTGGACTTGGACCAAATAGCCTATCAAATAGGACAGGGCCTTCAAAATAGGGAACAGTCCTCTGGCAACCCTTCAAATAGAGAACTGCCCTCTGTAAAAGAGGGCACATGGTCACCCTAGGAAGTAATGTCATTGGAACAGAAGTCTGCTTGCATGCTGTTTGATGGAACCCGCTCAAACAGGAGCACACTGGTGGACCATGGACTATAAAATGCAACATCAGGAATACCCAGTACAGTTTGATACTATCACTTGGCTTCACAACACCATCCAGGCTGGACCTTTCTGCAAGAACTGAACTTTAGTGAACCTTCTAAGAATGAACCTGCAAACATTTCATAAAGAAAACATCGCAAGTATGTGAAAGGATGCTTGACACGACGGATGAAGGCCGATTATTCCCATCAGGCCAATGGAAATGGAAAAACACAGCGATAAGTTTGAAGTGCAGCTGGGGAAACACAGATTACATATTATATAAGGACTTGATAGACAGACGGCGAGCCAGGCTGAGGAACAGGTTGCCAAAAGAGCCTGAGAATTTCCACTGCTCGTGACGTTCAAGGCTAGGCCACCCAACTGTTTAGGAATAGGAATGATTTAGTAATCAGATGTAATCTATCCTGCCACGATGCAGAGCCATAGACTAGATGCCTGACCAGTAGCTACCGTTCCAGCTTTACCAAGCCTGTGATTCATGGGGATAATAAGTCATTGGAGAAAACTCCTGGAAAAAATAAGTATTTAGAGTGTATTACTTTCGAAACTGACACTCTAGTCCCTTTGCTGTACCTGTTGAGTCATAAATATGAACTGAAAGAAAGAAGCTTAGAGATGGGTTTCACATCGAAAACCTCCCCTATGTTGCAGCCAGTGGGCTGATATCTAATGTGGACCAGGAAGACTTATTTTCCCATTTAGGAAGGGAGCAAGGTAACATCTGATTCTCAGTAGCAAGGAAATAGGGAAAGAAAAGTGTGGAAATCCAGGTTGGAAGAATGTGTCATCGCATAACTTTGAAGATTTGATTTACTAACATTTCCTTCACGCCAATCCTCAAGCTATCTTGCCAGCTCACACCACAGTGAATAAGCAGGCATAACATTGTCAGGAACAGGGCTGGTCTCCTTGACTTGACAAAGTGGACCCCATCACATTGGAATTTGACCTTCGAAATGTCCAAACCTCACTCCAATTTCAAATAATACTCATAATCCAGGGGGATGTCTATATGGCTCAGTTATCCTGTCATGGCTGTGCAGTGACACTGCATTGTTTATATGACAAAGTCACTAACTCGCAGCCACATCGGGCTTTTGCCCCTGAAATGGCGCTTTTTCATGGTGTGGTTTACCATGATTTGTTTTAGTTCTTCTGAGGTCAGCATATTGTTTCTCCATCTGGCAGCGGTGGCAATTCGGGTTGAGCAGTGGGCACTGCAGTGGGCAGATCCAAATAGTGCAGGAACAGAGGGCAGGGGGTGGCCTTGATGAGCTGAATGGCCACCAGTGCTGTGGTTTTCCGGGCTGCATATCCCATGCCACATGGTGGGAATCTACACTGATGTTATTCTAACGTTTTGAATGGGTTACTGTGACGCACAGCGTCACGTGACCCTGGGTCTCCAACGTTGTAAATAAGTTGTACTTACTGGTTCTATTTCTTAGATCCACCGCAGCTACAGATTTATGTGCCTCGTTCTACCGGTAATTTTCCTCTCCCTTTCTCAGAGCTGCTGGGTTTGCTCCGCCCGCTTCCTGTTCTCCTTCCTTCGCCCCGTTTGCTATCTTATCTGATACAGCAGATAAATCACACTAGCATTATACTGTGCAATCACTGACAATTGCATGCAAAGGACTCAGAAGTTTTCCACCTTAGAATCTGCTTTTATTGTGAAGTACTCCCATGCATCCTGCCTTAATTGTGCTCCTTTTGCAAAAGATTCGCCCCAGCTGCTGCTGTGGGCACAGGAGCAGGATTTAAAACAAATGCTTACATCTGCGTAAGCTTTATAGATAAAGACACCAAAATTGGCACAGTAATTCAAATACCAAATTTGAATCGAATTGGGTCATCGGTTGATTTTTTATGATTTTTTTTAATATTTCCCCCTTCTTTGCAAAGGAGCTGAGGAGCGCTCAAAGGAGCGCTGTAGCTCTGTGCAGGAAAATTAACAAGGGTCTCTGCTCCCAGTCCAAAACTCATGACCAGTGGGGCTTAAATGGTGTGTTTGAAATAATCTCAACAGCTGGGGCTGCTGCTAAAACTTTTCAATTTGGTCACCCATCCAAACCCTGGCCAGACCCAGCCCATCTTAGCTTCAGCAAAGTGGCTGGTTCCTATGCATTCAGGCTATTTCCTAGCACTTGTATTAAGAAGTTTTGGGAGGGAGTTTGTGTGTGCTTATGACTATTGCTGGCTAGGAACGAGGCAGGAAATGGGCGGAGCAAACCGAGCAGCTCTGCTTACTCTCAGAGAAGAGGAAGAACGGAAAGGATTGAACAATGTGCCCTGAAGTACCGTTGCAGCTAAACGTAAGTAACACTAGTGTGCCCCGTGATACAGAGAACCACGTTAGAAAGGGACACTAGCAACGTTATAAGACTAGTGTAGATCCGGCCCAGTGCTGTGGTTTTCTGGGCTGCATATCCCGTTGGCTACAAAGCAGATCAATGACCAGGGAAACTGGATTAGTTAAATGAAAAGGTCCCGCTCCTCAAGAAAATAAAGTAAACTACACCCTCATTCTCCTTGGACTGCATGGTATTTATTTACCTGTGGGGTCCCAGGGGACACATACTCAGGTATAATCCTAGGCACCTTTTCTCAGAAGCAAGTCCACTGTAGGATTTTCCCCAGGTAAGTGTGCATAATGTGATTCACTTTATGAAGCAGGCAGAACCCTTGTCCAGTGGGTAAACTATGAATAAAATTAAACAAATGTCAAACTTGAGGCAAAAGTTGTGCTGTTCTCAGATGTCTGTTCAGGGTGCAAATACATATCCCTGTTAGTACATGTTGAAGGGTTGGACCTGGAATCCTCATTCTGTCAGTAGAGGAAGACTGGTTGTGGAATGGGATGTCTGTGTCCCTCCTGTAGCCTCCTGCACAACCTCCAAATCTCCACAGGGTTCCTCCCACCCACCCAGGGACTAGATTTGCAGGGCACATGTGGGGAGGAAAATACACGGATGTCCCATCCTGCAAGCGGTATCCTTCTGCTGGCAGAATGAGAATTCTGGAACCAAGCCTGTGAATGCATCTGTGTTTGTTGCATCTTGTAATAAGAGGTGGTGGTGGTGATGCCAGTAAACTGAAGGAACTGAGCACTGTAGCAAACTGTGCATGCTCCAATTCCAGAATTAATTTTAGAAGCTTTCATAGTTAATCCAGAAGGAGTAATCTACAGGGAAGAGTGAACAAAGGGAAGAAGAAGATCGCGGAGTGGGGGAAATAGCTCATCATCATCCCTAAGCAAATAGCCTTTATTTCAGAAGTACAGCTGTTCCCAACCAAAGCCCTGAAGACCATGATATACAACATAATGAACGTTGAGACTCCAGTGGAATAGCCACAATTCAGTGCAGCTGGATTGCTCAATTGGTAAACAGTGAGAGAATTAAAAGACATGTGCAAGAGTTGTTGATTTAATTTCTTCGCTAAGCTTTACAAGTTCTGGATATTTAATCCAGGGGAGGGGAAAGAGACCATTTGTCCTTCTCTCAGACAGTAATCTACATAGCCTCTTTGTAGTTGCTGGATGTTTTGAAGTCACTACCATCTGAGAGAGCACATCCATAAAGAAGGGTCCAGGTTCAATCGTCAGCATCTCCAGGTAGGACTGAGAAAAGCCCTGATCAAAAACCCTGGAGAGCCTTCAGTCATTGTAGACCAGCCTTCCATAACTTGGTGCTCTCCAGAGATATTGGACCAACTCCACTCAACATCAGCCGGTGTGGCCAAGGGTCTCAAGCATGGTGGGAGTTGCAGTCCAAAATGTCCAGAGGGCTCCAGGTGGGGAAAGGCTGGTGTAGACAATACTGTGCTAGATGGATTAATCGCCCCATTCAATTTAAGGTGGATTCCTATGATCCCTAAAAATTAAATAAGTGGACGTGTTCTTTTCTTCTCTCTTTCTTTTCCTTCCTTCTGTACAGTTGAGCAGTGTCTTGCTGCAAATCAAAATATCCAATGTGTGAGTTGAAGAGTCAAGTTACAGAGCTTTATGAAGAGTAAAATGAAATGTTATTAGAATGATTACATGTTGTTTTATTCAAAGGTGGACATAAAACTCTCTTCACTTTCTTGAGGGCATATTTGCGTCCACCCTTTTGACTTAAGGTGCAACACCATCAGGTTGCCACCTCTTAGAAGGAAGCCTCTGATCTCAGAGGCTTCCAGGTCTCCAAATGCTCTGCTGCTACCAGGGCAGGAGACATAATGGGTGAGAGTTTCCCCCTCTCCATCCCCCTATGGACAGGCCTCTGAGCCCATCTACAGGAGTCGCGCTGCTGGGCTGGGGAGATCATAGGATTTTTCATATCCCAGCCTCTCTCCTCCCTGCCCACTGGAACACCCCCTTTTGATATTTACATGGTCGTCTGAAGCCACTATTGCAAACTTGGAAAACAGGTGCCATGGTTCTTTCTATGATAGCTGCAAAGGGTATGGGGCAGGGAGAGATCAGATCTTGGAGTCTTCCTCCTAAAGTTGTAGCAGTGTCTATGTCTTCAAGAGGGGAACCCCCCCCCCAAAAAAAAAGAACCTATGGTTCCTAGGATTGTGGGTCTCTAGGAACCATAGGATTGTGCCCCTAAATCATCTTTCAAGTGGGCAAGAGATGACTGCTTCTAGGCAATTACTCATTTACATTAACAAATAAAAGATACATAATTAGGCGGTAAAATACTCACAAACAGGATGTAGCCTAAAACTCTGTGAAGGATGGCCAATTCTCTCTCTCTCTCTCTCTCTCTTTCTGTCTGTGCCAGTTCTACATGTATTCAGTTGTAAATCCATTTGATCCAATTTCAACATCAGTATGCAATTAAACACACACACACACACACACACACACACACACACACACACACACAAATATGCATTTATTTTCATATGCAATTTCCTCTAGCAGATGCCCTGTGCCTAATTTCCCCTAATATACACATTTTTGTGCAAAATGTTTATATGCATATTTCCCTAATCTGCACAGTTGTCAACACAGTTTTTGAGCCAAGAACTACTATCCCAAAATTCAGAGAACTGTGCCACCTGAAAGATAACTGTTTTGGTCTGCATCTTAGTCCAGAAGGTGCAAATTAGGTCAGTTCACTTAAAAACGTGAACCAAATCAAATTTTTACCATCATCTTTGCAAAGCATCTCATAGTTAACCAATTTAGGGTACAATCCTATGCATGTTTAGACAGGAAAAAGTCCTACAACTCCCAGCAGACCACAGCATGAGGGGAATTGTTGGACTTTTTTTCTGTGTGAACCTGCATCGGACTGCATCCTCAGGTTATTTCCTTCTGATCTAGAAATTCCTGGCAGATGTGGGTGCACTGATGTATACATGGAGCTTGTACACACAAAGTTCATACACCCACGTGGAGCTCCTCTGTCCTCTACAGTAAAGGGAAGAATGTGTGGGAAAGAATTGTGTGTACAAAACAACCTTTTAAGGAAGCTTTCTCTCACAGGAGCTCTGAGTGTGTGCCAGGTTACATATTGAGCCCTGGATCAGAGGCTGTAAATGTGTGCTCAGGGATTTAAATTATTCAAACACCAAACACAACTGGAGAATATGCGTACATAAAAGAGCATCACATGGTCAGATGTACTCTAAATCAAGTCTGGCCTACATAGCAGACTTTAATGATATGTGTGGGCAGGGAACTTGTCATAGTGTGCATCCAAAAGCAAATTGTTCTGACTAGGAATGCCAGATTTTTCAAACTCAACATGGACAGAACGAATTAAACAAATGGATTATGGTTGTGCACCTTTATTATTGATAAAAAGAAGCATCCCGACTTTCAGTCCAGTTCTAAAAACATTTACACAAAAGTAAGTTGGTACACCAATTTGAATAGGACTGATTTCCTAGTATTTATTTATTTATTACATTTATATCCCACCTTTTTTCCCTCCAAGGAACCCAAGGCGGCATACATAATCCTCCTCCTCTCCATTTTATCCTCACAACAACAACAACCCTGTGAGGTAGGTTGGGCTGAGTCTGTGACTGGCCCAAAGTCACCCAGTGGGTTTCCATGGCTGAGCGGGGACTAGAACCTGGGTCTCCTGACTCCCAGTCCAACACTTTAGCCATTACACCACACTGGCTTTCATCTTAACTTGGTTATTCGTTGTTATTTATTTATTTATTTATTTATTTATTTATTTATTATCCTGCACCTCAGTGAAACAGAACGATTGCTGCCCACAGATTTGCTAACAGAAAAGGTGTGGCACAAAAGGAAAAGGGGTGGGAAGGGGAAAGATAAAATGAGCCATCAACCAGCCCTGCTTCCTCTCTCATCTCCCTCTGTAGAGCCTGTGAGAATAGCTGCTGGAGACAACAGTGGAGGGCAGTGGAGCCTTCTTGAAGGAGGTCTTCATTGCGGAATAGGGTCCAAATTTCGCCTAAGCTTCAGTGCCGAGGCGGATCGGGAACCCCTGAAGCAGCCCCGAGGCGGATCGGGGCTGCTTTGGGGGCTCTGGATCAGCCTCTTAGGCAGATCAGGGGGGCCATGAACAGCCCTATTTTCCATCTCATTTATGGAAACATTTGTAAATGTTGGTGCATAATAATAGAATAATAGAATCATAGAATAGCAGAGTTGGAAGGGGCCTACAAGGCCATCGAGTCCAACCCCCTGCTCAATGCAGGAATCCACCCCAAAGCATCCCTGACAGATGGTTGTCCAGCTGCCTCTTGAAGGCCTCTAGTGTGGGAGAGCCCACAACTTCCCTAGGTAACTGATTCCATTGTCGTACTACTCCAACAGTCAGGAAGTTTTTCCTGATGTCCAGCTGGAATCTGGCTTCCTTTAACTTGAGCCCATTATTCCGTGTCCTGCACTTTGGAAGGATCGAGAAGAGATCCTGGCCCTCCTCTGTGTGACAACCTTTTAAGTATTTGAAGAGTGCTATCATGTCTCCCCTCAATCTTCTCTTCTCCAGGCTAAACATGCCCAGTTCTTTCAGACTCTCTTCATAGGGCTTTGTTTCCAGACCCCTGATCATCCTGGTTGCCCTCCTCTGAACACGCTACAGCTTGTTCTGTACCTCATGTGATTTGGAAGCTATATTTCTATTAATGCAGCCCAAAAGAGCATTTGCCTTTCTTGCAGCCATATTGCACTTTTGGCTCATATTCAGCTTGCGATCTACAACAATTCCAAAATCCTTCTCATTTGTAGTATTGCTGAGCCAAGTATCCCCCATCTTGTAACTGTGCATTTGGTTTCTATTTCCTAAATGTAGAACTTGGCATTTATCCCTATTAAATTTCATCCTGTTGTTTTCAGCCCAGCACTCCAGCCTATCAAGATCACTTTGAAGTTTGTTTCTGTCTTCCAGGGTATTAGCTATCCCACCAAATTTTGTGTCATCTGCAAATTTGATCAGTGTTCCCTGCACCTCCTCATCCAAATCATTAATAAAAATGTTGAAGAGCATTGGGCCCAGGATTGAGCCCTGCGGTACCCCACTCGTTGCCTCTCCCCAGTTTGAGAAGGTTCCATTGATAAGTACTCTTTGAGTCCGATTCTGTAGCCAACTGTTAATCCACCTAATAGTTGTTCCATCCAGCCCACTTTTAGCTAGTTTGTTAATCAGAATATCATGGGGCACTTTGTCAAAAGCTTTGCTGAAGTCAAGATATATGACGTCCACAGCATTCCCACAGTCCACAAGGGAGGTTATCCTATCAAAAAATGAGATCAAATTAGTCTGACAGGATTTGTTCCTGACAAATCCATGTTGGCTTCTAGTAATCACTGCGTTGATTTCAAGGTGTTTACAGATTGACTTCTTTATAATCTGCTCCAGAATTTTCCCAGGGATGGATGTCAGACTGACTGGTCTGTAGTTCCCAGGTTCCTCCTTTTTGCCCTTTTTGAAGATAGGGACAACGTTAGCCCTCCTCCAGTCGTCCGGCACCTCACCCGTCTTCCATGATTTTGCAAAGATAATAGACAAAGGTTCTGGGAGTTCTTCCGCTAGCTCCTTCATTACTCTAGGATGCAGTTCATTGGGTCCTGGAGATTTGAACTCATTCAAGGAAATTAGGTGTTCTTTGACCATTTGTTTATCAATCTCAAACTGCAATCCTGCCCCCTCAACTTCTGCTTCACTTTTTCCAGGGGGGGTCATAGACCCACTTTTGGGAGAAGACAATAATAATGGTCTTATCCATCCCTACTTACAGCCAGTTCTGATGTCTACTTTTATTAAATCTGGCCACATTTCTCAGAGTGGTTTTCCAGTTGCTCTTTTTTAAAAACTTTCTTTAAATAATTGTCTTATCCAGTCTTCTCTTTCAATGGGTTTGAAATGTGTGTCTTCTTGCCTAAGCTTCTAATCGGGCTTGTTTGTTTTTGATTGAATAAAGCTGTTCTGTTCCTTTTGTAGCAGTGATGTCACCTAATTGACTACATGTTGGCTTGCCCATGACGTACATAAAATGTGATCTGCTTAAAAAGAGAGAGAGAGAAAGTTTCAGCTTGATTAAAGCAAGCTCCTCAAGTGGTCTTTTAATAGCAGGGCTCTCTCGAAATTGAGAGATTCTCAAATGCTGTTTTGTTGTTGTTGTTGTTTGTAGAAAGGGATTGTGGGGAGAGGAAAAATGTTCTCTCCTCTTAGTTAACCACAGGAAACAAAATATTAACAGTTTGGGGGCGTATGTTGAGTTCTCCCCAAGATTTGAACCACAATAAGATTGTTCTCTTTTCATGTAAAGACATTTTTCAGTGTTTCGTTTCCTTGAGCTCCATATATGTGGAAGAAGCAAAGCTCTTAAATCACCAGTTAGCGGTTTTGATCTAAATCTCATCATCTAATTATTTTCACAGCGCATTCTTGCAGGGGTAAGGAATAGTCCTGCCTGGAGATGTTTCACAATAATTAGAAGCCCCAGTGGATCCTTTAAGAATGTTTAAAGGGTTCCATATGAAGGCTGCTGACACGGAACTATACCATATGCCACTCTTCATTGAAGCAATGCGTCTTGACAGCTCTTGTTGCATATCGTTAAAGTGAATGGAATCAGTGCCAGCCGCTCATGCTCCTGAAGCTCTGGCCATAATTGACTTGAGGAGAGCCGTGCAAGCATCAGCTGCCAAGCAGATATAAAAGTGGACTAGTGATGGGTGAACGTACATCAAATCAATGTGTTATTTCCTCAGGAAGCAACAAATTCATCTGTGTAATGTTGGGCAAATGTTCTCCTTTAATTCAAGACTTCGTTCCTTGTATATGAGTCTTTGCGTTGGTGCAGTATTGCACAGCATCTTGAGAGCTGTAATTTGGAATTGAGTGACGCATCGTGGCATCATGCACCGCTGCATGATGTACCCCTTCCTGATGGGTGGTTTCCACATGGCCTTTCCACATAATGTTTACTCACCATCACCAATTGATATATGTGGGTGGGGGAGGTATATGGATTAGTATACCGAGATGTATACAACCTACATGATTTTGAAAATGATTGGTTTGTAGCAATACTACAAACGAGAAGGATCTTGGAATTGTTGTAGATCACAAGCTGAATATGAGCCAACAGTGTGATGTGGCTGCAAAAAAAGCAAGTGCTATTTTGGGCTGCATGAATAGAAGTATAGCTTCCAAATCGTGTGAGGTACTGGTTCCCTTCTATTTGGCCCTAGTTAGGCCTCACCTTGAGTAATACGTCCAGTTCTGGGCTCCACACATCAAGAAGGATGCAGACAAGCTGGAGCGTTTTCAGAGGAGGGCAACAAGGATGATCAGGGGTCTGGAAACAAAGCCCTGTGGGGAGAGACTGAAAGAACTGGGCATGTTTAGCCTGGAGAAGAGGAGATTGAGGGGAGACATGATAGCACTCTTCAAATACTTGAAAGGTTGTCACACAGAGGATCTCTTCTCAATCATCCCGGAGTGCAGGACATGGAATAATGGGCTCAAGTTACAGGAAGCCAGATTCTGGCTGGACATCAGGATAAACTTCCTGACTGTTAGAGCAGTACAACAATGGAACCAGTTACCTAGGGAGGTTGTGGGCTCTCCCACACTAGAGGCCTTCAAGAGACAGCTGGACAACCACCTGTCACGTATGCTTTAAGGTGGATTCCTGCATTGAGCAGGGGGTTGGACTCAATGGCCTTATAGGCCCCTTCCGTCTCTACTATTCTGTGATTCTAAGAATTCAAATGCCAACCATCCTATAAAGGGTTGAAGTGCCACCATCACACTGTCTTCTAAAAGAAAAGAGTTAAACCAACAAACTCAGTGCATGCACAGAAATGCCGTTGTTTAGATGCAGAACATGCATGCTCCAAAGCGTACAATCTATTCCAAGTTTAGCGACAACGCTGTAATACAGTGATTTTTGTAAACTGCCCAGAGAGCTTCGGCTATGGGGCGGTATATAAATGCAATAAATAAGTAAATAAATAAATGCAGTGATCCAAGCTCACTACAAGGCTGAGCATTACAAGCAGGTGAGTGTCAACCAACCAGCTGGCTAGTTACAAAATATGGCCACATCACTAAGGTGGGCTGCTTTGAAAGTGCCTGTGAGGCTGAGGTAGTTCAGGGCCAGATCTACACTAGTCTAATAACGTGGTTATTGTCCATTTCTAACGTTGCTGTCTGTGTCGGTTTTGATAATCACGGGGCACACTATGGGGATCTAGAGGTGCTTACGTTTTCCCTTTACGTTATAAATTCATTAATCCAGGGCACACTGTTTGTTTTTTCCATTGTAGCTGTTCTCTGTCTCCTCTGTGTTTATGCGAGCTTCTTAGTTTGCTCCGCCCACTTCCTTTTTTCTTCCCTTCCTGTCCCCCCTTTGCTAACTCAACTGCTCATGCTCCTAATTTCAACATGTGGAAACCAGGGTAGCAATTGGCTGATCACTTAATTCAACATTTTCGGAGAAGAGCTAACGTCGTTAGAACAGGGCACATGATTTCTAAATAACGCTAGTACTCAGCAACAACGAACTGGGACAACAAAATCAAAGAGGTAAGTACAACTCATTTACAACTGAAGATACAGAGGGTCATGTGATGCTTTGCATCACAGTTGCTGATTCATAACGTTATAATAACAATAGTGTAGATTCCCACCTGGATACAGATGCTGTAGTCTGCCAATTGCTAATTGCCAGCTATGCAAGGGAAAGCTCAGTGCGCCATCTTTAAATCCTAAGTATTTGCACTGCAGACGGAATGGCCTTAGATGTGGTGGCAGCTATTAGATCAGTATATTTTAATCAATAGGTGCAGCAATGTTTCCTATGAAATATCCAGGCACAGCATAAAATGGTGCAGGGTATCACAGTACTAAAGCACAGAGGTCAGATTTGATTGTGGCACCATGCAAAATCTAAGTAGGGAATGAGTGAATCCATCTATTTTTGCTCTATACCATTTTCACATGCTTTAACCATTAAATCTGTTTCATCCCATTTCTGTATTAATCTGTAATTTAAAATTTGTGCTTTTACATTGTATTTTATATCACGTGTTTTAAACTGTTTGTTTTATACTTTGAATGGTTTTAATGTTTGTGAACCGCCCAGAGAGTTTCAACTATTGGGTGGTATAAAAATGCAATAAATAAATAAATAAATAAATCTGCACGGAAATTCATATTTAAATATGTTTTTGAAAGTATTTCATATTCCAATTGAGAAAATGCACATTTCTAAGGGCGTAAACCTCTGCATGTTTAGACAGAAAAAAATGTCTCACAACTCTATCAAATATGTGCAATGGACCATAAAAATGTAAAGGCATGCGTGGTGCTCCTTGTACCCCACTCCACCTCCACCTGTTACTACTTTCAGATGTTACAGTGTTGGGGAGGGGAGGCATTGTACTGCATCAAGGGCTTTGTTGTTTCCTGTAGTTTATTTATTTATTTAAAACATTTGTATCCCACCCTATATCACTAAGATCCCAGGGCAGCATACAGATAAAATCACACAATATAAAACAATAAATATACACAGCTAAAAACAAATTAAACTATTAATCAAGTTAAAACCAACATATAATTTAAAAGCAGTAAAAACAATTAAAACAGTTTAAACAATGTGCCGTCTTAGTGAATTTAACCATTAAAGGCTTTATTGAAAAGCCATGTTTTTACTTGGCACCGGAATAGAATCAGCATTGGCACCAGTTGGGCCTCCAAGTGGAGGGCATTCCACAATCAGGGTGCCACAACAGAGAAAGCCCTCTCCCACGCCCCAACATAGCATATGTGTTGTGCTGGTGGGATGCGGAGAAGGGCTCCTCCAACAGATCTCAAGTCTCGGGCAGGCATATATAAGGAGAGGCGCTCCCTCAAGTATTGAGGTCCCAAGCCATTTAGGGCTTTAAACGTCATTACCAACACCTTGAATCCCGACCGGAAACGTATAGGCAGCCAGTGCAATTCCTTTAAGACCGGTGTTATGTGGCCTCTGTAGGATGTGCCTGCCCGCAGTCTAGCTGCTGCATTTTGCACTAGCTGCAACTTCCGAGTCGTCTTCAAGGGCAGCCCCACGTACAGTGCATACACAGTTAAAGTACTCCTCTTATATGCAAAACATGAATGTGTGAAACCAATATTTTTCTAAACTCCACACTGAAGATAAAGTGAACAAAATGTTGTGAACGCACCGGGGCCTACTTCATATTATGATTGTAGGAACAACTGTTGCCTGCTAAAAAGCCATGCATGTATAGATGAGAGAAAGGCTAAAAAAATTAAACAAATTTTATTTATTTATTTATTTGATTCGTACCCTACATTTTTACAAGAAAAATGGTGCTCAGTCTAAAAACTTAATCAGCAAGCTCTTTTTGAGTTTGCAGTACCTGCATTCCATATGGCATAAGAAGGGTCCATCTAGTTCAGCTTCGCACAGTGTCCAACCAGCTGTCAACCAGGGATCCACAAGTAGGACATCCTGCAACAGCATCCTCCCACTCATGTTCCCCAGCAAGTGGTGCATATAGCCTTACTGCCTCAGATACTGGAGATAGCACGTACGCGTCAGGATTAGTAGCTATTGACAGCCTTCTCCTCTTGGAATTTATCTACCCCCCTTTTAAAACTCCCCAAATTGGTTATGCGCTGTGTGAAGAAGTCCTTCCTTTTATTCCAGCTTAACTTCAGGAAAAACTTCCTGACTGTTAGAGCGGTACAACAATGGAAACAATTAGCTAGGAAGGTAGTGGGCTCTCTCACAGTAGAGGCATTCAAGATGCAGCTGGACGACCATCTGTCAGGTATGGTGTAATGTTGATTCCTGCATTGAGCAGGGGTTGGACTCAATGGCCTTATAGGTCCCTTCTAACTCAACTATTCTATGATTCTATGATCTGTCCTGAATCTCCCATCAAACAGCTTCATGGGGTGACCCTGGGTTCTATGTTATGGGAGAGGGAGAAAAATGTCTTCCGATCCACGTTCTCCACACTATGCAGGATTTTGTACACCTCTATCAGGTCTCCCATTACTCACCCTTTTTCTAAGCTAAACAATCCAAGGTGTTGTGATCTTTCCTCAAAGGGGAATTGCCCCTGGATAATTTTAGTTGTCCTTTTCTGCAACTGGCATCTGCTATATCAACAGGGAAGGGCCATACCCCAGTGGTAGACCATATGCCAGTGATACATTAGGTTTCACCAACATGGTGCCCTCTAGATGTTATGGACTTCAACTCCCATCAGTTCCAGCTAATGTAGTCTATGGTCAGGAATGCCAGGTGTTGAAGTCCAAAACATCTAGAGGGTACCAGGTTGGGGAAGGCTGGAGTACATGCATTGCATGCAGAAAGTCCTCAATTCAATCTAATTTAATGAGTCAGGTGATGGATGATTGGAAAGACCCTCTGCTTGAGAGAGCTAGTTCCTGGAAAATCAGATGAAACAGGGTTAGATGGACCAACAATCTGACCTGAGATAAGGCATCTTTCTATGTTCCTAACTTTGCTAATAAAAATAATGATCAAAGATATCATGCAGACATGTAAAAGGATAGCATTTGTTCTGAGTAACATCTGGAAGACAATCTGGAGTCCTTAGTAAATTTTTACATCCTGGTTTTGCAGCAAGTGAACATGATGGTCATAATGGTTCTGACCATGACATCTCTGGACATTAAATACATAAAGAACAAGGATTATCCTATATCTGACTGACTGTTCTGTAATATGTTTGGCCACTTATTTAGGCACTAAGCCATTGTTTATGGGACTAGAAGTCTGAAAATCCCTTATATACCATACTCAAATCCATGGTTCATATTAAAATGAAAGTCAAGCAAGAAACCACAAGACTCTTCAAAAAGAGGATAATTGCCACCTAGTCTGGACTAATTGCTAGCAACTGGGATACTGATCACAAGAAATGTGGCATTGCTTTGACATCAATATTGGAATACTTCTGTTTAGCAAAATTAGAGTACCTCCTCTATGACACAAGAAAGTTCTTATTTGTGGGGGGAAATTGCATGCCCTTTTCTCCTTGAAGAGAATGAGATATTAACTTTAGAGTGGTAAATTAACAGGAAATAGGTGTGGTGGGTAGATCAAAATGTCAAAGAAAGTAGATACTGCAGATTTATTTGGTCTCTTCTACTGAAGGTTCTGTGGAATGATCAGGTGGAGTTCCTAAAGAAATCCATGTTCTACTGAGAAGTCTTGAGAGTGGTCTGCAATATTAGAAACTTAGAAATCACAAGATAAAAATAGATGGTCACCTCTTGAATCTCTATATGGAAAGGAGGACATGGGTCCTGTATCTTTCACAGTTGTATGGGAAAGGGAATTTCATCAGGTCTCATTTGTATGCATGCAGCACCTGGTGAAAATCCCTTCTTATTAAAACAATTAAAGCTGCAGGAGCCCTGCCCTCTTTTGTAGAGTGACCAGATACAGAAGAGGACAGGGCTTCCACAGCTTTCACTGTGGTGATGAGGAGGGGATTTTACCAGGTGCTGAATGCACACAAATGACACCTGCTGAAATTCCCTTTTTCATACAATGGTTAAATATACAGGAGTCCTGTCCTCCTTTTCATATGGGTGCCCTCAATCTCCCTTCTCAAAGTGTTCTTTGATAATGGTTCTGTTTCTGCTGATGACAACAGAATTTAATTTAATAGGGATAAATGCCAAGTTCTACATTTAGGAAATAGAAACCAAAGGCACAGTCACAAGATGGGGGATACTTGGCTCAGCAATACTACAAACAAGAAGGATCTTGGAATTGTTGTAGACTGCAAGCTGAATATGAGCCAACAGTGCGATATGGCTGCAAGAAAGGCAAATGTTATTTTGGGCTGCATTAATAGAAGTATAGCTTCCAAATCACGTGAAGTACTGGTTCCTCTCTATTCGGCCCTGGTTAGGCCTCATCTAAAGTATTGCATCCAGTTCTGGGCTCCACAATTCAAGAAGGACGCAGACAAGCTGTAGGGTGTTCAGAGGAGGGCAACCAGGATGATCAGGGGTCTGGAAACAAAGCCCTATGAAGAGAGACTGAAAGAACTGGGCATGTTTAGCCTGGAGAAGAGAAGATTGAGGGGAGACATGATAGCACTCTTCAAATACTTAAAAGGTTGTCACACAGAGGAGGGCCAGGATCTCTTCTCGATCCTCCCAGAGTGCAGGACACGGAATAATGGACTCAAGTTAAAGGAAGCCAGATTCCAGCTGGACATCAGGAAAAACTTCCTGACTGTTAGAGCAGTGAGACAATGGAATCAGTTACCTAGGGAGGTGGTGGGCTCTCCCACACTAGAGGCCTTCAAGAGGCAGCTGGACAAGCATCTGTCGGGGATGCTTTATGGTGGATTCCTGCATTGAGCAGGGGGTTGGACTCGATGGCCTTGTAGGCCCCTTCCAGTTCTGCTATTCTATGATTCTAGATAGAAACCCTTAAATAGTCCATTTGTTGAGAAGAGGATTTTCAGTTTGCTTCCCAAAGCACTTGGCATACAATCACAGCTTCACAAATAACTACAGCTGGTGAAAAGGAAAGTTGAAACAATTCTTAAAGGGAAAATCAGCTGTCACAATATGATTAAACTGGGTGCACCACAAAGAAATTAAGACTTCCCCCCTCCCCAGAGGCAACAATCCTTGTCTTAATTATTTATTTATTTTGCAGCCAAATGGAATCACTGCTTTAAAAAAAAACAACGAAAAAAGAAAACAATCCCCTAAACGTTATTAGTCTCCCTGGCTTGAAAGTCTTTGCATATGACAGTCAACCGAATTCGGATGATATTACATAGCACTGAAGCGAAGTATGTGGCAAAGAATCCATTTTTCTTTCAGAAGTGAGTCCAGCATCTGACTCGACTCCATTTTATGAGCCGTGAATCTAAAATGATGAATGTGCCCAAATCAAGCTATTCATTTTCTATCAATAAAACTTGAGGAAATTACTGGCTTTAAAATTTATAGTTTTAATTATCTCCTTGGCAGAGGGGTAATGTGATGCATATATATAATATATATATAGTATATGTATATGTAAAAATAAGAACGTGGCAATGTGCTGTATTCAATGGCACAATGTACCAAGAAAATAATATGAAAAATAGAATTTCAACACTCAGAGATGCCAAGGATTTATTTGTTAGTATAGCAGCATCTTAAGACCATATTACCAGTCATTAACCAAGATCTCAAATTATACTAGTCATAATCTCTAAACACTACAATAAAGGCTAGATACAACGCTTTCCTCAGAAAGCTGTGATTTGGGAAGGATGAGAGGTTTTTCTTGCACCGGCTGAGGTTTCCAGACAATGCCGCTGACAAAAAAAGCCTCAGAAGCTTTAACCCCCAAGCTTCAAAATGCTACTAGGAGGAGGGCTTTCTCCGCTGTGGCACCCCAGCTGTGGAACGAGCTCCCCAGAGAGGTCCGCCTGGCGCCTACACTGTACTCCTTTCGTCGCCAGCTGAAGACCTTTTTATTCTCTCAGTATTTTAACACTTAATTTTAACTTAAATTTAAATTTTACTGTTCTAACTCTGTATTTTAATCTTATATCAGTTTCTGCTCCATGATTTTTTTTTCCTGGTTGTGCTTTTTATACTGTATTTTGTATTTGGGTTTTTAGATTGTTGGTTGTTTTATTATGGTTTTAATTTTTGTGAACCGCCCAGAAAGCTTCGGCTATTGGGCGGTATAAAAATGCAAGAAAGAAAGAAAGAGAAAGGGCTGGAAATAGTGTGCTTTCAAAAATTCCGATGAGGTGCTTTTTCTGAAGTGGCTTCTAGCTTCTTGGGACATATTGCCATTGGCTTTACTCAAGTTTCTCTTAATAGTAACAAAAGAAATGTCCGTTTTAAAAAGCCAGTTTTTTAAAAAAGCCTTATATGTGGGGCTTACCTTTGAAGATCCAGAAACTGAAGATGTTCTGAATACAGCTGTTAGACTTCTAACATGGGACCTGCCTATTGGGACCCTATCTCACCAGTACTGGTAGAGCCCCATTGGACTACCAGCTTCTTTCCATGCCCAAGTTGAAGATGCTGATGCTGAAAGCCATCCATGGCTTGAGACTCAACTGCCTAAACCCTAGTCTCTCAAGGTGCCGGCGTCTGCATGTTTAGACAGAAAAAAGTCCTGCAATTCTCAACATTCCCCAGCTGCTTCGTCTGTATATCTTTTAGGTGTCAGGGACTTTGTGAAGTTTGCCTCCTGCTATTTAATTTGTGGCTATTGCTTGATATATACTACTTGTTTTAAATATGGAATAACACAGCCTTAGAATTAATGATGAAGGGTGGGATAGTATTTTTTTTTAAGTAATAATTAATGAAAATGGACAAATGCAGGCATATCAGCACTGTTAAATGTTTATGAATCATGGGTTTCCCTTCAGAATATACATGAACAAGGATAGTTTCTTTCTCAGTTTTCATATGTATGTTGAAGCTTAGACTATTGGCAGAAGCAAAAACAAACAAATAAATGAAATGAAATGAAGGAGTAAAGTTGCTCCACCCTCTCTGTGAGTGTCTGCCTGGGCCCCCATAACATAATATGCACATGTTTATTAGCCAGGGATCAGGACATGGGCAATTTATAAGAAGTGCCCCTGAGATTAAGGTCACAATCCCATAGAATGAAATTTAATAGGGATAAATGCCAAGTTCTACATCTAGGAAATAGAAACCAAAGGCACAGTTACAAGATGGGGGATACTTGGCTCAGCAATACTACAAATACTGCCCCTTATGCCTGGAATGCTCTTCCAGAACATTTGAGAACTACAAGTTCAATCGCAGCTTTTAAAGCTCAACTAAAAACTTTTCTTTTTCCTAAAGCTTTTAAAACTTGAGGTTGTGCAGATTTTATACTGTTAGTTTTACCCTACCCTGTGCCTGCTTACCCTACTCTGTGCCTGTTTGCATTCTCTTCCCCTCCTTATTGTTTTACTATGTTTTTATTAGATTGTAAGCCTATGCGGCAGGGTCTTGCTATTTACTGTTTTACTCTGTACAGCACCATGTACATTGATGGTGCTATATAAATAAATAAATAAATAATAATAATAATAAATGAGAAGGATCTTGGAATTGTTGTAGATCGCAAGCTGAATATGAGCCAACAGTGCAATATGGCTGCAAGAAAGGCAAATGCTATTTTGGGCTGCATCAATAGAAGTATAGCTTCCAAATCACGTGAGGTACTGGTTCCTCTCTATTCGGCCCTGGTTAGGCCTCATCTAGAGTATTGCGTCCAGTTCTGGGCTCCACAATTCAAGAAGGACACAGACAAGCTGGAGTGTGTTCAGAGGAGGGCAACCAGGATGATCAGGGGTCTGGAAACAGCCCTATGAAGAGAAACTGAAAGAACTGGGCATGTTTAGCCTGGAGAAGAGAAGATTGAGGGGAGACATGATAGCACTCTTCAAATACTTAAAAGGTTGTCACACAGAGGAGGGCCAGGATCTCTTCTCGATCCTCCCAAAGTGCAGGACACGGAATAACGGGCTCAAGTTAAAGCAAGCCAGATTCCAGCTGGACATTAGGAAAAACTTCCTGACTGTTAGAGCTGTATGACAATGGAATCAGTTACCTAGGGAGGTTGTGGGCTCTCCCACACTACAGGCCTTCAGGAGGCAGCTGGACAACCATCTGTCAGGAATGCTTTAGGGTGGATTCCTGCATTGGACTCGATGGACTTGATGGCCTTGTAGGCCCCTTCCAACTCTGCTATTCTATGAATCTATGATCTAGTTACCTGAAAGAAAAATCCAATGAACGCATAGTAGGTATGTATAGGATTGCATTATAAAGGAACTTTCTGCTTCACCACAGAGCTGTCATTAAACATAGATTTAGGCACAGACATTCACCTGCTCAATAATTTAGGCTCAGAGATTCTAGGAATGGGAAAGAGAGAGAGAGAGAGAGCCTTGAGGAACCAACACAATAGTCGCTTCTGGAATGTAAGATTTCAGAAAATTGTGCAAAAAAATCTTCACTGTCCTGTGTGTGCAAATTTCATTAACACTAATACAAGTACTATAAGAACACAATAAATTTGATCCAGTAGTAAACTGTCAGCGATTCAACATTTCCCAAAAAGAGACACAATCCCAGTGTGGAAGGGTTAACTACAAGCTAAGTAGATACCAAGTTCAGGACGTAAAATTCTTTGTTAGTGAAAGCAAATAAATCAGTGAACATCAGAAGGTAATGAGAAACAGATTTCCCTTAGTTAATTTCTGGGATATGTCATGGCTTTGGCTAAAGTCTGGCATAACATATTCATGATGCACAAATTCTACCACCCATGATAGACTGTAGTTTATGAACAAAGCGAGCAATTATTCACATCTATAACAGAATGAGCCCATTTTGAATTTCAATTACATTATTCTAAATCTGGAATATTTCAGCTAAAGTCATATTTAGACAACCTCTACATGCACATAGTCTTATAATGACCACAGACACCTTTGAAATGCCATGGCCGGGGCCCAACTGCCCGTGGTATGTGTGTGAGAGTGGAAAACACTTTCGCGTGTGTGGGAGGTGTGTTTCCTTCCACTAGCAGACCCTTGCACCTCATAAGTTGCTTCTCCAGAGACCTTCAGATATGAGAACTGTGCCATTGTTTTGTTTCTTTTTGTGCGTGGGCTACAAAACCAGAAAGTCCAAATTATCCAGAAATGTGACTTGTGGCAGTTATGCAAGTAACTCGGACTGACGGAGGCTCAGAACACATGGTTTTCACTGTGCGTCATCATCTAAGTCCTCTGATAGCGCTCCTCTTCTCTAGAAATTTCTCAAAAACAAAATGTTGGGTTCTGTTCATCGGCCATTTGGACCATCTCCACTTCAGTTCAATTCCACTGAAAAGTGGTAACAGACAGCGAAGAACTGGGTTGCCTGACTATTCCGTGAAAAGTTACCATCCAGTCTTTCCATGAGCCAAAGCCTGAAGGAGCATGCAATATAAAAAGAAAAACCACTGCTCTGTGTGAACATGCTGCAAGCTCTATTTTTGTGTTACCATCTGTATCTAGCATGCCAGTGAACTGAACACTGATGACAAATTGATTTGATCAGTATGTTAATCCACCCCTTGGTTAAACTGTATGAACTCATGGCGATATGTCAGCCACACATGATGTCAGACTGCGGTGGCCATATGTCCTACTTTACAGAGTACAGTTCTCTATTTGAAGAGATCCTCTATTTCACCCTTCTCCAACTTGGTGCCCTCCAGATGTGTTCAACAACAACTCCCAGCATCCCCCATTCAACCTGGCTTGCTGGGGGATGCTGGGAGTTGTAGTCTAATACATCTGGAGGGCAAACGGTTGGGAAGAGCTGCTCTGTTTGAAGGGCTGTCCAGTTGAAGACCAATTTAAAGCTGGAGAACCCTCAGAAGGAAGAGCTGGGCCTTGAAGCTGCCCATTGACAGCACCAGGACAGCAGACTGATCAAGGCACACTGCTCACCTGGTCACAGTCTTCCCCACTATGGCAAGGTGGACTGTATTTCCATTTAAATTAGAGTAATCATGTTTAAATTTGCATCTATAGATATACATTGGCATGTGCAAGTTCTGTACAAATTGCTATCCTCTTTTGTCTTCTGTTTGGGTGATACTTAAGTGGCCACCCAAAGTCAGGCTACTCCTTGGTTGCTTATTTGCATCATTGTTTTTGCTGCTGCCTCCCCCTTCGGCTTGGAAGCAAAGGGCCCAAAGTACATGAGATCGGTGGTGATGTGATGCCACTCCCATCTCAAGGCACCCAGATTCAGGGTAGATTATTCCAAAACTGGAGGAGGAGAAGGAGGGAGTCAAAACCAATCGTAGTGGTGCACTTCGGTAATGGTAGACTCTGGACTTAATGGTCTTATGGGGGACCCTTCTGGAGATGGTCACGTGGATTATTTTAGATGCTTCAAGATGTGGTAAGTCAGCCCTGCTCTGTGTGGTGACCTTCGTCTACCTGTTGACTGGGGCCCTGAACTTCTGCCCCAAAGTCCTGTCCTAACGGCACCACTCACCAAGCATGCAGGTCACTGGGGAGGAACAAGACTTAAAGATCAGCATTCAGTGAGTTGGTGAGCTAGAGGCTGACTTTTATACCGGAAGAGTGCTGATGGCATGTTTGCAGAGGAACGAGCTCCTCTTCTTCCACGGCACAGATCTTCAGCTAAAACTGACCTTTGCATTTGTTTCAAGTATTTAAAAGCCAGTTCTAGGATCTTCAAAGGAAACATGCTCTCTGATTAAAATGGGATTAGATTACCTGAAACTGGTGGATGATGATGATGATGATGATGATGATGATGATGACTGAATGATCATTGCAGTAGAAAGGCCAACTTCCAGCACACATAGAGAGACAGGAAGTTAGTGTATGCTGTGTTAGACTCTTTACCAATTTAACCCAGTATTTGTCCATTTAACCTAGCTCTCCATAGTAGAAAGTAGGATTGCTGCATTGTCTTCTCTGCCTGGTAGCCACTGTCCAAAATTTCAGGAAAGGGGCTTTTCCGTCACCTGCTCCCTGCTCATTTTACCTGGAAATGCAAGGGACTGAAGCTGGTACTTTCCTCATGCAAAGCATATCCTCTACTACTGAGCTATAGTTGCTCTCCCAAATTGCACCAGGAACAAATTCCTAGTTATTCACAGTGGAGGCTGGTGGTTCTGATTTTTGCAGGGTCGTGAATCTGTTCTGGGTTTCAGCCAGAACCAGCCAGAACTCCGAAGAAACTATCCACAGTGTTGAAACTTGGATCATTCCTTTAGAGTTCTGGCTGGTTCTGATTGAAATCCAGGATGGATTCACAGCCCCACCAAAATCAGAGCCACCAGCCTCCACTGGTTATTCATTGTCCTCCTCTTCCTCTTTTTCTTTCTCCTGCTCCGCTTCCTCTTTCAAGACCTACTTAAATCTGCCCTAGTTAAAAGTAATTTAGTCTGCAACCTTATGATCCCTGGGAGGGTGTCCAAAGGACCACAGGATTTTTCAGCTCTCCCCCTCTGAGGTTGGAGAGAGGCGGGGGTAGGGGGCGTCTGCCCTTGGAACTTGGCTCTGACCTCAGATGCCCCTCCCAGCCCCTATGTTACTTCTCTGATGGTTGAACTCCAACCCTGAAGAGGGCAGGGGAGGATAGAGTGACCACATGAAAAGGAGGACAGGGCTCCTGTATCTTTAACAGTTGTATTGAAAAGGGAATTTCAGCAGGTGTCCTCTTCATCACCACAGTTAAAGCTGCAGGTGCCCTGCCCTCTTTTAAATCTGGTATAACTCCTGCAGCTTTAACCGTTGTGATGAAGAGGGAATTTCACCAGGTTCTCCATATATACAAATGGCACCTGCTGAAATTCCCTTTTCAATACAACTGTTAAAGATACAGGAGCCCTGTCCTCCTTTTCATATGGTCACCCCAGGGGAGGATGCATGTTGGGAATGGACCTGTGAGCATGTTGGGGATGGCAATAGTTTCACAGGACCCACACCTCTCCTTGCCTCTAGACTGCCAATCTACACAGCTCTGGAACTGGCATACACCATTCCTCCCATTGCTTTCAATGGGAGTTAATTCATAAAAAGAAAAAGAAAACTTTTTAAAACTATTTATTACATTTATATGCTGGCTTTTTTCCCCTCTTGCAAGGAACCCTCTCCATTTTATCCTCACAACAACCCTGTGAAGTAGGTTAGGCTGAGAGTCAACACCCCATCACATCTCGGTCAAACGCGTGGCTCCTGTCGCTTCTCTGTCACTGCTCTGATGTCGCTTCCTGAAAACAGGAAGTAATGAGGCCCATTCAGTCCGTCAGGAGAGAGCAGCAACCAGACTTTCTCTGGCAGGTTTTGAGGCCAGAACTGGCAGAAGACGTGCGAGAGGCAGACAATGTCTTGTGAGTAATCCTTGAGTGCCCCGTAATGAGCGTGCAGTGAAACTGCTCGTCAGATGGAGCTTTTAGTGACTGACCCAAAGACACTCAGTGAGCTTCATGGCCGAGTGGGGACTAGAACCTGCATCTCTTGAGTCCCAGTCCAACACTCTAACCACTACACCACACTGGAAGAGGAAAAGAGTGAAAATGCTGCTCTTTCATTCTGCCCAGTTTGTTCTGGTGAAGCTTTGGATTCCTCAGAGGCTCCGAAGCTCACTATAGCAGAAGGTAGGATTGCTCTGTTAATTAATCTGTACTTTTTTCAAACCTTTCAAATGCCTTATTAAAAATACCTCCATACAGAAATGATTTCCTGAAGGTAAATATTTTGCAGCCATTAAAAAAACCAGAGAGATTATTGGAAGGGGCAAAACCCTTATCAGGTCAAAGCCTATCTGACCTAGACTTGCCTATAAGTGACCAGTATTATTCAATTAAATGTTGAATGTCACATTTTATGGCTCACTTTAACTAATTTGTCTTGCAGGGGGGGAAATGTTTTCTAATGCATTCCAGAATGCTTCTCAGGTTAAAGTTCATGACACTCAGCTTAAAATGAAGCATGAAATATGGGGCACCTGATTCAACTTCTGCCCTCCTTGCCAAATATCAAGTTGTACATTGCAAGGCTTGTTTACACAAAAGTAAACACCTAATGAATTCATTGAGACTTTCTTCCAGGTAGACATATATAGGACTACAGCATGAAAGATAGAAAGGCATTCTACAGCAATATGCCCCATGGAATTGAATGGGAGCTACCCAAAGGTTGGATCCAGATCTAGTCATATTCTGAGTAGACCCATTGAAATCAATGTGACTTCAGTTAGTCATGATGAGTTGAAGTTCCATTGATTTTGGTGGCTCGAGCTGAAGTAGGTCTAAGTAAGGATCCATCCCAAGAACAGTGTTCCTCTGTTCTGTTCATTTCATAGAATCATAGAACATAGAATAGCAGAGTTGGAAGGGGCCTACAAGGCCATCGAGTCCAACCCCCTGCTCAATGCAGGAATCCACCCTAAAGCATCCCTGACAGATGGTTGTCCAGCTGCCTCTTGAAGGCCTCTAGTGTGGGAGAGCCCACAACCTCCCTAGGTAACTGATTCCACCGTCGCACTGCTCTAACAGTCAGGAAGTCTTTCCTGAAGTCCAGCTGGAATCTGGTTTCCTTTAACTTGAGCTGGTTATTCCGTGTCTTGCACTCTGGGAGGATCGAGAAGAGATCCTGGCCCTCCTCTGTGTGACAACCTTTTAAGTATTTGAAGAGTGCTATCATGTCTCCCCTCAATCTTCTCTTCTCCAGGCTAAACATGCCCAGTTCTTTCAGTCTCTCTTCATAGGGCTTTGTTTCTAGACCCCTGATCATCCTGGTTGCCCTCTTCTGAACACGCTCCAGCTTGTCTGCATCCTTCTTGAATTGTGGAGCCCAGAACTGGACACAATACTCTAGATGAGGCCTAACCAGGGCTGAATAGAGAGGAACCAGTACCTCATGTGATTTGGAAGCTATACTTCTATTAATGCAGCCCAAAAGAGCATTTGCCTTTCTTGCAGCCATATCGCACTGTTGGCTCCTATTCAGCTTGCAATCTACAACAATTCTAAGATCCTTCTCGTTTGTAGTATTGCTGAGCCAAGTGTCCCCCATCTTGTAACTGTGCATTTGGTTTCTATTTCCTAAATGTAGAACTTGGCATTTATCCCTATTAAATTTCATTCTGTTGTTTTCAGCCCAGCACTCTAGCCTATCAAGATCACTTTGAAGTTTGTTTCTGTCTTCCAGGGTATTAGCTATCCCACCCAATTTTGTGTCATCTGCAAATTTGATCAGCGTTCCCTGCACCTCCTCATCCAAATCATTAATAAAATGTTGAAGAGCACTGGGCCCAGGACTGAGCCCTGCGGCACCCCACTCGTTGCCTCTCCCTAGTTTGAGAAGGTTCCATTGATAAGTACTCTTTGAGTCCGATTCTGTAGCCAACTGTGAATCCACCTAATAGTTGTTCCATCTAGCCCACTTTTAGCTAGTTTGTTAATCAGAATGTCATGTGGTACTTTGTCAAAAGCTTTGCTGAAGTCAAGATATATGACATCCACAGCATTCCCACATTTCACAAGGGATGTTATCCTATCAAAAAATGAGATCAAATTAGTCTGACAAGATTTGTTCCTGACAAATCCATGTTGGCTTCTAGTAATCACTGCATTGATTTCAAGGTGTTTACAGATTGACTTCTTTATAATCTGCTCCAGAATTTTCCCAGGGATGGATGTCAGACTGACTGGTCTGTAGTTCCCAGGTTCCTCCTTTTTGCCCTTTTTGAAGATAGGGACAACGTTAGCCCTCCTCCAATCGTCCGGCACCTCACCCGTCTTCCATGATTTTGCAAAGATAATAGACAAAGGTTCTGAGAGTTCTTCTGCTAGCTCCTTCATTACTCTTGGATGCAGTTCATCGGGCCCTGGAGATTTAAACTCATTTAAGGAAATTAGGTGTTCTTTGACCATTTGTTTATCAATCTCAAACTGCAATCCTGCCCCCTCAACTTCTGCTTCACTTTTTCCAGGGGTGTCATAGACCCGCTTTTGGGAGAAGACCGAGGCAAAGTAGGAATTGAGCACTTCAGCCTTTTCTTTGTCGTCTGTTATCTTTTTTTTTTAATTTTTTTTATTTTAAAACACAAAATAAACATCTTACAAAAAAGAAACAACAACACAACATATTACATACATTTTGAATAAATGTTGAATACATATATAAGATAAATATTAACTATAATCTATCCTATCATTACATATATAATCATTCTAAACATATAAGTGCACCCTCCACCTCGGGATCTATTCCTGCTTCCAAAATCTCATATTTTCTTCCGCTGGCGGTTTCCCACTTCTCTTAGTAAACACAAATAATAGGAACTGTTTCCAGATTCCTTCAAACTCATTTATTTTAGTTATACCTTTCCTCCACTTAATATTACAAGTCAATTTATCATTAATAGCTATATCCCAAACTTCTCTATACCACTCTTCAATAGAATATTCCCCCTGAATCTTCCAGTTCCTAGCTATCATCAATCGTGCTGCAGTCAGCAAACTCGATATCAATTCTTTAATTTCTTTTCCACATTTTAAATCTTCAAATAGTGACAGTAATGCAATCTTTGGTGTTTGTTCTATTTTTATTCCCACTATTTCTTCAATTTCCAAAAACACCATCTTCCATAATCTTTGTACATATTTGCATTCCCACCACATATGTAAATACATTCCTTTTTCCCCACAACCTCTCCAACAATTTGCTGAATGCTGCTCATTTATCTTATTCAATCTAATCGGGGTTAGGTACAAAATTTTGTACCCTCCACAAAATTTTGAAGTAATTCTCTTTTATTCTCACTGACATAGTTCTCAACACTCTTTGTTTCCACAGTCCCTCCCAGCTCTGTCGCCCTATTTGTACCTTCAAATCTGTCTCCCATACCATTTTCCCTGAGCTATCCCTTAACTCCTTTTCTAACAGTATTTTATATATTTTGCTCATTAACCCTTTTTAAACTATACTTCCTCCTTTTCCTTTTTCCTTATTTACTATTAACTCTTCAAACTTCGTCATTTCTCTACAAACTCTATTATCTTTTATTCCATTGTTCTAATTGCCCATACTCTAACCAAGATAATTTTTCCTCCTTTAACAAATCTTCCATATCTTCTCTTGTATTTATATCTCTTAACCAATCCTTTAATTTCAGTTTATTTTTCTCTTTTAATATTTTGCTTAATCTACCCTTCAGTTCCTCTGGGAAATTCTTTAACATTATTACCGGTGATAAGGGAGAGTTGTTCGGAAGCAACTTCCCTTTAAATTTACTCCAAATTTCCCATTGAGACCTCAGGAGTGGATTATCTATACTTTCAACCCACTTTCTCCCTCCTTCCTTAAAAAAGACATTTTCCAAACTCATCTCTACATTACTTGTAGTTTTATCCTCCATCCAATCTAAATCTCCTACTCCTATAATTGCTTCTACAATATGTCTTAATCTATTTGCTACATAGTATAATTTTATATTTGGGAGACCCAGTCCTCCTTTTTTTTGGCTTAAATATCATTTATTCTTATTTACCCTCGCTTTCCTTTCTCCGTTACAATATTTATTAATAATATTTTGCCAACTTTTTATCTCAATTTCTGAAATTTTTATTGGTAACATCCTAAGCACAAAATTAATTTTAGCTAAAATCTTCATTTTTGTTAGTGCTATTCTTCCAAACCAAGATAGATTTAATCTTTTATATTTTTCCAATTTTTCTAATACCTCTTTCTTTAACCTCGTTAAGTTCTCCTTTTCTAAATTATCTAGGTTTTTTGTAATTTTAATTCCCAAATATTTAATCTCCTCCTTAACTCTCATTTCTATTCCCTTATACTCCCATTCCTTTTCTTCCTTCTTAGTATAATTAAACAAAATCATCTCTGATTTGGACCAATTTATTCTTAACCCTGTAGCTTCTTCAAATTCTCTCAATTGAGATTTAATTCTATCTATTTTTCTTATTGGGTTCTTAATAGTCAGTAGGGTATCATCCGCAAACATATTCAATTTTATTCCCCTTACCTCTCCAATTCCTTCTCTCTCTATCATCTCTTAATGCATTCACCAATACTTCCATAACCATTACAAACAGGACCGGCGAGAGCGGACATCCTTGTCTTGTACCTCTGGCTAGTCGTATCTTTTCAGTGAGTCCATCGTTTACCACCACTACAGCTGTATTTTGGGAATATAACTGTTCTATTATATTTTTAAATTTATTTCCAAATCCCATTTTATCTACAATAATCTTTAATGCCTGCCAGCTCACACAATCAAAAGCCTTAAAACTATCCAATGCTTTGTCGTCTGTTATCAATTTGCCATCCTCATTAAGCAGTTGAACCACCATTTCTTTCCTCTGTCTTTTACTACTCACATATCTGAAGAAAGCCTTTTTATTGCTTTTAGCATCCCTCGCTAATCTCAGCTCATTCACAGCTTTAGCCTTCCTGATGCCATTTCGGCACTTCTGCGCCACTTGTCTGTACTCTTCTTTTGTAGCCTGGCCTTCCTTCCACTTCCTATATGTATCCCTTTTTGTTTTCAGGTCATCTCTAAGCTTTTTGTGGAGCCACATTGGTTTCCTCTGTTGTCTTCTATCGTTTCTCCTTGTTGGAATTGTTTGTAACTTGTCCCATTTCAATGGGACTTGCACATGAGAATCTCCCATTTCATTGGCCTGGTTCAGCCAACACGCTAAACCATGCTGCTTATAGTGTGTTGGCTGAACCACACCATGGTTTAGTGTGTTGTTTGAACCAGCCCATTGTATCCTATAGACACCTTTGTGGTTAAAATGTTAGATACGGCCTTTAACTTAATCAGTTTGTGATGGCCTTTTACATGGAAAAGTAGATAGGGAAGTTTTCAAACATTTGCCAAGCTGACAATAGCCAAGGAGAGAAGAACAAGAAGCTAATTGGCCAAAGAGCAGTTCATATTATTTAATGTGGATGTCAGGCAGTGTTCTCTAGCTTGAAGAATGACTGAAGATGAAACAGTGTGCAGTGAAATTATGAAATTTGCTTCCCTGGTGTTCTTAAAGGGCTGATTCAGGCATTACATTTCCCAGTTGAGGGGTGACTTGCACAATGTATCCCAGGAATACACCCAACCACACTGCCCCCAAAGTTCAGAGTCAACATCGTGGGTAAGTCATTTCAAATATTGCACGTAGATATTCTTACAACAGGGATGAAGAACTTCCTCCCTTCAACATGGTGTGGGCAGGTGTCTCCTCCCACCACCTGCCAGCAGACTCCCTTCTCGGGAGACCCTCCCTGCACAACTACCAGGCTTGGAAAGGGTCCATTGGAACTAATGAAACCTTTTTAAAAGTGTCAATGTGGGGAGGGAAACTTTCATGCTCCCATACCCTCCTTGTGTGTCCTTTCTGTGTCCAATGCCCTGCCAATCCCTGTGCATAAATTTGGCTTTTTAAAAGAAGTAGGTGGAGCCAAGAACTAACCTTCTCCTCCTTGAGTACTGTGACACACCCACACCCACACATCCCTCATAGAATCATAAAACTGTGGAGTTGGAAGGGACCACAAGTATCATCTAGTCCAACCCTCTGCAAAGTGCAGAAAAAACAATTAAACCATCCATGAGAGGTGGCTGTGCTCCAGTTCGGTTCGGTTCGGTTCGGAGAAGCGATAGCGGAGCGGCCTGATTCGCCTCCGACAAAGTCAGAGACGAATCAAGTCGGGGGGGGGGGGCTGCGGATTGAGGCGAAGTGTCCGGAGGAGCTCCGGACACAGGTAAGTGGGGGGAAGGGGGCCTCACCTGGAGGCAGCGGTGCAGTCCATGCGGTGACGGTGATGGAGCCAGGGAAGGGGGCAGGGGGGAGGGGGGCTTATCTGCTTCTGTCGTGGGCCTCAGTTGAAGCCCGCGACAGAGGCAGGTAAGGGGGGGAGTTTCACTTACCCATCTCCGCCGCCCCCACAGTCCATGCGGTGATGGTGGCAGAGCCAGGGCAGGGGCAGGGGGATGAGGGGGGGCTTACGTGCCTCCATCACAGTCCATTGCGGGTTTCAACTGAGGCCCCAGCTTGAAGCCAGAAGAGGCTGTGCCTTCTCTTCCAGCTTCAACCAGGGCCTCAATTGAAGCCCGCGCTGGACTGCAATGGACACAGGCAAGGGGGTGGAGGGGTTGGCTTACCTGGCACCACCGCCGCTGTCCATATGGCGACAGAGCCAGGTAAGGGGGCAGGGGGGAGAGGGCTTACCTGCCTCTGTCATGGTTTGTCGCGGGCTTCAACTGAGGCCCCGGTTTGAAGCCGGAAGAGGCTGCGGCCTTCTCTTCTGGCTTCAACTGGGGCCTCAACTGAAGCCTGCGACGGACACAGGTAAGGGGGCGGGGGAGTTGGCTTACCTGGCAGCGCTGCCATCCATGCGGTGACGGAGCCAGATCTCTCTTCATGGAGCAGAGCGGGGGACGGGTGGATTGGCCCGAACCAGTTCATGCCCGATCTAGAAGTTCTGGATCAGGCCACGAAGCAGTTCAGGGGTCCGTGCACAGCCCTACTGTCCAGCCTCTTTTTAAAAAACCTGCAAAGATGGAGAACCCACAACCTTGTTAGATAGACTGGTCCACCATTGTACAGATCTTACCTCATGTCAAAAAGTCACTCCTGCACAGCACTTAGGATGTTTAAAAATGAAAATGAAAAAAGATCCTCCATTACTGGCAATGGAGGATTTAAAGGCCTAATTTCTGCACAGGGGGACAATGGGGTGTGTGTATGCAGTTGTGGAAAGAAAGGTTAACCCTGTCCTCCCATTGTATTGCAACCTCCCCTCCCCACCCTACCCCCATCCCCCAATTGCAGAGAGGACCAAGATTCAGCAGGTTTAGGAGGGGTTTTTTTCCTGTCTGTATGTTTTGTATTTATTCCTGTGCTCTTTGTTGTTTTGCTTTGCTTTGCTTTGTTTTGCTTTGTATTATATTAGTTAAGCGCATATGGTTTTACATCCAATAGCAGAGCTGATTGATGATGATGGTAGTGGTGGAGAACTGGGGAAAGGGTCTTCTCTGATACAAGGATCTTGTGGGGGGATTAGAATATGGAGGGGAAATGGCAGCTAACAATCAGCAGGAAAACTGAGGGACATCTAGTGAATGTTTCATATACATTACATTCACCCTCCCTGCAATAATTAGGTAGTTGTTGTAACCACACTTAGTAATAACTACTTAACATATATGGAATGGTTTTAATTTTTGTGAACCGCCCAGAGAGCTCCGGCTATTGGGCGGTATAGAAATGTAATAAATAAATAAATCAATATAGGGTGGGGAAAGAGGAAATGGGATAGAGCCACTGTCATTGTAGTCAATAATCATAGTAGTCAATAACACGCAATGGATGTTTGTTCCCTTTTCTGCGAGATAAAAGCAGCAGTGCTTTCGTCTTCCTCTTTGATATGAAGATAATAATTACACAGATTATTTACAGCACACCCAATAAGAACAGAGAGACGTCACTCGTTGGGCATTATCTTGGGTCCTACATTTCCCAAAGACCAACTGTTTCCTCCCCCTTGCCTTGCTTTCTGAAGGAAATTGAGGGAACACTCCTGACCATCTGATTGGTCTATCTTGTGCATCCAGGAAGAGCACATCTGGAGGTGTACTTGGGGATGACTTCATAATGATGGAATTATTTCCTGAAGACAGACTAAATATCAAAACTAAAAAATTACCTGTTTAGGGTTTCAGGCATGGGTTAACAATAGGGATTGGTGAATCTGTCAGGTTTTATCACTATGGTGTGGGAATGATGGGAGATACAATCCTACACATCTGGCATTTACCAGGTTGGAGAAGGCTGAGTGGGAGTGGGTTTGGGTGGGTTCGTGTGTCACAGTAGGACCGAGAGATGCAGACTCTAGTCCACACTCAGCCTTGACGTTCACTGGTTGACCTTGGGCCAGCCACTGCCTCTCACCTGGCCTACTTCACGGGGTTGTTGTTTGGGTAAAATGTGGTGGGGAAGAACCATACCCACAATCTTGAGCTCCTTGGATGAAATACAGAATATAAATGTATGAAATAAGTAAAAGAAGCGTAAGCTGTTGAGGGTATTCTTCCTTTACAATGCAATCCTATACATATCTACTATGAGTTCATTGGAGTTTTCTTGCTCATTCCCCATGTTGTATTTCCATGGCATTTCCCTTACAGCTCTTTCCATCGGTTCTCGGATGATCACGGACTGTAATGCATTAGAGGCTCACGTTTTATGAGATATGTTAACGCAAAAAGATTCTATAACCTGATCCCCGGAACGCAGCAAACTGCAGTTTAAAAGCATGCTAAAGGGCTGCTACCCGTTACCACATCAGCAGCTCAGATATATGCTTATGATTTAAGTCTCAACGACCTGAGCTTTTGGGGCGGGGGCTTGAGGCTTGGATGCCATAACTTTAAAAGCAATCAGGGTTTGCGCCGTCTAGAACTACAATGTGAGCATTATACTGGTCTCGCTCTCAGAGCCATTAAGCCATCTCCAGTGCTCTTTTGTACCACATTAAAACAATCCCCAGTAGACAATAAACCTAGACCCCTCGTCGTCTGTGAATCAGAAGCATTACATGCTTGACGGGCAAGCTAACAATGGCCTTTGTGGGAAGTCTGACATTATACAGGTGCTCATCATCACAGTAAAGTAATTAACAGATACTTAAAGAAATGTACATTTAAGCTCAGAAAACCTGTTAAGGGACTTCCTAAGTGGGCTGCTGTTCCCCCCTCCTCAGCCCTTTCTACCTCTACTTTTTATGACCAGGTAAAAAGGAGCATAGAGCACAAATCCAATCTAAGAGTAGCTGAGCAGTCATTAGGTTCGCTATCAGCACTAGGCTCTCCCCATCAACTTTTTACAACTCTACAGAGTTGCTCCTGATTTAAGATTTAAAGTAAATGAACAGCTGCTGCGTGACTTTTGTGAAAGCCAGAAAGGAAGACAAGGTACTTCAGCGGGATGGGTTGTTTGCAAAAGCCTTCTGGGGGGTGGGGCTTTAGCATTAAGAGACAAAAATAAAATCAAGAAATAGAGGTTTGGATCCAGATTTACACTGAATTTCTCCACCCCCTTCCTTCCTAAGGCAGCCCCTCCAGCCCCCTGGAAATGCTGCACAGAGGGCCGTTCATGATCAAACACCCGCTATGGCTGCTGCGTGTGCTGATGCATGTAGAGGGACATCTTAAATATTCAGCATGCTATTTTAGGGGATTATTTCTCCCTCCCAGAGCTTACCCCATTCACCCAGGGTCTTCTAATTAGGGGTGTGCATGGACCCCCCCGATCCACTTCTCTTCCAGATCTGCAACTTCCAGATCGGGTCTGCTCCGCTCTGCCTATAGTCTGCTCCAGTTTGCTGTGAAGCTCCGGATCCGGATCGGAGCTCCGCTTTCCCCCCCATAGGCTTGCATTGAAATCCAAAAAAGCCTACAACTTTTTTTCTGTTAAGGTTAGAAACCTCAAATTTGGCACCATGACACCTCATGCACATATACACATGCATGCCAAGACTCAAGCCAATCCAAGCCTCCCCTGATTTTTGGGGAATTTTTGAAAATTGGACACCCCGTTTTCAGACATGGGCTGTTCTCCGACATTTTGACAGATAAAAACTTGGAAGCAGGCACATCCACATTCATGGCAAGTTTCAAGCAAATTCCATCATCCCCTGTTTTTTTGGGGGGGCTTTAACCTCTAACGCAGCACCCCTAACCCCAATTCACACACCCCTTTCTATATCTCCATCAATTTTCATGTTAGAAACCTCAAGTTAGGCACCATGACACCTCATGCACGTATACACATGCATGCCAAGACTCAAGCCAATCCAAGCCTTCCCTGATTTTTGGGGAATTTTTGAAAATCGGACACCCCATTTTCAGACATGGACTGTTCTCCGACATTTTGACAGATAAAAACTTGGAAGCAGGCACATCCGCATTCATGGCAAGTTTCAAGCAGATTCCATCATCCCCTGATTTGGGGGGGCTTTAACCTCCAACGCAGCACCCCTAACCCCAATTCAAACACCCCTTTCTATATCTCCGTCAATTTTCACGTTAGAAACCTCAAGTTAGGCACCATGACACCTCATGCACGTATACACACGCATGCCAAGCCTCAAGCCAATCCAAGCCTCCCCTGATTTTTGGGGAATTTTTGAAAATCGGACACCCCAGTATCTCAGGGATTTAAAGCTGCAGACAGCTCAATGGGGCCATTTCAAAGGAAATCCCAACATGCCATGAATTGGGGAGTAGATAACCCTAAATATGAATCTTCTTCCACACTTGAAAAATTGATTTGGATACTTCAAAAAGTCTAAGTGAGCGCAGGAAGGACTTATCCCCTGAGTCAAAGCAAGACACGCACAAACCATCCCTGCGAGGCGGGCAGGGGAGGAGGGAGGGAAGACAGGCAGGCAGCAAACATTTCTGGGGGCACAAGGAAGTGCGGCAAGGATGGCTTGTTTCTTTCTAAGCCAGCAGTAACGCATTGCAAACCAACCCTGCGAGGCGGGCGCAAGGAGTGAGCAAAGGATGGCTTGTTTCTTTCTAAGCCAGCAGTAACGCATTGCAAACCATCCCTGCGAGGCAGGCACAGAGGAGGAGGACAGGCGGGCAGAGAGCCAGGCAGAGATATGCCATAGATCTAGTATGGGGGAGTCAGTCTCGGCAGATGCCCCACCACAGCAGCACCCTGGGGGGAAGGCAGGCAGGCAGGTAGGCAGGCAGCAGGCATTTCTGGGGGCACAAGGAAGTGAGCCAAGGATGGCTTGTTTCAAAAGCCAGCAGTAAGTAACGCATTGCAAACCAACCCTTCAAGGCAGGCGCAAGGAAATGAGCCAAGGATGGCTTGTTTCCAAGCTGCCCTGCAGTAAGTAAGTAACGCATTGCAAACCAACCCTTCGAGGCGGGCACAAGGAAGTGAGCCAAGGATGGCTTGTTTCCCAGCCTGCAGTAAGTAAGTAACACATTGCAAACCAACCCTTCGAGGCGGGCGCAAGGAAGTGAGCCAAGGATGGCTTGTTTCCAAGCTGCCCTGCAGTAAGTAAGTAACGCATTGCAAACCAACCCTTCGAGGCGGGCGCAAGGAAGTGAGCCAAGGATGGCTTGTTTCCCAGCCTGCAGTAAGTAAGTAACACATTGCAAACCAACCCTTCGAGGCGGGCGCAAGGAAGTGAGCCAAGGATGGCTTGTTTCCCAGCCTGCAGTAAGTAAGTAACACATTGCAAACCAACCCTTCGAGGCGGGCGCAAGGAAGTGAGCCCAGGATGGCTTGTTTCCAAGCTGCCCTGCAGTAAGTAAGTAGGCAGGCAGGCGGGCATGGCCTGGCAGGCAGGCAGAGAGGCGGGCATGGACGGGCAGGCCTAGAGGAGCCTGCTCCCTCTTGTCATGATGATAATAATATAATATTAATACTAATACTACTAATAATATATATTTGGGGAAATGGGACAAGTGTGTATGCTTTGCACAAACTGGATTTGAAATGCTCAAACTTTATTGGCTTTTTTGCACTTCACAAGCAGTGCAAACAGCACACTCCCACAATAACACCCACACAGAGACACCCACACACCCACAGAGAGAGAAGAAATAGAGAATATTTTTTTTGGTATTTTTTTTAGGGTTTTTTTATATAGAAGAAAGAAGGAAGATGAAACACAGTCAGGCTTTAAGAGGGGGAAGGGGGGGGAGTGGGAAACCAACCAACCAAACGACCCCTCCAAAAATGAAAAATAAAGTTTATCTAAAATCAAAGTAAGGGAAAAACACAGAGCAAACTAAGCAAGCAGTCAGAAACAAGCAAGCAAACACACACACAACCCAATCTAAATCCTAAATCTATCTCCTCCAACCCCCCTCCCACTTTTTTTAGCCCATTTTTCCAAAAATTATTTTTCCACACAGAGTGCTGAGAGTAGGCTCAAAATGACCCCCACCCACAACTCTAAGCACACCATGTATCAGAAAGATAGCTTTAAAAAAAAAAAAGTTATATGCTAATCTTTCCGCAATGCAATCCTATGGGCGAAATTATCCAAAATGGAGAGCGGATCGCTCCGCGAAAAGAGAAGTGCTCCGCCTATGGCTGCTTCTCTTTGCCATGCTTCTCCAGGCCCCCAGCTCGCTTCTCCTCCTCCTCTGGACAAGGCAGATCAGGCCAATTCGCTCCTGCTTCTCCGGTCCGAGGAGAAGCAGAGCACATCCCTACTTCTAATGCTATGACCTGGTTTGCATGATCAAACCATGGCATATTTAAGCCATAATGGGCTGTGGCACATGTTGGTGCGCATAGTGGGCAAAATTTACATATTAAACACATGGCTGCAGTTTGCCATATCATGCAAACGAAGGTGGCAGGGCATGTGCAAGGCTTAAGCAACTCTCGCATAACCCAACAATCCTTGTATAACCCAACCATAGTCTGTTGTTGGGGTGAGCTGTGGGAGGGAGGGGCAATTCCCCCAACTTTTCCAGAGGTATCTTTCATTAGTGAACCCCTTTCTCTCATGGAAAGCAGATCCTGGATCCAACCAGATAGCCATTAAAGATCAACAAATATCTATATCTAGGGATCACTTAAGGAAGGACATCATGAACAGGCTTTTCATAATCCATGTGTCTACACATTATTAATAGGCTCCCTAACATTCCATTGCAGCCATTCCATTATCAAGAAATTGAAATCAGTATTAGAACTATGCAGATGAAGCTATGGAATTGTGCAAATAGGAGTATGCTTGCTTCTTAATGATTGGGGTGGTGGTGGTGGGGAGCAGGTTTAAATCAACCTAGTGGTGACCCTGTCTGAATGCATCTTTTCCTTGCCTCCCATTTGAGTGAATGGCTGCCATGGGTGGCTTGGCACTCACTGACAGGATTCCCCTAGGAGTCTATGCATTATAGAGTGACAAGAATTCTTCTGCCATCTATCTAATCTGTCTGTCTGTCTGTCTGTCTGTCTGTCTGTCTGTCTGTCTGTCCGTCCGTCCGTCCGTCCATCCATCCATGGCCATTTCCCCCTACTGAAATTTTACTCTGGCTTTAATCCCTGTACATTCCATGTCAGGAAAGGCATGCCAGGAAAGACCCTAATTGGAGCCCTAGATTCAAACCTCTGAGCTGGTGGTGACCGAACAAGAAAGAGATCTGGGGATTGTGGTGGAGAGCTCGATGAAAATGTCCACCCAGTGTGTGGCCGCTGTAAAGAAGGCAAACTCCATGTTAGGCATTATAAGAAAAGGAATTGAGAATAAAATGGCCAGTATCACACTGCCCTTCTATGGTGTGACTAGACTACACTTAGAATACGGTGTACAGTTCTGGTCACCACACCTAAAAAAGGATATTATAGAGCTGAGAAAAGTGCAGAAAAAGGGCAACTAAAATAATTAAGGTGCTGGAGCATCTCCCCTATGAGGGAAGGTTACATCAACTAGGATTGTTTAGCTTGGAAAAAGGGAGGCTAAGGGGAGACATTATAGAGGTGTACAAAATTATGCACAGTGTGGAGAATGTAGAGAGGGAGACATTTTTCTCCCTCTCTCAAAATATTAGAACCTGGGGACATCCCATAAAGCTGTTTGGTAGGACATTCAGGACAAATATAAGGAAGTACTTCTTCACACCGCACATAGTTAAATTATGGAACTCACTACCACAAGATGTAGTGATGGCCACCAATTTGGATGGCTTTAAAAGGGGGTTAGATAAATTCCTGGAGGCGAAGGCTATCAATGGCTACTAGCCCTGATGGTTGTGTGATATCTCCAGTATTCGAGGCAGTAAGCCTGGGTGCACCAATTGCTGGGGAAGATGTGTGGGAGGGTGCTGTTGCACCATGTCCTGCTTGTTCATCCCTGGCCGATGGCTGGTCGGCCACTGTGTGAACAGAGTGCTGGACTAGATGGACCCTTGGTCTGATCCAGCATGGCTCTGCTTATGTTCTTATGATTCTTCTTTCCCCTGCCCAGCATTTCTGTTGTCCCCCAGCCATAATACATTTTCAATATCTAAAATATATAAAGTATATGTAGATTTTTACTCCATGTCGGTTTCACGTGCTTTCAATTGGAAACCCGTTTTATCACATTTCCACATTAATCTGCATTTTTTTAAAAAAGTCCACATGAGAATTCATAAATACGTATTTTTAAATGTTCTTTCTCACAAAATGCATATTTCTAAATTATTTTCTCTCTATGCATTTCTAAATGTATTTTAAATGCATATTGGTGCTCTTTTTTGAGCTGAGAATTATGTTCCAATCCAAACATTCATCTGGGAGACCCAAATATGATCCTCAAACATCCTTAGCTGTGTTTGTGTGCTTCAGCATGATAAAGGGTTTTAAATAGTAAACCTCTACAAAATCCACCTCAGCCTTGAACACTTACCCTTGAATGACCCAAGTACAAATAATAGCTGTCATGCATACAGTCCTACTATACAATATGAAATGATACAGTTCTTTCAAAGATATGAATTGCCACAACTGTAGAATTACACCCTAAGTGATATCATCTGTGGATCTCGGCCATGGGCGTTAATGTTAGTGTGAGTAACAGTTGAGGAGTTCAAATTTATGCAAGAATCCAACATTTGGGAGTCTATCTAGAATGAGAAATAAAAGCCTATCAGAACTGAATATTCTATAGGAGTTATTTTGATGATGTCTCCAAAGCAGACTTAATAATACTTAGAGTAGGCCCAGGTTAATAATGACTAATTTATTTCAATGGATTTACTCTAAGTATTCTTTTTGACAGCATTTGATAGTTGACATATATTTGAATTATTATCTTGCAAAGTTTGATAGTTAAAATAGCATGGTGATTAGTATTTATTTATTTAGTTTAATCTTTCCTGCTTTTCCTTCAAGGAACCCAAGGTGGTGAACATGAACATTCTTCTCTCCATCTTCACTGGGTGACAGGTCCAAAGTCACCCAGTGAGCTTCAGGGCTGAAGTGGTGATGAAAATGCAGCTCTACTAAGTCCTAGTCCAACATTCCAGGCACTACACCACACTGGACACTTCCCTGCCTTTCAGATTTTATGTTTGAAGCTCATCTGCAGCTTTCAAATCTCAGAAGTAAATAATTACACATTAAAAGGCAAAATTCAAATATTGAATTCCGCAGTTCTCAATCAAAATTTGAACAGTGAAATTGGCAAGCTCACTGACGCTTCAATATTTACAGATATTCATTTGGGTTCTAATGATTTACTGCAAAACAACAAAGTCGGGCCGCAGAGAAGGAAGAAAACCAAGGACTTGTCAGGCATTATTTTCCAGAGTAGTCGGACTTCATTATAGGGTATGCTCTTTGGTGAAAAGTAAAGAAAAAGGAACTGTGGTCATAATAAGTTATCACTTGCTTGTCTGGAAGCATAAGGCTTCAAAGAATAACAGTGAAACATTATGAACATTTGCAAATGCTCAGGTTATCGCATTTGAAACAACAGTGTCTCTAATGTTAATAAGGGAAGCCAGCCAACAACTCTAGAAGTTGCTGTTCTCGAACAAACATGATGGATGTGATTTAGTTGTTGATTGTTTTTTTGTTTAAAATATTGACTGTCATGAGCCAGACATACATAATTATATTATTTGTCTCATGCAAGTGAACAAGAATAAATTAAAAGTGGACATGTTGCAACAGGACTGTTGACATTATATACCAAGTCTGCTTATTGTCATAAGACACTCTTAACCTTTAAGCCAAAATCTTTCAAAACTATTAGTGTTAAATCTCACAGCTGTTGTCAAATTTCTCCAGTTCCCTGGTTTATGCATTGGACTTTATTTGAAATGTTTGGTGTATTTGTGTATATAACGTTCTGCAAGCTGCCCTTTGAAAGCTCCAGGGATTTAACATGAAGGCTGAGCCAGATCAAAGGGAACAAAAAAAGTTAACAAATTAAGAGAAAAACGTTCCAAAACGAATGTTTAACCAATTTAAATATTTAGCGGCATTTGCATTGGATAGTCCCCCTCCCGCCTCATATCTAAAACAAGATTCGTTCTTTAAATAAATGAGGCTAAGGGAACGTTTATTAAAGCATTAACAAAGGCTGATCTCTGTTTTTCAAAGATTTCTGAGCATGCTGAATTGTAAGTTGGAGGGGCTAAAGCAGGATATGTGGGATCTCAACGTAGGAAGCTGCCTCCTACTGAGTCAGACCTATGGTCCATCTAGCTCAGTATTGTCGACCCTGACTGGCAGCAATGGCTCTCCAGGGTTTCAGGCAGGAATTGAAGCCAGGGATTGAAGCTGGGATCTTCTGCCTGCAAGGCAGGTGTTTTCCCACTGAGCCATGGCCTCAGGTATGGAGGGGTGGTGGTGGAATCCTGCCCTCTGGGGCTACCTAGCACCACCACCTTTCCCAACCATTGGATGGTGTTCTGGCTTTGGGGAAGTGTTTGAGAAGCCTCTCCTAAAGCTTAGTTATGAGCAGTAGGACCTTTGAGCTAAAATCAACCGACAACCTGTTCCTGACACCCAGGCCCTTTTTATACCTGCTTTTCCCCCTGGATCATCCCTGTGTGTCCATGGGCTCATCTACACCAAGCAGGATATTCCACTATGAAAGCAGTATATAAAAAGCAGGAGCCACACCACTGCTTTATAGCAGTATGGAAGTGTACTGACAACTGTTGGGGCCCATTGACACATACCATATACCGCTTCCATACCACTTTCATAGTGTTATATCCTGCTTGGTGTAGATGTGTCATGGGCCCCAACAGTTGTCAGTGCACTTCAGTACCACTATAAAGCAATAGTGTAGATCTTGCAGCGCACTTCAATATTGCTATAAAGCAGTAGTGTGGCTCCTGCCTTTTATATACCGCTTTCATAGTGGAATATCATGCTTGGTGTAGATGAGACCCAAGTGATGCACAGGAGATCCCAGGAGCAGGCAGGGACGATCCCTCCATTTTCCCGGGAAAACTGAGACCTCGGTTATCCCATGGTCCTGGGACGATCCCAAGGACTGTGGACGATGTGGGCACCCATCCTGGCTTCTTCCCTCCTCAAAGTGAGTAGTGGGGGTCAGCAGAGGGAAAGAGCCAAGCCGGCAGCAGTCCAGGGACATTGAGGGGGGAGGCTTTAAAAAAAAACAACTTACTTTTTCGCTGGAGCATAACTGCTCTCCCAGCTCCTTTTTTATTTTGTGGGTTTTTTTTTAAAAAAAAATGGTGTGTGTGTGTGTGATGGGCACAATGTCCCTCTTCCTTTCAAGGATGTTCCTCTTCCGTTTGGATGGCCTGAGATGATCCTGAAAGCAGGTAAGTCTGGGATCGTCCCCCTTCCCTCCTTGAAGACCCTTAAGTGTAGAAAGGGCCCCAATCAGAGAGTTTCATATGCAATTGAAATTGCTTTGAAACCAAGCTGCCTATTTTAGTTTTTTGAGATAGTCTGCCAATTCTACCAGTGTTTGAATATAAAGATACTTCCTTCTCCCTTAACCAGGAATGGCCATTTTTACTGGGAGGGCTGTGTGTGTGGGGGAAATATCAAAACGGGAAGGATTTTTGGGCACTCCCGAAAATATTCAGGCAAAATGGAGTCGTTTGGGCTCAGATTAAATAATATGGAATGGTGGCAATGCAATCATACAGCTGCTGGCAAGCTCTAGGGCAGCTTTCCCCCACTTGGTGCCCTCCAGATGTGTTGGATTGTAACTCCCATCATTCCCAGCCAGACTTATTGGATGGGAATGATGGGAGTTACACTCCAACACAACTGGGGGACACCAGGTTGGGCTGAGTTGGGCTTGTACCATGAAACCTACTGTCCTGAGAAGTCAGTCTTCCTTCTCTCTCTCTCTCTCTCTCTCACACACACACACACACACACACACACACTTCCCTCAATAGAAACTGGTTTATACATGATGTTATTTAAAATAAAGATCCAAATGAGCTCTTTCCTTAGGTTTATGAGTCTCTAGACGTCTCATAGTCACATTTTCAAGCCTTCCTTCATGACTGAGAGATCATTTTTTGAAAGTGACATTTGATATTGTTCCTAATATTATCACGAACCAAGCAGTTCAGGGGCTTTTTATAAGACCTTTGTGATAACAGCATGAGTAATCGTAAGGTCACATGATTTGGCATTGTGACATTCTTGTGGCTCAAAAGAGGAGTCAGCTGTGGGTGAAAAGACAGAGAGTGGAGTCCATTTATGGATTACAGTGAAACCATCCTGAAGGATTAATTTGGGGTGGGGAGAATTTTCTTTTGGATATTTTTATGTGGATTGAACTAATTTGCACTTTTCAAGCTAATATGCAAATAGGAACACTGTTATTCTTCAGGCTGCACACTTCTTCCATTTTAAAATGCAATTTTCTGCTTGAAAATGGCATACAAAAAGGCCTATATTAAAGAAGTTTGCATACAAAGGTGCATATATTATTAATAGACACATATAATCATCATCAACATCATCATCATCATCATCATCATCATCATCACTAAAGCCAGAAAGTATTAGTGGAGAAAACGTGGTTGGAGATCTTCCCTCAAAGGACTGAGTGAATTAGGGGTGTGCATGGACCCCCCCGCTCCGCTTCACTTGCAGATCCGTGATTTTTGGAGCGGGCCGCTTCGCCCTGCCCCCGCTCCGTTTTTTAAAAAAATTCTAGCGTGCGACCCGCACCACGCAGAGAGGTGAGAGTAGTCTCAAAATGACCCCCATCCACGACTCTCTGTGCACAAGAATTTTCAGAATGATAGCTTAAAAATCAACCCAGTTATCCCCGATTGTTTTCCTCAATGCAATCTTATGGACGAAAACCGCCATTTGACCCGCGCTGTCCGTTTGTTGAGCCGATTTTTAAAAAATTCTAGCATGCAACCCGCACGACGCAGAGAGGTGAGAGTAGTCTCAAAATGACCCCCATCCACGACTCTCTGAGCACAAGAATTTTCAGAACGATAGCTTAAAAATCAACCCAGTTATCCCCGATTGTTTTCCGCAATGCAATCCTATGGGCGAAATGTTTCAAGATGGCGATCGGAGCGCTCTGCCTTAACTAGGAGCTCCGAAAAATGGCTGCTTCTCTTCGCCTTGCTTCTAGGGGTCCGCGGTCCGCTTCTACTCCGCCTCTGGGTAAGGCGGAGCAGGCCAATCCGCTACTGCTTCTCCGCTCCTAATCGGAGCGGAGCACATGCCTAGAGTGAATCAACAGCACACCAAATAGAATTAAGGTAATGTGCAAACTAGACAAGGCCTAAAATAACTCATGTGCACTCCATAATGTCAGATTGATAAGAATATGGAAGGATGTAGTGCTGCTTACTGGAAGTAGAATGGGACCTTGGTTTGCTTTGGGTATATGGTAGCCTTTACAATTACCCCGGAATACTCAGACAGGCCTAACAAAACCAACTCTGTTCACTTTTTCTAAGAAGCAAATTGAAATGAGTTCCAATGTGCAAAGGATTCACAGCTCATTTGTTTAGGATTGAATCTTACAATTCAGTGTGTCTAACTCCTAGCTAAGTATTGATGGGATGTCAACATACCTACATTCCCTAATGTCTCAAGTCCGCCTCTCCCCACAAATTCTGAGAGGTAAGTATGCACTGGAATCAAATGCATACTTACTCCAGAATAGGGATGTATGAAAAAATAATTATTGCTCCTAAAATATGTTTGCACGCCCTTTCGAAGGTCCAAGCATGAAAGTGAATGTGTATCTGCCAAAAAATATTCGTAAATTGTCGAACATGTACTCACGTTCATCTTGGTCCTGATCCCCAGTTTGATTTGTGCACATTTCCTCATTTGGGCAAATTTCCTCTGTCAACTGAATAAGCTCTGCTTTAGTCTACAGAGGGAATGTGCACAAAGCCGCTGTTAGATGCTGCTTGATTTGCGCAAGTTTTCCATTGCTCAGAGCCAGCAGCGATCACAAACGCAAATGGGAGTTGGGCACAGAAGAGAGGAGAGACAAGCATGCTCATCACGCTTGTTTTTCCAAGCATGATGAGCATGCTTGGAAAAACATGCTCATCACGAACATCAGACATTCCCCCATCCCTGCTTCCGAGAAAGTTCCACTGAATGCATGTTTCTAAGTAAGCATGCGTAGGAAAATGTTTTAAATTCTAATGTGTATGCACTCCTTTACCTATGCATCTTGCCTTGAATTTCAAATCTGTATTTTCTTTTAATGGGGGTGGGAGGAATCCTTACACACGTTCCTCCCGTTCAAAAGTTTCCCCCCACAAAAATAGAGAATGCAACCTTCATGGCTTGATTTTATCAGTCCGATCTGCTGGGTGGATTAAGATCAGTTTACTAATCTTTGTCTCCTTCGATTGGTTTGTTATACAGCCAGTCTTTCCCATTTATGTCTCCTCCTATACTTAAAGCCAAAACCAGTGAATGTCACTCTACTTGATGTTTCCAACGGCTCTACTAGCATAAAGCATATATTTCAGATGGATGCTAGCTAGCTACTTCTGATTGGAATTATACAATGCAGATAAAGGAAGAATAGCTATGGAGACTTCAAAAATGCAGAAGGCATCATTAGATGTCAGGGGTGTGTGTGTGTGTGTGTGTGTGAGAGAGAGAGAGAGAGAGAGAGAGAGAATGATTTGTAAAATAATCTCTCAGTCCGGTAAACTAAAAGCTAGTGATACATTCAAGTAGGATCTTGTTCCTAGCCAGATGTGATCAGTTTCAAAAATATATATGTGAACAAGTGACTGATAAAACAGGGAGGCTTAAAATTATGTAAACATTCTGGCTTCCACTTGTGTCAGTTGTTTGCTGAACATATTGCATCTAAGGTATACAATAACACAAATTACAGCTTTGGTGGAGAAGGTGCTTTATAAATTTGTGGAGTCTTCCTTTGCAGTAATTTAAATTGCTGATGCACAGACATTGAAATCTAAAGACTAAACTAGATATTTTTTTCTTGTTACGTTTTGGATGACAGGAATCTCAGGTGAAATCCAACCCTGCACAAGTGAACTTCAACTCTCGCAATGGGCTTTCTCTTCCTCCCACCTGCAGCCCCTGCCCCCCAATCTGTTGATCCCAATCTACTGCTCCCTCTGGAGCAGAGTTTAAGGGTATGCAGGGGGTGCTCGGGGGGGGGGGAGGAGAAACTGAGGAATTGTCCCCCCTCCCTGTTCCACTGGCAGCAGCTGTTGTCTGAATTCCACCCCTCCAGTTTAAGCCATCCATTGGTTCATCATCAGTGGGTGGGTGGAAAAACTATTTTAGACTTTTGTTTCTATTTCAGATATTAAAAATGAACAATTGTGACAATAAATAAATAGCTTGACCATGTTGTAAGACATTTTATTTTAGCTGCCCACAATCTTTCATACCTGGAACACTTTCCAACAACATCCAATCCTGAGACGCTAGAAACCATAGAGAACTTTCAGATATACGGACAGAACACACTGTATCATCCCATGGCCTTGTGTTCCTATTCTTTTAACTAGTTGTCAACTGTTTTTTTACATCTACTGTATAGCAGATTAAGAATTTATATTGTCCACACTGTAGGTACTACGTGTGTTTAGTACCAAGGCTGAATTAATCATGATGTTCAGTTCATCAATGAGCATTGTGAGCAATTGCAGATGCTGCGCTTCCTGGCTGGGAGGACTGACATTTGGAAAGAGCTGAAGAAAACAAGAGAGATTTGGGGAATTCAAAAGAGAAGATGCAACATGAAGCAAAAAGAGGTTACAACGCAAGGTCAATAGGATTGTTTTCTGAGTTGTAAGTCAAATTTACGCTTAGTTATCTTGCTTCACTCCTTGAATACTAGGCATGTGCTCCGCTCCGATTAGAAGCGCAGAAGCAGGAGCGAATTGGCCTGCTCCACCTTGCCCAGAGGCGGAGTAGAAGCGGACCGCAGACCCCTAGAAGCAAGGCGAAGAGAAGCGACCATTTTCGGAGCGGTCCGGTTTCCGCGTTCCGCTTCTATCGCCATCTTGAAACATTTCGCCCATAGGATTGCATTGCGGAAAGAAAGGGGGATAACTGTGTTGTTTTTGAAGCTATCTTTCTAAAGATTCTTGTGCTTGGAGAGTCGTGGATGGGGGTCATTTTGAGACTACTCTCACCTCTCTGCGTGGTGCGGGTCACGTGCTAGAATTTTTTTAAAAAACGGCAGGAAAAATACCTTTTCCAAAGGGCTGAGGGGCAGAGTCAACTCCCGGTCATGATCACATGCTCCCAAAGTTGGAGGAGGGCATAGGCAAAACGGGTAATTTGGGATTCTGGGAAACTTCTCTTTCTTAGTCTGAACGGACTTTTCCCAGTGTTTTTTAAAACAGTAGCCCCACCAAATGCACAAACACAACCTGTGAAATCATATACTAAGCCAATAATAAGAGATAGAAACACAGCACTGCTACCCACCCTAACTTTGGGGAACAACTGAAAAGATGTGATGCAAGGGGATGAGCTCCCCTAGGGCATCCCATTGTGGACGTGCCCCCACTCTCTCCTGTACTTGGAGGGCCATTAGAGCCTTCCAAAGAGAGTAACCTGGTGGAGCAATGCCTATCATGAGTTGAAGTGAGTGGTCGACTTCTCTCAGTGGTGGAGCGATGCCTATCATGAGTTGAAGTGAGAGCTCCACTTTTCAGCGCTCTCGTGGTGGAGCAATGGCTTTCATGAGTTGAACTGACAGCCTTGCTTCTTAAAAGACTGGTTGACCAGTCAAATTGGCAGCTGCTGCTTCCCCCTCCCCTGGGCACGTCCCCCTATTGCTGGTAAAAGACAGATATAGCCTTTTTTTAAAAAGTTCTTCTTGTTTATTCAGCAACACTGCTGCTTTTAATTCCACCCCTCCTTTATTTATTTATTTATTTATTCCATTTTATATGCATTGCTGGCTTAAACTTGGCTCACTTCCTTATGCCCCCAGAAATGTCTGCTGCCTGCCTGCCTGCCTTCCCTCTCTTCTCCCCTGCCCACCTCGCAGGGATGTTGTGTGTGTCAGGCTTTGACTCAGGGGAGAAATCCTTCCTGCAAAACTTGGAGGAAAACTTTTGGAAGTTCCAAATCCATTTTTCAAGTGTGGAAGAAGATTCATACTCCCCAATTCATGGCATGTTGGAATTTCCTTTGAAATGGCCCCATTGAGATGTCTGCAGGTGTAAGCCCTGCCAAAAAACAGGGGATGATGGGACTGCCTTGAGTCTGGGCGTGCATCTGTATCCCTGGATAAGCTATCATGGTGGCGAGTTTGAGATTTCTAACGTGCAAATTGACGGAGCTATCGAAAGGGGTGTGAATGGGGTGTTGGATTTTCATAAATTCCCCAAAAATCAGGGGATGGTGGGACTGCCTTGAGTCTTGGTGTGCATGTGTATCCCTGGATAAGCTGTCATGGTGGTGAGTTTGAGGTTTCTAACGTGCGAATTGACGAAGCTATGGAAAGGGGTGTGAATGGGGTGTTGAATTTTCATAAATTCCCCAAAAATCAGGGGATGATGGGACTGCCTTGAGTCTTGGTGTGCATGTGTATCCCTAGATAAGCTGTCATGGTGGTGAGTTTGAGGTTTCTAATGTGCAAATTGACGGAGCTATGGAAAGGGGTGTGAATGGGATGCCTGATTTTCAGAAATTCCCCAAAAATCAGGGGATGATGGGACTGCCTTGAGTCTTGGTGTGCATGTGTATCCCCCAGATAAGCTTTCATGGTGGTGAGTTTGAGGTTTCTAACATGGAAATTGATGGAGCTATGGAAAGGGGTGTGAATGGGGTGCCCGATTTTCATAAATTCCCCAAAAATCAGGGGATGATGGGATTGCCTTGAGTCTTGGCATGCGTGTGTATACCTCTATGAGGTGTCATGGTGCTAAACTTGAGGTTTCTAACTTTCACAGAAAAAAAGTTGTATACTTTTTTAGCTTAATGCAAGCCTATGGGGGGGAAAACGGAGCTCCGATCCGGATCCGGAGCTCCGATCCGGATCTGGAGCTCCGAGCGGAGCGGAGTGGACATGGGCGGAGCGGGGGCGGAGCGAAGCGGCCCGATCCGCAAATCGTAGATCTGGAAGTGAAGCGGAGCGGGGGGTCCATGCACACCCCTATTGAATACAATGCTAGGTGGAGAGAATTTTCAGCAGTGCAGTTAGGTAAGATCCTGGACTTAATGGTCTTACAGGGTCCCCCTTTAGATGGCCTTGGCAGGATCTACACTACTGCTTTATTGGAGCATGTGCACTTTGCCACAACTTGCCATTCCTTCAGCTTATTTTGTTCTTTAATCCTTTCTGCTTCACAGGTGAAAAATGATTTTAAAATATATGGGAACTGCAAAATGGCAATCGTGATACTATTGTATGTATGACTGCATCATGTGTATTTGTGTGTGAGAGCCAAGGCAGCATACATAATCATCCTCCTCTTCATTTTATTCTCACAACAACAACCCTGTGAGGTAGGTTGGGCTGAGAGTCTGTGACTGGCCCAAAGTCATCCAGTGGGTTTCCATGGCTGAGTGGGGACTAGAACCTGGATCTCCCGACTCCCAGTCCAACATTTTAGCCACTACACTACCCTGGCATCACTGCACATGTATGGAGCTACACAGTGATAATAAACAGCACAAACAGGATCTTAATGCAAGATGATGGAACTGGAGAATGTGAAAACTCCAGCAAACATGCATGTGGCAAAACAATTTATACAAAATAAAAGCAATGGTGGTGGAGGAAGCCTAAAGCATTTGTTCTGCTTTGGAAATAAAAGCAAGTTTTTAAGCAGATAATAGAATGTCTCCAACATGATCCAATGTGTCTGCAGGTAACCTTATGGTTACCACCACTCTTTTTGTTCCTCCTGATTATTTTACTTGGGAAACGAATTGTTGGGCACACATGGGACAAATATGTGATTTGACAATTGGAGCGCAGATCTTGCCTCTGCCTTGTCTTCCATTTCTTGGCCAAGTTACTTGTTTCTGAGCCTTCCCTGTTTGCCTTCTGGAAAATGGCTATTCTGTGATTGGCCAGCCCACCTGGGCAGCCATTTTGTGAATAGACAGTTCCTCCCATGGCAGCCGTTGCATGAGAATACAACACTCTCTCAAAATTCCAAATGTGCCCATGAGCTGAAGTGCTGGGTGGGTGGCTGTGAGTGGGCTGGGCTGGATGGACACCTGGCAAGGATGCTGTAGCAGTAGATTTCCTGCATCAGCAGTGAAGGTAGGCACCAGATCATCTCTGAGGTCCCTTCCAGCTCTATGGCCTTTGCTAGACCTAACTGAAAATCCAGGGGAGAGGAGGGGAGACCTCGCATTACGAATAACGCGAGATCTCACCCTCGTTTACACGTAAGGCACGATAGCCTCAAGAAGAGAGGCGTTGCGCCTGCCATTTTTTAATTTTTTAAAGGGCCAGCTGTGCACGAGCACTGGAGTGACTACAGGTAGGTTTTTTATAAAAAAAAATGATTTCCCCGCTCCCCCCACCCTAGCCTCGATGGGCGTAGCACTCCTGAGGAGTGCTGTGAGCGGCTCCGCGCGTGTAATCCTGTGGAGCCGGGAAAAGCTGCATAAACGGGCCACACGCTCATGGGCATGGGCTCAGCCCGAGACCGCAGGAAAAACTGGGCCCAAAGTGTAGGGCTGCATCCTGGGGCCAGGGAGGGATGATACCTCCCTGATCCCGGGATCCCCTGTGCATCATCTGGATGCACAGGGGCGATCCCGGGTATCAGCCTGGGATAACCGCTGGTCTAGCTAAGGCCTATGTTTCTACGTAATTTAGAACTTCAACATACAGGAAGAAATCGACTCTCTCTTATCCAGTTCAAGCAATGGGAAGAGAGAACCAACAGGAAAGCATTATAGCATTTATTTGTTCAGATAGCGTGTCAAGCAATGCTGGGCTAATCCTATAAAAAGATCCACTTTTTTTAAAGCTGGGTTTAATTTGTTTTCAAATCAGTAAGATGACCATCTAGATGGATGCCATTGGGGGATGCCATTGCAAAACATTGTGGGTGGAAAAGGAAGCGTTTGATTGTGATGGTAATGAATCCCTTCACCTCCATTTGAGGCCATGCGCTCGTCAGCAAACACACTCACACAATAGGTCCGTTTGTGCAAGGCAAGCCCAGCGGATCCCAAAATGCAGATTTCATTAGTAGATAAGGAGTTTGTTTACCTAAGGAGAGAAACAGGAAGATATATTGCAGGAAAAACATATGGTTGCTATTTAATTTATGCTTTATCATTTTTCATTCTGACATTAATGCTGCGATGCTAGCAGGGGGAGAGGGCTGTACATTGTATAGCGTAATACAAAATGAGGGCTACTTCTCCATGCCAGAGGAAACGTGATTCAGAAACAATTTGAGGGCAATTGTAAGGTGATATGGCACAGAAAACCAGAAGCTATTGTAACCTGAAAGATGATTTCTGGACAATATAATGCTTGCTGCAAAAACGACGGGCGAAAAATATTACTTTCTAGGCCGTAGAAATCTTGAAATTGTTTGGATAAACAGTCGTTCTTGAAAAGTGATATGATTTTCCCTTTGCTTGCTAGTATTGATTGTGAACAGTTTATTTAAAGTCTGCAAAAATAAAAGGGAGATGGGGTGGTGGAAGATTAATGGCCTATTACACAGAGGAAATGTGATTGCGATATATGATGCTGTCTGTGACCCTTAATGCTTAGGCTAAATAGTTTAAAAAATGTATATATATATATATATATATATATATATATATATGAACAAAATTATTACTATTCAATGTCATGCAAATTAGTAAGCTCAGTGGGGCTTCTGGGAAGACATGTATATGATTTCATTACCATTAGGCATGTATTTAAAACATATTGACTGTAATCACTAGGATTTTAAAGGTTCTGAGCAATGGTTGGAGTGGTTGGTTTTCATGTTTTGTTGAAATCCTGAATATTTGAATGTTTCATTGTCTTCCGTGTTATCTAATATTTCATTATTTAGTGTTGTTTCTATTTCCATTCCCCCTTTCTATGAGTAGCACCTGGCATCTTCCTGTTCCAAATTCCACTTTCATGTGTGTCATCAGCTTTTCAGTGATTTGCAGGAGGGCTTTTATCTGTGTCAATGTCAAAGCATAGATTTTGATATCATCCATGTATAGGAGGTGATTCATTCTGTGCTCTTCTTCTTTTTCTTCTTCTTCTTCTTCTTCTTCTTCTTCTTCTTCTTCTTCTTCTTCTTCTTCTTCTTCGTATTTATTTATTTATTTATTTATTTATTACACTTTTATACTGCCCAATAGCTGAAGCTCTCTGTGCGGTTCACAAAATTTAAAAGCATGAAAAACATAATAAAACAACCAACAGTCTGAAAACACAAATACAAAATACAATACAAAAGCACAACCAGGATAAAACCACACAGCAGAAGTTGATACAGATTAAAATATGGAATTAAAATAGCAAAGTTTAAATTTAAGTTAAATTAGGTGTTAAAATACTGAGTAAATAAAAAGGTCTTCAGCTGTCGATGAAAGGAGTACAGCGTACTGCCAGGCGAACCTCTTTGGTTTTACCCTACCCAGTGCCTGTTTACCCTACCCTGTGCCTGTTTGCATTCTCTTCCCCTCCTTATTGTTTTATTATGATTTTATTAGAATGTAAGCCTATGCGGCAGGGTCTTGCTATTTACTGTTTTACTCTGTACAGCACCATGTACATTGATGGTGCTATATAAATAAATAAATAAATAAATAAATAATAATAATAATAATAATAATAATTTGGGGAGCTCATTCCACAGCCAGGGTGCCACTGCAGAGAAAGCCCTCCTCCTAGTAGCCACCTGCCTCACTTCCCTTGGCAGGGGACTAAAATTCAGATCTATTGAGTTAACCACACTGGCTCCCAATGGGACTTAACTTGTAAATCATGACTTTTTCACATCGCTTTCATGAAGATTACTGGGTGACCTCGGGTCAGCCACCATCTCTCAGCCTAACCTGCCTTATAGGGTTGTTGTGAAATAAAAATGGGAGGGGTTTAATGCTGCGCTTGGCTACTTGGAAGAAAGGAATGGTACATGTGTAATAAATAAAAATAATAATTTAAAGTAATAATGTAGTTTGAGAAGGAGGGTGAGGAGCATGAAGAGCTGGTGACCATGGTGATGAGAAGGTAGACTCACCAAGGAAGGGGGCATTAAGGGTGTCTTTCCCAATGGCCCACAGAGACCTGGAGCTGGCACTGACTGCATCATCCCCACCCCCAGAAATTCAAAACGTTTAAAGGTACGTACAACCTGGCAATCCTGTGCCCACTGGAACTATGCTGATATCCACCTCTCAGTGTTTATATAAGTGTTTGGGAAGGAGTCACACCTCCACTGCACATACAAGCACTATCTCTAACCCAACTGCAGCAAGTGGTATATTTATTGCAGCAGCAACGTTATTCAGTATGGGAGCTTCATTAAACGAGCAGATAATCTGAGTCAGGGAAGAGATCTCCGGCTTTCTTTATACTTGGCCTTCAAGCTTAGAAGCTTTATTATATAAGCCAAAGATAAGTCCTTCTTGGAAGATGTGTTCCAGCAAAGCAGTCGATTTTCCATTCCTTAAAGTCTTAAAAACCCGACACTGTGGAGATAAAATGGACCGTACACTTTGAAACATCTCTATTTTGAAAATGTGCTCTCGCTTCTCCAGTATAACTTTCTCGCCCACTCCCTTGCCAGTTTGCAGTAAGCTTCCCTTCAGAGCACTAATAAAAGTCTCCACAGATTTAAAGTCTGCCATTAAATATTTCCATGTTTGAAGGGATTTGATGGCATTAACGTAATAGAATAATGGACTCTAAGTAGTCCCATCAGTAAATAATCTACAATTAGGGAGTTTGCAGACTGATAGAAAATAAATAGACGAATTTTGTGTAATTAAGCCACCATCAAATACCTTCCTATATACAAGTGATAAAGTGTTCCTTTGGGCCATGGCCATACACGGAGGCTTTTATTCCTTTCAAAGAACTAAACCCCCCAAGTGCCAAGTTTACACAAGAGAAAAGTTAGCTAATAGAGCTGATGGATCTCTTTCGTCATTATAATCATCTGAGCCAGGGACACTGCTGTAGTTCACTTTGGGGATACAGACATGTTTGGAACCACTTCAGACTCCTATGCTGACATTTCCATAATAGCACGCTACTTACTGAATATGATGCCATTGTTCACCATCTGTGAAACTGCCCTTATCTTCCACATCTCACCATTATAAGCAGCCTACAGTGTTTGTTTGTTTGGGGGTAAAATAAAAGATAGAGAGAACGCATATGGCCAAATTTTAGCATCAACTTCAGCAACCATGCCCTCCTGTCACAAGTCATGCCTGGACTATTCCACATGGACCTATGGCCACCAGGAGAAGAGCCTTCAATGTGGTGGCCCCCTTTCTGTGGAACTCCCGGCCCGTGGAGGTCAGGCAGGTGCCCACACTGTATTGTTTCCTGCACCTCCTGAAAACAGTCTTATTATAGGAAGCATTCCTGGATCGTCAGCCATGATTTTTATGGGCATTCTGTTATTTTAGTTTTTTTAAAGTATAATTTTAATGGTGTTTTAATTTTTGTATCTTTTACAGTTTTAATTCTTATGTTCACCACTCTGGAATCTGTTTCAGAAATAAAGCGTTATACACATTTTGTAAATAATAACAATAATGTGGAGAGCCAACCAAGATTACCATTCTTTACCCGAAAGCTTGAATTCCACACATTCCAGTTTCTTATACGGAAGTAGAACCCTCAACTGCAAAGCCTTCTTTAACAAACAGGGTACCTTGTAAAGAAGTGAAAAGTGTAATTTTGGGAAGGATGAATCCATCTGTTTCACTTCCTCATGCCTTTGGAGCATTAAAATGTCACATTCTTCCCATCCCAAATATGAAGAGATTGAGAAGTTTGGTAATTTTTTTATGAAAAAGAATCCATCCAACTCTAGGATGCATGTGCATTGCCCCTAATGTCCATGTGTTCCGCTTCATGGCTTCTTGACCTTTTATGCACATGGGCTCAGATGAACATGCGGAAGTCAGACTGGTCCCTGCCACCACAGGACAATTCCCTCTCTCTCCGTGTGTTCAAGTGTACCATGTTGTTCGCCTGAACAGGGCGATTGTCTCTTGTCTAAGCAGCCTTTTGATCTACCATTCCCTCCAAGTAACTCTGGAATTGCATTCAGGTTAGGCTGTATCAGCCAGTACTAGATAGTGGCCAAGACCCAAGCAATACACCAGACAGAGATACATTTAAGAAATTCCTGATGGGTCCTCCTGAGCAGCTTCAGATGTGGAGAATTGTGACAAGATTTTGACAGCTCTCTCTGTCAGCCTCTGCTCCATTTAGTTTGGTCTATCTCTTATAATTATAATGTCTAATCTCTTCCCTAATAATGCAGCCTAATTGTCTGGCAGCAGTGTGGAGGTCTGACTGAAAGCTTGTAAGACCTCTGTTACCCTGTCCTTCCCTCCCTCCTTGGCACTTTGAATGCTGTATCAGCAGCATTCCAGGCTGCAGGGCCCTTGGGAAATATAATTTTTCCAGATACTAGACTCCTTGAGTATGGCTCATGTGGAATATAGTTTCCAAGATACTGCATCTCCACCCCAAGGCACCCTTGAAAACTGGGTTTCTGGTGCCTCAGACATCTCCATTGCATTATTCCATACACCAGTGACCCTACTACTTACCTTTACTTCCCATCAGCCCTACCCAGCTCAGTCAACATTGAGGAATCATGGGAATTGTAGGCCAAAACTTCTGGAAGGCCACAAGTTGCCCAAGGCCTGTCTTAGAAGCTCTGTAACTCTGAGCCAAAGAAGAACCTTCGATGACATTACTAGTTGGTGGATCCGTTGGAAATAAAGGGACATGATGGAGCCGGGAAAGGCATATTTGTTCTCTGTTCAAGCACAGCAGAAGAAGCATTTGTAAAGTTTCTATTTCCAAAATGAATTTTGAAAAACAGAGTATAATGTGATCAAAAGGACACTTCTTCCTGGGAGTGTGTGTGTGTGTGTGTGTGTGTGTGTGTGTGACACACACACACACACACACAGAGAGAGAGAGAGGATGTATGGATTTTGTTAAATTCATTCTGTCTGAATTTTGCAGATTGTCAGACATCTTTCATTTCATTTTCTGCTCATTGACAGAATCATTTTTTTAGGGATGTACAAGAATTTTGTTCCATTTGTCTTAATGTGCATCAGTACTAATTCACGCTTGCGTGAATACACATTAGTATTGGTGAGAATTTATGCAAATCCCCCAAATTAAAAATATATAAATAGTTTGCATGTCTGCAGAATCCAGAAGACCAAAAAAGGCCAGTCTGCAGATCAGATTCAAAGAAATATGAACTCATTCAAGTCTGTTGGAGATTTCTCCAACATCTCTATAATATGTATATATGTATGTTTGTGAGAGTTTTGAGTTTTGACCCTGCCATAATGTGAGTTTAGAGTAACTGCATCAATATCTCATTTCTTCCCCAGTACTGCGTGCACAGTAAAATTATTTTTAAACAGATATACTACTTGACAAAGATACAACTATTTTTCACAATGTGGGATGAGTAATGAGGCAATTTATTCTCATTCCCATGAGGAGAAATGGCTTAAATCAAAGAAAGGAAGAGCAGTTTGTAAAATGTCATGATGTGAAATCCAAGGAACTACTTCATTTAGGGAGCTTACTGCTATTCCAGCCCTGCCTACTCAGAAGTAAGTCCTACTGAGGTCAGTGGGACTTACACTCATATAAGTATGCATAGTTTTGCAACCTCAGGTACAATCATGTTTCTATCATTTTAACAGGAACCTATCCTACCTCTCTAATGTTTCTGGATTTCTAGCACGTTCCTGATTTAAACTTAATTTTCTTGTTACTGGTCCCTCTGTTATTGCACTAGGACAATTCCTGAATGCGGCTAGAAACTTCTGAATTTCTCTGTGATTGTGGCCAACAGCTCCTAGAATACCATCAAAACAAGCAGTGAAGAGATATACTCTCATCTGGTTTTCCCATTCAGATCTAGCATAGCGATGGATAATGAGAGGGAAAACCAGCTGTCAAAAGCTATGATTGCATTGCCCTTGGATTATGCATTAGGAGAGCCAGTTCTTACTGCGCCCTTTGGGATCAGGTTTCAGTGTCCAAATAGTAGAAAATGAGGACCAACATAAAATATAGCCATGGTCAGACACCTGCCAAGCGCCCCACACCCCCACCCACTGAGAAGAGCACCCTGGAACTGCTGCTCCTCATCACCACTGCAACCTGCACACTCCCTTCCCGCTCACATGAAAAGGAGGAGGAGCTTCTGTGTCTGCCCATTTGCTCACTGGCTCCTTGCTTGTCAAGAAAGCAAGTGGAAGCAAAGATGAGAAAAAGGAACAGCAGCAATAGCAGCTGGTGACAATGGTGGTGAGATGGTAGACTTGCTGAAGGAAGAGTGGTCCACTGATATGGTGGCCACTTGCGAATCGCCAAAGAAAGGACAAAAAGGACCCATATTTGCATGTCATTTGCATATGCTATTTCTGTAGAATCCTAGAATAGTAGAGTTGGAAGGGGCCCCTAAGGCCATCAAGTCCAATGCCTTGCTCATTGCAGGAATCCACCTTAAAGCATCCCTGACAGATGGTTGTCCAGCTGCCTCTTGAAGGCCTCTCGTGTGGGAGAGCCCACAGCCTCCCTAGGTAATTGGTTCCATATAGATCATATTTAGAAATCATTATTATAACTTAAATGAAAGTACAATATCCGTCCCCATAGTAGAAAACTGTGGATTCTTGCATGTGTACTGTACTTTCCATAACATGCCCGCTGTCAAGGGAAGAGGGTGGGGTGTCGGGGAAACAAACCCAGCAGAGTCAGGGCAAAGCATTTAAGATAAAAGAATGACCCCTCCATGGATATTGCCAAAGCCATGGGATTCCTCTGTGAACTATTTGTCTCCCAGGAACTGAGAACAGCGTCCAGTTTGCTGGCAAGCCGAGCAAAAAGATTGTGGCTCTGTTTTGACCATGAGTCTGATGATGGCTTTGTCCATATGGTACTCAAAGTAAAATAAAGGGTATGCAGCCGGAATTGGATGGCCATTTGTGAGTTGCCAAAAAAGAAAAGAAAAGACAAACAGGGCACCTAAATGCATAACATTTGCATACGCTGATTTATATGTATACATGCAAATGTAGCAATCATTATTATAATTTAAATAGGAATACAGCACATCTCACCATAGTGTGCAAGACTGTGGTGAGGTCACCTGTGCACCTGGCTCAGTCTGCTGTCCAAGTGCAAACTCTTGATGGGCAATTTCCAGGCCCAGCTCTTCTTTCTGAGGTTTTTTTTAATTGTTAAATGAAACTTGGATTGGACAGGCCTTCAAAGAAAGATGCCTTCAAAATAGAGAAGTGTCATTGGTAAAACGGGGCATGTGTCTTGCCCGAGGGCCCTCCAAACCCTGAGTTCAACACTGTACAAAACATGCATGCCTCTCGTCAAGTGTGAAATGGACATGTATGCAAAATGCATTGGGCATTCCTTCAGATGACCCAGAAGAGATGGTTAGGAAGGAATCGGGGCCTCACTTCCGTCCATTTTCAAGGCGTATGCGCTGCACATTTACTGCACTAAATCTTGCTTCTCCTCACCTGTAATCTCCACAATCGCACACCACTCATTGACATCTGAAATGGTGTCCCCGTGAATTAGACCTCCTGTGTGTGCACGAGGCCTCTGGATCAGGGCTTTAAGCCTCCGTGATCTCCAGAGAAGACTGTCTCCCTCCCTCCTGCGTGCAGTAAATATAACGTGCAAATATCCATTATGAACATTGACAAGAAGGGGAGGGGGGGGAGAATCAAAATCCTTGCAGCTTAATATGATGTGAAAGCCAAGAAGTGCAACAGATGAGAAATGGTCGCATTCTGTTATTCTTCCGTTACCTAAGAAACTATCTTCAAAACAGAAGCCCTCATAAATACTCTGGAGAGGCATCAGACACTTTCTGCTGCAGTATGAATATGTTGTGTGTATATGGCTTGGCAGGAGTTCATCCCGAAGAAGATAAACTAGCACTCAGAGCCAGGATTGTATTACTCCGGACCCTGCCCTTTGGCTGCACGCTGCTTCCAGTTGCACTCTATCTTAGGAAGAAGAAAGAAGACAGGAGCCTTTGTATCCTTTCCTTTTGAACTTCTGTTTTCCAATGTTGTCTGCAAACTACACTTTGCCTGACATGCATTTCACAAGCACACTTTTGGATATCCCACTGAAATAAATAAATACATCAATAAATAAGTTGTGGGTTTTTTTTGTACGTTTTGTTTTTTTGCAGGGGTCAGGAATCATCCACACAGCTGGGATGTTTATGCAAAAGCTAACACAAGCATTCTATATATATTCACACAGAGAGTTTGGTTTTTCTGAGCTCAGCAATACAAAACAATACAGGCACCATTCTAGGGGTAAAGTCCAATATAAGTCCTCCTTGGAGTAGAACTATTGAAATGAATTGCCTTTAATTCGTTTAATGAATTCATTTAATGAACTATTGAAATGAATTGCCATTAAGGACACAATCCTATGTGGATTCCTGGAAGCCTCCCAACTATTAAGGGTGCAATCCTAGGTGGATTCCCGGAGGCTTCTGAGTGTCTAATGCAGGACAGGAGGACAGTCCAGCTGCTCTGCATTTCTGCTAGATGGGTGATTTTGCCTGTCTATCACTGGCATCTTGGAGGTGGAAGAAAGGGGGCTGGAGTAGCCATAGGATATGGCATATCTCAGCTGCCTCAGTCTCCTTCCTTCCCAGGAATGCCCCCTTTCCCCAGTATCTGTACTCCATTTTCCGAGCACAGAGAGGTAGCTAGCACAGTCTCCGCACTGGCTACAAGGGACAGGGGGAGGAAGTGTGGTTTCCTGGCCTCGATCCAAGAAACTGAACTATCCTATGCCCACCCTATGCACTACCAGGGGTGGGGGTATTGGATCACTCTCTTAGTTAGTAGGACATGTTAGTTTTTACCCTTGGATCAGAGCCAGACTTACCATTAGGCAGCTACCTTAGGCTCTTGAATTTGAGTGTCATGAAAGGGCCTCAAATTGTTGGTGGTTGATTTTATTGTGACTGTATTTTTACTTCCAAGGAGAAGTGCTTCTGGGATCTTCTGTCTCAGGTGCTAGATGAACTTGACCAGGTTTGGGTCCTATGTGCTTGGACTTGGGGTAGTGGTGGGGGTGCCATTTGCTGATCTGCCTCGGGCTGCAAAATGTCTTCAACCAGCTTTCAGGAAATTCTAGAATTGTCATTCTAGGCTAATCCAATTGCAACCTTGGCCATTATCCTCTTTCAAACCAATCAGCAACAGAAAGACATTTTATTTTTTAAAAAAGACTGAGGCATAAAGGCATCTGCTTCTGCAAGACTAGTTAGGGTGACCATATTTGGGAAACCAAAAAAGAGGACACCTAGAGCGTGTGTGGGGAAGCAGCTTTCTGAGTCCTGCAGAAAGTACGTTATTCCCCCGCCACCTTAAAGAACCCGATTGGAATGGAGGAGGGGAAAGGATTTCATTCTGCACCACCACCGTCCACTCCAATTGGGGCCTTTTCTATAATGTCCACGAATGACCCACTTTCACCTTTAAGACCTCAATTGGAGCTCGGGGTGGGGGAATGATGTGCCTCAAGAAAGCATGTCATTCCCTCCTGCCATGCTAATGGCAGCCTTAAAGGGGAAGGTGTGTCATCCCAGGACATTATTGAAAATTATAGAAAATCCCCCCTGACACCATGGAAAGAACAAAAACCAGGACAAATCCGGGGAAATCCTGACAGTTGGTCACCCTAAGACTAGTCCAATAACCTCCCGGCCAATATTTCACCACTGAAAATAGGGCCATGCGTGTAACAGCCCTACCTCATCAAAATTGTGATATATGACTGAAATCTCTACTCAGCCTATTGTATCCATTTACCCTCCACTGATTAAAAAAGCCAAGACTCAACCCCCACCCAACCCCAGTTTGGGTTGAAAATATACTAGAAAAACAAACAACCCCCACATTGTTCTACAACATGTTATCTACAGTAGCACTCTGCATTCTTGGGAAGCTGATGTGAGTCCAGCAAGTCTTACCACTGAAATGCATTCAGACCCCCCTTTTTCATTTTTTGTCCAGTTCAGCCCTCTGAGTAGCACTGGGCAGCTGCATTTAGCCACCATTTTAATTTCTTACAGTGTCGCTGACATGACACCACTCCAGTGCACTGTGGGAAATTAAAAAAAAATCCAGCTTTCTATCACTGCTTAGAGTACTGCTACTGTCAGGAAAGTCCACTGCAGTCTAACGATGAAGTAGGGGCCACCAGAGGGTGCTCTGGCCAGAACTCCCCCAAATCTGGACCTGGCGGTGAGCTGGTGAAATATATAAAACTCAGTGCTATCAGCCGCCAGCAAAAGTCTACCTAAAAAGCCTGACCTTAATTAGGCAGTGGAATGAAAATAGAAGGGGGGGGGTTACTTGGAAAGGATGTTCCATAATGTGGGTTTCGGAACTGCAAAGGGCCTAGCCCTACTGCTCAGAGCAGGACCACTGACACTGATTGGAGTGCAGAGAAGAGGATATGGTCCTTAAGTTGCCCATAGGAATATGAGAAATTGATTTCAGTTCGTTTTTTGATCAGAATTTACCCATTTCACATCTCTTTGACCATAATGCAGACTTGAACGCAGTCTGCAATCCAAATAGGGATGTTCAGAGTTTGTGAAATGCATCCTGTGTGTATTTCATGGATTGTGCAGTGTCAGTCATTCTGGCATCCATTCACAGATGGATTTGCTTTTTCTATCTTGCCTTATTTTGCAGAAAAATACACAAATAATTTTGTAATTAAGTTTGCAATGATTTACATTATTATTATTATTATTATTATTATTATTATTATTATTTATTACATTTATATACCGCCCCATAGCCGAAGCTCTCTGGGCCGTTTACAAAAATACATAAACTATGTTAGTACATAACATTTAGTGTTTCGTACCTGAAAGGGAATTGTGTGCATGCAAATAGTCTTGGACCTACTCAACCAATGCAAAACCAGATCAGGATGTACATTTGCATCATTTTGGTCCGATTGGATGGATGTGACTTTTGATACAAATAGACTTGGGTATCCCCCCCACTGGCAGCCATTCATAGTTCTGCATGACTAATAGTGTATGACTAGAGTTTGATATGGTTAAAGGCATTTACTGGCTTTCAACTTCACCAAACTTTTTTAAAATGCATGAAAATATGGTTAGCATGAAGAGTTCCACAAAATGGGCAGGCATTTGCACAAAACACCCTTCTCTGTAATTGTGGAAAGGTTTGGGAAACTAATGAATCATCTCCAGATAAAGATCACTAGTGTTTTGCAGTTAAAGGCAACAAATATGTGTTGCAAAAGAGTTTGCCCAAATGTTTAGTTTAATTCAGAAACAGTCAATGTTAACACAGTAATTGCATATTGTTAATACTGGCTCGTGTTTTTTTATAACCAGACTGAAATTGATATAAACAAACGCCTCCTTGCAATGATTTTTCTTCATCCTGACTGTCTACTTTTGGCGAGGAGAACAGTGAGACATGGTGTACTTAATGGAAAGAAGCCGTGGAAAATTAGAGAAAAGGATAGCTTTGTCACTGAAGCATGTGATGTAGTTTTCAGAGGCCAAGATTCAACTTTCCGGCATAAGAACTAACCTTGCAATTTATGTTAATTGTTTTCATCTCCCCTCCGCAAAACCTGCACTAGTGGTGCAACTTCCCCCATTCCAATTCATGTACCTTCCATGGACAGGCTGGGCCAAGTATTCCACATTCCCCATTCTCTGGTTGCTCATAGATCATTTTCATAATGAATTCGGGAACTGGTGCATGCATGCATAGTTTACTCCTCTCACAGCTTGGCATTCTTTCCGAACATTTTTCCTCCATCCATTTATTCAATTAGTCCATTTATACCCTACCACATTTATATCCTGCCTTTCTTCCATTATGGTGCTCAAAGTGGTCTCCCATCCAGGTACTGACCAGTCCCAGACCTGCATAGCTTTAGCAAGTTGGCATATGTTCTGAGAGCATGACCATTAAGTAATATTTACACATGATCAATCACATTGGAATTCCAGGCAATTAAATATTCTAGCATGCACACAGTTGCATGAGCAATCCTTTCAGTTCATGGAAAGCCTATGTGTGGATTAGGTATGGATAACTGTCACGCTTTAAAACCTGATGAGTGCTCATCTACTTCCATGTCCTAAGTCCTCTCCAGCATTCTAGTGTTCATTATAGGATTTTATTTATTTATTTATTTATTTATTTAAAATATTTATATCCCGCCCTATAGCACTAAGATCTCAGGGCGGCATACAGATAAAAACATACAGTATAAAACAATAAATATACACAGTTAAAAACAAATTATCTCTATCATAACCACTATCATAACCACTACAATGGATCTCTATCATAACCACTACAATGCACAAAAGAAGCTTGACTATCCCAAGCAATTTATTAATTAAGCATGCAGAATCACATCAACAATCAATTTTAATTAATTTCATTTTCCCAAGGCTAAGGTGCAAATCAGGGATCCCCGACCTTTTTTGGGGGGTCCCCGGAGAAGTGTAAATTACACAGGATAACAGAGTTTTGGCTCACATAGTTGTTTCAAAGTGAGAAATCACTGTATGAATTTCTCCACAACTCCAGTTTCTGTACTTCTCCATAGGTTGTGATGTGTCTATCCCCATGATAGGGGTGGAATCCTGTCTAGAAAGGTCTTTTGAAGACGATGTTCAAGGATACCTTGAATGTAATTTAGTGGGCCTAATTAGTGTTGTTTTAAGGGAGGAGGAGGAGGAGGAGGAGGAGGAGGAGAAGAAGAAGAAGAAGAAGAAGAAGAAGAAGAAGAAGAAGAAGAAGAAGAAGAAGAAGAAGAAGTTCATAACTCTTTTGAGAAGGAAGTAGGAGAGGCTTGCTTTTAAAATATAAACACAAGTTGGTGGTATACTGCAACAGGCAGTGGCGTACATCTGTAGAAGGCTGCAAATTGTCCACAAGGTCTCAGATTAATTCCTGGAGGTGCAGCAGGAAGAGATAAACTTCCTTGGATTAAAACACAAGCTGCAAACACACCTGCAGTTTTCTAACCTTCTGAGAAAAACAACACCTTATCTAAGCCACAAAACATTCTTTTAACACTATCCTTCAACTAATCTGAAAAATGCACTGTGAGGAGGGGGAAATTATCATCTGAATGCTTAATGAAAAAGTTTAAATGGAACTTTAAGAATAGGCAGTGTTTTGGGATAGTCTGCTGTTCAGTAAGCACTTTCTCTAGAAGCTGAGTCAAGGAAAAAAAAACTCTTTGTGACATGGTGACAGATTAAAAAACAACAACTCCCATACAAACTATTTAAGTAATATTCGGGATAAGGGCAAAATTTGTTTGGATCACATTTTAATGGCAACATTTTCACGGTGTGTTTATGCAGTGCTTGTACATAGGCAATCTTCTTTTTGCTCTGTTCATTTAGTAGAAACAAACAACTGTGCATTGAACTGTTACACTGGGCAAAAGACAGCTGTTCTGTGTATTCTTCACCTCTTGCAGCCAAGCGACATGGAGAACCACCTTTTATCTTCCCTTTCCATTTTTTAGAGAAATAGAAACTTATCCATCTCCCCCTGCTCACTCAAATTAATCATTTTTTTGTTTTCGTTATGCATGTGTATACAGATATATATTTTGAGTAGCAAAATGACTACCGTTTAGTAAATATTTTGATGCACAATTTAGCGTTTGGAAATCTTTCTAATGGCGCATAGGCAAGTTTTCTACCAGAGAAGACAAAGCTGTAAAGGCCATGCGAAAGGGAGGAATGTTTGCAGGCTGAGTCACTTGTATGGAGGCAACTTCTGCTTGTCTTGTGAAAGTATTCTTGTAAATCTTCAGAAACAAACACAGCCACTCTCCCAGGACTGGTTTAGACATTCCAAAACCATCTCCCCATGATGTGGCCTGACAGTCGCCCAGGGTGGATTTGTGTGGAGAATCTAACGTTTGACCCATGCTGTCCGAGGATAAAATCACAATGTCCCAGAGGCAGTTTCTGAGACTACTGCAGGACATTTCTCAGTTGCCACTACCATTATTATTAATGATCATCATTATCAAATAGTAATAGTAGTAGTAGTAGTAGTAGTAGTAACAGCAGCACTATAATCTATTTTTCATTTTTTTAAAAATAAAATAGAATCACAGAATCATAGAAAAGTAGAGTTGGAAGGGACCTACAAGGCCATTGAGTCCAACCCCCAGCTCAATGCAGTAATCCACCATAAAGCATGCCTGACAGATGGTTGTCCAACTGCCTCTTGAATGCCTCTAGTGTGGGAGAGCCCACAACCTTCCTAGGTAACTGGTTCCATTGTCGTACAGTCAGGAAGTTTTTCCTGATGTCCAGCCAGAATCTGGATTCCTGTAACTTGAGCCCATTATTCCATGTCCTGCACTCTGGGATGATCGAATTGCAACTCATAGATCAGCTCTCCAAGTGGTGAGAGGTTCTACTGCAGGACAGACACATTTCCATTGGTTTCTATGAAGTAGCTGTTACATAAAAAATGGACCTCTGTGTGACAACCTTTAAAGTACTTGAAGAGTGCTATCATGTCTCCCTTCAATTTTCTCTTCTCCAAGCTAAACATGCCCAGTTCTTTCAGTCTCTCCTCATAGGGCTTTGTTTCCAGACCCCTGAACATCTTTGTTGCCCTCCTTTTAACATGGTCCAGCTTGTCTGCATCCTTCTTGAAGTGTGGTGCCCAGAATTGGATGCAATTCTCAAGATGAGGCCTAACCAGGGCCAAATAGAGAGGAACCAGCACCTCACGCGATTTGGAAGCTATATTTCCATTAATGCAGCCCAAAATAGTATTTGCCTTTTTTGCAGCCACATCGCACTGTTGGCTCATATTCAGCTTAAAGATCCGTGAGACCTTTTCAGCTCAGAGGACAAAAAGAAGAACATCTTAACGAAGTGATGGAAGGCTATCAGAGTGGAGGCAATGGAAACCTCTGTAGGGAGGGAGTCCTAGAGCCAAGGCACAACCACAAGGAAGGCTGTCTTCCATTTCTTGCCAGGCATGCATCTGTCAATGGTGGTATTTGAAGGAGGCAATCTTCTGAATATCTTAAACATTGGGCAGTCTCATAAAGGAGGAGACTGAAAGTTGGAGGAATAGACAAGGGGATCAGCTGTCCTAAACGTGATCCCCACCAACAGGGAAGAACTTGTTGATGAGATGACAGTTGTGGAGACCCTTGCTGAAAGTAATCATGTCATTATGGGATTAATGATACTGAGGAAAGGGTGAGCTGAGTCTAGGAAGTACGGATTTTGTCAAACCTGTTCTGTCTGCGATTTATGGATTGGCAAGCATCTTTCACTCCATTGTCTGCTCATTGGATTTTTTAAAACCAGAATTTCTTTCTACTTCCATTGATTTGCATTACTGCTAATTTGCATGAGCACAAATGCTCATTAGTGCTAATTCTTATTGACTAATGAGAATTAGAACTAATGCAAATTAGTGGAAATCTCCCTCCTCCCCATTGAAAAACTGATCTGCAAGCCCACAGAACCCATGTGACTTGGAAAAAGCCAGGTAGTCAACATCAAATGCAGAAATACAGGACACATGACATCTGGATTGACATCTGAAAAGGATATTGAGGTTTTAGTAGACCAGAAGCTCAACACTAGTCAGCAGCATTGTGCAGCATCTGAGAAGGTTAATTATGGGTTGCATCAACAAAAGTAGAGTGCCCAGATGATTGGTACCACTCTATTCTGCTTTAGGCAGGCCTCGCTTGGAAGAGGATAATAAACGTGGAGGGAGCCTGGAGACCAAGTCCTATGAGGAAAGGTTGAAGCAGTTGGAGATCTATTTCCCCACTTCAGGAAGGTTTGGGGTTCTAAGGAAGATGTTGCTTGAGTTAGCGTAGACTGAGAGCTTAAATAGGAGCTAGAAGCTCCACCCCTTCCTGGTCAGGCGCTTCCCCTCCTCTTGAATAGATTCACATGCAGCCACTCAGGCACTTTCTCAGTGGCCCAGACATTCCTGTTGTGCTCATTCTCTCCTTTGCTCCTTTGGCCTTGCGGTGTTGAGGGGAGGTGTCCAAGGCCAGTGAGAAGTACAAGCAACCAATGTGGAGACCTTCAATCCTAGGAAGTCAGTGCATGGATCCATCAGGTTCTTAGGGTCATGGTTAATGCAGTGAGGTCCTGGTCCCCTGCTTTTCCTCCAAGGAAAAGGTTCCAGTCTGGACAAGTTTGAACCCTGACGCAGGAGAAGAGACAATTAAGAGGTGGCATGACATTTGAAGGGCTTTCACATAAACAATGGACCACATTTGTTCTCTATTGCTCCAGAGAGTAATACCTCAAACAACAGATTCAAATTACTGATGAAACAATAAGACAAACTTCCTGATGATTCAAGCAGTTTGACAGTGGAACAGACTGCCTCTAAAGTTGAAGGACTCTCTTTGCTTAGAGGTTTTTAAAGCAGAGACTAAATGGTTGCCTATCAGGGATGCTGTAGCAGTCAATGTCCTGAATTGGCAGAGGGTGGGACAAGATGACCTTTGAGGTCCTTTCCAACTCTATCATTCTATGTGATGCCCCTTTAGCTAGCTAGGACTCAAGTGATTTAATAATAAGAAGCACTTTGAATTGTATCCGGAAACAAACTGCATGCTGGCATAGCTGTTAAAATATGAGTGTCACATGGTCCCAGGGGTCCCATGGTCCCAATCACGTAATTTTTAAAAATAATAATACTGAAAACTTAATGGATATTACCCTTAACGTGTGGTTACTAAAATACTGAACAGCATACCTAGAATTATAGGTAAGGACTGTGTGACGTTTTTTGTCTTCGTGACCGTCGAACTGAATTTGAGCCTAATATTTCCTTGTGACTACCTGCAACAATTTATATGTTAAGGTATAGTATACAGAAAAGTAGCCAAGTGAATTCATAAGCACACTGATTTTGATAATCTCAAAGGCCTCACAATGTCTGCCACTAGAGGCTGCTGTACAAATTTTTATTTGAATATATTAATACATATCTTGTATCCTACCTTCCCTTCAAAACTCTATTCAATGATCCATTTAAAACAATTAAGCATGGCATGGATATTAAAACACATGACATCACAGCAAGAGGTACTATGTTGGCTCAAAAATGTCTGTTCAAATGTTTAAAAACATTTTCATGATTAAAAAAATCAAGTTCTAAATGAAAGGAAATGGTAGAGTCCTACATTAGGAGAGGTGGATTTTTTTGTTTTTGTTTTTTGTCCTATCTAGTAAATACCCATTCTGTTATTATATATTCTTGATGTCCCTAGGAGATTTTTTTAAAAAATAATTAAGCTGCAACTAACATGAAGACAAAAGTAGGGTGGCCATTTATGAATGGCAAAAAGAGGATATGCTGGGGTGACCATATGAAAAGGAGGACAGGGCTCCTGAATCTTTAACAGTTGCATAGAAAAGGGAATTTCATCAAGTGTCATTTGTATGCATGTAGCACCTGGTGAAATTTCCTCTTCATCACAACAGTTAAAGCTGCAGGAGCTATACTAGTGTGACCAGATTTAAAAGAGGGCAGGGCACCTACAGCTTTAACTGTTGTGATGAAGAGGAAATTTCACCAGGTTCCCCATATATACAAATGACACCTGTAGAAATTCCCTTTTCAATACAACTGTTAAAGATGCAGGAGCCCTGTCCTCCTTTTCATATGGTCACCCTAGATATGCTTCACCTAAAAGAGGACAAAGAAGACAGTGCTATGCAAATGAGTATGTATTGATGCAAATTTAGAAATACCTGTTGGAATTTAAATAGAAATATGGTACTTCTCGGCATTCTGTGGAAGACTGATCAGGTGACCAATGTGTCTGCTTGTTCTTTCTGTTGACCAGGCATTCAGTGTCGATGGACAGCAGATCTCATAGTTCTTTATTTTTACACTGGAATTGGACAGGACAGCCCTTCATGAAGAGGACTGTCCTCTGTAAAAGAGGACACCTGGACATCCAAAGACTCTAAGAGAATGTTTCCAAAGGGACTGAGTAATTCTTAAGGAATAAGGAAAGGAAAGGAACCTCTCGTGCAAGCACTGAGTCATTAGTGACTCTTGGAGGGACGCCAGCTTTCGCTGACGTTTTCTTGGCAGGCCTTATAGCGGGGTGGTTTGCCGTTGCCTTCCCCGGCCATTATTACCTTTCCCCCAGCTAACTGGGTACTCATTTTACCGACCTCGGGAGGATGGAAGGCTGAGTCGACCCGAGCCGGCTGCCTGAAACCAGCTTCCGCTGGGATCGAACTCAGGCCGTGGGGAGAGTTTCAGCTGCAGAAACTGCTGCTTAAACATGATCCAATTTAGGATGCATTTTTTCGGGCAGGGGAGGGGGGAATAAAGGGATCTACCAGTGGTGCTACTGTAATATAAATTCAGTTCAGTAGGGCTAAAATCATTTCATGGCCAGGGCTACAAACAGGAACTAAGCAATGTGCAGTGGATAATAAACTTTGAAAAAAATATGCATTACACAAACCATTTTAAATGCAGAGCATCTTTTTAAAATTAAACCTTTATTTCCAGTTACATATTTTTTAACAATAAAGTCATACAGCATAAATATGTTGGGATGACCTAAAATCACGGAAATAGCCAGGCGAAGCTCAAGTTCACATATTTCCCTGGTTATACCTGGAAAATGTCAGCAGCTCACTGCAGCTTTATCTTTAAAGGCAAATTCATGCAAATAATAATAATAATAATAATAATAATAATAATAATAATAATAATAATAAAAAGTTAAAGTGAGATTAAGGCACAATGATTTCTCCCTCAAGAAAACATTTACGATTACAGGCCAGCATGCCATTATCATCCATGAGAATGGAAACCAAACACTGATATAAACACAGTATCCAAACCACAAAACATGACTTGTGTATATATATATATATATCTGTGAAGTAAGGCAGGAAGTGAGATTTAGCCTTCTGGGAATTTTTTGGCATAGATATAGAACTAGGCATACTCAGAACCTGCCATATCCTTCATCTCTCACGGCGCTCTGAAGTAAATCATATTTTACTCTAGCTAAGGCGAAGGGAACACATTCGCCATCTGAAATGTGTAGCAATCCTTCTGTTTGACATGGCATTAAACAGAAGAAGGCAAATTATACGGTGTTGCCTTAAGGATTATTGTTGCACATTTTGTGCCTCCTGCCTGTGACAGTTAGTTCCTCCTCATGAAATGAGCTGGGCGTAAGCCATCATTTCCAAACAGAAATGGCGGCATGTGGTAATTTGATGCTAAACATGTCACTTGGAGCAAGGTGCAAAGCCTTTCAAGCGTCTGCAGGCGAAGTGGCAGCCAGAGCAGAAGGGAAGCTGTTTTTCAAAGTTGGACATACACCCATGGCTTACATAGATGGTTGTACAACTGTGTGGTTGGAGAGGAAGAAGAAAAGGAAGCGATGGGGTGTAGAAGGAGAGAAAAAAGTTAGCGCTGAGGCAAAATTTCTCAGAAGACATTTTTTTCTGAGAAAATTTCTGAGTTGTTTCTTTTTCTCATCTCACTACAAAATCAAGGCCACTTTGCAAAACATTCTCCCAAAGATCTCCACCATGTTTTGGTGGCACCTACCATCCCTTCCAAACCTATTGGAAAACATGTTAGAAAGTGTTGGAGAAGATGGATCTCAATCTGGCTCAGAATTGCAGTTCTTGGGTCTCCACATCAATGAAAAAGAAGTCCCATTGATTTCATGCACATAATCTTTTTCTCCTGCTTATGCACAAAGACACTTGGAAACTGGTAGTTCTTGAACAAGGTGGTCATGTGTCCTACTTTATCTGAAGGGCTGTCAGAGGACAGTCTTCTTTTGGAAGGTGTCCACAGTTGGAAGAGCTGTCCAGTCCAACCACAGCTTAAAGATAAAGAACCGTTAGAATGGAGAGCAGAGACCTTGGAGTTATGCATCAACAGCACCTGGACAGCAGGCTGAGCAAGGCATACAGGTCACCTGGTTAGTCTTCTCCACTAAGGTGAGATGTACTACATTTCTATTTAAATTAAAGGATGCTATCCATTAACCCCTCCTGTCAACAGAATGCCTTCCATCAGTGGAATGGGGAGAGGGTGATTCCCTCTCCCTCTGCAACATCCCTCTGCACACCCTCAAAATCTGCTCTGAAGCAGATGTGGAACAGCACTGGGAAGGGGGCTGCAAAGCTAAGGAGCGGAGAGGAAATACTGTTGTTTCGGCGGAGGTCTGCTCAATCAGCATTGGATTTTGCCCATAATAAATGTGCATGTCTACATATAAATTAGATATGTACATTATATGCAAATCTGTATCTTCTTTTTCTGTTAGTGCATTTCTTTCTTCCTTCCTTTCTTTTTGGTGATGCATAAGTGTTCATCCTATTTTATGAGAGCATGTCACATAAGAAAACACAAATCTGTCTCCTAAATGGCAAGTCCTAGTTGAACTACACACAAGTACACTATCTCTGGTCAGGAGAAGGGCCGGGACCAGCCATTTTGTATTCAGAATGTTGCTTGCTCTGCTCTGACACTGCTTCTGATTGTCTCTAGCATATCTCACAAGATCTGGGCCATAAAGAGCTAGTGAGGTATAGTGGTTAGAGTGTTGTACTGGGAGTCAGGAGATCCAGGTTCGAGTTCCCACTCAGCCATGAAAGCTTACTGGGTGACTTTGGGCAGTCACAGACTCTCAGCCAACCTACCTCACAGGGTTGTTGTTGTGATGATAAAATGGAGCAGAGGATTATGTATGCCACCTTGGGTTCCTCAAGGAGGAAAAAGGTGGGTATAAATATAATAAATAAAAAAATAAAAATAAGGAAATACGTTTCCAGAAATATCCTCCAGCATGATCTATACTTTAGTGTCTATGGGTGCTCCCCCAGTAAACTGCATCCTTCTCTCTTCCGCTATGCCTTGATGCAGTTGTAGATTACTGAGAGGGCACCATTATGCTCTATTTTCCATAGAGCAACTAAAACTGAAGGTAGAATGAATGACATTTCATTTAGCTCTTTAATCAGGTGCAAAAACATTTAAATGCTGATACTGGTACAGAGGAACACTTCAGTATGAATTTCCCACTAAATATTTCCCAGCTATGCAATTCCATTGTCATGTTCAAATTTAATGACTGGCCATATTCGCTTTATTATAACACCATTATGGGTGGAAGTAATGCTGAATTTTACATTGGTCAAAAATAGATCGGTGTCCTTTAAACAAGTGGATATAGAAAAAACAGTGGAATACTGAATCTGGCGATGCAGACACAATTTTTTCTTCAAAAAATCAGGAGGAAAAGAATTGTGATGTGTATTTGGTATTAAAACAGAGTGGAGACTTAAGACTTACAGAACAATCCCAAATATTGGCTCAGAAGGAAATCTCGTCGATTCAATGAAACATGGTCCATTCTATGACTGCTATCTTGGCCCTTTATATGCACAGTAGTTTTTATGGTGAACAGTAGTTCCTACTCTTAAGAACCCCTTTAACACCTCTGTGTACTACTGTAAGAACTGTAAGAGTGAAATCAGAGAATATGTCATTTCTGATCTCTTTTCTGACACAGTGAATAAAATTAGCAAACACGGTGGTGGCTTATGGGAAATGGACACCTCCACTGGGAATCATCTAGCAAACAGCTGTTGGTTACTGTAGCAACAGGCTTCAAGGAGTCACTTCCAATAATAACAACCCAAATATTTACTGTTATTTTAGGGTACATTATTTGTTATATCATATTAAGTAGAATGTTATTTGTTATGTTAAGTAGAATGAACTGGCATATTTAACCAGGCCCTCAATTTCACAAATTATTCAGGAGACTGTATAACAGCATAAGGACTTATACCATTTTTGCTCAAAAGAATTGGTTGCCTATTTTTCAGTAGATTTTCTTTTTGCAGTTGATTTCACTTCAGTTCTAGTACATGAATAACTTAATCACTTTTACTATGACTTAAAATCAGAATAATATTTTAACTGCATCACCCTCCATTAATTAAGGTATTTTTTTGGAATCAAATTATTCTCTTAACTTCCCCCACTCCACACATTTTTTTTGTGAAAGTACCTGAAGTGCTGAAAGCTGTAGAAGGTCACCTAGAAATTCTTTCTTCCTTCCTTTCTTTCTTTCTTTAACTAATTTATTAAACAACCAACAAAAAAGGACATCATCAGATGGACAATGAAGAGATTACCAAAGTGTACACACAAAATACTTCCAAAAGGTAGACAACTTCCCTGTATAACGCTCATACCCTTAAACTTCGCAGCCTTCTATGAAAGAATTATAGGTAGTTAATACACCAGATCTTACTGTAAGTTTACATGGGACATAGGTATGCTGCATTCATCAGTATTCCTATTAGTGTAGGAAATAAATGGATACCAGATTGCATAGAAGTCTCCCTCATGTCCTTCATCATTCCTTAAGGAATAACGTAAGTTTTTCCATAATCCTTGAAATGTTTTGGATTCATTTGCCTAACGTGTTTTGTACCAGCTTGAATGCAACTCAAATGCTTTTATTCTCTTTGGCCTATGATATGAATCTGGTAAAAGTTATCATAGCTAGTGCTGTACCAAATTTTCAAATTTGCAGGATGGTGCTCTCCATCATGAGAAGCAGCAGTGTATTTGTATGCTGCTTTACCAAGGTAAGACCGTACTCAAAATGGCTTACATCAACATCAGAAAAAGTTATATAACAAAATACAGCAACATTTCCCAATAATTCACTAACAATTACAAGTCATAACAAAATTTAAGCTACGATCTCACAATAATAAATATATAGTAAGATCAAGCAATCGTATTGAGACCTAACAGAAGAGAAATACTATTAATACAATATCTAAATAGCAGCAAAAATACATCTTATCAGAGCTAAATGTTGCTCCAGTCACAAATGCTAAAAAAGAGCCTATACTGATAGCCTTTAGGCACCTTCAGGAGCAGCCTTAGTAGCTCAAAATATGTCAGGGCTCCACCCCCCTATTAAGCCAGGTGGGGAATAGGTGCAAGTTCTTGAAGATCTCACAGCTAGAGATGTTTAATCTTTCCCTGTCCATCAGGGACGCCCTCCCAAATCTCACCCCTGGCACGTGGCAGTAGCAAATTATCTGATTTGGGGTGGAATGGGGGGCAGGGATATAAATCTGTCATGTTTCTTTCTCCAGTATTCAGTTTTTTAAAAAACCTCAAGTTCTTTCCATCCTGAATATGAAGATATTTGTGAGTTTTGTTAAATTCTGCTCAAAACCAAACTGAAATGAAAATCTCACCCATTTGCACCATCCTAATTGAGTAGATACTACAGCAGTTCCCAGCATAGAGAGGACCATGTTGTATCTGCCTTACATACAGCTGTTAAAAATGAGGAGCCCATCAGAAAATAGAGGTGGCAACCCATAATTCAACACAAGTGACATGGCTGAATGCACAGGGAGTCAAAGTCATACCTTTAAGAATGAAGTATGGAAAGCCCTCGGCCTAGAGGAAAAATCTGCCAGTTTCAATTTCTCCCACACTTGAATGTCTTAAATCTGGAATTCTTTCCATCCCAAATATAAAGAAATGTGTGATTTTTTCTATAAAGTCTTACCAAAAATAAACTGAAATGAAATTATCACTGATCCCTATGTTTTTGCACCCTTTTGAAAAAGGGAACATAACTGAAAAGGGAACCAGTATTGGGGGAAGAAGGAGCACATGTCCCTTTCTGAGTCAACTGGACCTAAACTCCATCATCACAATCTGGTGCATAAAAATGTTAATCAAATGTTTCCCTCTGCCCATGTTGATTCAACTGCGAGCACAGCACCTGTTTTAACTCTATACATTTAATCTGAACATGTCCATAACTTCAAATACACAGCTCTAGACCTTATTGTTTTGATGCCCTACAGCCAATGTCTTTCATTCCACTTTCATTAATCATACACATACATAGGCGTGCGCAGCACATTTCATTAGGGGGTTCAGCCAGGGATTTTTTTTTTAAGGTAAACATTGATTAAATATACAGTAATAAAGGACTTTTTTTTCATTCATCAAACAAACAAAATAAACGAAAACTGAAGTAAACTGTATTTTTTTTAATTAACAAGTAATCTGTACTTTAAAAATACACATTTTAAAATGGAGACTCTGAATACTATTTTTTTGCTGTAGTGATAACCAGGCATATATAAAGATACAGTCAATTTTCACCATCTTTAAATTTAATCAGATAATGACCTAATCCAAACTTACTAAAACAGATTCAGATTTAAAACAGTTTCTATCACATTAACAACAATGAGTGTCATCTTAAGTTCCAGCACCATACAGAGAATACACCATACATCAAATGCCCTAATAATGATTTTAAAAGATTGCCCTGTGTGCGGCTGAGCAAAGAATTTGGAATGAGGTCCAGGAGAGAGACTTCTGGGGTGAATATAGTGAGGACAAGGGGTGGCTGCGAGCCTAGCGTAAGAGAGGGCTGTCTGGCAAGATTTGGAAAACTTGGGGGAGTGCAGGAGATCTGGAACTAGGGGCACCTCTGGAAGGCCGCGAAGGGGCTATTGGCAGAAGACAGGAGATGAAGGAGAAAAGAGAGGATGGGAAACCGTCACAAGGGCACATCAGTCTTCTTTACTGATCAATTGTAAGCCGCTCCGGGAGACTTTTAGGCTGAGGTGCGGGATAAAAATACTCTAAATAAAAATACTCTAAATAAAATAAGGGCAGAAGAAGAGGATTGGCGTAGGGGGAGCCCTGGGGAAAGAAGAGAGAGAAATGCCCCTATGTGTGGGGTAGAAGAGGGAGAGAGGGTGCAGACAGGAGAGGTATGAGTGTCCCGGAGGGGAAAGGAAACAGAGGTAATGTTTAGCCTTGAGGAGAAGCCTGAGGGGAGACATGTTAACACTCCTCAAATACTTGAAAGATTGACACACACAGGAGGGCCAGGATCTCTTCTCGATCCTCCCAGAGTGCAGGACACAGAATAATGGGCTCAAGTTACAGGAAGTCAGATTCCAGCTGGACATCGGGAAAAACCTCATGAATGTTAAAGCAGTATGACAGTAGAACCAGTTACCTAGGAAGGTTGTGGGCTCTCCCACACTAGAGGCCTTCAAGAGGCAGCTGGACAAGTATCTGTGGGGGATGCTTTAGGGTGGATTCCTGCATTGAGCAGGGGGTTGGACTCGATGGCCTTGTAGGCCCCTTCCAACTCTGCCATTCTATGATTCTATGATATATTGTTACCATCCTTGGGCTCAATTCTCTGCCTGTTCAGACAGAAAAAAAGTCCTACAACTTCCAGAATGCCCAAGCCATCTATGCTGGCTGGGACATGCTGGGAGCTGTAGGACTTTTTCTGTCTATAGGACTGCACCGTAACTCAACCTAACTTCGCAAAAGCACAAGCTCCTGGACCTAGTTCTAACCTTAACCCTAAAAAGAGCCCTGTGCAACCCCATGCATGTCTACTCAGAAGTAAACATGCTGGCTGGGACATGCTGGGAGCTGTAGGCCTTTTTCTGTCTATAGGATTGCACCCTAACTCAAGCTGACTTCTCTTGGGCCTAGTTCTAACCTTAACCCTGAAAAGAGCCCTGTGCAACCCCATGCATGTCTACTCAGAAGTAAACATGCTGGCTGGGACATGCTGGGAGCTGTAGGCCTTTTTCTGTCTATAGGATTGTACCCTAACTCAAGCTGACTTCTCTTGGGCCTAGTTCTAACCTTAACCCTGAAAAGAGCCCTGTGCAACCCCATGCATGTCTACTCAGAAGTAAACATGCTGGCTGGGACATGCTGGGAGCTGTAGGCCTTTTTCTGTCTATAGGATTGCACCCTAACTCAAGCTGACTTCTCTTGGGCCTAGTTCTAACCTTAACCCTGAAAAGAGCCCTGTGCAACCCCATGCATGTCTACTCAGAAGTAAACATGCTGGCTAGGACATGCTGGGAGCTGTAGGACTTTTTCTGTCTCCAAATCATTCCCCCAAGTCACAGAAAACTACAGCCACCCCCACTACAAACATACATTCATTCAGTCAAACAACCAGGCATCCCATTCAGACATCAATACACTCACACTGTCAGCACACACATACACACACTCAGCATCACTCACTCCAAAAACACACATGCATGCACACGTGCATTCACTCAAAGACCCATGCACCCCCACATTCTCTCTCACACACAAACCTCAGTCTTGCCTCCTCCTCTATCTTCTCCTCCTCCTGCTTGCTTCTTCTTGCTGCTTCTTGTGCTTCTTCTTGCTGCTGCTTCTGCTTCTTCTGAGCTGGGGGGTGGGGTGCTGGAGGCTGCGTTGTTGCACGCAGCCCCCAACCCCTCACCTTGCTCTCACCTTGCTCTCAAGGACCTAAATTTCTCCTGTGAGTGGCGGTGGCCATCTTGAATCTCGCCCAAACTCACGTGAGATCTCGGCTGTTGGCTGGGTCTCACAGAGTTCCCAGCCAGCTGCCGAGGTCTTGCGTGAGTTCGGGCGAGATTCAAGATGGCCACCGCCACTCACGGGAGAAATTTAGGCCCGGTAAGTTGGAGTTGTGGTTGCTGCGGGCCCAGTAACCACAACCCTGGTATTTTGGCAGGGACGGGGTAAACATGGCGGCGGCAGCATATTAGGGGGTTCAGCTGAACCTGCTGAACCCCCTGTCTGCACGCCAATGTACACATAACATAATTGATCAACCTGCTCATAACAGCCTTTACATGTCTGAAAACTGTTATGCCATAGCCGGCTTTCCAAATTAGGGAAAGTGAAGAAATTAGTTCATTTTGCAATTTAATAAGAAGTTACTTAATGTCACACTTTCTAGCCTAATGCCTAAGGCTGTTGTGTCCTATCTCCAGTATGTGAGGCAATAAGCCTGTGTTCACCAGTTGCTGGGGAACATGGGTGGGAGGGTGCTGTTGCACCATATCCTGCTTGTTGATCCCTGGCCGATGGCTGGTTGGCCACTGTGTGAACAGAGTGTTGGACTAGATGGACCCTTGGACTGATCCAGCATCAGGGCTCTTCTTACGTTCTTATGTTCTAATGTGTCGCTGGCTAAGGCATCGCAGGCTAAGGCCTAACTTGATCACAATCTTCTACTTTAAGATGCAAACAGGAAGAAAAAGCATGCAGCATAAAATGACCTATAATAATTAACATAGGCCTTAGCTAGTCGAGGGGTTATCCCGGGCTGATACCCAGGATCGCCCCTGTGCATCCAGATGATGCACAGGGGATCCAGGGATCAGGCAGGGATCAACATTCCCTGCCCCTGGGATAATGAGCACCACTTTGGGCCTGATTTTCCCCACAGTCTTGGGCTGAGTCCGAGACTGAGCGTGTGGCCCATTGAAGCAGCTTCCCCCTGTCTTCGTGCAATTACTCGCACGTAGCCAGGAGCCGCCCCACTCCCCAGGAATGCTGCACCCATCGAGGGCAGGGTGGGGGGAGCGGAGAAAGTTTTTAAAAAAACCAGAAACCTCACCCTTCAGTCCCTGGAATGCTCCTGCGCTGCTTCCCCTTTAAAAATGTAAAGAAAAATGGCGGGCATGACAGCTCTCCTCCAGAGCTTGTCGTGCCTCGCGTGTAAACAAGGGCGAGATCCTGCGATAGTTGTGTTGCAGGCTCTCCCCTCATCCATCCCGGAACAACAGGTAAGTCTAGCAAAGGCCATAGTAAACTGTAACTTATTCTAATATAGTTTGAGTGGGGCTGTGAATCCATTCTGGGTTTCAATCAGAACCAGCTAGAACTCTAAAACAAAACAAAGTAACAACAAAAACCCCCACTATCCACAGTGCCGAAACCTGTCTCCAAAATAGTTCCAGCACCTAGGATAGCTCCTTTGGAGTTCTGGCTGGTTCTGAGGGCTCATTTACACCTATGAGCCTTCAGGGAGTGGGGGGAGGATCTCAGGTTTTCCGAGTTCCGGGATCCTCCCCCATGTGCTGATATCTGGGCCCAGCCCTCCACCATCACAGAGATGGTGAAAATGCTGCCCTCCTCACCCCCTAAGGGCACGGAGCTTTCCCCTGCAGCTCCATGCCCATTTCCAGTGCCACACTTACTCACGAGGAAGCAGGATCACATGGCACACCTCCCAGGGTCCTAGGGATGGTCTCAGGACCATGGGAAAAATTGGGATAACTGGGCAACCAGTTATCCCGTGAAAATGGAGGGGTCATCTCTGGTTGGCCCCCAGGATCCCCTGTACATTGTTTCGATGCACAGGGACAATCTAGGGATGACTCCAGGAAAAAAGGCTGGTGTAGACATGCCCTGACTGAAACCCAGATGTAGATCAAAGAAAATTCTCCTCCATCTCTAGTTGTGAAGCAATCAGGGAGCCACATGTCCTTAGGGATGGGAGAACCAGCGATGCTCAAGCTCACCAAAATTCTCTGAACTACACTTCAGAACTCACTTCAGCTTGCTGTCATTCTTATTTGGGACCTGTTTTGGGCGGGGGGTGGGGTAGTTCAAATGGGGAAAGTATGCATTTTCCAAAAGAGCATTGACTTTTCCCCCCATTGACAAAAGCATGAAAATGTGAATTTTTAGAAGTGTGCATTTTTAAAGGCCCATGTTTTCTGAAGTGCACGTTTCCCAAAAGCAAACACAATTTCGGTAATTTGCAAATGTTTTCGGAGAACATGCGCTCCTGTTTTCATTTGCATTTGGGGTTGCAAATGGGGCATTTTTTGGAGTGATTTGCAAATTGAAATGAAATTCTCGGGCCTCCCTTCTTCTATGTACACACACATACTCAAATAGTATGAATGCCCAAAACGCATATAAGACATTTGATTAGGTAAAGCAGACTTTGCCAATGTGGTGCCATCCAGATGTTTTGGTCTACAACTCTAATTGGCCATGCTGACTGGGAATTATGGGGATCATAATCCAACACATCTGAGGTACAGCCTTATGTCAGGCACAAGTGTGTCACCTGGGCAGTTCAGGTTGAGAAACAGAGTTGGAAATGCTGTGAGGGATATTAAAAGTCAAACATTTGACAGTGAGCCGGAAAGAAAATTTACTGTACTCAAACCGCACCTTTGGGTGGGATTGGGATCCCCCCTCCTAAGTAATAAATAATTTACTTTAAGTTTGCTTCTGTAGCATGATTTTGAATACAGTCAAGAAAGTTAAACACAACACCCCAAAATGTTTGCAGTGATAGGATTGGAGCTATAAAAAAGAAAAGCTTGTGAAAATAAAATGCATACTTAATAGCATAGCTAATAAAAAAATACAGAAAAATTTGAATAAATTTTCAAAATGACAACTGTTTTGCTAATGAATCAGTGCAATATTTTTCACTGAGTCAAACAATATTGTAGAAATTGTGGTGTATGGAAAGGATATCCCTCGCTGTGCAGTGTAACATAATATGTGCTCTAAGGAGCAGGAAACTTTAATGATATATGCAGTTTTGTTATTAAAAGTGAGTTATATATTTTGCTGTACAGTGGAAAATTGTGACCCAGTATAACATATCTTCACATTGTTTATAACTTGAGGAAAACCAACATTCAGGGTTCCCAGTTCACACAGTAGGAATTACATTTATGTTGGCCAAAAGTAATTTATATAACTGCAAGGAACAATAAAACATGAACTTTATAGTGTTTTTTTAAATGTAAAAATAATATAGAGCTTGTAAAATTGAAGAGATTATTATTGTAAAGGAAAGGACAGTAACTTAAATGTGAAGCTCACTTTACGGACATGATAAAAAATAAAAATAAAAAGTGCATTTTGTATTCTTTCTTACATTTTCACTCCCCCTCACACACATTTGCATTTGAATGTGGTAATCCAACTAGTAAACCTTAATTCTTCAGGAACAAGCAATACTTGCACCCCAGGTGAACCTTATTTTACACAAGGCTATTACTTCAAATCAGCAAACAATTAATTGCCTCAGAATGTTGAAACTGGTTAGATTCCTTCCTTCCTGAAGAACACTTATCTCTTGTAAAATACTTCTTTCTAATTGGAACACCCTGAAAAATTATATGGAAATTAGGAAATGGGAAATTCAGAGAATGGTACATTTGGTCTCCTTCTTCCAATTGCTTCCATACCTATTGAGGTGAATCAGATAACTCTTCCTGTTGGTGGTGTGGTGTGTTTAAATCAAAGACATCCAGACAGTGGTTCACCTCAGGGGTCCCCAAACATTTTGGGCAGTCGGGTACATTTGGGATTGTGTGAGTGTTGTGGGTGGTCTCACAAAATGGCTGCCATGGAAGGGGCTTACTCATTCACAAAAGGGCTGCCATGATGAATATGGCCAGTCACAAAACACCCATTTCCCAGAAGGCAAAGTGATGAGGCTAAAAGAAAATTAACTTGCCCCCAACACTGAATACAAGGCAAGAGTGGGGTCTGAGCTCCCAAACACAAACCCACTTTTTTGAACCCACAGTTTTCTGCTTCTACACCTATTTCACAGAATGCAAACTCATGAAGCTCAGAGACAAGTATCATGGCCAACAAATGGGAGTATAAGGCAGAAGTGGAGTCTGTGCCCAAATCCCAAATTTGTCCCCACGAAACATTTTAAAAACAGATCAACAGTTACTGCAGGCTGAAATTGAGCAGTGTTGGCTATACAATTACACAATACCATATTTCAAAGCATTGCTCAGCATCATGAGAATCCTGAAGGGTCATCGCCACTTGAAACTTCTTTTACCTGTGAGCCGAAGGAATGTTAACCATGCGAAATAGGCCTTAGCAAAAAGCATTTATAAGCTGAGTGAAAGCTACATTTGCAGGCATGGTTTCATGTCATCCCGTCCAGTAGTGAGTGCTGACATAAATGAAGCCAAACACGGCCACTTCAAATGTAGAGGGAGGTATTATCATGCCCAAGGGTACCCTGAGGTTTCCAGAAGAAGAACAACTAAAAATCTTTAAAACCTAAAGAGCCCCCCTTCTCCAGAAAACCAGCCCAATAAAGATTGTGGCCTGGTTCAGACAACACGCTAAACCATGCTGCTTAACCTTAATGCATTCCATTAACCATTTCGTGGATAAGCAGCATGGTGTGTGTTGTCTGAACCAGGCCAGTGTGTACTCAGTGGCCACTCTGTTGAGTATCATTTGGAAAAGAGAAAGAGAAAACTAGGGGTGAGGGGATGGAATGGAATGGAAAGCTCTGCTTGAGCTCCTTCCAGCGTACAGTATTTTGGAAGACGGTATGCTGAACCAGAGTATATCTTTTTAAAAGGTGGAGGCACGCTGCAACAACATTTTTGGCTACATTTTTTTTGTTACAGATTTTGTAAAATGTATTTGAGTTTCTAGATTCTGCAGCTCTCTCCAGAGATAACAGTTAAGAATATTTAACATTTCTGTAGAACACTATAATCGCTCAAACAATTTCATATATATTACCACAGAAATCCTTACAAACAGCCCTATAAGGTAGGCCAGTATTATTATTGTTCCCAAATTGCTGGGGGGGGGGGGGTTGCTGAGAAATAATGCTTTCCCTAGTGATTTTGTCACTAAAGTGAGATTTGTGTTGTCAGTGGCTGGGGTCTGCTTACTGTGTGGTCCATTGCTTGGGTGGCCATGTATCCTTTTTTGCAGAAGACAATCCTCTATTTGAAGGCCTGTCTTGTATTCTGAAGGTGTCCTCTGTTGGAAGGGCTGCCCAGTCCAAGAATGGTTTAATGATAAAGAGCTGTCCAAAGGAAGAGCAAGGACTTGAAGTTGCCCAACCACAGCTAGCCCCTTGACAGAAGACCAAACAGGTGGGTCACCTGGTCACAGTTTTTCACACTATCGTAAGCTATATATTATTCCTATATATAATAACACTTACTTCTAAATTTGCATGGATACGTACAACATATACACATCTTATGCAAATTGGTGTCCTCTTTTTTTAGTGATACATGTCCTGTTTTGGGGCAATTCACAAGTGGCCATCCTATTTTGGCAGCATACACTTTTCTTTTCTTTTCTTTACCTGAGTAACCCACGGACAAAGCCATTATCAGATTCGTGGTCATCAGAAGAAATTCAGAACAGAGCCACAATCTTTTCGCTTGGCTCGCCAGCAAAGCGGACGCTGTTCTCAGTTCCCAGGAGGCAAATAGTTCACAGAGGAATCCCATGGCTTTGGCGACATCCATGGAGGGTTCGTTCTTTTATCTTAAATGCTTTTCCCTGGCTCTGCTGGGGTTGATCCCCCCCCCCCTGCACCCCCTTCCCCTGACAGCCGGAGTGTTATGGAAAGTACAGTAAACATGCAGGAATGCTAAGTTATGCTTTCCATATGACCTTAATAAAAACATTGAAATTTCTTATTAAAATCCTGCGATAGCCTTCGAATGCTGTATAGAAAACAGAGGTGGAGTGGGGGAGGGCAGCGCCCAAAATAGACTTCCTTCAGGAGCAGGGCGATAAGGCGAGACACCATTCCAGCTCTTCCCCTTTGAATGCGGCGTGGATTTTTGGGCACGCTTTGTGCAAAACAAGCATTCGCCCTTACCTGTATCTAGCTCCATGGTTTGTTTGTTTATTTGTTGTCATCGTTTCCTCCCTCACATCTTAAATTATATGCAGGAAATGCTCTGTCAAGCAATCTGACTGCAATCCTACACATATTTTAGGCATCTGTGTAACATTATACACATGAGTTTATGTGAGCGAAGATTATGCAGAGGCACAGCCGCAGCGTAAAAGCTGGAAGGGGTACGGCTGTATGTGTGTGAGGGCGGGGGTGGGTGGGTGAATGATTTTCCGCCATGCACTGTTGGGAACCTGACAACGGCGTGGTTCTGTGGATATGACATGCATTAACAAGGTGGGCGTTGTGCCTTCTGAATTTCCTTAGCGCACACACTGAAGCATGGGTAAACATTGTGCTTTGGTATGCAAGGTTCTGGGAATGGGCACTGCTGCAGAGGTAGCTAAAGGGCTTGACTTGCTGGCACAGGGGAAGGAAAAGGAGGGTGAGCACCTGTTGTCATAAGAACATAAGAAGAGCCTTGCTGGATTAGGCCAAGGGTCCATCTAGTCCAGCATGCTCTTCACACAGTAGCCAAGCAGCTGCCCACGGGAAGCCCACAAGGAGGATATGAGTGCAGTATCTCCATCCCACTTATGTTCCCCAGCAACACTGGTTTACATAGGCATGCTGCCTTTCATACTAGAGATAGCATATTGCCACCAGGAGTAGTAGACATTGATAGCCTTATCTACTATGCCAAGCCATGTCCTATACTTTTACACTTTGAATTGTCTTAATTTTGTAAACTGCCCAGAGAGCTTCGGCTATTGGGCAGTATAGAAATGCAATAAATAAATAAATAAATAAATAAATAAATAAATAAATCCTTCTAATATGTGTCTGAGACTGTAATATTAATATTATTTATTTTTAACATTGGTATAATGCCTTATCTGCCATCAAGGTGATTTACCACAATTTAAAGCAAAACAACACCCATACACACTTCCACACCCACACCCACACCCACCCAACAATACTACTTCATTATTACCTAGGGCATGTCTAGACATGCTGATATCCCAGGGATCGCCCCAGAATCATCCCTGTGCATCCACATGATGCACAGGGGATCCCAGGAGCAGGGAGGAAGGATCCCTCCCTTTCCCTGGGATATTGGCATACCCTTTAATCTTGACTTTTCTTGCCGTCTCGGGCTTGTCCTGAGACTGCGGGATGTGTGGCTGGGCGTCCCGTTTTCATCCCAGCTCCTCATGAGTAACCGCAAGGAGCTGGGAACTGGGGATGGGGTACAGAGCTCTTCAGGGACTCTGTGCCCATCGGAGGGGGGAGGGGGGAGCAGGGTCTTTTTCCCAATAAAAAACACACTTTTTTGTAGGAGCCCTTTTTCGATTAAAAAAACAAAAAAAAAAATGGCGGGTGCGATGTTGTCTTCCTCCCAGGTCATCATGCGCCACGTTTAGACTGAGGGGGAGGATCTCATGATCATCATATCACGAGATCCCCCCTCCACCCCCTCGTCTAGTCATATGCCTAGTGTCCAGTTTCCAGTGGACGTGTTCAGATGACATACTAAGCCATAGTTCGGCCACTAACCCATTTACAGCAAATGGTTAGTGAAAGTGTTTAAACTGTGGTTATGTAGACACCATGATTAGGAATGGTTCACATGACACTCTAAGTCATAACCTTTAGCTTAAAATGCTTAACCACTGTGGTTTAGCATGTTGTCTGAACAGGGTCAGTGGTATATCTGAGGCACCTCTGGACCATGTGGACATTTCTCTTTAAGGTTCTTACAGTGCTTGACCAATATGTCTCAGCTTGTGTCTGGCTGTGTTTTATCTGGAGGGAGTCCATTCCTGAATCATTGCCACTATTCGGGATTATGGTGGCTTGTCCATCTCAGGAACCTCCCTGGAGGAGAAGGCTATCAATGGCTACTAGTCCTGATGGCTGTATGCTACCTCCAGTATCAGACGTAGTATGCCTATGTACACTGGTTGCTGGGGAACATGGGTGGGAGGGTGCTGTTGTGCTCATGTCCTGCTTGTGGGCTACTGATGGACATCTCCTTGGGCATTGTGGGAACAGAATGCTAGGCTCGATGGACCTTGATCTTATCCAGCATGGCTTTTCTCATGTTCTTATGTCCTTAGACTTTAGACTAAACCAAAAAGACAGCAGATGTTCTGGAAAGAAGGAACTAGGGCATAATGGACTGTCAGCTTGTACCTGGAACCACAAATCCTTGATGGCCTTGTAGGCCCCTTCCAACTCTGCTATTCTATAATTCTATGAGTCTTTGAACTGTAAGCAGCACGAAGCCTCATTTCTATGACTCTCAGAATGCAGGAATAATCAGGGTGGCACTGGGATTTTCAGGAACTGGTGCAAAAGGATCTATAAGTGCTTTGCATGCAAAAGATCCTAGGTTCAATCACGAGCACTTTCCATTAATAGGATTAGGTAGCAGATGATGGGAAAGACCTCTGCCTGAGATCCTGGGGAGTTCAGCCACTCAGAGCAGACAATTCCGGGCTCAATGGACGCATAATCTGGCTAGATTCCTCTTTCTTGAGGCTGAAAACAATTTCCCAAACGAGCTCATAAAAATGAAGTGATGACTGGTCCAACCAGTTCCCACATACTTTTACAATCCATTGCACACCTTTGTTTGTGGAGGATGGCAGGATGCATGATTTTCACATCTACACTTCTATATTCTCCTCTTGCTCAAGTCGCCAAGTATCTGGTATAGATCAGAAGAACAATGTGCTGCAGTGAATTCATGTGAAAAATATTTGCACACATATTGAGAACATTTGGATGATTTGGCGGAGGAGGAGTAAGACCGGTTTGTAGAATTTTATTACCCTAACTACTTCCTGTCCATCGTTATAAACAACAGATCCATCAGTTGGGTTATGTGGCATACCAACCGGCCATGAAATGGCTAGCTTCCAAAGTGATAGCAAATAACTAAGTCAATTAGTCGTGTGTATTTTTATGAAGCAATTACAAAGTAAAGGAATTTATGTGAGGATAAATGTGGTTAAAATGAGAGGAGCACTAGACATTTATTAGACTGGAAGATAAGAACTGTTGCACCATCCTGGATTAGTCCTTTGCTTATCTTTATTGCCATATTTTTGCAACAAGCTCGAAGCAGAAGGCTGGTCTCATAAATATTTTTTCCATGTCATGTTCTTGCAATCTATTCCCGCACAACCATACCACAACAGTAGGCATTAAAAAACTGAGCTAGGTATTCCTCAGGTCCCCATTCACACATGCCTGCAAGGCTTTAGAATCCAGCCTTCAACTGCTGGCTTTTGATTTGTGCTACTAACGTATGTTGGAGAATTCTTGAATCTTTTGAAACTCATACCATTTCTAATATACAACTCCTGCTGCAATGGGACTCAGGACAACATATTCCAGTTGTGTACTGAGGCCTTGAACAAGTTCCACCAACCACCCATCAAAGGCATGCTTTTTTGGGGGGGTGTATGTGCCCTTTTTTCTGTGTTAAACAGTGTCTGGTAGGAAGGCCATGGTTTGAGAGGTGTCTTGCTTTCAGTTCCATGCTCAACTATGGAACAAATCTATTGGATATGTGGAAGGCTATTTTGGTATATCAGAAATATCAATTTCTTTCCATCTTGTGCAAAATGCACATGTTCGAGAACTGCATGTGCATTTAAGTGATTTGGAGGAAAAAAAATCAGTGAAATTAACCCCCCCCACACACACACATTTCTCTTCCCACAAATAGGGTGGATAATTTCAAGAGGCTATTTGCGTACACCTCTAGTTAAAACAAAAAGGGACTGTGATGAGCTCCAAAGGGATCTCACCAAATTGGAAGAATGGGCATTAAAATGAAACATTTGTTCAGTGTAAGCAAGTATAAAGTGATCCATGTTGGGGCAAAACAATCACACCTTCACATATACACTGATGGGATCTGAGGTGCTAGAGGCTGATCAAGAAAGAGGTCTTGGGCTTGTGGTGGACAGCTGGATGAAAATGTCAACCCAGAGGGTGGTGGCTCTGAGAAACGCAAAGTCCATGTTAGGCAAGGAACAAAAAATAAAAATGCCAAGATCATACTCCCCTTATACAAATCTACACACTTGGGATACTGTGTATAGCTCTGGTCACCCCATCTTAAAAAAAATGACATTGTAGAGTTGGAAAAATGTGCAGAAAAGGGCAACTAAAATGATCAACTTTCCTATGAGGAAAGATTGCAACATCTGGGATTGTTTAGGTTAGAAAAAAGGTGACTCGGGGGAGGGGTACAGAATTGTGCATGGTGTAGAGAAAGTGAATAGGGAGATATTTTCCTCCATCTCTTATAATACTAGAACCCAGGTTCATCCCATGAAACTGGTTGGTGGGAGATTCAGGACAGATAGAAGGAATTACTTCTTTGCACAGCGCACAGTTAAACTATGGAATTCACTCCCACAAGATGGAATGATGGACACCAACCTGGACATTTTTAAAATGGTATTAGACAAATGTATGGAGGATAAGGCTACTAGTCATGATGGTTATCAGGACTAGTAGTCTTATCCATAGGCACATAAAGGTGATATGCCTATGGAAACCAGTTGCTGAGAACATGATCAGTCTCCCCATGGGCATCTGGTTGGCTACTGGGGAACAGAATGCTGGACTAAGTAGGTCTTTGGTCTGATTCAGTGGAGGACTTCTTACGTTCTTAATGTAATACTAATAGGAACACAATCTTTTGCACATTTATACTCCGTTTAGTTTCACCGTCACCCTGTTAAGTAGGTCAGGCTGAGAGGCAAAGACATCCAAGGCAAAATACACAGCAAACTAAGGATTTGAACCTGTCTTTTTTATCTCTGTGTTTAGCCCTAGAGCCAACACATCACACTGGCTTAGGAGACAAGGAATACTTCTTATATCTTGATTCTGAGATTTGTTACCCCAGCTCCTCCGTGCTTAGGATGGGACACATCTCATAACCAGTGTATTGTCGTTCAACTCCTGTGCCAACATGACAGTGACGTTTTAGTGGCAGCCTGGGTAGCCATCTTGCAAACAGGTGGTTTTGTATATTTAAAATGTCTCTGCACATTCCTTTCCTTTTCTTCTGACAGAAAAGGTTTTCTGTTTATTTATTTTTTTCATTTTTAGATATGTTCTGCGTGAGCCTTCCCTCTATCATCTTTAGCTGTAATCGTGGTCATGGTGGCAGCAGTGGTCATGGTGGTGGGAGTCCAGTTCAGAAGTGACCAGCATGGAGTGCTGTCCTTTGAACATGATGTTTTGTTTTGAGGGCTTCTGCTGGGATCTTGCACAGCATGCAAACATTGCCTGGTGCCTCTGAGACTCTAATTTCCACATTGTCTTCAAGAAGAACACTTTTCCTATGGAATCTAATAGACAAATTTTATAATATTAAAGAACAGAGAGAGAGAGAGAGAGAATTCTCTCTCTCTCTCTCTCTCTCTCTCACACACACACACACACACACATGGGATGTATGAGAAATCAATTTCAGTTTATTTAGAACCAGAATTTATCCCATTTGCACCTCGTGAACCGGGACATGAACATGAGCACAATCTACAGTCATAGCTCATACATTGCCAAGCTTGTGAATGTGTTCAAAAAGTGTGTGCATTAGGGAAATCCTCATGGGAAAATGTGTACAGGAACTTCAGTTAGTTCCAAACACAGCTGCTAGGCAACTGACTGAGACTGACTGATACGATCATGGGGTAACAATGCTTCTTCAGCTCCACAGGCTTTCCCTCCATTTTCAAGCCAAATTCAAAGTGTTGTTGTTAACCTTTAAAGCCCTAAATGGCTTGGGAGTGGGACCGGGCTATCTAAAGAAATGTCTCCACCGACATGTACCTGTTTGGACCTTTAAGTCATCTTCAGAGGCCCTCCTCTGGGCGCCCCCATCGAAGGAAGCTAGATGCATGTCTACAAGAGAGAGGGCCTTCTCAGTTGTGGCTCCCCATTTATGGAATGAGCCCTCCCCCCATTTAAAGAAGTCTGCCTGGCACCTATGTTGTTACCTTTCCAGTGCCAGGCAAAGACCTTTCTTTAAAAAACAACAACACCTTTCTCACAGGTGTTTTAGAAACCTAATTCTAGATTTTTATGGCTGTTTTATTGACTCCTGTGCTATTTATCGTTCGACATTGTATTATATTTTATTCTTTTAAAATATTTCATATTTTTAACTGTTCTGTGGCATTTTAGTCTGTAATTCACCCAGAGAACATAAATTAATGGTGGATTAGAAATGAAATAAATAAATAGATAAACCAATAATACTTCTTAAAAAGTACACGCAGACACACTGTAATCAATAGAGAGAAAAATGGCATGGATTTGAATGCACGGCCTCGTATGCATCCAAGTACTTTGCAATTTTCATGCAAAAAGAAAGAAAAAAACCCTCATGATCTGGTATGGACATGATCTTTGAAATGGAGTTCAGAGAATCTTGGCACACTCTATTCACACTGTGAACAGAGTGCTGGACTAGATGGACCCTTAGGCCATAGCTAGACCTAAGGTTTATCCCAGGATTATCCCGGGTTTGTCCCTGCCTGAGCACTGGATGCCCTGTGTGGCACTTAGATGAACAGGTTTGACCCCAGGACAATCCTGGGATAAACCTTAGGTCTAGCTACAGCCTTAGTCTGATCCAGCATATACCTTCTTATGTTCTTGTGTCCTTATGTTCAGTCAAGCATACCTGGTTCTCCGATCCCCCAGCATTGGCTATGTTGTATGGGGCTGATGGGAGTTGTAGTCCAAAACTTCTGAAGCTCACTATGTCGGGAAAGGCTAATCTATAGACTCTTAGAGATTCCAAGCTGGCACGGCTAGGGTGGAGGCAGGCTTTTCTGGGCAGGGAGAGAGAGGAAAGGACGGTCTACCTTGGAGACACCTGGACAAGGTGAGGCATGGGCGGGACTGGCCTTTAAAAATGCCCCCCCCCCATGCATCCCAGGTCTCTTTACTTTTTTGGCTGGAGAAGGCAGAGGATGGGGAGAGAAGGACGGCTGGAGCAACAGCGGGACTCAGCGGCTGCAGTCCACATGTCCACACCCCTTCGGAGCCAACACAAGGCAGCAGAAGATGGGCATTGGCCCAGGTTGTGCGGGAATCTTAGGATATCAGAGGAGGTTGGTGAGCACTCGTTGGGCACCTTTATGGTTATTGGCAGGTTCTGAGGCCTGGGCTTCAGGGATTGAGTGGTTCTCAACCCAGGATACGGCCTGCCTTTGGGGGCCTCACTGTCTCACCTACTTGGAGTTGAGCAGCCCAAGCAGGGATGACACAGGGTGGTTTCCCCCAAGCACATGTGTGTAGCACAAGAAAGGAGCTGGGTTTCACTTGACTCTTGGCTTGGCTGAGTGGCTCACCCATAATGCAGGCTAGTGGCCTTGAGACAGTGTGTTTAGATTCCCGCACTTTCATGTGCAGTTCCAAGGAGGAATGAATTACCCAATTTTAAATACAGAGGCCCTAGTTTTCCCCAATCTCTGGCATCCATATAGTTATTTTCTCACTTCTTTCTCTATCCGCAAATAGGAAACAATTAGCACTCTCACAGTTCCTTAAAATGAATGTGGATTTTCCTTTTGACTTCCAACTGCAACCATTTCTTTTTAGGTAACAAGAGGCAAAGAATTCAGCTTCATTACAAAGAAGGGCTCTACATTTTTCCTCCTGGCCAAGTTAATATAAAATTAAGGACCGAAATTCTTTTCTCTTTGCCATAGAGGTATTTGAATCCTTGTCAATATGCAATTTATCACAGTTCTGTAAAGATAGTTATGAAAAAGGCTCTCAAGGAATGCGCATAAAACCCCACACATCTTTGAAAGGATGCTATTCTTGGTCAGTTGGAGGGACAATGAAACACCAACAGTTTTCTTAGGGTGAGTGTAATATCCTTTGCAATTGTTTATATATAAGTTCATGGAATCCGGCAATTCTAAGAAGGAATATCAACAAGGCATTAAACATTCAGGAAATGGGTAGGAAGGCAAGGAGCGCTGAAGTGTACTCCTGTTCGTAGACTTCTTGTTTGACAACATATACCAGTCTTAGCTGGGCTAAACGTTATGCAAGCCCAAACAAGCAGATGGACATGTGATTAGGAAAAAAACTTTTACTAGGAAAGTTATAAATATAGTGCAATCACCGTATTCTTAAAAGGTATGCAGGGTGACCGGAGGGAAGGGGATATTGCAGAAAATCTTTAGGATGATTGAAGTCTGTTTATCTGAGGAATGACAAGCTAAACCCTCTTTAATGTAGCTCCTAATTGGAGTAGACCCATTGAAATCAATGGGACTTAAGTTACACTAACATTGGATCCAGCCCACTGGATACAATCCAATCTGAGGAAACATGCACAAGATTGCTCAGCACATCTTCTAAAATATGAAGACGTTTTAATGATCTGATTGTGAAAGTCAGATTTAGGAGCTCTTCATGGATTGAATTTTTTATGTAACACCCCAAACGTGTTATGATTTATTTGCTCAAAAATTTATAACCTAGCATTCTACTTACTAGTAGGCTCTATTAGCAGCTACCTGCCCTTCAAATATAACAATAGAATCATAAAGCATCTTAAAATGAACAATAAAAGCCAACAAGCCAAGCCAATATATTCGGCTATTGGGCAGTGTAAAGATGCAATAAATAAATAAATACCTGCAAAGCCATAATACTTACACCCCTCACAGGCATATTTACACCCAGAGATATCCTAGAGCCAAATTCCATATTAAGCCAGAATTGGCTTTGGCTTTCTGCATGTGTACAGAACTTGTGCCACCATATTTCATGCTGGCCTACAAAACCAATCACTTTTTTAGACTGTACACTGTAGCAAAGTGGCTAAGAAACTGAGCTACAATAATCAGGAAGTCCCTGGTTTGAATCTCACCTCTGCCATGAACTGTCTAAGTGGCCTTAGGCAACCTTCTCTCCCGCACCCCCACACCTACCCCAGTTAGTCTCCTCTGCTGTAGTATGGGGGATAATATCATTGGCTTACATTATAGGGTTGTTGCAAAGATTATAGCTAGATAATGCCTGAGTCGAGGAAGCTATTACAGAAAAGAAGGCTTCCTTCAGAATATGGAAGTCTCTTGCCCAAATGAGGAAAATGAAAGAAAGCACAAGCGTGCCCAAAGGTGATGCAAGCAGTCTATAAGAGCTCCAAAAATGCAATTTGAGGAGCATATTGCTAACAACGTGATGGCCAACAATAAAGAATTCTTTAAATATATCAGAAGCAGGAAACCAGCTAGAGAGACAGTTTGACTACTGGACAATAATGGAGTTAAAGTTATTTGTGCACAATGGCTAGGTTGATGTACATGAGTCTCTCCCCACCCCCCAGAACTAGGGAAGGGAGAAGGAAAGACTTGCATAGGGTAGTAATGCCGGTGGGCGGTGGGTGGTGGTGGTGGTGGGGACTCCTGCCATTGCAACTTGGCACCCACCACCACTGCTCTGTGCAAACTCCTCACACTCTCCTTGCTGGTGCCAGCACTGGAAGGAGAGCAAGAGGGGGTTGTGTGCTGCAGTGCCTGTGGTGGAAGTCCGTGAGCTGGCCCAACTAGCAAAGATCAGGATCTGGGGGACTGAGATGCCAAAAACTCAGCAGAATGATCCCCTGGTCAGATTTCTCCACCATCCCTATCAAGGTAATACCAATTTTTTAAAAAAAGGAATACAGGGGGGTGGGGATCTGGGAAATAACAGGCTAGTTATCTTAAGGTTTGTACTGGGTAAATTGGTTGAAAATTATTAAAGATAAAATTAGTTAGCATATAGAAGTACAAGTCCTGCTGAAAAAGAATCAACATGGGTTCTGCAAAGGTAAGCCCTTTCTCACTAAACTTTTAGAATTCTTTGAGAGTGTCAATAATGTAAACTGGGTAACCCAGTGTGCATTGTTTACTTGGACTTTATTTATTTATTAATTAATTAATTACATTTCTATACCACCCAATAGCCGGAGCTCTCTGGGCGGTTCACAAAAATTTAAAACATTCAAAGTATAAAACAACAGTATAAAACCGTAATATAAAATACAATATAAAAGCTCAACCAGATAAAAACAGCAGCAATGCAAAATTACAAATTTAAAACACCAAGTTAAAATTTATTTATAGACTGTTAAAATGCTAGGAGAATAAAAAGGTCTTCACCTGGCATCTAAAAGCATATAATGTAGGTGCCAAGCGAACCTCCTTAGAGAGTTCATTCCACAGCCGGGGTGCCACAGCAGACAAGGCCCTCCTCCTGGTAGCCACCTGCCTCACTTCCTTTGGAGGGACCCCTGAGGATGACCTTAGGGTCTGGGCAGTTACATATGGGAGGAGGCGTTCCTTCAGATAGCCTGGCCCCAAGCCGTTTAGGGCTTTAAATGTTAATACTAGCACTTTGAATTGGGCCCGGACCTGGACTGGCAGCCAATGAAGCTGGAAAAGGACTGGCGTGATGTGGTCTCGTCGGCCAAGTCCCTGTTAGTAACCGTGCTGCCCTGTTTTGTACCAGTTGAAGTTTCCGGACCATTTTCAAAGGCAGCCCCATGTATAATGCATTGTAGTAATCCAAACAAGAGGTTATCAGAGCATGGATAACTGTAGCTAGGCTATCTCTGTCCAGATAAGGGCACAGTTGGTATTTCAGCCTAAGCTGGTAAAAGGTGCTCTTTGCCACGGAGTTCACCTGTGCCTCAAGTGACAGTTCTGGATCCAAGAGCACCCCCAAATTACAGACCCAATCCTTTAGGGGGAGTGCAACCCCGTCCAGGACAGGGCAAACATCACCTCACCGGACAGATGAACCACCCACTTACAGTACAGTCTGCTACAGTCCAAAAGGCTTTTGAGAAAGTCCCTTACCAAAGACTCCTGAGCAAACTTAGCAGTCATGGAATAAGGAGAGGTCCTCTTATGGATCAATGACTGATTAACGAACAGAAAATAGAGAGTAGGAATAAATTGTAAATTCTCCCAATGGAGGGATGTAAACAGTAAGTCCCACAGGGATCTGTACTGGGAGCAATGCTTTTTATTTATTCATAAATGGTTTGAGCACGAAGTGTCCAAATTTGCTAATGACACTAAATTATATAGGGTGGTTAAAACAAAATGAGATTGTGAGGAGCTTCAAAAGGATCTCTCCAAACTGGGATAATGGACATCAAAATGGCAAATGTGGTTCAAGGTAAGCAAGGGCAAAATAACACATATTGGGGCAAAAAAAAAAATCCAACTTCAAGTTTATACAAAACTTAGAATACTGTGTACAATTCTAGTCACTGCATGATATTCTACAGTTGGAAAATGAGCAGAAAAAGGCAACTAAAGTTATCAAGGGACTGGAGCAACTCCCCTTTGGGTAAAGGTTACAGCAGCTGGGATTGTTTAGTTTACAAAAGAGGTGAGTAAGGGGAAACGTGATAGAGGTGTAGAGAACTATGCATGGTGTGGAGAAAGTGGATTGGGAGAGATTTTTCTCCCTCTCTCAAAATACTAGAACTCGGGTTCCTCCCATGAAGCTGATTGTGGGAGATTCAAAACAGATAAAAGGAAGTACTTCTTCACACAGTGCATAGTTAAAATATGGAAGGAGCTACCACAACATGGCCACCAAGTTGGATGGCTTTAAAAGGGGGATAGACAAATTCCTGGAGGATAAGGCTGTCAATGGCTGCTAGTCCTGATAGCTATATGCTACCTTCGGTATCAGAGACAGTAAGCCTATGTGCACCAGTTGATGGGGAACATGGGTGGGAGGTTGCTGTTGCACTCAAGTGCTGCTTGTGGGTTTCCTGTGTGGGTAGCTGGTTGGCCACTGTGTGAACAGAATGCTGGACTAGATGCACCCTTAGTCTGATCCAGCGCAGTTCTTCTTGTGTTCTTATGTGAAGTGCTTTAAAGTTTTGGAAGTACAAATGTTAATTATTATTTTAACTTCTTCTTCTTCTTCTTCTTCTTCTTCTTCTTCTTCTTCTTCTTCTTCTTCTTCTTCTTCTTCTTCTTCTTCTCCTCCTCCTCCTCCTCCTCCTCCTCCTCCTCCTCCTCCTCCTCCTTCTTCTTGAAGATCCAAGTATTTGTTTGAAAGGCACCACCATTCATTCCATTTGCACAACCCAAAAGCTTCCATTCCAAACAGGCTTACTTTTGATCAGCAGGGATAGCTTCTTCCTAAATATTTTTAGGAGGATTCAGGTGCAAATCTAAAAGGAAGATTATTTATTGCTGTTCAGAAAGGCAGACATGAGCAAGACTCTTTACATTTTGTCTGCTGAGCTCATGATCCATTTTTAAGTCTATTCAGCTCTACTAAACTTTTATCCGATGAAGTCAGTGGCTCACAGTATGCATTCAACATGCAGCTCTTCTTCAAAGCTGTGGTCATTTGGCATGTTAACCTGATCACTGCAGGACAGCCTTATTCCTACATCAAAGGAAGAATAATTTTAGAAGATCCTTCCACTCTCCCACATAAATAATAATTGCCTAAACATGTACTTTTACATTGAGAATGGAATGGGAAAAACAGTGCTCCGTGAAGGCTTATATAACCCGCCTAACGCAGCTGGCGTCTCATATTTTAAAGGGGATGCAAGCACATCCTGTTATACACATCAATAATTCATTTATGACTACTTGCAGTCTAAGGGCCTGTTCAGATAACATCTCGCTGTGCTCTTGCTTGGGTGCTTTGGTGTACAACCAGGAGCACAGGAAGGGCATGAAGAAAAGGCAGCTACCTTTTTGGTGGAGCTCTCCCAACCTTACAGCAAGAAGAGAGCTGGGCCAACCATTTGGCACACCCTGGTCCAGAAAACACCCAAGTTATTTCAATGGGCTGTTGAGGAATCGGTGTGGCTTGAAGTCATTTTGTGCCTAACACTGGAAGCACTAAAACAAGACAACTGGGCAGGGACATTTTCCTGCTTAAGGTGATGGACAAGATGGGAGCCCTCCTCCCCTATTCCAAATCCAGAAGCCAACCAGATGGAGAGTTGAATCTTACTTGAACACTAGTAATGGTGAACCGCCCAGAGAGCTTCGGCTATTGGGCGGTATAAAAATGTAATAAATAAATAAATAAATAAATAAATAATGGGAGAGCATCCCGTCAGGCCCTGTGGCGCACACAACTCAGTCTGCCAGCAATTCACTGCCACTCCTTACTCCCCCAGCATCTGCTGTCTGAGGCAGCCACATCTCTCTGCCTAGTGGTAGGACCAGGCCTGCAACTGGAGCAGGCCTAGCCCTAGCATTTTGCCACTAAAGGAACAGAGGCCTCATCCTCCTTCTCTCACAACAGATTTCTGACATTAATTTTTAAAAATCCAGCAGTTTTATGTAGTTCCTTTTGGTGCAGTGTTTTACTGGTACACCCATGTGTGTGTTTTTTAGTGTTTTATCAATGTGCACGTTCTGCAGGGTGATGTTGGGGAGAGAGGCAATCTATGAAGGAATCAAAAGAGCTGAAAGCTACAGTGAACTGCACATGCACTTTGTACAAAACCAGAAAATAATAAATGGAACCATAGAGATTTCTTGATGCATCTGTTTGACTTTGGAAAGAAGACCAAATAACTCAGAATCCAAAATTCTAGGAGACCATTGAAGGAGGACATTTTCAGAAGAACCCCAACTGACTTGCAGCCCAACATTGGAAGTGTAGGGATGCTGGGGAGATCGGCGATGAATTCAAACAAGCTTGGAAATCTCTGAATCCTACCTGTGGATTTTGCAGCAGACTGGTGGACTGGTTTTTCACTTTTAGAGAGGATTTGTGCTAATGCACTTTAGCACTAATGCACATCAACTAATGCAGATTAGCGTGTTTGAGAAAGTGTGCATTATTAGCATATGTACAAAAAATGTCTGGTAAAAAAGATCTAATTCCATCAATGAGCAGATGACTGAAGAAAAGACACCTGATTATCCATGAAACGCAAACAGGACAAACTCCATGAAAATCATTATGGCTTGCATCAGCTGAAGCCATGGGCGGCTTATAAACAAATCAGATTTTACATTTGTGTGCTAGCCCATGTACATCCACATTATCATGGTGGTTTGAGGTTTATGCATATAACTTGCAAAGAAAATCAATTCTGGTAAGATTTGGAGTTGCTGCATTGCTTGAAATCCATGCACCCCGAAGCAAGGGAATGCAAACTAATTCAATAAATATGAGTCATGATGCTCCCTGTGCACTACAGATCTTGTTGTGGTTTAGGCATAGCATTCTTGGTTGAGGAGTGAATGGCACAACAGCAAGTTGAAATTATCTAGATATAAAACACAGCAAACTATTCATACAGGTAACTCCAGCCTCAAGAATCTTAACTTTGCTACCACTGTACAATGTAACCAATGAAGTAATACAAAGGGCTAATTATGGAACATTCTTGGGATATATATATATATATATATATATATATATATATATATATATATACTGAACTTATATTTAGTTTCAGGCTTAAGTGGAATCAACTCTCTTGTAATATCTGAAGGCTTAATATTTATTGCTTTAAATGCCCAAGTGACTTAAAAAAAATACCCCTGAAAACAAAGGCTGCAACCTACAAGTAAATACAATTCTGCTGCCAAATCCAATGACCTTACACCAACTCACAACTTAGATAATAAAATTTTATTTTATCCTGTGTTTTGGCCGCAAACACTATTCGTTAGCATAGGCTTGGAATTTTTTTAAAAAAACGTGGTTGTAAAATACTGGAAAGGAACATGAAATCCGAGTCCTGACACAGAGTAAACTGAGTTCATATATATATATATATATATATATATATATATATATATTCCACAGATGCCAGTGTTTTTGATCATTGACTCTTATGTAATGCATTATCAATTAATAATTCAACATTCATGCATAGGACCTGGCACTGAACAAACCAGAAAGAGATTTGGATCTTATGTGGCATATCAATTAGGCATGTGCTCCGCTCCTATTAGAAGCGCAGAAGCAGGAGCGAATTCGCCTGCTCCGCCTTGCCCAGAGGCGGAGTAGAAGCGGACCGCGGACCCCTAGAAGCAAGGCGAAGAGAAGCGCCCATTTTCGGAGCGCTTCTCTTTCCGCGGAGCGCTCCGATCGCCATCTTGAAACATTTCGCCCATAGATAACTGGGTTGTTTTTGAAGCTATCGTTCTTGTGCTTAGACAGTCGTGGATGGGGGTCATTTTGAGACTACTCTCACCTCTCTGCATCGTGCGGGTCGCGTGCTATATTTTTTTAAAAATCGGGTCAACAAACAGACAGTGCAGGTCAAACGGCGTTTTTCGCCCATAGGATTGCATTGCAGAAAAGAATCGGGGATAACTGAGTTGTTTTTTAAGCTATCGTTCTGAAAATTCTTGTGCTTAGACAGTCATGGATGGGGGTCATTTTGAGACTACTCTCACCTCTCTGCGTGGTGCGGGTCGCGCACTAGAATTTTTTAAAAAGTAGGGTAAAGGCGGGAAAAAGATTACCTTTTCGATTGCTGAGGGGCAGAGTCAACTCCTGGTCATGATCACATGATCCCAAAGTTGGAGGAGGGGATAGGCAAAACGGGTAACTTGGGATTCTGGGAAATTTCTCTTTCTTAGTCTGAACGGACTTTTCCCAGTGTTTTTTAAAACAGTAGCCCCACCAAACGCACAAACACAACCTGTGAAATCATATACTAAGCCAATAATAAGAGATAGAAACACAGCACTGCTACCCACCCTAACTTTGGGGAACAACTGAAAAGATGTGGTGCAAGGGGATGAGCTCCCCTAGGGCATCTCATTGTGGACATGCCCCCACTCTCTCCTGTACTGGAAGGCCATCAGAGCCTTCCAAAGAGAGTAACCCGGTGGAGCAATGCCTATCATGAGTTGAAGTGAGCGGTCTACTTCTCTTAGTGGTGGAGCGATGCCTATCATGAGTTGAAGTGACAGTTCTACTTCTTAGCGGTGGAGCAATGGCTTTCATGAGTTGAACTGACAGCCTTGCTTCTTAAAAGACTTGTTGACCACCAGTCAAATTGGCAGCTGCTGCTTCCCCCTCCCCTGGGCACGTCCCCCTATTGCTGGTAAAAGACAGATATAGCCTTTTTAAAAAAGTTCTTCTTGTTGTTTATTCAGCAACACTGCTGCTTTTAATTCCACCCCTCCTTCGTTTATTTATTTATTTATTTATTTATTTATTTATTCCATTTTATATGCATTACTGGCTTATCCTTGGCTCACTTCCTTATGCCCCCAGAAATGTCTGCTGCCTGCCTGCCTGCCTTCCCTCTCTCCTCCCCTGCCCGCCTTGCAGGGATGTTGTGTGTGTCTGGCTTTGACTCAGGGGAGAAGTCCTTCCTGCGCTCACTTGGAGTTTTGGAAGTTCCAAATCCATTTTTCAAGTGTGGAAGAAGATTTCATAGGTTTATCTCTACTCCCCAATTCATGGCGTGTTGGGATTTCCTTTGAAATGGCCCCATTGAGAGGTCTGCAGGTTTAAGCCCCGCCAAAAAACAGGGGATGATGGGACTACCTTGAGTCTCGGCGTGCGGCATATGTATCCCTGGATAAGCTGTCATGGTGGTGAGTTTGAGGGGTTTTTTTAACGTGCAAATTGACGGAGCTATTGGAAAGGGGTGTGAATGGGTGTTGGATTTTCATAAATTCCCCAAAAATCAGGGGATGATGGGACTGCCTTGAAACTTGGCGTCCATGTGGACACATGGATAAGCTATCATGGTGCCAAGTTTGAGGTTTCTAACATGCAAATTGACGGAGCTATCAAAAGGGGTGTGACTTAGGGTTATGGGTGGTGCATTAGAGGTTAGAGCCCCGCCAAAAATCAGGGGATGATGGGACTGCCTTGAGTCTGGGCGTCCATGTGGACACATGGATAAGCTGTCATGGTGCCGAGTTTGAGGTTTCTAACGTGCAAATTGACGGAGCTATCCCAAGGGGTCTGAATGGGGTGCCTGATTTTCATAAATTCCCCAAAAATCAGGGGATGATGGGATTGCCTTGAAACTTGGCGTGTGTGTGTATACCCCCATGAGGTGTCATGGTGCCAAACATGAGGTTTCTAACTTGAACAGAAAAAAAGTTGTTTACTTTTTTAGCTTTCAATGCAACCCTATGGGGGGGAAAACGGAGCTCCGTTCCGGATCCGGAGCTCCGAGCGGAGCGGAGCGGAAATGGGCAGAGCGGGGGCGGGGCGAAGCAGCCCGATCTGAAAATCGCAGATCTGGAAGTGAAGCGGAGCGAGGGGTCCATGCACACCCCTAATATCAATATGAAATTGGAATAAGTCATCAGTATGACAGCTTTAAGAATATTTCCATCTGTACATGTCCCAGAATGCAAACGAGGATGGCCATTGGTTTCATGAATGCTTTCCCTTTCTAATCAGCGGATCATGCTGTCATCTCATGACAAATATCAACCAACTCTGTGTTACAAGGCATGGAAAGGTAATACAATCCATCTTTAATACACATTTGACAGGGCTTCTCATGGTACATGGATGACATGACAGAGGACATGAGAAGTACAGAAGTGTGATGTCTGAAGCATTCGGTATAAGCGGGAGCTACAATTTTGCATCCCAAAATGGTTGGATGGTTGGGGCAACATGAAAATGGTAACTTCTGCTCATGCATAATTGAGATAACCTATTGGGCCCGTTCGGACAACACACTAAGTCATGGTTAGGCTGCTAAGCCTTTTGCAGCAAAAGGCTAGTGAGCATGTTTATACTGTGGTTATGTAGCCACCATGGTTAGGAATGGTTCACACAACACGCTAGGCCATAATGTTTAGCTCAAAGTGCTTAACCACTCTGGCTTAGCATGTCGTCTGAACAGGGTCATTCGCTGTTGCTCTATTAAGTCATTATATAAAGTGATAAAAGTAACATGCATGCAGAGTACCAGGTTGCAGGCAGCCTCCCCTTCCTGCAGATATTAATGCTGAATGCATGGATGCCAGAGAGAGGCATCATATGTCACTTGTACTACTTTTTATTACAACAGAATAGACTTTTTTTTTTAGTATGTGCATGTGCATGTGCAGCTTGATATTAGCTTTTTATAATTAACTCCATATTCCATCAGTTAAAGAAATCTCACAGCCGCCTCACCACGTAAGCTGTAGGTGGCCTTGGAGTTTACATTTGCTTTCCTTTATAGCGTGTTTATTAGCATTTGTAAAAAATTCCCATTTGGTATCAAGAATAAAGGCATCACTAACCAAAAACTGAATGTGTAAAACAGGTTTAGTTAGCTTGCCATAAAAAAACCAAAAACCTTATATTAATATAATCAACAATAGGAGAAAACTGGCACATCTATGAAGTAAGAGAAGGGGTCAATCCTTTAAACTCAACTCAATTCTTAATAAGGATTGGAACTGCACATGATCCAAAACTAATATACTTACCTAAAGCTTCTATTGTAAAAGTGCAATATTGCCAAATTTCAAGAGACTGGAACCAGTTTTCTTTATGCTAACGTATGACTGGATAAAGGATTTGAACTGATCTGAATGGAAGATCATGTTCTTCTTAAAGTGGGTTATTAAAAATGGCTTAATCTAGAGTAAGGAGATGGTATTACGTTGTATGAACATTTGAAATTTCCAATGAAACGAACGGCACTTTTGATACGTCTAAACCTGAATTATTTTGTGTCTCCCATGTAGTTCTATATCTGTGTGTCGCTCTGTAAAGACCCCATTCATTCTAATTACAGATTATCCAGATAATTTGAAGACCAGTTGGGTGAAAAGTAAGTCATGTTGTATATGGTTGTATGGCTCCCCTGCATGTGTGGTTACTCACACATGTGGGTTTCACTTCGGTTTAGTAACACACCGTTTCATCCATAAGTCTTTATAGACTCCAGTGTGAACTTCCATTAATGTGTGAGGGGTGTTGACTGAAGTAGAGTCACAGTGGCCACATGCAAGTATTAGATGGATGTTCTTGAAACCCCTGTAGGGCTATCCCATTTTCAAATTCAATCTGGCCTTTCAGACATAATTAAAACCTGCATCATCAGTCATTTTTTGAACACTCTTCACAACACATGTAGCAAAATGTAATGGTAAATACAGTCCTCACAGACTAGGTGCATGTTGATTTTTATTTATTTATTATTTATTTATTTAAGAAGACATCCTTATTGTATTGTGCAGCTCAGTAGAAAATTCACAGTTTGGGAAAGTGCTTTTCTCAGAACAGATGGCCCCATGGATGTATATTGGGGGGAAATAAAGAACTTAGTATATAAATATCCACTCCCACACCTTAGTGTGGTCAGTAGAGAGAAGGAAATTAATTGAGCATTACGTTAAGAGAGTCTCCTCTTTCTGCAAAGAACCTTTTCCTTTGTAATGTGACCTTCAAATGACCTATAAGATCCCAGCTTGTGGTGTCTATAATAAATATAATGATAGCAAATTGTAGTGAAAGCTGTGACATATCAGTGTTGGCTGAGAGACATGACATTGTTCAGTATCTGCTGAATCTTTCTTCATATTGCTGTACTTGGCAATTGCTCCCAATTGAAGGCTCTAGAACCGTGTTTTGCTGGCATTGGGCCATAGCTGTGCTCTAGGATGTTGAAATAGTGTACACTATCCACGCATTATTCCATTGGAAGATGCAAAGACTAGAGCAATCATTTCTTTTTTAAAATTAATAAAGTAGTTTTCATCATTCCACTTACAGTGATGCATTTCCTCATACCTGACCATTATTTTGGATTATTATATCCATGTTGTATATGTGTCAAGATGCTTAAGCCTCCCTCCTTCTCTGGGGTATGGTCATTGTTACAGTACCCAATTGGCCAGAGTTTTAGAATTTGGTGCAAGTGTAGTAAAAGGCGGTCAGATTTCTAGATAAATCCAAAAATGGGATATTCATGCATGTCCCCCTAAAAACAAAGGAGTCAATATGTACAGTATTTCTTAGGGCTGTGCACGGACCCCCCCAATCTGCTTCGGATCCCAATCCACAACTTCTGGATCAGGTCCGCTCCGCGCTGATTCACCAGTGACCGATTCACCATGGTGGTGGTGGTGGCAGCAGGTAAGGCCCCCTCCCTTCTCCCCCCTTACCTGCATCCGTCCGTGGTCCAGCAGCTGCTTCAACTGAACCCGAGGACTCAAACAGAAAGACCAGGCTGCCTGGTCTTCTGGTTTGAGTCCTCGGGCTCAGTTGAAGCTGCTGCCAGACCGGGGACAGACGCAGGTAAGACCCTTCCCCCCTGCCCCCTTACCTGCCTTCACCGCCGTTGCTGCACGGGTGGCGGCAGCAGGGCCAGGTAAACCCCCCTTGCACACACCACTTACCTGGCCTGTCACAGCCCGTCCCCAGCTTTACTAGAGCCTGCGGCTCAACATGGAACTGTAGCCCCCGCTTGGGGCCTATACTTCCACGTTGAGCTGCGGGCTCTAGTGAAGCCAGCGATGGGCCATAACGGACCAGGTAAGACCCCCCTCCCCCCTGCCCCCTTATTTGGCTCTTCCACCGTCGCCGCACAGGCGGCGGCGTGCCAGGTAAGGCCCCCTTACCTTTTTTTCAGAGCTGCGGATCGAGGCAAAGGATCCGCCTTCATCTTGATCCGCTCCGTGATGCTCTGCTGCCCCCCCGATCCTCTTCGCCTCTGCCTTAAGGGGAGGAGAAGCACCCCGATCTGCTTCTGCTTCTTCGACCCAAAGAGAAGCAGAGCACAGCCCTAGTATTTCTAGTACTTCCTCTTCCCCTGAAATCTGGAACTTGGTTAACATGTAGCTCAAGATATGGTTGTCATTTGAAAAGTTTGAAAGGGAGACATTGGTAAATCTCTCCTTAGAAACTGGAGGCATTCCAAAATGGCCAAAATATGTTCAGATAGCTGAAAATTGACCCACTTAGCTCACTTATTGCTCAAGATGTGGTGATTAATAAAAAAAGGGATGAAGGTGGGACATTTTGTCTTTCCCTAAAAATGGAGGGCAAGAGTTTTACCTCCAAATGGATAAAGTACTTCCAGATATCCTGAAAGTTGAAATGTCATGCACACATAGGCGACGTCATGCTAAATATGGACTGAATATGCTGCATTCTGTGGCAAGGAAAAAAAAGTCTTGTGAGATGGATTCAAGCCTTCCAAATGTTCAGCACATACTTCCTTGACTTATAACAGTGATCTTACTGGCTCACAAACTCCTGCTCATTTAAAAATAATGCTTAAACATCATGCTTTTAGACAGCAAAATAATCTAGTTAGGGTGTCCCCACCCCACCCCATAAGGAACTGAGGGAACCCAGAACTTCAAGAAAATGAAAATCAGGTTCTGTGGTCTCATTGAAGGATAAGTGGTTGGATGCATAGAGTAATGGCATGGTAACTAAATTTCCTATGCATGAATTCTCTTGGGTTTGGGAAGTTGTGTGGAGGAGGTACAATGAGAACCGGAAGCAAACAGTCACAGGATTGCTGTGATTCCTAAGATTCTAAGGCAGTTCCACCAAACAACAACAACCCAACCCACTATGAAACTAATGGCAACCGTCTGTAATTGGCTAGGCATGTAGTTCCAGTTCACAAGCTCTTCCATTCATGTGACTGCAATCTGGCACAAGCCCAAGGACATTTGTGGGCAAGGGATTTCCCTGTTTCATCAGCACTTGGGGCCCACAAGGGAAGAGGTGAGCTGAGGCAAGCAGATTCAGGTTGAAGTAAGTCAGGTCCAGTCAAGTAAATCAAGTTGAAATCGGTTAAGCTACAACAAGACAGGCCAGAGTAGGTCATGTTACAGGAAGTGAGGTTCAGTCAAGTAAGTCAGATGAAAGTCAGGCAGGTTAAGAGAGAGCAAAGTAAGTCACAGCAAGGCTAGTCACTGGTGCAGTAATGGCATGTTCCAACGAGCAGCACGCAGGACCCTGGAGAGCTCCAAATGCACTCTCCTAACTGGGATATAGAACAGTTCTATCTCATCCAAGGACTGGAGTCATTGGAAGCTTTAAGAAGGCTGGCAGGGTCACACCTTCATGTGGCTCCACCCCTCTTGGAAGAGCTCTCTGTAATACTTAAAGGGGCCATGTCCAATTTTGTAGTCTTATGCTTCTGCATGGCTGTGGAGCAGGAGAGGCCACAGGGGAGTCATCCCTGGAGTCTGGGGATCATGGGAAAGCCACATCCTCAGGCTGGGATCGTAAAGACTACAGAGAGAGCAGTGTCAGGAGCTTCCTGCTGAGTGGGATGATTTGCGATTTATCTGAACCTTAACCCTGTTATTCAAACCTTAGCCCTGCTGCTTAGCCCTGCTCTGAGTGAAGACACGATGGCTGGAGGTCTAATTTGGAAGGAGAAAGCGCCCTCAGTTTTTCAGTGCTGAGTTGGAAACAGAGGCCTTAGCTAGACCTAAGGTTTATCCCGGGATCGTCCCGGGGTCATCCCTGTGTATCTAAATGACACACAGGGAGTCCTGGGAGCAGGCAGGGATGACCCCGGGATGATCCCGAGATAAACCTTAGGTCTAGCTAAGGCCTGAATCTCTGAATATTACGCTCCCTCCTACCCCACTCCCCATCTTGTAGTGTCAGTGGTTGATATGCCTTCGAGGGTATTTGGTTTGGGTCTGTGTTATTGTGCATGTTACCATTTTCAGGCTTCTGTTTCTTTCTGCTGCTAAATGCTACACCTTCGTCTTGGCAGTAAGATTATCTTATTTTATGGTCCTATAGAACTTACATACTGCTCATGAGTGGTCGTTAATATATATCCTTCTACAACATGTATAGATGTTCCACTCCTGGATGCTGGTTATTTTCAAGTACAGTATATTTTAAATAGAGTTCTACATCCTCATTCAGGAGCACATTTGGGCTGGTATCTGCAACCCAGAACCCAGTGGAGAGTCTCTGTGAAGTAGTCATAAATAGCATTACAATAACAAAAAATGACAACAATAATAGTCCATAGCATAGGTATAAGTTCCCAACTATCACAGCTGAAGGAGCATTGCCAGCCCCTCACAATGCATCCTGTGTGTGGCCCAGTCCAATTTTTCCAAAGAAATCTTTACAAGCAAGGAGTCATGGCTGGCTCTAATGCTGATATCAAATGAATATTCCAGATCCTAGGCTTCAAATTCATTTCTTAATAAGCAAAAAGCAAATGAAAATGGTTAGTTACCATGCATGTTTTGTACATTTTCCTCAAATTTCAAAAACCCAGTTCATAAAAACCATGGCCAACAACTCCCAATCTGTGTGGTTGGCTATGAATGACATTTATTAGGAAATATGAAAGTGAATAGGCTTAGCAGTGGATACAGTATGAAATATCAAATGGGACCTTTTTTTTTTTTTTTTTTTGCTTTTTTGCTTATAAAGCTAAACAAAACAAACAAAAGATGTCTTTCCAATGAAGTGTGTATTTTAAATGGAGCTTTGTGCTTGTTTATCTCTTTATCACTCATACAGTGGAGTTCCACAGAGTGCTATTATGTCTCCCACGCTATTCAGCATCTACAAGAGACCCCTGACTGAGTGAGGTCATCTAGAGATTTGGAGGTAGGTGTTATCAGTGGGCTAAGCAACTCCAGCTCTACTTCTCATTTTCATTAGATTTAGGTGAGGCTGTTGAAGAGCTGAATTGGTGTCAGGGACTTGATGGACTTGATGGGGGCTGATAAACTGAAGCTCAATCAAAACAAGGCAGGCGTGGATAGATGTCTGATGGATTGGGGAGTGATTTCCAACCTGGATGGAGTTGTACACTTCCTCTTAAGGATCAGGTTCACAATTTGGGGGATGCTTTTAGATCTGTCCTGGTCTCTGGGTGCCCCTTAGGAAGGGGCCATAGCTCAGTGTGATAGAGCACCTGCTTTGCATGCAGTGGTCCCAGGTTTGACCCCTGGCTTCTCCGAGTAGAGCAAGCAAAGGAATTCTGTCTAAAACCCTGAAGAGTCATTGCCAGTCAGTGTCAACCATACTGGGCTAGATGGACCATGGGCCTGACTTGGTATAAGGTAGCTTCCTATGTTCCTAAGTGACATCTGTGTGTGGCATGAAGCAATTTTCACTAGTTGGTGTGTCAACCGGTGTATCAGCTGTGACCCCTCCAGAGATAGCTGGGCCACTGTTATCCACATTCTGATAACAGCCGGACTAGACTACTGCACTAGTTAAGAGGATGGGAATGTTGAGGTTATGTCTGTACCCCAAAACGCTTTCTGGTTATCCTTATTACAGAGACTGTAGTGCATATAGGGATGGGTGAGAATTTAGTTTCAGTTCAGTTTTGATAAGAATGTACCCAAAGTTGCAACAACAACAACAATACAAATGCAGGGGGGAACAAAATGAACAGATTCAGCCATCCAGGCTCAGGGCTTTAAGTGCTTAGCTCATTAAAGTTTAGCTTTGAATCCCTGTCTGCTCAACCACATTAGTGCCATACGATTGCTGCCTCTTTTTTCTGATACGTAGTCATCTTTAACAGGATTTGGCAGGCAGGAACAGCGTGGTCCTCTCCATGTTGGGAATAGATGAACCAATTGAATTTAGCTGGTGCAGATGGGTGACAATTTCATTTAAATTAGTTTTTGGTAAGAATTTACCAAAATTCACAAAGTTCATATTTGAGAGCAAAAGAAGTTGAGTTTTTTTTTATTATTATTATTAAATGAATGCAGGAGAAAACAACCATCCCATTAAATGCATACATGTGGGCTAGTCTTCCCAAATTCCAAAGGGTCCAAAGATGCACTAGTTGCCATCTTGGGACCTTAGTACTTGAGGGAGTGCCTCTCCTTATATATGCCTACCTGAGACTTGAGATCTGTTGGAGGAGTCCTCCTCTGCATCCCACCAACGCAACACATATGGTATGGTGGGACATGGGAGAGGGCTTTCTCTATTGTGGCACCCCGACTGTGGAATGCCCTCCCCTTGGAGGCCCAACTGGCACCAACGCTGATGTCATTTTGAAACATGCCTTTTTAACAAAGCCTTTAATGGTTAAATTCACTAAGATGGCACATGGTTTTAACTGTTTTAATTGTTTTTACTGCTTTTAAATTATATATTGTTTTAACTTGGTTCATGGTTTAATTTGTTTTTAGCTGTGCATATTTATTGTTTTATACCATATGCTTTTATCTGTATGGCGCCCTGAGATCCTAATGATATAGGGCGGGATAGAAATGTTTTATTTATTTATTTATTTATTTATTATATTTTTATACCGCCCAATGGCCGAAGCTCTCTGGGCAGTTCACAAAACTTAAAACCATAATAAAACAACCAACAGTCTAAAAACACCAGTACTTTTAAATAAATATTTTAAATAAATAATAAATAAATAATAAATAAATAATAAATAAATAATAAATAAATCATGCAGTTCAGTTAGATTGGGCTCTGGCCCTGCGCTGCAGTTATTGCAACAGCAAGGGCTGTGTCCCCAGTAGAAGGAGGTCAGATCTACTCCTTTGTGTAAAATCATTACAAATGTGGAATAAAAATCAGGAAATAACACTGTGGAAGCAGTATATGAAACGTGGATTGTACCCCAAAAGTCATGAGTGCACTTCAATACTGCTATAAAGCAGTAATGTAGATCTAGCTGAAGATAGGATTTGCTACCACACTTGGACCACATTGCCAGACTTTTTTTTTTTTTTAGTTCTTTGGGGTGTTGCCTCGTCAGAGTCATTCCCTCATCTTTACTAAATACCTAACATGATTACATACTGTTCTAAATGTAAACTATGACATTCCAGAAAACAACTTGCCTCCATTACACCCTGGCCCTAGCTAGACCTACCTGTTAGGCAGGAGGAGGGAAGATTTTGCATTGTGTTTAATGTGAGATCCCTCCTCTGTTTACATGCAACACACGATGACCTCAGAAGGAGAGGCATTGTGCCCGCCATTTTTTTTATTAAAGAGCCAGCAGCGCACCAACGCTCGTGCGCATAAGGTTAGTGGTTTTTGAAATTTAAATTACTTTCCCTGCTCCCCCCATCCTACCCCCGATGGGTGCAGCTCCCGGCTCCTCGCAAGGAATTGCGTGGAGCTGGATCAACCCATGGCCCCCAGCCACACGTTCCGCGGTCTTGGGCTCAGCCTGGGAATGCAGAAAAACTGGGGCCAAAGGAGAGGGCGAGATCCCGGGGCAAGGAAGGGATCATCCCTCCCTGATCCTGGGATCCCCTGTGGATGCACAAGGATGATCTTAGGGATCACCCTGAGATAAAGCCCCATCTAGCTATGGCCTCTGTCTTTCTTCCTTATTTTTCCACAGAAAGTGAACAGAAAGTAAGGAAGTAACATTCTCAGCAATCAACCCATTTTTCTCACCAAGTATTGGACCTTCGTCCACATCTGTAGCTCTGATTACCCCTCTGCACCACTGAAGTGGCTCTGTACAGCACCATGTACATTGATGGTGCTATATAAATAAATAAATAAATAATAATAATAATAATAATAATAATAATAGTGAATTTTGGTCTTTGTTGTTTTGTGTGTGCGTGTGTGTGTTTGAAATGCAAAAAGGTCTATCTGAGATCAAATTTCCCAACCTAGAATTGTGAAAAGGAGCTACATAAAATAAAATGAACAAAAACATTACAAACTGTAACATTGTAAAGAGTTGCGTGCAGTCTCCAGAATTTTTTTTTAAAAAAATGTTTGGGATTAAATAACAAAGGCCTCCTGAAAATGTTCTCAGCATTGTATCTTAACAGAAATATTTACAGCATGAAGTACAGGAGCCTTTGGTGGGCTTGCAACCCTAAGGCTCAAATCAATGTAGGGAAATTCAGCCTCTATAGAAGAATGTTTTAAAAGTGTGTGTGTGTGTGTGTGTGTTTGAGAGAGAGAGAGAGAGAGAGAGAGAGACTGTCAACAGCTCTGACATAATTTTCTGCTGTGTAGCAACAAGCTAACAACACTTCTGTTATTGCTGCATGCAGAGAAAGCATTTGTTTTCATTTCTATAGAATATAATCAACAGCAGAGAGATCTGGTGATATTTGCACGCTTTACACACTTGTAAGAGAGAGCCTAGAAACAGCTCTGAAGTAAATGTTGTCTTTAAGCAGCACATTCTCTTTTCAGTTTGTAAGTCAAGGCCAGTTGCGCAATTACTGCCTTGTGGCCATTAATTTTTATATCTCTGCATTTTAGATACCTTTTGGAGCCAAAGCCCACACAAGCACAATGGCAGATTTACATCTATGAAGACAGTGAGGGATTTGAGCAGGAATGGATCACTCTGAAGACCTTGCAGACTAGAACAGCATGCTATGTCATCATCCTGATTGCGTTGAGGAAGTTTGTGTCATTCTCATTTGCAGGCGGTCAGTGGCTCTAAATTAGGGATGAGCAACTTGTGGCCCCTTCAGAAGTTGTGTTGGACTACAACTCCTATCAGCCCTAGCTGGAATAGCCAATGGTGAAGGACAATGGAGTTGCAGTCAAATGAAAGACAATCCCCAAAACATAGACAAAATGAATTTAACAAAATCTGTACATCTCTAGGAGACATGTGTAACAGAAAGAAACACACACACACACAGAGAATTTTGTACACTACAGGGGTCAATTTCATGGCATCTATTTCATAGTAATCACATATAATCAGAAGGAATTAGTGAATTCACAAACATGTTGGGCAGTTTTAATTTAACATTGCTCTTGCATATTCAAATGCATAAATCCTGTCACATCCCATGATGAGATACTTAACTAAATATCACTATCCATGATATTCTCAGTGAATGCTTAGAAATGAACAATGGGTTTAAAGAAATAAACAGAAGGGTAGACACAAGCTAACATCAGTAAAACCTAGGGTGGCTTGAGGATTTCGATCTTTGTGAATTTTGTTATGACCTGACTTCATAAAATCATAGAATCATAGAATAGCAGAGTTGGAAGGGGCCTACAAGGCCATCGAGTCCAACCCCCTGCTAAATGCAGGAATCCACCCTAAAGCATCCCTGACAGATGCTTGTCCAGCTGCCTCTTGAATGCCTCCAGTGTGGTAAAGCCCATAACCTCCCTAGGTAACTGATTCCATTGTCCTACTGCTCTAACAGTCAGGAAGTTTTTCCTGATGTCCAGCTGGAATCTGGCTTCTTTTAACTTGAGCCCGTTATTCCGTGTCCTGCACTCTGGGAGGATCGAGAAGAGATCCTGGCCCTCCTCTGTGTGACAACCTTTTAAGTATTTGAAGAGTGCTATCATGTCTCCCTTCAATCTTCTCTTCTCCAGGCTAAACATGCCCAGTTCTTTCAGTCTCTCTTCATAGGGCCTTGTTTCCAGACCCCTGATCATCCTGGTCGCCCTCCTCTGAACACGCTCCAGCTTGTCTGCGTCCTTCTTGAATTGTGGAGCCCAGAACTGGACACAATACTCTAGATGAGGCCTAAACAGGGCCGAATAGAGGGGAACCAGTACCTCACGTGATTTGGAAGCTATACTTCTATTAATGCAGCCAAAAAAAAGCATTTGCCTTTCTTGCAGCCATATCGCACTGTTGGCTCATATTCAGCTTGCAGTCTACAACAATTCCAAGATCCTTCTCGTTCGTAGTATTGCTGAGCCAAGTATCCCCTATCTTGTAACTGTGCCTTTGGTTTCTATTTCCTAAATGTAGAACTTGGCATTTATCCCTATTAAATTTCATCCTGTTGTTTTCAGCCCAGCACTCCAGCCTATCAAGATCACTTTGAAGTTTGTTTCTGTCTTCCAGGGTATTAGCTATCCCACCCAATTTTGTGTTATCTGCAAATTTGATAAGCGTTCCCTGCACCTCCTCGTCCAAATCATTAATAAAATGTTGAAGAGCACTGGGCCCAGGACTGAGCCCTGCGGTACCCCACTCGTTGCCTCTCCCCAGTTTGAGAAGATTCCGTTGATAAGTACTCTTTGAGTCCGATTCTGTAGCCAACTGTGAATCCACCTAATAGTTGTTCCATCTAGCCCACTTTTAGCTAGTTTATTAATCAGAATGCCATGTGGTACTTTGTCAAAAGCTTTGCTGAAGTCAAGATATATGACGTCCACAGCATTCCCACAGTCCACGAGGGAGGTTACCTTATCAAAAAATGAGATCAAATTTGTCTGACAGGACTTGTTTTTGACAAATCCATGTTGGCTTCTAGTGATCACCCCATTGATTTCAAGGTGTTTACAGATTGACTTCTTTATAATCTGCTCCAGAATTTTCCCAGGGATGGATGTCAGACTGACTGGTCTGTAGTTTCCAGGTTCCTCCTTTTTGCAATTTTTGAAGATAGGGACAACGTTAGCCCTCCTCCAGTCGTCCGGCACCTCACCCATCTTCCATGATTTTGCAAAGATAATAGACAAAGGTTCTGAGAGTTCTTCCGCTAGCTCCTTCATTACTCTAGGATGCAGTTCATCGGGCCTTGGAGATTTGAACTCATTCAAGGGAATTAGGTGTTCTTTGACCATTTATTTATCAATCTCAAACTGTAATCCTGCCCCCTAAACTTCTGCTTCACTTTTTCCAGGGGGATCAAAGACCCGCTTTTGGGAGAAGACTGAGGCAAAGTAGGAATTGAGCACTTCAGCCTTTTCTTTGTCATCTGTTATCAATTTGCCATCCTCATTAAGCAGTTGAACCACCATTTCTTTCCTCTGTCTTTTACTACTCACATATCTGAAGAAAGCCTTTTTATTGCTTTTAGCATCCCTCGCTAATCTCAGCTCATTCTGAGCTTTAGCCTTCCTGACGCCATTTTGGCACTTCTGCGCCACTTGTCTGTACCCTTCTTTTGTAGCCTGGCCTTCCTTCCACTTCCTATATGTATCCCTTTTTGTTTTCAGGTCATCTCTAAGCTTTTTGTGGAGCCACATTGGTTTCCTCTGTTGTCTTCTATCTTTTCTCCTTTTTGGAATTGTTTGTAACTCTGCCTTTAAAATTTCCTTTTTTAAATACTCCCACCCATCCTGCACTCCTTTTCTCATTAGGCTCATTTGCCATGGGACCTTACTTATCATAGTACTGAGTTTAATAAAATCAGCTTTCCTAAAATCCAGAGTACGTGTATGGCTACACTCAACTTTTGTCTCCTTCATAATCAAGAATTCAAGTATGACGTGGTCACTTTCCCCCAGAGTTCCCGTAACTGCCACTTTATCCACTAAGTCATCCCTATTGGTCAATATCAAGTCAAGGATTGCCGATCCTCTAGTTCCTTCCTCCACTTTCTGTAGGAGAAAGTTATCACCCACATATGTCAGGAATTTCTTGGAAGGGCCGGTTTTGGCAGTATTGGTCTCCCAACAGATATCAGGGTAATTGAAGTCCCCCATCACTACTACATCACACCTCCTTGAAACACTGGCAATTTGTTTCTCAAAAGTTTCATCCTCGCCTTCTCCTTGATTGGGTGGTCAGTAGTAGACTCCGATTATCATGTTCTTTTTATTCCTTGCCCCATTTATTTTAATCCAGACGCTCTCGATGGGGCTCCCAGTCTGATCCACCTGTATTTCTGTGCAGGGATAGGTATTTTTAACATATAGTGCAACTCCACCTCCCTTTCTATTTCTTCTGTTCTTTTTGAACAAGTTATATCCTTCAATTGCTATATTCCAGTCATGGGAGTCATCCCACCAAGTTTCAGTTATACCTATCAAGTCATATTTGCCTTCATGTAATAAGAGTTCAAGTTCGTTCTGTTTGTTTCCCATGCTCTGGGCATTAGTATATAGACATCGAAGACCATGTGTTTTATAGTCTGGCTTTGTTCCTACATTGTTGCAGACACTATTTTGGGACACTATTGGAGCTGTTCTCTGTACTGTGGTGCCTTGGCCTTCATCCCTTGTTGCCTTGAGGTTTACGTCTCCCGCCCCCGTAAGATTCAGTTTAAAGCCCTCCTGATCAAGTTCTTCATGCTGTGACCGAACTCATTCTTTCCAGCCCTTGTGAGGTGCAACCCATCCCTTGCCAGCAGTCCATTTTCCAAGTAGCGTAGCCCGTGGTCCCAGAATCCAAAACTCTCACGTCGGCACCACCTTTGTAGCCAGTCGTTCATCCGGAGTATTTTTCTTTCCCTTTCTAATCCTCTTCCAAGAACTGGGAGGATGGATGAGAAAACTACCTGGGCCCCAAAGTTCTTCAGTTTCCTTCCCAGAGCTTCAAAGTCTGAAATGATTTCTTCGTAGCTCTCCTTGGCGACATCATTTGTTCCCACATGGATGAGAAGAAAGGGGTATGTGTCCGTGGACTTTATGAGCTTCGGTAACCCTTCAGTCACATCTCTAATCTGTGCTCCAGGGAGACAGCACACCTGGCGAGTCCATGGGTCTTCACGACATACTTAGGTTTCAATCCCACGCAGCAGGGAGTCTCCCACAACGACTACTCTCCTCTTCTTCTTGGTTGACCTACCTTCTGCCTCTTGTTCATTGTTGCACAGTGTCTCCTGTACTTCTTCCTCTGCAAACTGTCCTTCAGACTCATCCTCCAGAAGCTGAAAGTGGTTGCTTAACTCTAATGGTTCCACCAGTGCAGAAAGCCTTCTAGTTCTTCTACTCCTAACTGTCACTCTTTTCCAGAGAGTTTCCTCTTCATTGGCTTTCCTCCCCTCAGCATACTCCACTTCTGCTTCAGCTGGCTGTTGCTCTTCAATCTTGTGTGCTTCTTGTTGCTGTTGCAGTTCCACCATTTGGTCTAAGAATTCCTCGTCTTCTCTTATTCTTTGGAGGGTGGACACTCACCGCCAAGTCCCCTCACTTTTTCTTCCAAAAGTGCCACCAGCTTGCACTTGTTGCAGGTATACGCCGTGTTGAGCTCAGGCAGAAACACGAACATTGCACACCCTTTGCAGGTCACCACCTCTAGGTGGTGACTTGATCCACACCTTCCTCTCTGGCTAAAACTACACACCAAAATGCATTTTAAAATGTGGTATTTTCAAAGAAAATGTGTTGAGGAATGCATATTTTGAGAGAAAGAAATGTATTTTGAGAGAAATAAATTTTGAGAGAAGAAATGTCCTCGAGTACAGCTCGAGGATGTGGACAAGGTGCTTGGACAGGTCCACGCGACCACCTCTGTACTGGATCCTTGCCCCTGTTGGCTAATAAAAGCTAGCAGGGATAGAACAGCCAGCTGGGCCAAGGAGGTGATTAATGCCTCTCTACGAGAGGGAGTGGTCCCAGACCGTCTGAAAGAGGCGGTAGTGAGACCACTCCTGAAGAAATCTTCCTTGGACCCGGAAAATCTTAGTAACTACAAGCCGGAAGCAAATATTCCATTCCTGGGCAAGGTCCTTGAGCGGGTGGTGGCGGGCCAGCTCCAGACACTCTTGGATGAGACTGATTATCTGGATCCATTTCAGTCGGGCTTCAGGCCTGGTTTTGGCACAGAAACAGCCTTGGTCGCCCTGTATGATGACCTATGTCGGGAGAAAGACAGGAGAGGGAGTGTGACTCTGTTGATTCTCCTCGACCTCTCAGCAGCTTTTGATACCATTAACCATGGTATCCTTCTGGGATGACTCACTGAGCTAGGAGTGGGAGGTACTGCTTTGCAGTGGTTCCGCTCTTATTTGGCGGGTCAGATACAGAAAATGGTGCTTGGGGAACATTACTCGGTCCCATGGACTCTCAAGTATGGGGTCCCACAGGGGTCGGTTTTGACCCCCATGTTGTTTAACATTTACATGAAGCCACTGGGTGCGGTCATCCGGAGCTTTGGAGTGTGCTGTCATCAGTATGCTGATGACACACAGCTCTATTTCTCCTTTTCATCTTCAGCAGAAGAGGCTGTGGATGTGTTGAACCGGTACCTGGCTGCGACAATGGACTGGATGAGGGCTAATAAACTGAAACTCAATCCAGACAAGACTGAGATGCTGTTAGTAGGTGACTCCGCTGACAGGATGGGGGGTGTTCTACCAGTTCTGGATGGGATTGCACTCACCCTGAAGGAGCAGGTTCATAGCTTCGGGGTTCTTTTAGATCCATCAATGTCACTTGAGGCTCAGGTGACCTCAGTGGCAAACTCTACAAACTCCGGTTGGTGGCCCAGATACGCCCCTATCTAGACAGGGATAACCTGGCTTCAGTTGTCCATGGTCTGGTAACCTCCAAGTTAAATTACTGCAATGTGCTCTACGTAGGGCTGCTTTTGAAGATGGTTCGGAAACTGCAGCTCGTGGAAAATGCAGCGGCCAGATTGATTTCGGGAACCAGAATGTTCGAGCATATAACACCTGCTCTGGTCCGCTTGCACTGGCTGCCTGTATGTTTCTGAGCCTAATTCAAGGTGCTGGTTTTGACCTATAAAGCCTTACATGGCTTGAGACCACAATACCTGATGGAACACCTCTCCCGACGTGAATATACCCGGTCACTACATTCAACATCTAAGGTCCTCCTCCGGGTGCCTACTCCGAGAGAGGCCCGGAGTGTGGCAACGAGGGACAGGGCCTTTTCGGTGGTGGCCCCCAGACTATGGAATTATCTCCCTGATGAGGCTCACCTGGCACCAACGCTGCTATCTTTCCGGTGCCAGGTTAAGACTTTCCTCTTTGCCCAGGCATATGGCAGCACATCTTAATCACCCAGATGTTTAGGTTTTTTAAAAACGGTTTTTAATGCTTTATGTGTGTATGTTCTGTGTTTTAGAATTTTAAATTTTGTATACTCGTTTTTATCTTAATTTTAGAATTTCTGTAAACCGCCCAGAGAGCCCTGGCTATGGGAGCGGTATATAAGTGCAATAAATAAATAAATAAATAAATATTTGAACATGTATTTCAGATGTATTTAAATGTGAGCATTTTTGCAGTTTTTTTAAAATCTGATGCATTTACGGATCACGTTAATAATGAGAGAAAAACCGACTTTAAGATTTATAACTGAATGGGAACCTTTTGTAAATTTTATGAAGGGACGAGAAAAAGATGACTGGTATATCTATTATTATTATTATTATTATTATTATTATTATTTATATAGCACCATCAATGTACATGGTGCTGTACAGAGTAAAACAGTAAATAGCAAGGCCCTGCCGCATAGGCTTACAATCTAATAAAATCATAGTAAAACAATAAGGAGGGGAAGAGAATGCCAACAGGCACAGGGTAGGGTAAGCAGGCACAGGGTAGGGTAAAACTAACAGTATAAAGTCTGCACAACATCAAGTTTTAAAAGCTTTAGGAAAAAGAAAAGTTTTTAGTTGAGCTTTAAAAGCTGCGATTGAACTTGTAGTTCTCAAATGTTCTGGAAGAGCGTTCCAGGCGTAAGGGGCAGCAGACGAAAATGGACGGAGCCGAGCAAGGGAAGTAGAGGCCCTTGGGCAGGCGAGAAACATGGCATCAGAGGAGCGAAGAGCACGAGCGGGGCAATAGTGTGAGATGAGAGAAGAGAGATAGGAAGGAGCTAGACCGTGAAAAGCTTTGAAGGTTAACAGGAGAAGTTTATATTGGATTCTGAAGTGAATTGGAAGCCAATGAAGAGATTTCAGAAGCGGAGTAACATGGTCAGAGCGGCGAGCCAAGAAGATGATCTGTGGATTCAACCCATAATGTAGGAAATGTTAAGAGAGAAATTAGGGATTTGGATTTGACAGTGATAGAGTAAGAAAAATAATAATAATAACAATGTTATATGGTTTTGCTGGGGAGAATATTGGAAGAACATTTTATTTTTGTGTTCTTTGTTTGTTCGTTTTTGTTTTGTTTTGTTTTGCTTTGTAGTGTATTATATTTATTGGTGTTTGGAAATAATAAAAAGATTAAACCAGGAAAAAATGGATCTCAGGTTGCATTTTATTCAGCAAAAAAAAAAGTGTCTGATCTATTGGATGCCAGAACACCTCTTTAATAAGGGTTTGTCTAATGGTTGGAGGTGCAACACAGCTAATGCTTCTTTTAAGTATATGTTTTGGCAATGACCAGTCGTTGCCCCTTTTTGGGAGAAGGTGGATACATTTTGTATTGGAACACTACTTAATATCTACTGGTGTACCTGCTCTTTTAAATTATCTAGCTGCTTCCTTGAAGTTAACATATGGTCAGTGAAAATCGATTCTCTTCTGACAGCTGAAAGACTGATATTACAACATTGGAAGTATAAACGCTCACCTCCCATAGTGCAATGGACTGAAGACCTTACAATGCTTTCAACATTTCAATGGGTGGTATATAGACACCACCTGCAACTAGATACTTATTTGGATATTTGGCCTGCTTTTGCTGAAGTCTATGTACAATTCTTGGAAATCCATTCTATTTAATTCAATTTTAACTTTTGTAAATTTATATTTATATGTTTTAATTGTATATGTTTTAACGTTGTAAACCACCCTGAGTCCTAGTATTGGGGAGAAATGGGATATAATAATAATAATAATAATAATAATAATAATAATAATAAATAATTTCTGTATTTTATACACACACACACACACACACACACACACACCGCAAAACACACATATTTCATATGTATTCATTGAAAGTGATACATTCAAACCTATATAGCCACGGGTTTCTTTCTTTCTCTTTTCTTAATATTGATTTTTTTAATGCAGATTAATGCAGAAATGAAACGGATGGATTTCTGAATGAACACATGCATAAACGCATTGATCATAAGTAGACTCTTTCATCCCCACACACAAACACCCCAAAATCTCCATGACTATATGTTTTGAGGAGCAAATTACCTGTGCAGGATCATAACCGCCAAAATTACTTTCAGTTAGCCTATGATAGAGTGTACAGTTGACCAATCAATTAGTAAAGATGTGCCTTTTATCTTGCTGTACTGTAATCCTGTAACAGTTTATGTAACAAGAAAAAAATGGTAATAGAATGCTTTTGAATTCTTCTTTATTTCCTTCAATTTTTTTTTAAAAGGTGATAAAAATGAATTGATGTCAAAACTTTTTTTTTTAAAGGAATGATTGGGTGCTTCATCTTCTGTCCTAAAGGTCTCCAGGCTTATTCTGTGTGATCAGAGTTACCAAGGAAATGTAAGTGATTATTTATTTGGCCTTATAATTCCAGATCAGCACCTTCTTGACTCTGCTTACTTGGGTAAGAAATGTGCAGTAGGGAGACTTTGTTGTGTGATCTTGTGTGATCATTGCTGATCTTGTGTGATCTTTGAGCCATTATGAGATGATCATGATTTGTGATCTTCATCAAGCTCTTGCTAAAGATGTTGCCAATGGTCACATTAATCTGGGCTTAGCTACTTTTCCTCATTTTCAAATATTATTTCAAGCTCAACCTGGAAAACGGCAGCGTATACATAGTCCTCAGATGATGTGAGTCACAGGATTGTTTTCTCTGGATAAGCAATTGTGTCAACAAGTCCTAAATGACCACAGTTGGGACATAAATTGTGGGACTGTGAGTCCTGCTAGATCACAGGGCGAAGGCAGCAGTAACGGCCATCTGTACCAGGTGCATTTTGGTTTTCTGAGCATGTGCTTTCCAGCGGCTCCCATTCTCCCCCAAGTAGATTTTGTTTCATTTCCACGGAGAGGAGAGGGAGTTATCACCTATGCTGGGCTAAAATAATAACTTTGGTTGACCTTGTCTCTCCCATTTAAAGTTTTAAGTGCTGCAGCTGCATACTTTCTGATCCATCAACCTCCAGGCTACCCAGATTCATTTTTGTTATATCCTGTCGTCATCGCCAGAACTGTAGCCAGAAGTGTTCAGCTAGGAGAAGGGGGCCCATAAACAGGATCAGACCTCTTGGGTATTGGCAGAAATGACAAGAGTTATGTAGCCTATTTCATGTCAAAGAAAATAAAATGTGGCTGAGCGTGGGAAGGTGGGGACTGAGAGTGGGGGTGGAGAGAATAAACAGAACTGCCAGTGGGCTCTCTGTGCTTGGCGAAGGGCCCAGCTATCCTTCAACCTTTGGCTCTTCGGAAGAGCCTTGTTTCTTCTCGGTTATTATTTTTTGTCTTTCTTTCTTTCTTTCTTTCTTTCTTTCTTTCTTTCTTTCTCCTTTTATCTCTTTCTCCATTTCTTTCTTTTTTCCTTGTGTTCCTTCTATCCTTCCTTTCTTCTTTCTCTCTTTCCTCTGTCCCTTCCACTTTCTTTCTTCCTCCCTGCATTCCTTTCTTTTCTTCTTTCTCTCTTTCCTCCCTCCCTCCTTCCTGTTTTCCTTCTTTCCTTCCTTTCTTTTCTTCTTTGTTCTCCTTTCTTTCATCCTTCCTTCCCTCCCTCCCTCCCTCTTTCTTATAAACATTCCTCAAATGTAAGATTTTAAAAATAACAAGACCGGACAGCAGACATGGGGCAGTATCCAACACTGCCTGCATGCCAGTGGGTCCCATCACTAGGGCAACGGGGACCTAGGGGTTCTTAAAGCAACCAGAAAAGAGAGGAAACACCCATTTTGGAAATGGGTCAGGTCAGTAGAGCTCTCAGAAGGGCACTGATTAGGAAAAAAGCATTTCCACCCTAGTCTGACTCCCACTCCTGCTGGTGCAACAGAATGTCTGGAAGCTCAGTGGCAGCATTGGATCCTGCCCCTAATAACCACAAAAATAAAAGTGTAACTCTTTAACCAGAATGAAAGAATTAATCCTTAACCTTGTATATAGGTGGCACCTCACTCCAGTGCAATTAGGCATGGATGACCATTTTGTTTCCATTTGGGTTTGATCGGAATTTACCAAAATTTGCAAAGTTGTCCATATCCTGAACAAAATGAACTTGAGATTATTAATTTTTTAAAATGCACATATGGGAGAAACCCAAACTGACAGATTCATCCATCCTCGCCAAGAGCTTTGAGTGTTTTCCTGGGTTTGAAGCCTGAGTTTGAAGCCCTGTGTATTCCACAATGTTAGTGCTGAACTAGGGTTGCCACCTCTTTTTCCTCACAGGCTCCTTGTCTCTAACAGCTATATTGCAGCCAGGTACATCATGGTCCTTTCTCTGCTGGGAATAGCTGTACATATTGAATTATGGCTGGTGCGATTGGAGAGAGAATTTTAATTCAGACCGGTTTTGAGAAGAAATTATGAAATTATTCTTTTTAAATTATTATTATTATTGCATTTATATCCTACCTTTTTTCCTCCAAAGAGACTCAAAGTGGCATACATAATCCTCCTCCTCTCCATTTTATCGTCACAACAACCCTGTGAGGTAGGCTGGACTGAGAGTCTGTGACTGGCCCAAAGTTACCCAATGGGTTTCCATGGCTGAGTGGGGACTATAACCCAGTTCTCCCGACTCTCAGTCTAACACTTTAGCCACTATACCACACTGTACTTTTAAGCTTCTATATTTTATATTGTTTTTATGCTTTACATTATGTTTTTAATTTTTGCGAGCCAACCAGTGAGCTTCAGCTATTGGGTGGTATAAAAATGTAGTAAATGATTTTGTTAAAAAAATGCAAAAACTTCCATAAGTGAAGCTAACATTTTTTTCCCATCCATATTTGAGATTACATCACATAAACTGAGAGCTATTACCATTATGCTGATGTCATTCCAGGGCAACATTGATTCATACTCGGTGTGAAGGTGTTCATGTGCAACCATTTTGGTCAAACATCTTTAAAGACATAATAAATTTAGACATAATAACAGGTCAGCAAATCTGTTATGTCTGCACTAAACTCTTTATTATCACTTTTAATAATTTTTCATTCTTGATAATGTAATGAGTCCTTTAAGTAAGCCATAAAGAATTAGTCATTCTTTTATTGGTATTAATGTGTATGGAGGTAGCAAAAGGATGGAAAACTACATCAGGATATCTGGTCAAGTGATAACATACCAGATTTGACAAGTCACATTAGCCAAGAAGTTCACTCATCACAGTAGATGGATTAGGGGGATAACCAAGCAAGATAGTTTGATAGAGATATGGCTTCTATTCTTGACCTTAGCTAAGAAAAAAGGAAAATGTGTTCAGACCACAAGTCATACAGAGATCAATTTGGAGGGATGTAATGTCTTAGATGTTTGAATATATACTCTGTGGAACTGTTCATATCCAGTGTAACTATGCGACTACAAAACTGAATGTGAATGTTCATGCAGTATAATTAGAGATGAATGAAAAATTAGTTTAATTGGGTTTTGATAAGGATTTACCAAAATTAGAAAAATGCCCCATAAAACAAAATGAAATTCTGCATTGGCCAAATGCAATAGGTACAGGGAATCTCAGCATGGAGAAGAGGGCTGGCATGGGGAGTGGAGAGAGGGAGATCCACAAGGGATCTCCTACTCCAGTGTAAGACTCTAAAGTTGCAGAGGGGATGTTTGCTGCCATGGGGCCATGGGATTGCTTTCTAAAGATGCAATCCTATCCATGTTTAGACAGGGGGGGAAAGTCCTACAGCTTCCAGCATGCTCCAGACAACCATGCTCCCTGGGGAATGCTGGGGGATATAGGAGTTTCTTCTGCCTAAACTTGCATAGGATCGTTCTGAAGAAGTACTACTGTAGTTTGAAATTTTACTCTACATTCATGATAAGTAGACAGTCAAGCTAAACTTTCAGACAATATGATTTTCAGTTGGTAGAAGGGCATTGGTAGGAGGGATTTTCTGCAAAGCTGAGCTCAGCCTCGGTACTATGTCTCAGACATTAATATATTTATTTAGATTTGCTTGTCTGTTTATTCATTGATTTTAGGTCATTTATATACTGCTTTTCATGTTTAGGAAGCAAAACAAATAAGTAATTCATAACAAAATGAAAACCAAACAATAAAATAATAAAACAGTAACAACAACCACCATCACCTAGTACAAATATCTCATTCAAGTAATACATCACTAGTAATACATAGTGATGGGTGAATATACCCAGGAGCTGTCTTGATGTTGTCTTTGCCCCAGGGTGGCTCTGAATCCACACTGTGTCGATTAGATGATGCAGCCACAGATTCAAAGTCAGCCTGGGTCAAAGAGGTGAAGATGTGTGGCTGAAAAGTCAAGGACTTGCCCTGGCTTTTCCGGCAAGAGTGAGGTTGGCCTGGCTCTTCTGCCAGTATGTCCTTGCTCAGAGCCACTCCAGGAGCATTTCTGGGTGGAAAGTAGGACTGTGCACGGACCCCCCGATCCGCTTTGGATCCCGATCCACAACTTCCGGATTGGGTCCGCTCTGCTCCGCGCTGATTTGCCAGTGGTCTGCTTCGCTTTGCTGCAGAGCTCTGGATCTGAATTGGAGCTCTTCAGTGGCAGCGCCGGTGGTGCCAGGTGACGCCCTCCCTCCTTACCTGCATCTGTCCATGGTCCGGCGGCTGCTTCAACTGAGCCTGAGGTCTCAAACTGGTTTGAGTCCTCAGGCTCAGTTGAAGCTGCTGCTGGACCGTGGACGGACGCAGGTAAGACCCTTCCCCCCTGCCCCCTTACCTGACTCAGCTGCTGTCGCCACACTGGCAGTGGAAGCAGGGCGAGGTAACCCCCCCCTCGCACACACCACTTACCTGGGCCGCCGCGGCCCATCGCCAGCTTCACTAGAGCCCGCGGCTCAACTCGAAACTCTAGGCCCTGCTTGGGGCCTATACTTCTGCGTTGAGCCGTGGGCTCTAGTGAAGCCGGTGATGGGCCGCGACGGACCAGGTAAGACCCCCTTACCTGGCCCTGCCATCGTCGCCACATGGGCAGCGACAGTGCCAGGTAAGGCCCCCTTACTTTTTTCTGGAGCTCCGGATCGAGGCGAAGGATCTGCCTTCATCTTGATCTGCTCCGCGACGCTCCGCTGCCCCCCGATCCGCTTCTGCTTCTCCAACCCGAAGAGAAGCGGAGCACAGCCCTAGTGGAAAGTGACCTCCTATTGGTCGCAGGAAGCCACGGGAGGAGAGGGGTGGGCCCGGTGAGCCTAATGGCTGCTGGAAAGCCTGCACTGCCTCCCCTCATTAGGACAACTTGCTGCCACTGTGCACTAGCGATAGCACGGGGTTTGGCGGTGGAGCAATGCCAATCTGGCCCCGTGAAGACAGCCTCCCGAGTGAATTTGTTAATTTCTTTGAAAGTAATAAATTTGTCCATGTCAGTGTGGCTGAGAGTTCTCCTTTAACACGAGATTTTGGTGTATACGACCTTTTGCGCACGCAAAATGTCAAGGTACAGCTTGGGAGCTGTAGTTTGGAATCACGTCGTGTGACATGATGTCATGCATCCTCATGTTAGGTGGCCCCATTCTGATTGGTTGTTTTCATCTGTCCTGCTTGGGTGATATCAAGTGATGTTTACTTACCGTCACCGATCACCAATATGAAGATGAATTTGCTGAGTCCTCCTCCTCAGAGCCGGAGCTGTGGCAGTGGCAGCAACAATGAGGGAAGTAGCTAATGAGATTGCTTCAAGTAAGCTGGGGGTGGGGTCTAAATTGTAGGACAACAGAAAATATTGGTGAGAATCTGTGTACTGCTTTACTGTGCCTGATTTGAAACTTACGATCAATTCCGAACTAAACTGCAAATTCTTGATAGATAGATCCAAGCTCACTGTGAAGGTGATTGTTATGAGTTTCGACCAATGAGCCAACTAATCACAAAATTCAGCAGCATTGTTAGTAAAAAAAAAAAAAAAAAAAAGCACAATAAAATATCTCATATCCATTTTTCTCCATCTGTTTTTTTATAACAGGCTTTTTAAAGCTAGTATTTACCTCGATGCTGCTCCATCCTTTCAACTGGAGACTCTGACCACATGATTTTTCTTTAAGTCTTCGGTTGTCAACAGCAAAGACAAGCCCTCCACTCACAAAATGAAAACGATACTCTCAGGGCTATAGTTCTCCTTCTTGTTCTTCTTCTTCTTCTTCTCTTAACAAACAAAAGTTATCTGGCAGATGTTCACGTTGAGAGAGAGCTGTGAGACGTTCAGCAAGACCAAAGATGGCTACTGCCTACTCCCACCTTCCGCTCACTCGACTTCCCATGGGCTTCCTCACTTGTCCCTGGCCAACATTCAGCTGCTGCGAGTTTTAATTAGAACCATATTTGATTCCCTGCATGAACCCGGCTTGGTTAAAAACCATATTATGAATCTTTTTTTTTTCAGCTCTTCGTGCCCAGTAAAAATATTATGAGATAGCACTTCGTGGCCTTTCCAAATACAAAAAAGGAAGGAAGGAAAAAACACACATTCCCCTTTAAACATTTCAAACATAAAAATCAAATGGTTTTGGATGGGGGGGTTAGTGCTAAATCAAAACCAAATGACGTGTTACTTTGATGGCATCAAACCAGTGATGCTGGTTTGTTCTGAACACTTTAAAAAGCAACTGTAAGAACATAAGAACGTAACAAGAGCCCTGCTAGATCAAACCAAGGTTCCATCTAGTTCAGGACTCTGTTCACACAGTGGCCAACCAGCTGTTGACTAGGGGCCCACAAGCAGGACACAATGCAACAGCACCCTCCCACCCATGTTCCCCAGCAACTGGTGTATACAGGCTTACTGCCTCTGATACTACTGGAAGTAGAACATAGCCATCAGGAATAGTAGCCATTGATAGCCTTCTCCTCCGGTACGTTGCTGGGTGGCTGCATGATAGTGTGTGGGGTAAGGGGGTTAACCCTTTCTCTCCATTCCGTGGTGCTGGTGAACATCCCAACCTCCTGAAAGTTTGGCACCAGAAGGAAGCTTCCCTCCCATGTCAAAAACAGTTGAGGGTGGGATTGAAATTCAGCACGAGAGAAAAGAGGTCAACTGCCCTCTTTCTGCACTATGTTCCTGAACCTGACCCCCTCCTCATGATGCTATTTTTTAAAAATAAAAATAAAAATAAGCATGCATTGTTAAATGGTGTGTTGAATGTAGTTGGACTCCCCCTGTTGAGTTAACAGGATATTGCATATTTGGATTTCATTAGGTAGATTTGGCCTCCCACTTCACCCTTTGGTGCTACACAGGCAGTGCCACAACAATTAGGTCTCTGTTCAAGTAAGGGATTTATCTAAAATTGGTTCCCTCTTAAGTACCAAAACAATTTTCTTTGCAGTGGTCCTCATATGCCTGGGGTCTCCAACATGGCCACCGATGTGCCCAGAGACACCTCTCTTGGTGCCCACCAGCTGCCCTGCCCCCTGATTTTTATTTATTTCTTAGGGTTATTTTAAATTGTAAAGGTTAAAAAAGGAAAAAAATGGGGAGGCTTCCACACTGCCCTCCAGCACCATCTTTGTTTGGGTTCAAAAGACTGTCTTTGTGTTTTGGAGCTCAGACCCCAGTTGTGCCTTATATATAGGTTCTTGGGCAGGTTATTTTTCTCTTAGTCTTACCAGTTTGCCTTCTGGGAAATGGCTGTTTTGTGACTGATCACGCTTATCATGGCAGCCATTTTGTGAATGCATCCATGACACTCTCTCAAAATATTTTAGATGTCCCCAATCTGGCCCACAGTGGTTCCCCATCTATCCCATGGACCTCCTTGGATTCTTCTAGGAGGTGAGGCTTGGCCTTCAAGCTGTTGTGTGTGATCTTACACAGGCAGTGGAGGACTCAACCAGCACTGGAAGGAGTGATTGCTCTTCCCAGTACTGGCCATGTTCACATGGGGAAGGTACTACGCACTACGTAAAGCCAGGGACTTGGCAGGTACCGGAAGAAGCAACCAGAGGTACAACATGCACCGTACAAAACCAAGGAGTTGGTTTCATCTTCAACAATTTGATATACACTTTGAAAACTTCAGAGCCAATGTGGTGTGGTGGTTAGAGTGTTGGACAGGGACTTGGGAGATCCAGGCTCTAGTCCCCACTTGGCCATGAAGCTCACTGGGTAACTTTGAGCTAGTCACAGACTCAGCCTACCCTGAGGATAAAATGGAGAGAAGGAGGATCATTTAAGCCAGCCTTCCTCAACCTGGGGCACTCCAGATGTGTTGGACTGCAACTCCCAGAATGCCCAACACATCTGGAGCGCTCCAGGTTGAGGAAGGCTGATTTAAGCCAACTTGGGTTCCTTGCAAAAGGGGGGAAATGTGGGATATAAATGTAATAATAAATAACTTTTACTTATTAAATAATAAATAAATAACTTCACTGCACACTCCCATTTTGTACATAGCTTCATTTAGGCTACTCTGTCATAAATCATTCCTTAGGTTTTATAAAAACCATATTGCTCTGAAGAAGGATGTAGTTTTGCAGTGAAGGGGCAGAATCCAACAGGGTTCTTATGCCCCACCAAATCCATTGTGCAAGTGGCCCCCAACGCTTCTGTAATGTTGATTTAACACTTCCTAGGCAGTCTGGAATGAGTGGAAATGCTCATTACTGGAAGGAGGCGGGTTAGTGGAGCTCACCTTTCTGTTCGTTTCAGGGCTTCCTCTAGGAAGTGCTAAAGCAGTGGGTCCCACTTGCACAATGGAATTGGCAGGACCCACCCCTTGCTGAAGGGAATTTGTGTGGTTGAAGGGAATCAGCAGCGTTCCATCTGCGTGCTTGCACACAACCTCCTTTTCAGGTTTCCACACACCTTGAGGAAATTCACTTCCATGAAGGCTTATACTGGCATATATTTGTTCACTTTTAAGATGCAACAAGACTCTTTGTTGTTTTTGCTGCTGTAGGGTAGATCTACACTCCTGCTTTATAGCGATATTGAAGTGCAATGTTAACTGTTGGGGCATAATCCACCTTCCATACACTGCTTTCATAGTGTTATATCCTGCTTTTTACTCCACATTCATAAAGTGTCATAGAATCATAGAATAGCAGAGTTGGAAGGGGCCTACAAGGCCATCGAGTCCAACCACCTGCTCAATGCAGGAATCCACCCTAAAGCATCCCTGACAGATGCTTGTCCAGCTGCCTCTTGAAGGCCTCTAGTGTGGGAGAGCCCACAACCTCCCTAGGTAACTGATTCCACCGTCGCACTGCTCTAACAGTCAGGAAGTTTTTCCTGATGTCCAGCTGGAATCTGGCTTCCTTTAACTTGAGCCCGTTATTCCGTGTCCTGCACTCTGGGAGGATTGAGAAGAGATCCTGGCCCTCCTCTGTGTGACAACCTTTTAAGTATTTCAAGAGTGTTATCATGTCTCCCCTCAATCTTCTCTTCTCCAGGCTAAACATGCCCAGTTCTTTCAGTATCTCTTCATTGGGCTTTGTTTCTAGACCCCTGATCATCCTGGTTGCCCTCTTCTGAACACGCTCCAGCTTGTCTGCATCCTTCTTGAATTGTGGAGCCCAGAACTGGACGCAATACTCTAGATGAGGCCTAACCAGGGCCGAATAGAGAGGAACCAGTACCTCACGTGATTTGGAAGCTATACTTCTATTAATGCAGCCCAAAATAGCATTTTCCTTTCTTGCAGCCATATCACACTGTTGGCTCATATTCAGCTTGCGATCTACAACAATTGCAAGATCTTTCTCATTTGTAGTATTGCTGAGCCAAGTGTCCCCCATCTTGTAACTGTGCATTTGGTTACTCCTTCCTATCTCTCCTCTCTCATCTCACACTATTGCCCCGCTCGTGCTCTTCGCTCCTCTGATGCCATGTTTCTCACCTGCGCAAGGGTCTCTACTTCCCTTGCTCGGCTTCGTCCATTTTCTTCCGCTGCCCCTTACGCCTAGAACGCTCTTCCAGAACATTTGAGAACTACAAGTTCAATCGCAGCTTTTAAAGCTCAGCTAAAAACCTTTCTTTTTCTTAAAGCTTTTAAAACTTGATTTTGCTCTGACTTTATACTGTTAGTTTTACCCTACCCTGTGCCTGTTTGGTGCATTCTCTTCCCCTCCTTATTGTTTTATTATGATTTTATCAGAATGTAAGCCTATGCGGCAGGTTCTTGCTATTTACTGTTTTACTCTGTACAGCACCATGTACATTGATGGTGCTATATAAATAAATAAATAAATAAATAAATAAATAAATAAATAAATAATAATAATAATCCCTAAATGTAGAACTTTGCATTTATCCCTATTAAATTTCATTCTGTTGTTTTCAGACCAGCACTCCAGCCTATCAAGATCACTTTGAAGTTTGTTTCTGTCTTCCAGGGTATTAGCTATCCCACCCAATTTTGTGTCATCTGCAAATTTGATCAGTGTTCCCTGCACCTCCTCATCCAAATCATTAATAAAAATGTTGAAGAGCACTGGGCCCAGGACTGAGCCCTGCGGTACCCCACTCGTTGCCTCTCCCCAGTTTGAGAAGGTTCCATTGATAAGTACTCTTTGAGTCCGATTCTGTAGCCAACTGTGAATCCACCTAATAGTTGTTCCATCTAGCCCACTTTTAGCTAGTTTGTTAATCAGAATGTCATGTGGTACTTTGTCAAAAGCTTTGCTGAAGTCAAGATATATGACGTCCACAGCATTCCCACAGTCCACAAGGGAGGTTATCCTATCAAAAAATGAGATCAAATTAGTCTGACAGGATTTGTTCCTGACAAATCTATGTTGGCTTCTAGTAATCACTGCATTGATTTCAAGGTGTTTACAGATTGACTTCTTTATAATCTGCTCCAGAATTTTCCCAGGGATGGATGTCAGACTGACTGGTCTGTAGTTCCCAGGTTCCTCCCTTTTGCCCTTTTTGAAGATAGGGACAATGTTAGCCCTCCTCCAGTCGTCTGGCACCTCTCCCATCTTCCATGATTTAGCAAAGGTCTGGCCTAACACGGCAACCCTTCTGGAATAAGTCTTACCTCAGAGTCATGTCCAATATTGGGCATTCTCCCAACAGAGCCATCTTAATACAAGGTTTTGGTGGCCTGGTTCTGTTCAACTGGCGGCAGAAGCATTCTTAACATTGAAAGTGATGAAGTAGTGCAAAAAGCCAATTCTTAGTGATTTCTCAACCGGGGAAAGTAAACGAGTTAAATAAAGAAAAAAACAACTCTTGGCTTTTTTGTGCTCTACATTTGTAGGTTCATGGCTCATCCAACATTGTACTGTCAGCAAGTTTTACTAGCCTATATCATTTTTATAGATCATGAACGGTAGATCTACCTAAACTGTTGACCCCTATCAGTCCCCTGTAAATCTGGCTTTCTGCAATCAAGCGTAGTTCCCCCTCCCACCCATCTACCTCCACCCAGCTGCCTTTCCCCGTCGACGCTTGATTCACTCCCTTGCAGTTTCTTGGTTCCTGGCAACGTGAGCTTAAATGGAGACCGGTAGTATGGAACGTTGTCAAAATGTTCTGAAAATCCAAATAAATTATGTCTAATTTTTATCAGCTTAGTCTGTAACCTCCTGAAGCATCTAGTTAGCCAAGACCTTCCCTTTCTAAATCACTCCCGTTATCTCTTGTTAGTTTAGCACTATGTATTTACTTGTGTAACATGTCCTTTTAATGTAGTTCATAGCAAATACCAAACTGATGGAACCACAGTTCCTCGAGAATGCCCTTTTCAACTCTGAGCATAGCTGCGCTTGATGACTCATGGATCTTAGCCTTGTATCTTAGCAGAACAGCACAGTTTTTCCACATATACTCCAGCTGCCTTCATACACCCAAGCCGTGATGGCTTTCAAAGTTCTGCTTAAGAGCACATTTTCCTCTCCTGAAAAGTAATCACTAATTACAGCATTCTCAATAAACCTGAGACACTCTCTTTAAGAATTCCAAGACGTTTCTAGGCATTTCACTCCAAGCCTACAGGTCACTGTTTTTTCACATTTACATTCTGCCCTTCAAAGGAGCTCAGATCGCTCTACATGGGGTTACCTGTCTAAATCCTCACAACAACCCTGATGACTAGTGACTTATGTCCCCTCCGCCCCCAGGCAGAGATTTTCCAAAGCTCTCCCTGTTTCAAATGTAACATTCTATGCGCCATACAACAATGACCACCTATACTGCACTAGGTCACAGCTCACAGTCCATCAGCCTTCATGGCTGGCTGAGGCATGCTGGGAATTGTAGTTGACAGATCTGGAGGGTAACAGGTTGGGGAAGGCTGTTCTATATATACACACAAAATTAGGCTGTGATAGACTCTCTCTCTCTCTCTCTCTCTCTCTCTCTCTCTCACACACACAGACACACACACACACACACACCAATTTGCTTTGGAGGCTGATTTGGAGCTTCTGGAAATAGCCATTTACAGGTTTGAGACCTTAGATCCAGGAAACTCCAGAGCCACCCCACCCCCACCCCGGATAGTGCTGGTAAGTCCTGCAGGTGGATGAGTGGATGGGGCAGCAGCTCACCATTGTCCCGAGTCAAGCTGAGGCACTTTGGACCACCTCAGCCCAATCCAGTCCTGATCTGGATCCGGACTGAGGCAGGCCAAACGGGGCCGCCTTAGTTCAGATTCGGAGCTCGGGCCTGAAGCAGTGCACAGCCTAACAAAAAACCTGCTTGCGCAGAGGTGGTGTTTTTCCTCTTTTTCAAAATTGGTCCCTTCCTACAGGCTGCTGTCATAGGCAGGATAGAAAGGGACAGAGATTTGGAAGATTGGTGGCTGTGAGAGAGGGATGGGATGGGTGACAGGGAGTAAACATGGGGATTTGTTTCCAGGTTGGATATTAATGCAAGCCAGCAAGAGGTTGCAATGCTCACCTCGTATTTGAGCCAAGCTTCATGGGCTCGTGAGACTCTTATTTCTGAGCTTGGAAATAGGCAACTTGATATTTTGCGCATGCCATGTGCAGATGCTAAGTGGACTGGCAGTTGATTGTACTTCGCCACTGGGAATGAGACAATGCCCTCCACTGCACCTGAAGGTGACAGCCTAGTTTAAAAGGTGCAGGACGGGACATGTGGCACACGTAGCTCTATTGTCCAACAGAGGGGGTGCGGTAGGGACTTGAGAAGAATGGCCAGGGAACTGCAACTGCTGCCCCCAACATTTGCCGCCTAAGGCAGGTGCCTCACTCTATCTAACTGTAGGGCTGGCCCTGATTAGTGGCATCATTAGTGTCTTTTCTTCAGATGTTATGCATTAAGCACAGTAAAACAACAACAACAGAGGTTGTACTCAAGGTGGAGCAGGCTTCACTTCCTCATTAAATGTGGCCTGCTGATGCTGGCAGTCTTAGGGACTTTGTGAAAAATACAAGCAGCTGGATCTTCTTCAGACATGCTGTAATATTGCTTGTAGTCCTTTAATAGCAGAAGTGTTCAAAGAGGCAAGAATAGAAAGAAAATATATTCAGTTACCTAATGGCTTCACTCATCATACGTTACACAAGATCAACATTTCGTTGAATGCTTATGACCAGCCGCTGCTTTTGCGAATATTTTGCTTTGGATCCCAAAGAGATTCTGCCTATTGTTCATTTAAAAGCATTGAAATTGTGCCAGCAGGTCAGTGCTGCTGAACTGGGGTCCAACCAGGTATTAATGGCAATAAATAAATAAATAAATAAAGCTTTGGTATCAAAATTCACAGTGTATTCATCATCCACCCCCATTTCAGTATAACCCAGTGTAAAGAGCAATGGGGATACCCAGGGCCTTGCTATACCAGGCGTTAGCGCGGTGTGAGGCCCGGTTTCCCTCCTGTGCATCCAGATGACGCACAGGGGAATCTGGGGTCAAGCCGCGCTAAAACCTGCCTTAAGCCAGCATAAGCGGGTTCACTTATGGCCCGTCTTTTCTGCAGCCCCTGCCTCAGGCCCCGGCCTCAGGGGCTGTGGAACGTCTAGCAGGGTCCGTGGGAAGGCCAGACCCAGCAGGAGAGAGGGGGGGAGAAGGCCAGGCATCGGGGATGGGGGCGAGGGAAGGAGAACCGGGGACAGGGCATCGGGGATGGGGGTGAGGGAAGGAGAGCGGGCATAGGGGGTGAGGGAACGAGAGCCGGGGATGGCATCGGGGATGGCACGGGGGGAGAAGGCCGAGCATCGGGGATGGCGCGGGGGGAGAAGGCCGAGCATCGGGGATGGCGCGGGGGGAGAAGGCCGAGCATCGGCCATCGGGAATGGGGGGAGGATGGGAGAGCGAGGGGGGAGGGGGTCATCGGGCATTGGGGGAATCAGGGGCAGGGGGAGCGGGGGGGCTTTATTGTTTTTTTAAAAAGCACTTACCTTCTCTGGCGGCTCCCCGGCGCACACGGTCCCTTTTTTAAAAAATGGTTGACGCTATGGGGCTTCCCGTTGCCCCGTCACGTCGTGTGTCTAGAAGCTGGCGACGGCGCGCGCTAGCTCTATTGCGCCGTTGCCCCTCCTCCCTGCTGGCTTATCCGGCAGGTCTACAAGGCCCCCAGACAGAGTTGGAAAAACAATTAAGAAATGTGTGGGTTTTGCTAAGAGGATTGCATGCCTTCAAAACAGGACATTTGCTCAATATTATAGTATGAGACTACTTGAGACTTTGGAAAAGGGAGACAACTAGTTTAAGTAGCTAAATAAATACTGTAAACTATATGTATTTATCTTCTTTCTCATATTTATATTGTTTCCCATTTTAAAAAGAAGAAGACAAAATCACAACGACCACTTTATTAGGTCACCTTACCATATTCTCACCCAGCCTGAGCTGCCTTATACCAGCCTAGACTATTTAGCCATCTAAAGCAGTATTATCAATTCTGTCTGGCATTGACTCTCCAGGGATTCCAGCAAAGATCTTTTCCATGCTATCAGACCCTTTGATCAGGAGGTGCCAGGAATTGAACCTTTAGTGCCACCACTAAGCTATGAAATAGCTCATGGCTATGGAATAGCGCATCATGTTCTCACTGGCTCATGGACTTCGCAGTTACCTGAAACCTTGCGCATCCTTTGTTTACTTTTGCACAGCTCTGCTTTGTTAATTAGCATCCAAGATGTAGAAGAATGGCAGAGAAGCACGTGCATTTCCATGCTTTGTGATAGGGGTGTGCACGGACCCCCCGCTCCGCTTCACTTGCAGATCCGCGATTTTTGGAGCGGGCCACTTCACCCCGCCCCTGCTCCGCCCACTTCCGCTCCGCTCCGCTCGGAGCTCCGGATCCGGCTCGGAGCTCCGTTTTCCCCCCATAGGGTTGCATTGAAAACTAAAAAATTATACAACTTTTTTTCTGTTCAAGTTAGAAACCTCACGTTTGGCACCATGACACCTCATGGGGGTATACACACGCATGCCACGTTTCAAAGCAATCCCATCATCCCCTGATTTTTGGGGAATTTTTGAAAATCGGGCACCCCATTCACACCCCTTTTGATAGCTCCGTCAATTTGCACGTTAGAAACCTCAAACTCGCCACCATGACAGCTTATCCATGTGTCCCCATGGACACTAAGTTTCAAGGCAATCCCATCATCCCCTGATTTTTGGGGAATTTTTGAAAATCGGGCACCCCATTCACACCCCTTTCCATAGCTCCGTCAATTTGCACGTTAGAAACCTCAAACCCGCCACCAGGACAGCTTATCCATGTGTCCACACGCATGCCAAGTTTCAAGCAAATCCCATCATCCCCTGATTTTGGGGGAATTTATGAAAATCCAACACCCATTCACACCCCTTTCCAATAGCTCCGTCAATTTGCACGTTAAAAAAACCCCTCAAACTCACCACCATGAAAGCTTATCCAGGGATACATACGCACACCGAGACTCAAGGCAGTCCCATCATCCCCTGTTTTTTGGCGGGGCTTAAACCTGCAAAATTTTGAACTTCCAAAACTCCAAGTGAGCGCAGGAAGGACTTCTCCTCTGAGTCAAATCCACACACACACAACATCCCTGCTAGGTGGGCAGGGGAGGAGGGAGGGAAGGCAGGCAGGCATGCAGCTGGCATTTCTGGGGGCATAAGGAAGTGAGCCAAGGATAAGCCAGTAATGCATATAAAATGGAATAAATAAACAAATAAATAAACGAAGGAGGGGTGGAATTAAAAGCAGCAGTGTTGCTGAACAAACAGCAAGAAGAACTTTTAAAAAAAGGCTATATCTGTCTTTTACCAGCAATAGGGGGACGTGCCCAGGGGAGAGGGAAGCAGCTGCCAGTTCAGCTCAAGAAAGCCATTGCTTCACCAACAGCTCTAAGATTGAGAAGTAAACGCTCACTTCAACTCATAACAGGCATCGCTCCACCACTAAGAAGTAAACGCTCACTTCGACTCATGATAGGCATTGCTCCACTGTTTTACTCTCTTTGGAAGGCTCTGATGGCCTTCCAGTGCAGGAGAGAGTGGGGGCACGTCCACGATGAGATGCCCTAGGGGAGCTCATCCCCTTGCACCACATCTTTTCAGTTGTTCCCCAAAGTTAGGGTGGGTAGCAGTGCTGTGTTTCTATCTCTTATTCTTGGCTTAGTATATGATTTCAGGTTGTGTTTGTGCATTTGGTGGGGCTACTGTGTCAAAAAACACGGGGAAAAGTCCGTTCAGATGAAGAAAGAGAAGTTTCCCAGAATCCCAAGTTACCCATTTTGCCTATGCCCTCCTCTAACTTTGGGATCATGTGATCATGACCGGGAGCTGACTCTGCCCCTCAGCCCTTTGAAAAAGGTATTTTTCCCGCCGATTTTTTAAAAAATTCTAGCGCACGACCCGCACCATGCAGAGAGGTGAGAGTAGTCTCAAAATGACCCCCATCCATGACTCTCTGTGCACAAGAATTTTCAGAACGATACCTTAAAAATCAACCCAGTTATCCCCAATTGTTTTCCGCAATGCAATCCTATGGGCGAAATGTTTCAAGATGGCGATCGGAGCGCTCCGCCTGAACTAGGAGCTCCGAAAAATGGCCGCTTCTCTTCGCCTTGCTTCTAGGGGTCCGCGGTCCGCTTCTACTCCGCCTCTGGGTAAGGCGGAGCAGGCCAATCCGCTACTGCTTCTCCGCTCCTAATCGGAGCGGAGCACATGCCTACTTTGTGAGCAAAGGATCTTCCTCAATGAACATGCAAGTTCTGAAATGAAAATCAAAACTACCCTAAGATCTACTGTGTGTATACACACACACACTAAACCAGTACAGAGAGCTTTGGCTATGGAGAGGAATAGAATTATGAAGGAGGAGGAGGAGGAGCACACATCAGGAATTGGGTGATTGAGCAATGCTCCTTGGTGTAGGTATAGTATGAGATCAAATATATACAAGTCGATGCCTCCGATGTGTTTGTAAAGGGGCTCTGAAACTTGTGGAGCCATTTTAACAAGAGCGCATTTGTGCAGCACATTACTTTTTTTTTTTTAAAGGCATTTGCAAAAGCTTTCCCGATGAAAAGCAGAAAACTCCCGTTAAGGATCAGATTGCTTAATTTCTTAATGTAGCATTGAATTTAAAAAAGGTTGCTAGCTTAAGCACCAGCTTTCTGAGTATAAAAATTCCTAGGGATAGTTAATAAAGTTCTGTTCTCTTCCATGTTAAATTACGGCATTAGATCTCAAATCTTTCCTTTTTTAAAAAAAGAAAGTGAGCAAGACGAGAGTTGGAAAAGAAAAAATAATGGATTCTGCTCAGCAATCCCATATGGCCAATTGCTAAAATGTTTTGGCCTGTTTGTGTATGTGTGTGTGTCAGAGAGAGAGAGAGAGAGAGAGACAGAGACAGAGAGAGACAGAGAGAGTAATAAGTTTGCACTGATCTTTGGGGAAATATGAGTCAGAGATGCATATTTTGCAGACGCTCTTACAAATATTATCTCTCAAGTGTTGTGTGACGCTTTACAGCCTTCCTCCTGCAAATCTTCCATGTCGCTCTTAGAATGGAGTCCAAACTATTTACATTGAAACAACTGATGGCATATGTCAATAAAAAGGATGCCTGTTTCTAATTTTAATTCCCTCTTCCAAAGTGCAACTTTTAAAAATGTGCATAAACAGGAGTGAACTAGTAGCAGTCTAAAGTTGTCATCATTGACAGTTTTGATTTATCTTAACTCTCCCTAGCCATTTGGCTAAAGTTTTAAGTAAACACTTTCAGTCTTCCTCATGTTCTCTTTACTGCCACCTCCCACTAATAAGTGATGTTGCCAAGAAAAGCAGCCAGACAGTTCATTTACCTCCCAAACTTGCCTGAAAGTAGCTTGCCTGGTTTAGACAAGGGTCAAAACTACTACTGCACATTTTCAACAGATGGAACAATGCTTCAGAAATGTATTTACATTTTGAGAAAAAAAAAGTTATTTGCTTTCAGGATGTGTGTTTAACAAATGGTTAGGGTTGAATGAAATATTATGGCTGAGACGGAAAACACACAATTTGAGAGCAGCATTTATGGTGATCGATGTGGCTGTGATCCTTCGCATCCCACTAACCCAAGGATTCCAGCGCTGTGCACCGGGGAACTCAAGTATGCTTCCAAAGTGGCAAAAAACGTGCCTTAAAAATTAATTCACCTTATTGTTTGCATCCACCACTCTATTTATTTATTTATTTATTTATTTATTAAATTTATATACTGCCCCATAGCCGAAGCTCTCTGGGTGGTATACAAAAGTTAAAAAACAGTGGACATTAAAAAGTATACAAAATTTAAAACTATCAAAAATATAAAAACAACAGTATACAGTATCCATTTTAAACAACAACAGTTCTGGGGTCCATTAAAAAGCAAACAAACTTAGCATATCTTGTTAAATGCTGTTAAATGCCTGGGAGAAGAGAAAGGCGCTGAAAAGATAACAATGTTGGCGCCAGGCGAGCCTCATTGGGGAGATCATTCCATAATTGGGGGGCCACTACTGAAAAGGCCCTCTGCCTCTCCTAGGGCTTTCAAAGCAGTGACAGTCTGAGTCCACAATAGTTGGACTCATGGCTGGAGGATATATACTGCAGTCACCTTGAAAGGTGGGTTAAAACCTTTCTTTAATAAACAGATGAATAAGCAAATGAATAAAACTGCTGCATTGTGTCATGTGATAATCCCACACAAACATTACATTGCATATAGATTTAGTCTTACACGTGGTGGGATGCAAGATGTACACTGCTGAAGGTCACCTATAAAAATCTATATACAGGTTACACATAATTTCCTACATGGATGTGGTCAGATTCATATTCTACCTCAACACACACTATGGAGCTTGCTGGATGCCCACAGACACTCTCTCTCTCTCTCTCTCTCTCTCTCTCTCTCTCTCTCTCTCTCTCTCTCTCTCTCTCTCATCCTTACGTATTTCACTCTGTGTGTGTGTGTGTGTGAGCACAGTAAAACGGGTGGTGACAAGGTAGATTGGAGTCTACTTGTAGATCTCTGTGTGATCTGTGTGATTTGCAATATGTAGCATATTTATAGAGTATATTTATACTAGTGTAAAGCCCCTGTCTCCATGAGCACTAGCTCCTTTCCTGCTTTTTGCAGGAGCCCTGTCCTCTTGACCAGATACAAAAGAGGGCAGAGCTCCTGCGGCTTTAACTGTTGTGATGAAGAAGGAATTTCACCAGGTGCTGCATGCTTATAAATGACACCTGCTGAAATTCCTTTTTCTCTACAACTATTAAAGATACAGGAGCCCTGTCCTCATTTCCATATGGTCACCCTACATAACACAACTGGAACTAAAGGAAAAAGAAGAGGTCAAAGAACAGCCCTCAATTTCATGATCAAATAAGATGTTTCAGAAAAGCTGTCACAGAGGTACTGTCGACACAGTGAACACATCCACTGAATGTTCTTAATTTACACTGCAGCCCTCAGCACACGTACCAGGGAGTAAGCCCCATTGAATGCAATGAGCTTACTTTTGTGTAAATATGCAAAGAATTGTGATGCACAGCTGTGATCCTCAAATACATTAAGCTAGGGTGACCATCTGAAAAGGAGGGCAGGGCTCCTGTATCTTTAACAGTTGTATTGAAAAGGGAATTTCAGCAAGTGTCATTTGTATATATGGGGAAAGCTCAACTAAAAACTTTTCTTTTTCCTAAAGCTTTTAAAACTTGATGTTGTGCAGACTTTATACTGTTAGTTTTACCCTACCCTGTGCCTGCTTACCCTACCCTGTGCCTGTTTGCATTCTCTTCCCCTCCTTATTGTTTTACTAGGATTTTATTAGATTGTAAGCCTATGCGACAGAGTCTTGCTATTTACTGTTTTACTCTGTACAGCACCATGTACATTGATGGTGCTATATAAATAAATAAATAAATAAATAAATAAATAAATAAATAAATAATAATAATAACCTGGTGAAAATTCCTCTTCATCACAACAGTTAAAGCTGCAGGTGCCCTGCCCTCTTTTAAATCTGGTCACTCTAGTATAGCTCTTGCAGCTTTAACTGTTGTGATGAAGAGGGAATTTCACCGGGTTCCCCATATATACAAATGACCCCTGCTGAAATTCCCTTTTCTATGCAACTGTTAAAGATACAGGAGCCCTGTCCTCCTTTTCATATGGTCACCCTAATTAAGGCAGAGTACTTTGACTGAAGCCAGTCTAAAGCAGTAGCCCAGCCTTTCCTAACTGGCTGCTCCCCCTCCCAAGATGTTTTATACAACTCCCATCATCCATGACCACTGCCCATGCTGGCTGGGGCTGATGTGAGTTGCAGTCCCAAACATATTCACCAGGTTCAGAAAGGCAGTTGCAGCCCTTACTCATGAATGAGGCCCAATGAATATGGGGAGACTCACTCCCAAAAAGCATCTCTAGGATCAAGCTTTCAGACCCATTTATTTAAGTTCTAGTCCAAACTAATTTCACCTGTCTGACATTTCAAAAAGCTTATATGTGCCGAAACTGACTTTTCCCCTCTGCCTCCTCTCTGTAATTAATTACACAGCTTGCTTTTAAAGAAGACGGTATCAAGAGACCCCACCGCTTTTCAGCAGTTTGTGTTGTGTGTAGGCATGGCATTAATTTTCTCCGGGTAAAAATGCTGTTATTTTAATCCCTCTTGGTGCAGCGCGCTGAAATGGATGGCTGGTGGCACAGAGTGCTGAAATAAACAAATACAGAGCCATTAATAACCGAGTATGATGTCATGGAGCTGGCGGCCCGTGAGGATTTTAATGCAATGTGGGACGCAAGCAGCCTCCTTTTGGTTTCTTCTTCCTCTGTTGACTCTACTCCTGGCCCCACTTATAGGACATGTTTGGCAGCTGCTGCATACACATGTGAGCCCTGGAATGAGAATTTCTAACAGTTGGAAAATGAGTTGGCATGGACTGTTGGCCGAGCGAATATACCTGTTTCTGGGCCAGCTCTAGAAACAACCTGTGGGACTGTTTCGTAGCCAGGCTGCTGGTGGGCTACTTTGCTTTATTTTGTTTTAACATACCCATTATATTATGAAAGCATTTGCCTCACGGTAGTAGTATATCAAAGGGTAAGGTCCAAGGGATAGCAAAAAGCTTACCGAGTCTCTTGACCCATGCGTATCTTTTGCTGAAAATAGATATTTCTTCCTTAGGTATGAATGCCACACAACCTCTGTCCTGTGACACAGAGTACCAGAGCTGCCCCAAGACCTTTTGCTGACAGAGGCGATATATATGTCTGGGTGTTTCCTACCACTGCCTTATTCTTCTCCCCACCCCCAGATGGTGGGCTTTCCTGATTTATCATTTATAGGAAAACTGTGGTCAAGCAATCTGAATATGACTAGAGAGTTGGGTTCAAATGATCCAGCCATGGAAGGAGCAAACTGCTGTACCTTCACCAAGCCAAAATCTACCCCAGTGATTGCTTGCAATTGCTCTACAAACTGAGTGATGTGTGGGCATGCTACAGACCTCCAAGAATAACTTGTTTTCAAGATGGGCTAACTACATGAATGAAGCAGGAAAGTATTCGAATGTGACATGGGTTGAATGTTTCCAATAAAATACAGCAATGATCTCACCCATGATTAAATATCATTATAACAGATATAATGGCATAAAGGATACCTATATGCTTTCAGTTCTTCCATCCACATGCAGATCTAGAAGTTTTCCTCTCACTTCTTTAATATCATTAGAATCTTGATAGAGCATTCTCAAATGCCCGTGGATTTACGACCTTAGCATCTTTGTACGTTATCATCCCTATCACACATGTCACTACATCTTCAAGATGTAGGAAGGGAGACAGACCCTACATCTTGAAGATGTAGTGAAGGGAGACAGACCATTCTGTGTGAATGTGCCCACTCCATTGAAGGGAATGGAGAAAATTGCACATGTCAGAGTGCATGTAGGAGGTGTGATACTTAAGAATATCCTTAGTGATGAGTACAACAAATGTAACTGGTGGCTGACGTGCCCAGTCATCCTGCTGTCCACATGTGTCACAGGCACATACTGACTTGTATAGATTAGGAATGGGGGAGAAATGTGTTTGGTTTGCATTTTAGCATCCCAACTTACATAATGTTGCACTTTTGAACCAATGTGAGAAAAGTAACTCAATTATCCTTCGAAATTCCCACATCTCTGCAGTAGGTAAAATCCCAGCAATTAGGAGTCATGTACACAACAGTATGTGTGAATTGTTATGCAAACTTTATTTTTTATTTTTGTTAAGTTCAGGATGAACCAAAATTACGACTGGAAAAATGTTCACATTTTAAGATAATTTTAATTTAAGATTGGAAAAATCAGAAACCAAGAGAAACTGAAATTGACAGATTGTCCATCCCTTACCCGGCTTGGGACCGCAATAGCTGATGGAATGCCTCTCCCGACGTGAATATACCCGGTCACTACGTTCAACATCTAAGGTCCTCCTCTGGGTGCCTACTCCGAGAGAGGCTTGGAGTGTGGCAACGAGGGACAGGGCCTTTTCGGTGGTGGCCCCCAGACTATGGAATGATCTCCCTGACTAGGCTCGCCTGGCGCCAATGCTGCTATCTTTCCGGCACCAGGTTAAGACTTTCGTCTTTGCCCAGGCATATGGCAGCACATCTTAATCACCCACATGTTTATTTTTTAACGGTTTTTAATGCTTTATGTGTGTATGTTCTGTGTTTTAAAATTTTAAATTTTGTATACTTGTTTTTATCTCAATTTTAGAATTTCTGTAAACCGCCGAGAGAGCTCTGGCTATGGGGGTGGTATATAAGTGTCAGAAAATAAATAAATAAATAAATAAATCCATGGTGCTTTGCCCACCAAGAAGGAACTGTTATTTTCCTAAATTTATTTATTATCGCATTTATATCACACCTTTTTTCCTCCAAGGAACCAAAGGCAGCATACATAATCCTCCTCCATTTTATCCTCACAACAACAACCCGGTGAGGTAAGTTGGGCTGAAACCTACCCGGTGGGTTTCCATGGCCGAGTGGGGATTAGAACCCAGATCTCCTGACTCCCAGTACAACACTCCTGCCACTACACCACACTGGCTCTCACACTACACTGGCTGAAGTAGCTACACCTAAGGCTGCATAGGAAAATCAAAGCAATCATGAAAAATAAATCCTCCGAGAACATTAAAACATGGCTAAAATATAAAAAGCCAGCTTGTCAGTAAGGCAATGCAAAACAATAAGTTGGGGCATCTCCAAGTAAGCTTATGTAAGATTCGATGCCATTTGCAATCTCCTGCCATATCCAGTATCAAGACTTCTCCTCAAAGTAACTTGGAATTTTCCAGATGCACAGTGTCCGTAGAACAAAAAGTGCAACCAGGAAAATGGCAAGCATTCAGCTTTGTCACACGCTATGTTCTGAAGGAACTCGGTGATGTTTCACTTCAACAGGGACCTCGAAGACGCAGGCTGAGTCTGCGGTGCTCCGGAATCAAGCATCACTTTCTTGAGCATAAGCAACATTCCTTTTCATTCAGCCACTCTCCCCGCAATGTTCCTGATTAGTTCATTGAACAGCATATTTAATGACAGGATTCCAATGAAAAGCTAATTATTCCCAGAACAGCTTCGACTCACTTTGCCCTTCATGCTCTTGAGTCACTTATGTGGAAAATGGAGAGATCACATCAGGGCACTCTGCAGAAAGTGCTCTGCTCCAGGAAGGTTCTCTTAGAGGTAAGTCAAGAGCAGCAAGTTAGAAGTCAAATGGATTCCACTTTGCATAATAACAAGAGACCATCACTGCAAATTGAGCCCCGAAACAAATGGTGAACCAATACAGGTGGAATAAGATTGCATTAAGCACTTTGAACCTCTAGTGCCAGGTAAGAATCTGGTAGCCCTATAGCATAATCCCATCTCTCCCTCTCCCCCCCTCTCCCTCCCCCCCTCTCTCTCTCTGTGTATGTGTGTGTCAGGACCATAAGCCAATGGATAATCTTCTTGGTGCAAATCACACCTAATATTGGAATAGAAATCAGAATGATGTGAAGGGATTCCTTCTGCACTGATGTTAGAGAAGCACAATGGTTAGTGTGGAGAACCTTGGATGTAGCAGTGAATTTGGAAAATGAGAGGTCCCATCATAAGCCATGACCTCTGAGCTGGAAGACACTTTCACAGGGAGAGGTTATAAGCAGACTGAGGCCTTAGCTAGACCTACCTGAAAGTCTGGGGGAGAGGAGGGGAGACCTTGTGTGGTGAATAATGTGAGATCTTGCCCTCATTTACACATAAGGCGCAATGACCTCAAGAAGAGAGGTGTCGCGCCCTCCATCTTTTTTTATAAAGGAGCTGGAGCGGATGAACAGTCATGCGCAAAGGTAAGGTTTTTTTAAAAATTTTAACTACTTTCCCCACTCCCCCCACCTTAACCTGAGGAACACTGTGCCCTGTGCGTGGCTCCCGGCTCCGTGCGAGTAATCGCACGGAACCAGCTCGAGCCACGGCAACGGGCCACACCTTTTGTGGTCCCGGGCTCAGCCCAGGACTGTGGAAAAAGTGGGCCCAAAGCGTAGGGCTGTATCCCAGGGCCAGGGAGGGATGATCCCTCCCTGATCCCGGGATCCCCTGTGAGTCATGTGGACGCACAGGGACAATCCTGGGGTTCGCCCTGGGATAAAGGCTGGTCTAGCTAAGGCCTTAGTAATGACTATTTCAAGTCCCATTGATTTCAGTGGGTGTGACTAAAAATCTAGGTATGACTCAGTCTCAATTCAAATTATTATTATTATTATTATTATTATTATTAATAATAATAATAATAATAATAATAATAATAATAATAATAACCTTCACATCTTCCAATGCTGAACTATTACCTTCAGAACAGTTTTTGGGGCTGAGCATGGGCTCAAATCAAGACTGGTCCCAGAACTTAGGAGACTTCGGACAACATCTTTTGAGTCCTGGATGCAGATCTTAATTGCACACGCATGCACACACATGCACAAGTACAAACTGGTTTTCATCCCCCAAAAAATCCTGAAGGAAAATAGACTTCAGCGCTGTTCTGCAAGTGCTTGTGTAAGAGAATGCAAGAGTTTGTACACAATGCTGCAACAGGTTGGTTTCACAGCAATTCTCATCAGGGCCAACCCTACTATTAGGCAGATTGATGTGGCTACCTCAGGCGGCAGATGCTGGGGGGCAGGGGATAGAGCTATGTGTGCCATGAAGCCAGCCCTGAACTCTCTAAACTAGCCTGCTACTCTCAAGTGGGAGATGCTGCCTCACTATGACAGTTGAAGTAAAATTCATCTCCTCGTCCATTTCACTTCTGTACACAGAAAGGCAGGTAGGCTGAGGAAAAGGCATTTCATGCTTTCACTACACAATCTGTTGCATAAATGGAGGGAAACTATTGGACTTTTCTTGGGCCACAATGTTTTGGCATAAGGTGTAAAACAGCACTTCTGGGAGTGGTAACCACACCTGCATGAAGAAAGGCAGCTCTGGATCCAAATCAACGGTCTAAATCCAGAGAATGGTAGGCACGCTTAAGTCCCATCAAAATCTATTGGACAATTTAGTTGGGACTAATTTCTGTCCCATTGATTTCAATGGGACTTTATCTTGACTAGGTTGCAACCCTATACTCATTTACCTGAGAATAAGTGATATTGAACCCAGTGGAGCATATTTCTTTGTAGACACTTGAAGATTGCGCTGCATTTTCTTTTGGAAGACTTTTGGTTGACTGTACGTATTTGTACTTAGAAAATACCCACTGAAATGAGTCGGACTTAAATTAGTCATAACTAACTTGAGTCCCATTTATTTCATTGGGTCCAGTCAAAACATGAGTAATTAGGGACAGGTGAATCCTGTCAGCGTTGCTTTCTCCTGCATTTGAATTCTTAAATTTTTAAGTTCTTTCTCTCCTGAATATGAAGAATTTTAATACATTCTTATAAAAAAATGTACTGAAGTTAAGTTGACATCCATACCAGCCAAACTAAATAGGTACAGCTGTTCCCAACACAGTGTGGGGGGGGACAATATTGTATCTGCCTGCCATTTAGCTTTAAAAGATGAGGAACCAGTCAGAAAAAAGAGAGAAGCCTAATTCAGTGCCGCAAACATGGTTGAATGTGCAGAGATTTAAAGCCAAACTTTTAAGCAAAATGCTCTCAAAACCCTGGGCCTGTATGAGAGTCAGTGTGGTGTAGTGGCTAAAGTGTTGGACTGGGAGTCAGGAGATCTGGGTTCTAGTCCCCACTCACCCATGGAAACCCACTGGGTGACTTTGGGCCAGTCAAAGACTCTCAGCCCAACCTACCTCACAAGGTTGTTGTTGTGAGGATAACATGGAGAGGAGGAGTATTATGTACGCTGCCTTGGGTTCCTTGGAGGAAAAAAGCCAAGATATAAATGCAATAATAAAATAAAAATGGATGAATCTGTCAGTTTTGGTTTCTCCCACGTTCCTTTTTAAAAAAAAAATTAAAAAAATCTCAAGTCCTTTTTGTTCCAAATATGAAGAAGTTTGCAAATTTGGGTATCAAATTTATCAAAGCTGAACTGAAACTAAATTCTCACCCGAACCTAATTTGGATCAAGCCCACTGTTCGAAAAACCCAGTGCTCTTAACTCCTTAAAGCTAAGGAGGAAGAGACATTATCTTGTGGCTAAATCACAATATTTGAAATCTGGACGTGTTAGTTTTGCAAGAGAGTTATATGCCAATAGGGAAGTCATATAACTTTGCAATGTCTTTGCTTCCCTCCCTATTAAGAGGATGGAGGGTGATGTTAAACTACCTCATAGGAGAGTTCACATTTGCCAACAGGCTTGAGATACTTCTCCTGAAAGAAAAGAAAGCATGGACAGATGTGGGTAAAGGCGGAGATTTCATACCTCGTATGCCAGCTACGCATGAAAATATTTGAGCAGTAATGTTTTACAAGGGACTGGAATTTTTGTTTTGTTTGTTTTGTTGAAGAGGATAAAAATTTTACAGCACTTTTCTGTTTTCAGAAACAACAGTCTCCTCATATTTCCCAGGCTTCATTATTGACCAGGATGTGACTTGCCCAGTTGTGCTGCATTTCATGACATGGACACAGGAGCCCCCAAAGATGTCAGTGCTTCAACAAAAAAAGAGAACTAAGAGGTCTCGGACTTTGCTGTTCTTCTAGTTTCCACCAGTATGAATGATTTATGGCTCCTTATGATATAGCAAATCCCTTTCAACATTTACACGATTTTAGAATGCTCATAAATCATGTAACTCACCATCAAATGCTGCACATGAACATTTATTCATCATTGTTTCTCCTTTTATTGAATATATATAATTTAGGAGTTTAGCATCTCCAGAAGGTTGGTCCGGCTCCAAATTAAAATGAAACTCAAACAATTGGTATTGTTTGCTAATTAAACCCATAATCTTCATAACACGCAGTCCTAAATTATGCATAATATTGTTTCACTTTTTTTTACTTCTTTTTCCTTTTTTAAAAAAGAGGTATTATTTATAGTTAGCACATGTTTTGCACATTTATTTGCTGCTGGGCAATCAAGTAGATGAACTGTTTTATCAGGGTTTTCATTACAAGAAATAAAATAATGGGGTTGGTAAAGGTCAGTTTCTATGACCAAATAAAAATACCTGCAGCAGGTCAAAAGGCAAATGGACTCCTCTTTCTCTCTTGGTGGTTTCTCTCTCTCTCTCTCTCTCTCTCTGGCCTTAGCTAGACCTAAGGTTTATCCCGGGATCATCCCTGTTCATGTAAATGACACACAGGGGATCCCAGGAGCAGGCAGGGACGACCCTGGGACGATCCCGGGATAAACCTTAGGTCCAGCTAAGGCCCTACTCTCTCTCTCTCTCTCTCTCTCTCTCTCTCTCTCTCTCTCTCACACACACACACACACACACACACACTTAACTTTCTTGTAAATTCACATTTCCTCTAAATATAATTCTGTTTGCTTTTACGGAACAATGTTTCATAGCATTAATTACCTGTTTATACCTGAGATAATTATGAGTAACAGAATTAGACATAGTTTTAAAGACTCAGAGGGGCATTTTAAAAATATGTATATCAGAAAAAAACTCCCACTGAAGATTCAGTTTGCCAAGCTCTTATTCAGTGACAAAGAATGAATGTTATCATTCTAATTTATGGGATTCTACCAGGACGTTTAAAGTTGTCCTTCAACATACCACCCCATTGCTCCACTCAACCGTCCCTCCCCCTGAACAAGGTTAAAACCAAACATTTAGTACAAGTGAATTTCAGATTCCCTCACACACTTGTACCTCCATTTCTAAATTCCCCCATTCAGTGTTTATAAGAATGGTCAATTCACACAGCTACTGGAAACTTCATAGGGAAGACCTTAGCTGGGGCACTTACTAAAACATGCTATTGAACAGGGCTGGCCCTACCGTTAGGCTGCCTCTGGCAACAGATTGCAGATTTCATGAAAGGACAGCATTTTGTTTGTTATTTAATTCATTATTGCTGTATTTTTACTGCCAGGGAGGGGGAGCGGTGCTCATAGGATTTTCCACCTCAGGTGCCAAAACAGCTTGACTGGCCTTGGGCACTCCACGGCTTGGGCCAGGGGAGGGGGCATCATTTGCTGTTCTGCCTCAGGCAGCAAAATGTCTTGAGCCAGTCCTGTTGTTAAAATCCTTTAACTCACTACTAACGAGGAAGCTTGGGTGGTCCTCAGTTCCTAGGAAGTAGATAGAGCACCTTTAAGCCCATGAAGGGTCAGTATTTGGCCTTAGGCCAGTAGCTATAAAAAAGAAAGAAAATGGCTGGCAGCCACTTGCTATCATTTGATACTCATATTGGCTTTGTTAATCCGCTTCAGAGAGAGGCTTTCCTTCTCCTGTCCCAACCACCTAGAAATGCTGTCGGAATTTGACTTTCAAATTGCATGCCCTAAGTGGCTGTCTAATAGGTTTCACCTTGGTAGACCACATACATATTCTCAGTAGGGTCCATGGTGAATACAACAAGGACTTCTGAAACCAGAGATGCTTTCAGAGTGCTGGTGATTGCCATGAGCAGTGGAAAATCCAGGCAAACTCTTTCCAGTACACTGTTCCTAATTGTCAAACCTGCCTTAGTTCTTAAACAATGTTGGTGCAGAAAATTACATCTGCACATTTTGTTGTTAAATATTGATGTTTTATTATTAGGGCATGCCTGTTTGTAGTCTCTGTCACTCAATGCTGCTAAGAGACAAAATATTTAATTCCACACTAGTGCTTCTTTTGCAGTGACTGAAGCTCAGAAGGATACAGAAGTAAATGTGTAGGTTGGAGTTATTCCCACTTAGGTCCCAATGAAATCCGTGGAGCTTAGATTTTCATTCATTCATTCATTACATTCATATCCCATCTTTTCCTCCAGTGAGCCTAGGACTCCTCCTCTCCATTTTATTCTCACAACAACCCTGTGAGGTAGGCTAGGCTGAGAGTCCTGGACCAAAAATTATACAGTGAAATTCATGGCTGAGTGGGGGCTTGAACCTGAGTCTCCCTGGTTGCAGTCCAACACTCTAACCATTACACCACACTGGCTCTTACCTTACTGGTTAGTCAAGATAAACAATTCACATGGATTTCAATTAGGGATGTGCTCAGCTCCGATTAGAAGCGGAGAATCAGAAGCGAATTGGCCTGCTCCGCCTTGCCCAGAGGCAGAGTAGAAGCGGACCGGGGACCCGTAGAAGTACGGTGAAGGGAAGCACCCATAGGCGGAATGCTTCTCTTTTCACGGCGCGATCCGATCACCATTTTGAAAAATTTCGCCCATAGGATTGCATTGCAGAAAAGAAAAGGGGATAACTGTGTTGTTTTTTAAGCTATCTTTCTGAAACTTCTTGTGCTTAGAGAGTCGTGGCTGGGGGTCATTTTGAGCCTACTCTCAGCTCTCTGCGTGCTGCGGTTCACTTGCTAGAATTTTTTTTAAAAACGGTTAAAACAGCGGGAAAATGTACCTTTTCGAAGGGCTGAGGGGCAGAGTCAACTCCCGGTCATGATCACATGATCCCAAAGTTGGAGGAGGGGATAGGCAAAACGGGTAATTTGGGATTCTGGGAAACTTCTCTTTCTACTCTGAATGGAGTTTTCCCAGTGTTTTTTAAAACAGTAGCTCCACCAAATGCACAAACACAACCTGAAATCATATACTAACAGATAGGAAACACAGCACTGCTACCCACCCTAACTTTGGGGAACAACTGAATAGATGTGGTGCAAGGGGATGAGCTCCCCTAGGGCATGTGGACGTGCCCAGTGCACTCTCCTGTCCTTGGAGGGCCATCAGAGCCCTCCAAAGGTAAATCACTGGAGAGAATGCCTATCATGAGTTGAAGTGAAAGTTTGCTTCTTAAAGACTGTTCCCTAGACAGGGACAGTCAAATTGGCAATGATGATTCCCCCTCCCCCTGGGCACATCGACTCCCCTCTTACTTGTAAAAGACAGATATAGCCTTTTAAAAAAAGTTCTTCTTGTTGTTTATTCAGCAACACTGCTGCTTTTAATTCCACCCCTCCTTTGTTTATTTATTTATTTATTTATTTATTCTATTTTATATGCATTACTAGCTTTGAAACTATCTTTGGCTCACTTCCTTATGCCCCCAGAAATGTCTGCTGCCTGCCTTCCTTCCCTCCCTCCTCCCCTGCCCGCCTCACAGGGATGGTTTGTGTGTGTCTTGCTTTGACTCAGGGGAGAAGTCCTTCCTGCGCTCACTTAGAGTTTTGGAAGTTCCAAATCAATTTTTCAAGTGTGGAAGAAGATTCATATTTTAGGTTTATCTCTACTCCCCAATTCATGGCATGTTGGGATTTCCTTTGAAATGGCCCCATTGAGCTGTCTGCAGCTTTAAATCCCTGAGATACTGGGGTGTCCGATTTTCATAAATTCCCCAAAAATCAGGGGATGATGGAATTGGCTTGAGTCTCAGCATGCTTGTGTATCCCTGGATAATCTATCATGGTGGTGAGTTTGAGGTTTCTGACGTGCAAATTGACGGAGATCTTGAAAGGGGTGTGAATTGGGGTGAGTTAAAAGGTTAGAGCCCTGGCAAAGATCAGGGGATGATGGGATTGGCTTGAGTCTTGCCATGAATGGCTCTAGATGGTATCTGTGGGGGTGCCCACTTCAATTTTTTTTATCTGTCAAAATGTTGGAGAAAAGCCCATGTCTGCAAATGGGGTGTCCTATTTTCATAAATTCCAAAAAAATCACGGGATGATGGGATTGGCTTGAGTCTTGGCATGCATGTGTATACGTCCATGAGGTGTCATGGAGCCAAACTTGAGGTTTCTAACTTTAGCAGAAAAAAAGTTGTATACTTTTTGTATTTCAATGCAAGCCTATGGGGGGAAAAAGCGGAGCTCTGATCTGGATCCGGAGCTCCGGAGCGGACCGGAGTTGACTATAGGTGGAGCGGGGCAGAGCGAAGCGGCCCGATCCGCAAATTGCAGATCTGGAAGAGAAGCAGATCGGGGGGGTCTGTGCACACCCCTAATTTCAATAAGACTAACTCAGCCTGGCTGAAACCCAGTGTGCTTTGTTCCTGTGCACCCAATTTTGTTGGCTGATATAAACATCTATAATTCTGTGAAAAAATCAGCCCTCTCATTTAAAAGTTGATAATCTGTGTGTATGTGTGGCAATCTGTGTTTGTATTTATATCGACACTGCAGTGTCCATGTAGTTAAGAGCGTAGAGTAGATTCTGCATGCCACCATTATAAAGCAGTAATGGGGGGGGGTCATTCTAATGTTCATAAAATTGAAAATGTTTCACTAATCATACTAAAATTTATATGTGCCAGAAAAAAAAGTTGGTTGTAAATACCCTGAAAATTTCAAGACGGTTGGTGAAAGATTGAGGGAAGGGGGCAGTTTAAAGGACAAAAGAAAAAAAATCTCTCTCTGAATAAAAATGGTTCTGATAACATAGGATGGCAAGATTTGTGCTCACAAAATCTGGAGGAATGAACCCTTACTCATCAAGCCAGTGGTGGGGTTTTCTTCATCCTTCCTTCTAGTTGGTGGAATGGCTTTTCTTTTCTTTTTAAATTCCCTTCAGTTGATTTTTAATGAATATTTATTCATCCCATTAGAGTGAATACAGAGGCCTGCTTCAACCATAGCATGACACATGCTCAGTAGCATCACTCTCCCCTCCCCCTCCCTCTGATAGATGTATGCTGAAAATAAAATGGCCCCCTGGCTCCTCTAGCACAATCATTTAGTGGAATCATTCCTTATGATTGTTGGGTTTTGGTTTAACCACTAAGCAGCCTGGTTTCAGACCCTACCACAAGGAAGCTATGGAACTGAATGGGATTGAAACACTAGTTCATAAGCAGCCCTGGCTTTCTGAGAAACAGACTCAGCCTGGTTCTTGCCTCCCTTTTGAGAAAAGAAGAGAGCTCTTTTCTCTTTTGGAACATGTTTTCCTTTGGCTTTTTGAAAGTATTTTGGGCTCTCCTTTCCCATGGCCAGTTTGCTTTTTTGCTCATTGGTGAAAGCAGGGTGTAGAACTCAGCCAAGATCTCTTTCAGCCTCCCTCTGGATCCATGATCACCTGGTCTTCAGATCTCTCCTAGCCTTTATGCCACATCCTCCCTAAGGAGTCGGAAAGGGCAAGAGAAATTTTCATTCTCCCAAAGCAGATATAAACCATGAGGACAGGATGGAGAATAGGATATGCAGAGGTGACTGTGGGGTTGTGGAAAACTGATGACGAACAACTTAAGGACACCTAATTCTCTTTTTTTGTTTAGAGCAGCCCTTCCCCAACCTGGTGCCCTCCAAAGGTGTTGGACTACAACTCCCATCATTGCAAGTCAGTATGTCCCATGATTAGGAATGCTGGGACAGCAGGATGGGGAACACTGTTCTACATCCTTACCAAATACAGGGGCTGCCCAATATTTTTCTCACACACACATCTCGCATATAGCAGCACAATTGATAACAAAAGGGGCTGTATTTGTTGCAGATGTAGAATCAGAGGGCACTGTTTGTTGCAGATGTAGAACCAGAGCATGTGCTGGCACTTTCAACTTTTGGTCAATATCCTGCCCTTCAAAGAACCAAAGTTTTTTCTTTTCTTAAAATGTGTTTATACAAAATATACTGTTCACTCCCCACAATCCCTCCACAATATATCATTTCATCAGACTGACAGAGGAACAGAAAATGAGTAGTTTGGCTGATGAGATTAGTTTGCAATCCTATACCACTTGAGAGGAAGCCCTAGTGAACTCAGCAGCACTGACTACTGAGAAGACATGTATAAGATTCAAATGCAAACCAACCTTCTCCAGCCTGGTGCTCTCCAGATGTGTTGCACTGCAACTCCCATGTTATGGGGAGGACAAATATCATTTTCATCAAAAGCTGATAATCTGTGTGTATGTGTGACAATGTGTGTTTGTATACACATATAGCTGAAATTGGCACACGATATTAAACGGCAGTCATTTTCAGTTTTCCCCTTTATTTAACTTCAGAACAAGGAGCAAGTTTTATTAGCAGAATAAATATTATTATACCAAATAGCGCCTTAATAGTAGGGGGTGGCAAGGAACTCCAGATTACTGAGGGATAAAGAACTTGGACACTATCCAGCCAAAGCAAAACATTTTTAAATCCTATTGAATTCAACGGGAGAATTAAGCATGCATTGAAATCAATGTTATGTAACAGTAGTTAATTTTAGCTGGATTATTCCCAAAGTAGAGTTCCTTTAAAATGGCCTCTTCTCAATATACGTTCCGTGAAATGAAACTCTAAGGTAATGTGTGCATATCACTGACACATTTTAACAGGGCTTGGAAATCTGGGGGCAGGAGCTATAAAGTAACAAATTAGGCTAAACTGTAGATCATGCTTGAGGATATTATGGAAACGTATTTCCCTGTATTTATGTACCCACTGCCAGAGTTCCTTGTGCATAGGCAGGAGAGAAGGAGTGCTGGTGGAAGGAACCAAGCACCATAATAGTCAGGGTAATTAATCCTATGGATAATGGAATCAAGTTCTGCTGGTAGGTTCAAAACGCACAAAAATAAATGCCTAGTTCACACACATATGCACACCACGACTGTCTATGAATACAAACCAGGAAGTCAGAAATGGGACATTGATCCCAGGAACAGTGAGTGACTGTGCTGGTGGTAGGATTTACAGGTCCAAAATATACGTAAGTAAATGTAGGGTGACCATATGAAAAGGAGGACAGGGCTCCTGTAACTTTAACAGTGGAATAGAAACAGAAATTTCAGCATGTGTCATGTTTATACATGCAGCGCCTGGTGAAATTCCCTCTGCATCACAACAGTTCAAGCTGCAGGAGCCCTGCATAGCGTGACCAGATACCAAAGAGGGCAGGGCTCCTGCAGCTTGAACTGTTGTGATGAAGAAGGGATTTCACCAGGTGATGCATGCATCAAATGTCACCTGCTGAAATTCACTTTTCTGTACAACTCTTAAAGATACAGGAGCCCTGTCTTTATTTCCATATAGTCACCCTAAAAATGTCTAGTTCACCCACGCATACACAAATACCATGCTGCCATGTCTATCTATAAATACAAATCAGGCAGCTGGAATCATAATGAAGTGAAGCAAAGGGAACTGTATAGTCTGTATAATATCCTATACAGACTAGCCCCATTCAAAGGAGTGTGTACACACTGAGAGGCCGTGGGTCTGTGTGTAGCGGCCCCGCCCTAACTTTCCCACATTGAATGTGAAGATCTGTGGATTGCATGCCCAGTCCCATGATTGGTAAACTTAACTATGCAGGGTTCCCAATCATGGGGAAAATTGTCAATGAAATGCATTTGACCAAGGCTGTTTCTACACCAGCCTGATAGTCTGGGCTGGTCATGGCTGAGTCCCAGTGCATCCAAATGACGCACAGGGACTCCCCGGGGCAGGGGGGCTTGAGTTTTCCCAGGGATAAAGGTTCTTTCTACACCTCCCAGCATTCTAGGATTGGGGCGGGAAGCTCTCACGATATCCTGATCACAAGAGCCTCCCCCAACGTGCACACGAGGCACACAACATCCCAGGAGGAAGCAGGGACATCACGGGTGCCTCCCCCCCCTTTCTTTGTTTTAAAGTAGCAGGGCCAGTTGCACAAGTGTGAGGCCCTGCTCCACCAGAAATGTAAGGTTTTTTAAAAAAGAAAAAACCTGAAATTACACACCTCCCCCCTCCCCCTAACCACCACCCTGCCATCCCAGGGTGGTTAAATCTTACTTTTTCCACACTAATGCAGTGAGAAGAATTTTCCACCTGACTGCCTAGCAGGTAATATAGGATCTTTGGATGTCTCTTTTAAGAGCTTTGGATATACTAACTAGGATCATTCTAACTGGAAGGATCCTATCCAAATGGCTTTAGCGCTTTGTTAACTCCCACTTATACTATGAGCCCTCTTCTGCAAGGCTTCTTGCATCAGTGTTGTAATAATTACCAATGGCATAACAATCCACGGGACCATGTATGGTAAAATGGAATGGACATTGGAGATAGAACCACACCCACTTTGGAGAGATTTTTTTAAAAATATATATTATTGTGTGTGAGAGTGTCCCCCACCCCTATTGTAATCCAGTGATTCATCAAGGGCTTATTATGAGAAGGCTGGATGTCCTCAAACCAATGGATTTCCAAGCAAGAATATGTAGGTGTGAAATCTGGCACCTCCTGAGGTGTACATTCACACTCACACATTTTCTGAAAATTTACAGCCATTAATGGGAGATGATGTCATCAAGCAAGGCCCTTTTATTCCCTGCCTTGTTTTCCCAAAGAGGGGTCTACATTGTTTACTGAATGCTTTTCTGGCAATAGTCAGTCTGGATAATGAGCAAGGAAAAGTCGAGAGAAACGTCATGTTATTTGCAATGCTAGGCCGGTATTCCAATGTGGAATGTTAATGCATCAGCTTTTTTTTTTTTTTTTTTATGATGCAAAATATATTTCCCACATTATTAGCAAAGTTGGAGGAAAGTGGTGGTCAGATTGCCTACCCATGACATAAAGCAACATCTTCCAGTTGTTGCTAAACATTCCTCAAATACCAACTGACATTCAGTGAAAGCGACTTTTGGATTTCCACCTAGTTAACCATCATTAGCTAGAGGTCAAGGCCTACTTGTTGTTGTTGTTGTTGTTGTTGTTGTTGTTTTAAAAGAAACACCTACCGATCTCAGACAAAACTTCCATTTACACTTTTCTAGGGGAAGTTGAGCTGGCGAAAAGCACTGATAATGAGCAACAAATAGCAGGGACAGTGTTGAACTATTTTTAACACCACCACACAATTCCTGTGAGGCTAATAATGAGCTGCAAAATGTGTATGCATCAGCAACTCTGGAATTGAGTAAATAAATGTGTTTCCCATAAGACTGGCAAGCTAACTGGACTTTGCCTATATTAGGGCTTTGTTCGGTACATGGGCACGTTAGTTTGCATAAGCATACAAGTCTCTGCTTCAGAGGTCAAGGGAGCATCACAGGAGTGAGAGTCATTTGAAGATCAGTGAGTTCAGAAGAGGCTTCTTGGGGGAAGGTGAAATGCCAAAGGATATCCATGAGTTTACCTTCTAACTTCCATGAATGTTGAATTAATGGGGGTGGAGCGGAAATAGGAACAATTAATCTAAGGGCTCATCTACACCAAGCAGTTATTCCACTATGAAAGTGGTATGAAAGCGGTATATAAAAGTTAGGAGCCACACTACTGCTTTATAGTGGCATTGAAGTGCACTGACAACTGTTGGGACTCATATACTGCTTTCATGCCACTTTCATGGTGCTATATCCTGCTTGCTGTAGAAGTGTTATGGGCCCCAACAGTTGTCAGTGCATTTCATTACCACTATAAAGCAGTAGTGTAGATCCTGCAGAGCATTTCAATATCACTATAAAGCAGTAGTGTGGCTCCTGCCTTTTATATACCGCTTTCATACCGCTTTCTTAGTGGAATATCCTGTTTGGTGTAGATGAGCCCTAAGACTATGTGGATGCTTAGGACTCGCATACCACTTTCATAGAGTTATTTCCTGCTTTTTATTCCACATTCATAATGATTTGACACAAGGTATAGATCTGCTCTCTCTCTCTCTCTCTCTCTCTCTCTCTCTCTCTCTCTCTCTCTCTCTCTCTCTCTCATACATACACACACACACACACACACACCTCACACACATGGAATGTGAATACACCATCTGATTAGGGGTGTCACAGTTTTGCATTTCTTCTGTAACATTCAGCAGGGACCATACCATTCAAGGCCTTAAAAACATGACATCTCCAAAGGACACATAGGAGCAGGGGAGCGGAAGCATGGTTGATGCATGCTTCCCGTTTTCATCTGAACTAGCAGAAAGTTGTGCATCTCCCCTGTGGTCCAGCCAAGGGAAATTTATTTGCTCTTGGGCTGCCTGTTAACACTAGTAGTATGAAAAGAGGAAACATGAATCAATCGCCCTGCCTCTCCCCTCCTTTTTCTGTGGAACAGTCAGCATCACACTCGGATTGTGCTTCTGTGAAACAGATAAACAAGAAACAGATAAACACTCAGGGGTACTAAGATAAGTGTTGTATTTAATGTTGTTCCCATCCTTGATCCAGAGGGAGAGGTGGGTAAGAAATAAATAAATAAATAAATAAATAAATTATTATTATTATTATTATTATTATTATTATTATTATTATTATTATTATTGAGACTCATACATGTGTGTAAGGCAAAGAATGGACCCATTTCACATTCTTGGTGAGCATGCCCAGATTTCTATTTTTATGCCATTTCCCCCCCTCATGTTAGTTTGATATGTGGTTGGTTTACCTGCCCCAAGTGGCACATTGCAGTTCCCCACCCCAAAAAACCCAAATCATACAAATGCAAGCAAATCAATGCAAGCTTGAAATATATCAGTTGTATACATCCAATTGTGCACACAGTAGGCAAAGGCAGAGTTCCTTGTAAAAAATAATAGTTTTAATGAGTTGTTGTTGATAATCATCATCATCTTTTCTGCTTTTCACCACTCTGAAATCTTGGATGTGGATCAGTATACAAATATTATAAATAAATACAAAAATAAATAAAGATCACCATCTGGAGAGTTCATTGCTGAAATGAATTTTAAGCCAAAGGGCTCCATCACACCAGCATTATGTCACACTCTCGTCATGCCTAGTTTGCTGTTTTGCAGCACAGTACTCACATGAGCCTGCCTCTTCCCCTCCATTTTTTGTGTTTTCCTAGAGCGGGGAAAGTCCAGTTTATTTCCTCCATGCGGGATTAAAGTGCCTTTCCACCCCCATGTACTGCCATCCTCGTGCTATGTCCTTTGTTGGGTGTGTGTGTGCTTTGAAGGGAGGTCTTGCTGATGAAAGAGGAGGGAGGGGCAGTTCTCCTCCTCCAGCACACCATGTTGAATGAACAGGCTTGTGCTGACTCAGTTGAATGACAAGAACCAATGAACTGGAGGGGGAAGGAGAAAGGGCAAGGGTGGGGCAGGGTGGAGTGGGAGAGCAAACAAGCAAAAGGAAATTTCACCGGTACAGTGATGATACTACCACAAACACACATGAAAGGGACCATTAGCTTGACCCGCTAATGAAACAAAGGTGGAAATCATGGAGGCAAACCAGGAAAAAAAAGTAGGTGTGACGGAGCCCAAAGGCTCTAGGATCATAGTTCATGCTCTTCACCACTGCACTAGATCATCTCTCTCTCTCTCCACCCCCATCTCCCTGGACTCTTGGCTGCTGGGAGTTGGACTAACTGCTAATTTTACATAGTCCATTCAGAAGCTGTCATAGTGAAATAGCTTCAGAATACTCGGATAAAATTATGTGGGTGGTCAGAGGTACATTTTTGCTTGTGCAACCTTAGTACAGTTTGCGAGACAGTTATGCACTATCTGAGTGTGGGATACTGAAGAGGAATGCAGAACAGATTCTAATCTTTTCCGAGCTTCCAGAGAGATTTGTAAAGAGGGACATTTACAACTGTTTTTATGGATGTTGAAACATCCCAGCAAAGACGGAAAGCAATAAAAACTTCACTGGCTGTTCTCCTGATAGCTTACCAGCACAGGCATAGTGGCTCCTTAATTGATAACTGCAGATATGCCTTATTCCCACTGCTGTGAATGTGTGCCAGGGAACATCAGCCTGCAGTGGTAGACAATGATGAGAAATGGATGGGAAAGTAGGGCTCAAGCAGGGTCAGGAATGGAAAAGTGGAAAATGGGCCAACTTTTTAAAAAGAAATAAATAAAATAAATAAATAAATAAAAAAGCCCATGACGTCATTTTCCATGTCTCCCCCACCCCACCCCAGCTGTCTGTCCCTGCCCAGAAGACGTTAGCTGCATTAGTATAACCTTCTAGTCTGGCATATTATGATCCATGTCTAAAACTTCCAGTATACACCTTTTGATAACATGGGCCTGCTCTCTCCCCCAACCCTAAAGATCAACCTTCCCTAAGCTGATGTCCTCCAGATGTTTTGGACTTGAACTCCCATCACCCCCAGGCAACATGGCCACTAGTCAGGAATGCTGGGAGTTGTAGTCCAAAACATCTGGGTATTTGGCAGTTCATAAGAAGGCCGGAGAAAAACTTCCCCCCCTTTTTTTTCTGCCCCCCATCCATGGGACTTGATCCAATTCTCTTAACACTTGGCAGGACAAGTTTTGCCTTTGAGCAAGGAAACTTTGCTTCTTACCTACTACTAAGCCCAAGAATGTGAACATGGCTGAGTGGAAGAACAATGTGGAGCTCACAAGAAGAAGTACAATGTTTCACAGCCTGTAGGGGAGAAGAGCTCACTGCGATTTGCCATTATGTTCAATCGCAGCTGATTTGAGAAGGCGCTAAGCCTTCCTGCTTCCTCTCAAGTATGAATATGAGAAGTAGGGCTGTGCTTCACCTTGGTCCCGAAGCCCAAATCTGAGTCAAAGAGGATCAATTTGGCCTGTCTCAGCCCAAATCTGGACCAGATTGGGCCACCTCGGCCCGAAGCAGCTGAACTGTTTTGGCCCAATTTGGCTCAATGGCCAGCCACTGCCCCCCATCCATGGGACTTTCCTGAGCCTCTGCACATGATGGTGAGTCACCTAGCCTCCTCTCTGGCCTAACATAGAGTTATTGTTGTAAGCTACGGCAAACAGAAATGTCCATTCCACTGCTTCTAGAAAATGCTCAAAAATTTGCAAATGCACTGGTAAAGTTCTACAACTATTGCATATCCAGGATAATTCTTCTGCACATTTACTTATGACTAGTCTTATGTGCAAAAGGAGCTTTCCGTCTAGTTCAGGAATAGATGTGTTTCATGGAATGCATGCAGCCCCCACTGCCTCTCACTGCTCCCCCAAAAACAATCAAAATGGCACTTGGAGCAGCCATTTGAAGTGTTCCTTCTGCACTTTGAGTAATCCATCACTATTACATAGTTGCTCCTGCTGCTGTTTGTATTATTATTATTTTTTAAAAAATCAGCTTTATGGAGGCAGGGAGTGGCCTGCAGGTCTCTGGACCTCCCAAAGTTGCCCATAACTTGATGAAGCAAATGGAATGGATCTTTACGCATGAGGGTTCTCAAACCATTTAGGCCTAAAATCCCCACTTTGGGATTTTATTATATTTCATAGTATATAAATATCACAAATAAATTAATAAATAAATAAAAATAAAGCCCTTTAGATGCTTAGAGAGCTCTTGATAATCAGTGACAGCTCTGCACTAGTTTGCTGCAGTTTGGGTGTTTTATACCCATAACAAAGAAAAGTGTTTTGATAGGTGGAGTTTGTCAGGTCTTTAGCAATCTGACCTGAAGCCCCTGTCACCAACAACTATACAAGGTGCTGGCCCTTCTGATGATTATTGGATTTACAGAACTGGCATGAAGGCACTGCTGCCCACATGCCAGTACAACAGTGTCATCCCTATGAGCAAGAACATAAGCAGAGCCATGCTGGATCAGACTAAGGGTCCATGTAGTCCAGCACTCTGTTCACACAGTGGCCAACCAGCTGTCGACCAGGGACCCAGATTCAGGACATGGTGCAACAGCACCCTCCCACCCATGTTTGTGAACCGCCCAGAGAGCTTCGGCTATTGGGCGGTATGAAAATGTAATAATAAATAAATAAATAAATAAATAAATAAATGTTCCCCAGCAACTGGTGCACACAGGCTTACTGCCTCAAATACTGGAGACAGCACACAACCATCAGGGCTAGTAGCCATTGATAGCCTTCTGCTCCAGGAATTTACCCACCCCCACTTTTAAAGCCATCCAAATTGTTGACCATCACCACATCTTATGGTAGTGAGTTCCATAAATAAACTATGCACTGTGTGAAGAAGTACTTCCTTTTATCTGTCCTGATACATTGTTTTAATATGTCCAGCTGTGCTGCCTGGTTCAGTCCTATTGTCACTGCTGGGGATGTATTTTAGAACACATCCTAAGAGAGTTTTGGCTTCTGCACCAGTTGCAGCTCCCAAACACACTTTGGTCTTCATCATAATACTAAATTCTTAATATAAAGGCAGTGCTACAGAAAGTTGAAATGATAGGGAGAAGAAATGCTAAGGAACTCTACAGAAGGTTGGAAGTATAAGGCCTTTGTCTGCTCTCACGAGGACTAAAGCTGTGCAGGGATGGAAGTGCACATGGAAGCCCCACTCCCAATGCCATCATGTGGACTAGCATCCCTAATGGCCTTTGCATTAGCAGTGCTGAGGTCTGAAGCAGGCTTGTAGGTCTGCTCAGCCAAATACAATAACAAACCCTCTACTGACTTTAGTTCATGCCTCCTTTAGTGGAATCAGGTATGGTTCTATAGAAGAGGACCAGGATCTCTTCTCCATCATCCCAGAGTACAGGACATGAAATAATGGGCTCAAGTTACAGGAAGCCAGATTCCGGCTGGACATCAGGAAAAACTTCCTGACTGTTAGAGCAGTACGACTATGGAACCAGTTACGTAAGGAGGTTGTGGGCTCTCCCACACTAGAGGCCTTCAAGAGGCAGCTGGACAACCATCTGTCAGGAATGCTTTAGGGTGGATTGCTGCATTGAGCAGGGGGTCGGACTCGATGGCCTTGTAGGCCCCTTCCAACTCTGCTATTCTATGATTCTATGTACAGCACCATGTACATTGATGGTGCTAAATAAATAATAATAATAATAATAATAATAATAATAATAATAATAATGTGAGAATATTGGGAGTGAGGTTTGAACAAGACCCCACTTCCACCCCACCCCACCCCCACACTTTTAGCAGGCTGAATATCTGCACAGAGCTAATGTCGAAGAGAAGAGGAGAAGGAGGTTGGGGGATGCATATGAAAATGTTTTGATTTGTATCAATCGTCTTAAAATTAGTAAAATATCATGTTTAACCATTTGGATTTTATAAAGCATAAATGATGAATGCTGCCTTAATCCTAAGGCAGAGGACTGTAGCCTTTGCTTCATTCCTTCACCCCTTGCAAACACTAGGAAAGTTTATTTTCTATATAAACCCCCAGAAAGTTACACCTGGATATTCAGCCGCTTCTGAAAAGTTTAAACCATAGGTGGTCATGTTTTCACACATTATAAGACAGTGTGGAATTTGACCAAAAGGCTTTTGCATTGAATTTGAGCCCACGGAGTAAGCCTTGCCGTCTGTTTCAAAATCCTTATTACCATTTATTTTTTTAACAAAGAAGCTAAAATGTAGTAGCAGCAATAAAGATATCAAGAGTTCTGTGACATGTGTTAATCCATTGATCACAATTGGAGCACAGTTTAACTAACCCTTTCTTGGGTTTGAAGACCGTCCTTCTACCTCATAACACAAGCAAGCCATAAATCTTTCAAAGCTGGATAAATCCCAAGGTTAAGGAACAATAGACAATGTGGTATAATACGAATGCAGGGGTGTTAACCTTTTTTCCCCTCCTTCAGCCTTCGAATGTAAGATAGTCATTAAAATGTCTCCTTTGAGATGTTGCTCCTGAATATCATCCAATCACCTCCGTCAACAAGCCGATTTCCTGCGCTCACTAGATTGAATATGTGTATTTGCCCCTACAGAACCTGTTTCAAAGGGGAACATTTGCAAAAGTAATTGTAAGGCTGTGGTTCGGGCAGTGGGGGGGGGGGGGGGTGGAGAGAAGAGAAAAGAATAGCTCCATCATCTTTGTATGCTGAATTTGATTTTACACCAAGGAGAGTATCCATTTCACAAGCTGGACTATTTTTGTTGAAGGCAAAGAACATCCTAAATTAAAGGGAGAGCCCTTGAACACAATATCCCTGACATGTGGGAATCTTTGAAAATCAAACCATGACTACATGTTGGAAAAATTGCTAAATGATACAGACTTTCAAGGGGCAATTTCCCCTCTTTCTTCTGCCCCAGATGCAGTTTTTTTTCAGTATTCACATCCAGATGTTTGCAGCATAGATGAACATTATTCATGCAGACTTCTAGGTTTCAGTTATTTTTTAAAATTGTGTTTGGATAGGTTCTGTCTAAAATGACTCACAATAGCATAGTTGGTACAGTAGTTGCATTATTAACTTGTATTTATCACAAATCTTGCAATTCTGTTTTTTTGGGTATGTGTGTGTGTGTGTGTTAAGGATTTCCTTAAATTTGTAAACTACGGGAAAGGTGTTAAACTTCTGGACATTGTCATGTGTCCAGCACTCCAGAGTGAGCTAGAAAATTAGATAAAGCTCAATATTCTTTCCTTGTGCTTAGTTGGTATTGTGATGCTGCTTCGCTATTGTAGAATACTGCTGTAGAAAAACAGAGGAGTGAAATGTGTGGAATATCAGTTTATCACTGGCCTACAAAAACCGTATAAGCCCCCCTTCTGTGAAAGAAAGAAAGAAAGAAAGATACGACAAGGAAAAGATAATTTGGAAGAACAAAAGAGGATTAACATTAGAGGTGAAGATGATTTGTGTGTCTGTAAAAAAAGATAAAAAAAAGATGTACTTTTCTGAGTATCTGACAGGTGCTTATCATGTGCTGCAATATTACTTTTTCATTTGGCTACAACTTCCTCCTCTAAAAAGAGAAGCCGATTCCCCTGTCTAACCACTACAATTACTCACTTTGAAACTGAGTAATGTTACATGGTATTCTGCGGGGACCATTTGTTCCAGAAGGGAAGAAGCAATAATATCTCTGTTTCCTGCTTTTCATTAACTTAATCAGTAGAAGAATTACTGGACTTGGCCCATAATAATCTTTACAAGGCCAATGATAAAATCTGGAGATAGGGAGAGCCACCAGGCACAGGCTTGCTTTTGCCATACAATATGTGCCGTCCTTTAACTTAGCCGTCCTCACAAAGACGGTGAAATGGACAAAATGGAATGATGAAGCACACTCTGCCTTGCCACAGGTCCAATTCCACGCTGCCTCTATGGCGACTTGCAATGGTCTTTAGGTTTGCAGATGGGCAGGGAGTGGAGAGGGGTGGGGGAAAGCAATATAGATGGGATCCAAACTAACTATTATGTTCTGTCTCCTTTCTACATACTGAAGCCTTGTGGACAGAGAAATGAACTCTGGCTGATCTTCCTTTGGATAAATACCTTCTTAGACTGTAAGGCCTTCGGGGGACGAGCATGTTTTTGTTTGCTAAAAAAACATTGAATTACTTTAGGAGTTTATTGCAGGAAGGCCATGGCTCAGTGGTACACCCACTGCTTGAACCAAGAGGGGAAGTGCAGGGGCGTCCTTAAGAAAATCCACCATCCCCCACCTTGACTTCCTGAATTTTTAGCACACACACCCCGTAACGGGTGAAACATTGATGGTGCTATATAAATAAATAATAATAATAATAATAATAATAATAATAACAAAAGCTAAGCGGGTCATCTTAAAAGGGGGTTCACAATTCCTTTGGTTCACAACCTGATGCAACCTTACCTCATTTCCAAAGGCTGCCAGCAGGCCTTTTTTATTATTATTAAAAATTATGCACACAATTAATATTGAGTAGGAATAAAGTGAAAAGCATTCACTAGAACTTCACAAAGAGAGAAGGCTGTAGCAATTGACAAAAAATGCATGTTATCATTGCGAGTCACCAAATGTAAAAGAAAAAAAGAGCATTAAGTAGTAGTAAACTCATCGATGTTGAGTACTACAAAAGTAGTAGTACTCAACATCGTTTAATGGGTCTTGGTTGATTTGGAGGTTGGACAAGAAGGAGATAGAAGGGGGTAGCTTCAAGTTAACAACTAGCAAAATCTTCTTAAATGTATGATAGTTACTGGGTGAAGAAGTGGTTGGGAATTATAAGAACCAGTTTAATGTACAATGTCCTTTAGATGTTCTTCCTGCCAGTAGGGAGCAGATCCAGCCACAGGGGCAGGAGCAATTGTGTAGGCCTTTCCTAGGCACACACACACAAACCTTCCTGGCATGAAAGATCTTCTTATAGGCTCTGCCATCATGGCTGCATCATTTAAACATTCCTTGGGCCATATGAGAGCTGCCATTCTTACCAATACCAGCAAATGCTAGACTAGGAGGTCTTCATAATTCTGGATTTTTATTTATTTTATTTATTTATTTAAGGATTTTTATGCCGCCATTCAGCCAAAAAAGGCTCTTACGGCAGCTTACAAAAGTATTTCTTGACATTTTTATGGAAACACTTGAAACCTAACCATAACTCTGAAAACCTTCTCCTCAGTTATGGTCTTAGGTAGCAATCTGTGGCACTTAATGGCAGAGTCTGAAGAAAATACACATCCCTCTTTCTAAAGACAAAAGTCAATACTTATAGTAAGTCAGGGTGGGCAAATTGTAGTCCTCCAGATGTGTGATCTACAACTCCCATAATCCATCATCATTGGTTATGTTGGCTTGGGCTTATGGCAGTTGTAGGCCAAAACCTCTGGAGGGCCACAAGTTGATTACAACTAGGGTGACCATATGAAAAGGAGGACAGGGCTCCTGTATCATCAACAGTGCATAGAAATGGGAATTTCAGCAGGTGTCATTTGTATATATGGAGAACCTGATAGAATGCCATCTTCATCACAACAGTCAAAGGTGCAGGAGCTATACTAGAGTGACCAGATTTAAAAGAGAGCAGGGCACCTGCAGCTTTAAATGTTGTGATGAAGAGGAAATTTCACCAGGTTCTCCATATATACAAATGACACCTGCTGAAATTCTCTTTTCAATACAGCTGTTAAAGATACAGGAGCCCTGCCCTCCTTTTCAGATGGTCACCCTATTACACCTTTGGAAGAGGACACTGGAAGGCCAGATCTACACCAAGCAGAATATAACACTTTGAAAGCAGTTGGAAAAAAGTATCTGGAATGTGTCATGGGCCCCAATAGTTGTCAGTGCACATAAATACTATTATAAAGCAGTAGTATAGGCCTCAGTCATGTCAAAGGCCCATCAAGCCCACTGAATGTGGCTCACTAAGGTCTTGAGAAGAAGTCTTTCTCAGCACTGCTGAGGCCCTAACCTTAGCACTTCATCTACAAAACCTTCTGCCCCTCCCTGTGTGAAAAAAACAAATTTTATCTTTTTTTTCTTTCTCAAATATAGCAAAGGGTGGATAGAATCACGCCATTATGTCAGTATGTTTAGAAGAATTAAACTTCATAGTACTTGGCAATAATTAGGCCACACCTGTTGCTCTAAGATAGTGGAGGTACTGTTTGCCCCAGTCCATTCTTTGCATTCCTCTTTCAAGGATTTAGGTCAAAGTAACTCTTCCAGTGCCAGCAATGTCCCCCACTTGCTGGGTTGGACCACAATAGGACTATTATGGCAACTCTCTTAACAGAAACAATGAGGTTTTGGGAGAAGGCAAATTTGAGGAGGTATTTCTTGCTGGAGGCCATGGAGTCTTTATAGGCTGGGCATTCACTCTCATTGTTCTGTGTGAAAATATTACACAATGCCAGATTACAGTAACATCGCAGGGAGTAGCATAGAGCGCCATTGTGTCAGAACAGATGTTATTGTATTGCATATTTTAGATTTACAGGGGAGAGGGGGAAAGCTTTGAATGAGAAGCGTTGCATCAACATGTATGAAGGACAGGGCTGCACCCTCCTCTATTGCTTTTTAATGTGAAGGGGTATTGAATTTCCAACATGGAGCCATTCTGATCGAGCTGCCGGACATCAAAACCTAAAGAGCACCATCGCAGGGTGAAACACAACTGAACATTTCTCAAAGCCAGCTAAGGAGAAAAGTGAAAATAGTTTTCATTCATCCGGCTGACTGAGGTCCTGGAATGTGGCACCGTTGCCTTAGGGATGGCGAGAGAATAACATTTGCAGGATAGGGAGACCCTGTCATGAAGTTATGCAGTATGTATTTTGACAGCAAAATCAGGAAGGTGTTTGAAGACATCATGGGTAAATTCTTAAGACAATAAACATAGGAGGGTGAGTTTTCTTCTTCCACAGTGCCCAAATGCTGGGTTCAAACACATATTTGAATGAGTAGATTTAATAATGTACAACAGGAAAAATGAGAGTGACTCTTCAACTTGACTTAGTCCCAAAGCAACAGTGTATTTGGAGGGGAGAGGGCATGTCATGACCTTGAATGATGGACTATTGGAACCTGGCCTGACTTGCATAGAAAGGAGGTACACTATCTCATTTGGGACCATGATCTCATGTCTTATCTCAAGGTTATCAGTGCTGGGCAGGATCTACACTACTGCTTATAATGGTTTATAATGATTTTGACAACTGTTCATGCCCGGGACACATTACTTATACCGTTTTTAAAGTGTTGTATCCTGCTTGGTGTAGATCTGGCCCTGGCCAGGACAATATTGTCATGTTATCCCTGCTCACAACTGTAATGTTATCAGTGTTCACGCAACTACAGAGACTAGGTAATCTTCTATGTAGGAAAACATAGGCGGCTGGTTCCAATTTCCTCATTGTGCCGATGGAATGGATACTGATGGTGGAATGGTACTTCCAAAACCTCTCCTCCTCCCTGCAACCTCACCCCCCCGTATGTCCTCTAATTCTGGTCTAGAGGGTTGGGGACCCTCCAGAGGAGATTCGGAAGGCGTGAGTGTGGGGGCTGCAGAAGGAAGGAAAGGATGTGGATGTACCTTTTCACCAGCAGTATCCATTCTGCTGCTTGTCACTGTAGACAATATTGAGCAAAGCAGCCCAGGATCAAACTCTGCACAGCGCAGCTTTCTTTATTCCTTCTAGACCATGAGCACAGTGTAGAGAACCGAACAGTTAGCCCCACCAACTATGCTTTGACTTTATTTTTCAGCAACAGCCACTGACACTACATGGAACACTGCTTTCCAAAGGCATGAGAGTTTCAAAAGAGGTTTGCTGCCATGCTGCCGTCCAAAGGGACAAACTCCACGGAATGTATGCAAGCCTTTGCATGAACCTCATGGACCTCTCTGGATTGTACCAATTGCCATCTCTCAGCTCTCTCTCTCTCTCTCTCTCTCTTGAGAGGAAGCACGGAGCCTGTTCATGTGTGGGATCCTGTCCCAGTGACTGGAACCGGGCACCATGAAGAGATTGGTGTGTGTGGCTGCCTGTTCCTGTGATCCCACCGTCCTCCCCCACACTTACACACCGTGGCTATGTCATCTCAACAGTGCTACGGAACTGTATTCACAGACACTAAGGGAAAACAAATGCCTAGAAGAGTGAAAGAACACGAATTCTTAGTGCATGAAAGACATCCCCATATTTGAGAATGCATCTGAAACACTCTTCTGCAATTGGCATGCAGTTGTGATAGGAAAGCGTTATCAGTTGAGAGCACAGCTCTCTAAGTTATGTTTTATACAACGTGTCTGTTAGGCATCATGGCCACAATCCAACAGAGTTAAGCATACTTAAGCCCATTAATCCATTGGCTTACGCCAGCTTCGCTCTGGTTTGGATTGTAGCACATGTGCAAATCTAAAGAATATACCATTTTCTATCCCCAAAAGCTGGAAAAAAGAAGCTGCCTTTCTCTATAAACAAACACAAATTTAGCAACTAGCCGATCATGACAGCACACGCCTTTGCTGACTCAAACAGCCACCTCAAATTAAACAGTGCTCTTCTATACAGAACACACTCTGAGTCCCATTCAGTGGCTGTCAACGTCTCTACTCTCTATTCCATGTTATGAAGATGGCTATCTAGGAATAAACTTCCTCTGAGATAAACCAACAAGACCGGGAGCTATGCAGACAATAGCAAGATTGTTACAGGTTGCTGAGGAGGACACTAATCCTGAAATACTGTCAAGTAGATCAGCTATTCTTCAAATTGCATCTAACACAATTAGACATTGTTAGAAAGTTGGCTTGCAGCATGGAATGTGGGGAGGTAAATATACCTTTCTTCTTCTTCTTCTTCTTCTTCTTCTTCTTCTTCTTCTTCTTCTTCTTCTTCTTCTTCTTCTTCTTCTTCTTCTTCTTCTTCCGTCCATAGGTAAGTTGGAGTGGGGAGGTTGATTGGTGTAAATCAGCTTTGACCAACCTGATGTCCTCCAAATGTCCTGGACTTCAACTCCCATAATTCCCAGCAGGCATTGCCAATGGCCACACCAGCTGGAAATTATGGGAGTTGCAGTCCAGGACATCTGGAGGGCAAAGGCTGGAGAAGGCTGGTGTAAATGAAGGCTTGATATGTTTCTGTAACCTCTCTTCAAACATTTCTCTGACTGGGATATCCTTTCTTGAATGGAGTCCGAGGGGCGGGCCTGACATTCAAATGTTGCAGCTTCCACAAAATGAATTGGCACCATCAGGTTCAGAACTATCCATCACGCATATAAAAAAGTAAAGGAACTGTCAGAGTTCAATGACTGCTCTTGGCCAGGGCTGCAGCTGGCAATACAGCTGTGACATTGCAGAAACTCACTTTTATCTCCAGTCTCCTTACCGAGAGGAACAATTAAATAAAACAGAACCATATGCCATTATGGATGGGAAGGGGTTCTTTGAAAATATTATTCTTTTCTTTTTTAAAAAGGATGTCTCTATATGCAGCAGCTTGAAGATTTTCAACTCCAAAAATGGATGATGAGACATAAGATACAGCAGTATGAGGTCCATAAAACATAATTGGCTCTGCAGAGATTATGCTCCGGCTCTGCTTAACTTATTCCTATAATGGGACAGGCTAACAGCTTCCAGCTTGGTGTTCCTTCATGCCCACGGTTGAGTCCTGTTTATGCGCTAACATCTCGTGTGCAGGACAGAAAATCATATCTATGCAAACACACAATCCAAAGCCAGCAGTTAGATTCCTACTGACTTCACAATTGTCAGAAATATTCCAGACTTTGCCATGGACACCTAAAACAGGGGTGTCAAATGTCAGGCTTGTGGACTAAACCTGCACTTCTGTGGGTCCCAATCCAGCCCTCCAGGCTCCAAAGAAGGCTACACCCCTTCCCTTGGTCCCATCCCCTTCCCTTAACCACTGATCATCTGCTTGTTTCTCAGCGTTTCCCAGCTCTAAAAGGTTGAAATGCGACTCCGAAGACTTAATTACTGGCAGTAAGAGCTTTCAGCTAAACTGTGCTGGTCTTTTGGGGGATTTTGGCTCCACCCCAAATGCCATCCTCCCCCTCTGCCTTCATCCATGCCCATGATTGGAATGTGACCCCCAAGAGTTTCTATGAAATTGAATTCAGCCTTCAGGCTGAAAGAACTTCCCCATCCCTGACCTAAAAGATTTCTAAAAGGATCTGGAGAGCTCCTCCTTGCTTCATCTCAGCAATATGGAACTACTGCCATAGGGCTTCTTTGTACTTTTTTCCAACAACGTCACAGTTGCACGGGAAGGACCACTGGTGCCGTTTCTTCCCACGCTAGTGAGGACACATGTTGTGAGAGGGACAGTGCTGGCATTGGAACAGGATTGCTCAGTCTCCAGTATTTAAAAGTGTTTTGCAAGTCTTTACCACTGTTGGTAAATTCAGCAGTGGCAATGCAGCTGGCTTCTGGGGCCATCTTGCCCACCATGCCTTGTTGTGAGGAACAATCCCAAGAATGTGTTGAAGGATGAGATGGGCCCTAAAATAATGAGAGCATCTCTGCTGCTGCTGCTAAAGTGGCAGCAAAAACTGTCTTTAAATGGCTAGCCAAGGCAAGGTTGAGTCTTACAATCTGATCTGCCCCCTTTTAAGTTAACTTCGCAGCTTTAAAGTCATTGGTTTCACATCTGGATCCAAAGCAGTGAAATATGATGGAAATGTGTGTGACCTCCAAACACGCCTATGATGTAAAGTTATGATGTAGGTGCACATTTGTACATACACAAACCTGGTCCCTACCCTCTCTCCACCTCAAGGAGACACACGTCTTTATGAGCATATGGCAATTACAGATTGAAGACGTCTGATTGCTATTAGCAAAGGACTGCGGCCCCAAGCAGAAGTCAGGGCCATGGGAGCCAAGAGGATTCACATCCACTTCATCATGCCCAACTTTAGGCCAAACGTGAGCAGGGTCTCGGTCACCTTCACAGGAGAGAACAAAGCAGTCCTTGCCCACCCAGAACTAAAGATGGAGCAGGTATTCAAAGGGAGGTCATTCAAAAATGCAAACCACCGCTTGAAAAGAGAAATCAACTTCGGACAGGTACTCCCTCTCCTGGAGCAGACTCTTAGGCTGTTGCTAGACGAGGGCTGATACCCGGGCTCACCCCTGTGCGTCCAGATGACGCACATGGGATCCCAGGGCTAAACCCTCCCTTGGCCCGGGATAACCAGCACTGGTTGTGAGCCCCGGGCTGTGGAAGGTCTAGCCCATTCTGCGACTTTTCCCAGCTACGCAGCTTACTTGCGAGTAGCAGGGAGAAGCTGTGCCCATTGAGCCAGGGGGGAGGGAGATCGGGGTCAGGGGGGGAAATCACGGGGGTGAGAGATGGGGGTCGGGGGGGGGAAGCGGAGTCAGCGGGAGAGATGGGGGGAAGAGCGGAGCCAGGGTGGGGAGATCGCGGCTGGGGGGAGGGAGATCGCGGCTGGGAGGGATCGGAGATCATGACTGGGGGGGGGGGCATCAGACATGGCGGGGACAGGGGGCATTGGACATGGCAAGCAGGTGGGCGGGGGGCATCAGACATCACAGGGGGAAATCAGGGGCAGGGGGAGCGGGGAACCCCTTTTTTTTAAAAAAAGCCTACCTTATTGTTGGTGTGCTCCTGTGCACATGGCTCCTTTAAATGTAAAAAAAATGGCCGACGCGATGGGGCTTTCCTTTATCCCGTCGCATATCGCTTGTAGATAGGAGCGACAGCCAGCGCTACTTCTAGCGTGGGCTAGCCCCTCCACACGCTGGGATTTAAAGGTAGATCTAGCAAGGCCCTTACTCTCACTGTACCTTGCCACTCTCCACCCACCCTGTTAGTCCCCACCCCAAGGGGGAGGGGGAGCGTAACAGTCAGCAGAGGATTCCTTCCATCAACCCATAAGAGGCACCATAGAACAGGGCTGGCAACAAAGTTAGGCATGATTTGGGCACTGACAAGAGCCTCGTGGAGTTTCTCTTCCTCTTCTTTACCTGCTTGTTCACCTGCCACTGACTCTGGCCCAGACAATGGTGGTGGTATGAAGGAGGAGGAGTTCATCCCACTGCCTACTTGTTCAATAGCTCTATGCCTGTCAAGCAAGGAAGTGATAGCAATGATGGAAAAGAGGATGAAGATGGTGGCAATGGTGGTGAGAAGGTAGACGCACTGAGGGTGGTGCCCTTTGGTAGTGACTCGCCGAGGGGCCCTCAAGAACCTGGAGCCAGCACTTCTGCAGGATCTCCGCAACAGATGAAATATGGAATGCCATTTGCTGGTGGTGGATCTTCAGGCTTGCAGTCAAGTGCCACGAGCCCAAGTGAAGAAGGACACTCTATGCATCAGCTGCTACCAAGGAGATGCTGTGCTGTACTGAAAAATAAACATATTTAGGACCATCAGAGAGAAGATGAATATATATTCCATCACACTTAGTAATGCATAACTGAACGGATCTCAGGATATGCTTCAGAGACTTTGCTGCACAAATGAATTGGTAAGGCTGAATACTGAATATTCATTCATAGATCCAGATGTGTGGAACTCCTGATTTTTATTGCTACATTTTCAGTTGCTGCGGTTCCAGATGAGAGTGTGACTTGGACGAAGAACGGGTCTCTTGGCAGAAAGTAGCTTTCACATGACATGCCTCGGAAAGTAATTTATCCGAAAGAAATGTCAAGGGTGTGCATTATTTCTGTCACAACTCTCCTGCTGCAGCCTCGCTTATTTTAGAGCAAATGAGGAGCTACCTGGAAACATGTATTTCTGTTTGCCAATATAAAGGTTCAAGGGCAAAAGTTAAAAGAGTCTGTAAGATCAAATGGATTGGGAAGAAGCACCAAAGAGGGGTGGATTTTTTTTGTTCTTGTCAGCTTATAACTTAACATGGCCCTTTTCCCATGTGCTTCCTATTATTGAAGGGAAAGCTGGATCCATTTACTTCAATAAAGAAGATAAACATGGATAAATGTAAGAAAAACAATGTTAGTGACTTCTTCTGAAAATTCGGACTTCTGGGATGAAGAAAGAATATCTCTCTCCCCCCTCCCAGAGGACATTAAAACAAGTGTAGTGGGAGGCCACACTTCATCCTTCCTTTATATGCTTCATTTAGGGCTGGCCCTACCACGAGGCAGAGTGAGGCAGTTGCCTCGAGCAGCAGATTTTGAGGGTCCTCAAAGGGCAGCAAATTGTTATTTACTTTGTTGTGACTGTATTTCTACTGCCAGGGATAGAGAGAGGTGCTTCTGGGATTTTTACGGGTCATGTACCAAAATAAATTGGCTTTCTTGACTTAGGTTGTCATCTGTTGCTCTGCCTCAGGTGGCAAATAATAATAATTATTATTATTATTATTATTATTATTATTATTATTATTATTATTATTTCCCGCCTTTTCCCCAGTGCTGGGACTCAAGGCGGTTTGCAGGATTAACACATGTACAATAAATATAAATTTACAACAGTTAAAACAGAATTAAGGAAAGAAAGGAAGGAAAGGAACCTCTCGTGCAAGCACTGAGTCATTACTGACTCTTGGAGGGACGCCAGCTTTCGTTGACGTTTTCTTGGCAGGCCTTATAGCGGGGTGGTTTGCCGTTGCCTTCCCCGGCCGTGATTACCCTTCCCCCAGCTAGCTGGGTACTCATTTTACTGACTTCGGGAGGATGGAAGGCTGAGTTGACCTGAGCTGGCTGCCTGAAACCAGCTTCCGCTGGGATCGAACTCAGGCCGTGGGGAGAGTTTCAGCTGCAGAAACTGCTGCTTTACCGCTCTGCGCCACACGAGGCCCTTATAAATAGAATTAAACCTACAGTAAAATTAAAAACATGATAATAAATAAATAAAAAACAATAACAGATTAAAAGGCGGGGGGGATCCAATACATTAATACAGGTCCAGAGTAGCTCCAAAAGCCTGCTGAAACAAAAAAGTTTTTGCCTACCTCCAAAAGTATAGCACGGAGGGAGCCATCCTAGCCTCCCTGGTAAGGGAGTTACAGAGCTTTGGAGCAGCCACCGAGAAGGCCCTCTCCCATGTACCCATCAGGCGTACCTGGGATGTTAGTGGGACTGAGAGAAAGGCCTCCCCAGAAGATCTCAGAGCACAGGCAGGCTCATATGGGAGAATACGGTCTTTCAGATAACCTGGACCCGAGCTGTAGAGGGCTTTATAGGTGATAACCAGCACTTTGAATTGTGCTCGGAAACAAACCGGAAGCCAGTGAAGCTGTTTTAACAGGGGAGTCGTATGCTCCCTGTATCTTGGGCCAGCCCTGGCTACACGCCATTGATAAGAACTGAGACCCAGAATAGATTATGTGTTTGCCAAGTATCCTAGATTTGGTTCTGAGTTTGTTTTTTATGTAAAGAAATAGCACCCATGGGAGGGAGGGGAGGGGCAAGATCCTGACCAGGAGTATGTTGTATGTTTTTAGTTTGAGGACTGAATCCCATTTCAGATATACTTTCAGGGTCCTCCATTCCAGTGGTGGGTGGGGCTAAAGGCAAAAGGGCTGAGCCATAATACCAAAAAATACCAACGTATTTTAGCTTGAAGAACTTTATAATGGGGAGCAAACTGCATAAAAGCTGGGAAAGTGCCAGTTGATTGGTGGTCAGGAAAAGGGGTGGAGCCAGGGAAGAGGTGTGGCCTTCTGGGAAACCCCTGAGGGCCAGATTAGGATCCCAGGTGGGTCAGGTTTGGATCTGAGCCTGAGATTCTCCACACTAGTTGGTTTTTAAAAAAAATGGAGGCAGGGCAGAGGGAGGGGAGACAGTAGGAGCTCCATGTTGTCCAAACCTGTATGTAAGCCATACAATACCTTCAAAGGGTTGTCAAGCAAATGGGCATAGAGGCCCCTTTTAAACCTTCCAGCTCAATGCAGGGACAGAGAGGGTGGAACCAGCACACGTGGGGACATTGGGGCAGAGCTATAATTCACAGCTCTCTGCCCCTTACGCGTCTGTTCAGGGCTAGTAAGCTGGGGATGGGTGGACCGCTGTCTTTCCATGAATGGTGCTGATCATTTCTTAAACTAATTAATAACAAGAAACAGAACATGGAAATAGTCAGCACTGCATTTAATGTCTGAAGGATTGTTTGGAAGCAGAAGTCTAAAACCCTCAATGTTCTTTGCTAACAGCATAGCTTCTTCGGAGTCTGCCATAGATGTAAAATATCACCTCTGGGCCTTCCCCAAACTGTAAGAAGCTTCTTCCCACTTCTGAACTATATACAGTAGGCATTAACATTAATGGACCAAATCACAAGTATGTATTCAGGAAGAGCTAAGCTTTGGTGGATATAGGTTTATCCCATTCTATTTAGACAACAGGGAATCTAGAGATACTTCCAAAAATCCCTCCATCTGAATTTTGCTCCAGATTTTGGAGTCCCACATTAACAGATCTTTTCTGATGCAGAAACAGTACTCTAGCAATTATCCTTTATTCCATTTTTTAAATGTCCAAACTTGACCAAGCACTCTGCATGCACAAAATGTGCTACTGTGTCCGTTTCTTCTCTTCTTCCCCGACATCACCAATGAATATGTGTGCATGGATTAAATACTGCCTCCCCCCCCCCTCAAAAGAGCAATCTTGGAATAATTGTACCTATTGTTGCATGACGCTGCTTTTTGTTTGGTGATTACCAATGTGCAGGGGCTAACGAGCGCATCAAGTTTTTTAAATTTATGCATGTTTGGGTGCTTTTGTGTTTGTATGTGTGCAAAAATGCATTGGACATTTCAGAAATGTACAGGTTTCGATGGTTCGTGTTTAGATTCAGGAAGTGCCAAAGAATTTCTCAACCATCCCTATGTCTTTGAATACATAATCAAATACATGTGGTGCAGTGGTTAGTGTGTTGGACTAGGACTCAGGAGATCCAGGTTCTAGGCCCCACTCAGCCATGAAGCTCGCTGGGGCCATAGCTAGACCTGAGGTTTATCCCTGGATCGTCCAGGGGTCAAACCTGTTCATCTAGGTGACACACAGGGGATCCAGTGCCCAGGCAGGGGCGAACCCTGGATGATCCCAGGATAAACCTTAGGTCTAGCTGTGGCCTGGGTGACTTTGGGCCAGTTACTGACTTTCAGCCTAACAAGGTTGTTGTGAGGATAGCATGAAGAGGATGGGGATCATGTGAGCTGCCTTGGTCCCTTGTGAAAGACAAAATGTGGGATAAAAATTAAATAATAAATAAAATACCTCAGATGCATTGAAATGTGAACTGTTTGAGCAGATTTTTTTTTTAAAAAAAACAACAACCACTGATTAATGTGGAAATGGGAAGGGCTAGAAGTAAAGGTGTAACACATGTAAACATGATACCATCAGAAGGATGTGATCTGTCTATCCACATATGAGAAGGTACATGAGGCTTCATTCCCACCCTGCCTCCCTTGGGTCTGAGACGCTGTAGCCCCATATAATTGTGTCTTATTTAAATGTGGTTTTTCAAAAAGAACATCCTATCAATTGTTCTCTATCCTAGGGTGAGTAGAGGATACCAATTTGCATAACATTTGCATGTGCTCATTTATATGAATAAATGCAAATTTAGACATCATTATTATAATAGAAATAGAAATACATTACATCTCACCATAGTATGGAAGATCAGGTGAACTCTGCGTCTCTTCAATCCGCTGTCTAGGTGCTGTTGATGGGCAAATTCAAGGGCCAGCTCTGCCTTCTGAGTGTTCTCTATCTTTAAACAGGACATCCCTTCAGGCCTTCCCTGTTGTGGCACCCCGGTGGTGTAATGCCCTCCCCCTTGGAGGCCCGACTGGCTTCATTTCAGAACCAAGTTAAAATGTGGCTTTTTATCAAAACTTTTGAGAGCTAAAGCTGTGCATTGTTTTAATTGTTTTTACTGTTTTAAACGTTTTACTTGTATTCGCTTGATAATGTTTTAATACATTTTTAGCTGTGGAAATTATTTATCGTTTTATATTGTTTGTATTTATTTTATCAGAACGCTGCCCTGAGATCCCAGTGATATAGGGCGGGATAGAAACATTTTAATAAATAAAATAAAATAAAATAAAATAAAGGCTGGCTTCAAAACAGAGGACAGTTTGCTGACAGTCTTTCATACAGAGGACTGTCCTCTGTAAAAGAGGACTGATGGCCACCCTACCTTCTTTAGTAGCAGCAGAGATTTCAAATGTGTGAATATATATATATATATATATATATATATATATATATATATATATATGCCTTCATTCTGTAAGGCAAGCTCTTGATCACGGGCATAACAGGCCCTCCTTCTTTTTCTATCACCACTCTTCCCATGTCACTTTGCAGCAGCTGGCCAACAAAAACACCTACTTACAAAAGATGAACTATACCATTGCTGTCTCCTTTGCTATTCTACCATTTTATTTCAGTTGATAAATTTGCGCTTAGTGCTTAAGTTGTTCAGCGTGGCTTACTAATTTGGCAATATTGATTTTGGCAACGGACGCAGAGGGCAGCTGCTTTAAATGTCCCGGCGAGTTCTTTGTTTTGTTTTGTTTGGGTGGGGGTGGGGAGGTGCTTTCATTCTCTCCCCTCCCCTTCATAACAAGATTTAGGATATGAAAAAGCTACAGTGTCATGGACAGGACTGAGCTTCCTGTTTATGAGTCACCATAAATATGAAAGGTGTTAGATGACATTTCTCAGCTGAGGGATTCAGCACAACTCTGTGTCAGAAGTATATCCCCACTACATATCTTTCTCCCCCAACCCGGGTGGTCTTACAATGACTTGCTGACCTTGCACAACAGTGCGTGGGATTGCTTGAAAGGAACAGTAGTTCGAAGGAAGCACCAGCTACTTCAACAGGCCATTTTAATGGCTGCATCCATACTGTATCGACGCTGCGCACAATTTATCATTTAATCATGGTGTTCAAAGAGGCATCAATTAACATGTGTACATTAAGCAGATGTATTTCTAACTCATAAGACCTCCCCCCCTCTCCCCCCTCACAGAACGACTTGCATCGCTAGGCACATATCAAACCAGATGCACAGATGGCATTTGTAAAAGGGACGTCTCTGTTGATCTTTGTGATTTATTATGGGAAAGGGGGCAGGTATATGCGGGCCCTGACTGTGCAAGGCAAAACTCAGTTTTAAGTTCTCTCACATCTATTTTTTCTGCACGATGGTGATGAAGAAGAAGATGGTGGTGGTCTGGGCTCTGTACCAAAATGTAAAACAACAACAATGCAGGGGTTGCTTGCACACTTACAATCTAATAGACATAATGCAAAAGGAAAAACGGACGGGGAAAGAAGAGGAAATAAAGCAAATTCAGGACCAAAACAGATGTTACTTTAAAGATCTAGCTAGCAGATGCAACTCCCCCCTTCCATTTTAACTGTAAAGTAGGCACAGGGTCCCAATCTAGCATCAGGCTTTAACCATTTCCCCTTCCTGCTATTTGCACAGTTTGGATAGTTCCCCACCACCCCCACACCCAGTGCAAAAGGCAAAATTGTGATCCGTTTGCCTTATAGAAATTGCAGGCATGGAAAATCGGGCCCATAGTGGTGGAGAGGAGGGAGGGTTCATGGAATCATAGAATAGCAGAGTTGGAAGGGACCTCTAGGGCCATGGAGTCCAACCCCCTGCTCAATCCAGGAATCTACCTTAAAGCATACCTGACAGATGGTTCTCCAGCTGCCTCTTGAAGGCCTCTAGGGTGGGAGAGTCCACGACCTCCCTAGGTAATTGGTTCCATTGCCATACTGCTCTAACAGTCAGGAGGTTTTTCCTGATGTCCAGCTGGAATCTGGCTTCCTGTAACTTGAGCTCATTAGTCTGTGTCTTGCACTCTGGAAAAGATCCTGGCCCTCCTCTGTGTGTCAACCTTTCAAGTATTTGAAGAGTGCTATCATGTCTCCCCTCAGTCTTCTTTCCTCCAAGCTAATCTTTCAATCTCTCTTCATAGGGCTTTGTTTCCAGACCCCTGATCATCTTCATTGTCCTTTTCTGAACCCCCTCCAGCTTGTCTGCATCTTCTTGAGTATTGTGCCCAAAACTGTGCACAATACTCAAGATGAGGCCTAACCAGTGCTGAATAGAGGGGAACCAGTACTTCATGTGATTTGGACGCTATACTTCTATTAATGCATCCCAAAATAGCACTTGCTTGTTTTGCAGCCACATCACACTGTTGGCTCATGTTCAGCTTGTGATCTACTACAATTCCAAGATCCTTCTCGTTCGTAGTATCTCTGAGCCAAGTATCCCTCATCTTGTAACTGTGCATTTGTTTTCTTTTTCCGAGGTGTAGAACTTGCCATTTATCCCTATTAAATTTCATTCTGTTGTTTTCAGCCCAGTGCTCCAGCCTATCAAGATCACTTTGAAGTTTGTTTCTGTCTTCCAGGGTATTAGCTATCCCACCCAATTTTGTGTCGTCTGTAAATTTGATAAGCGTTCCCTGAACCTCCTCATCCAAGTCATTAATAAAAATGTTGCCTTTGCTTAATTCTGAGTGAAAGAAAAATAGAAAGAGAGCTGCATACCACGTATTTAACGTAATGTGTAGTTTGACTGGATGAGAGACAGTCCTGGGAGAGCAGTAGCCAAACGGGAATTTAGGCCTTTTCAGGTTAGACATGCAGTGCAATCCTATGCATGCTTACTAAATAAGGTTTAATCCCTAAGCCCTGGCTCCAGACCTTTCCTCTGACCATCAACCATTTCGTGATTTCTCAACTTTTGCACAGTGTTTTTCCCGTTTTAAAAGGATGAAATCTCCTACAGTAAGAGCGTTATGCTAAAATGTGTCAGTATCCCCCCCCTGTATTTTTGCCTTTGCCCCTGCCCACCACTAGAATAGTTCTAACCCTTAGAACTTCTCTGAAATGCAACTCATCCCTCTGGCTGGTTTATAGGAAGCAGCTGTAAAGATCTCTTCCATTTTCATATATTTATATTCCTTAAATTGGAGCTTCTTGCACTTTCACATGATCTGAAGGTATTCCAGGGAATAAATGCTTAAGATGGTGTGTGTGTGTCAGAGAGGGGGAGTACAAAAATAGAATAAAATGGGTGAAAAAAAGTTACTAAGCCCTGGATACATAAAACCCATACATAGCTGGGTTGTGGGGTGGGGAGCTCATTAGTACTGAGGTGTCAGACCTTGCAGACTTGGGATGGGGTGCATCTACTGTAGCCTAGTAGTTAAGAAACTAGAGTTCTGCATCAGGATGTTCCTGGTCAAGTCTTGCCTCTGGTATGAGTCCACTACTTAGAATTAGGGAAAAGACTACCTCTCAGCTTCAAGATAATTCCAACCTATCTTATAGGCTTGTTCTAAGGTTCACTGCAACTCCCATCAGTCCTAGCCACTATAGCTAATGGTGATGGGTGATGAAAGTTGCAATCCAACAACATCTGGAGAACCACGCATTCCCCATCCCTGAAATAGAGGATGCCTTAAACTACAGGTCACCTGACAGACTTTAAAATAGAAGCCTGGCATCTGTGAAGTAAGACACCTGGCCATTGACAAAATTCCATGGGGACCCTTTTTCAAAGCTAATAGCTGCCATCTTGGTTTCTTGCAATGCCCATGTCTAGCATTGCTCCAGGGCAACTAAGATGGCAGCTCCCTGCCACCACCACTAAGGTCAGAGTGGGCCCATCAGACAGAAGGCTGTCAAAGGCCCTGTCAACCTATAGAAGGTTCTGGCGATTCATAGGTCAATAATATATTGTTACAAATCTTTATGACCAGACTGTTTTAAACCTCTGCCAAAAGCATATTCACCTTGATGTTGAAGTTCTAGTTCATATGTATCACCCCAATGTGATGTTGAGTTCTGTGGAAGAAGTTTCAGAGTGAAGCTATTGGCTTGTTGAACATTCTCAGACATGGGTGAAATTGTGGCAGCCTTCCCTATGTTGAGGTCTACGTGTGCCTTATTGGAGCCCCGTGGGGCACTGCATCACCTCCAAGCTGACTTCAAGGGTTGTTCTTCCCTTTACATTCCCCTGAATGTAAACTATCCACATAATCATGACCCTGCAAAATGGCTTGTCTTGCCAATATTCACTCCAATCAAGACAAAACATCTCAAGCTCCTGTTGCAGTTTGAAATAGGTACATTGTTTGACTTCTATGCAATTCTTGTCCAAACTCTTGACCCACATTCAAAGTCTTGGCGAATGTACTTTGTCAGTGTTTCAAGTGATTTCAGGCTCTAGAAATTCAGCCTTCCCACTGGAGGAAGGTGGAATGGGACGCAGATTGTCCGTCTTACGGTTGAGAGGTCAACCACATAAAATTAATTAAATGAAAATTAACCATAATTTAAAGAATGTAAATTCTCTTTCTCTTTCCTTGCTTTGTGCTAGCATCCTTTTTCTCTGTAGTGCCTCCACATTTCTTCTAGCCCTATCTGCCTTTGTCCTAGCTGTCTTCACCTTTATCTGGGACCACAATACCTGATGGAACGCCTCTCCAAATGTGAATATACCCGATCACTACGTTCAACATCTAAGGTCCTCCTCTGGGTGCCTACTCCGAGAGAGGCTTGGAGTGCAGCAATGAGGGATAGGGCCTTTTCGGTGGTGGCCCCCAGACTATGAAATGATCTCCCTGACGAGGCTCACCTGGCACCAACGCTGCTATCTTTCCGGCACCAGGTTAAAACTTTCCTCTTTGCCCAGGCATATGGCGGCACATCTTAATCACCCACATGTTTAGTTTTTAATCGGTTTTTAATGCTTTATGTGTGTACGTTCTGTGTTTTAGAGTTTTAAATTTTGTATACTTGTTTTTATCTCAATTTTAGAATTTCTGTAAACCGCCCAGAAAGCCCTGGCTATGGGAGTGGTATAGAAGTGTAATAAATAAATAAATAAATAAATAAATAAATATAAATAAATCTCCTTCCCCATACTAGCCTTTTCCTCATCTCTTTCTGGCACAGTAATAATTGATATTACTTGCCAATTTCCCATTTCTGTTGCAGGTATGCTTGGATGCCAAGGAAAGGCCTAGTGTTATAGGGTGGCATTGTGGGGCATTTGGAAAGGCCCACTGTTGAGACTGACATGCTCCACCCTCTGCAGGGTGCCCTGCCCTTCAGTCATTGACCCACAGATCAACAGGGGCCCTGCCATGCTGCTGCCAGAAGGTGATGTTAGAGGAGGGGATAAATAGGGAAAGGAAGGGATAAATAAGAGAGTTGTGGTTAGAACAGGAAGAGGTGGTACCAAGGGATCCACTGATACTCTGTCACTCAGGAGCTGGCCCTCGTGAGGGAAAGGAATCGCAAGGAAATTGTACTTACTGCCTTGTGCTGTAGTTGTAACCTTTGAAAAGAAACTTGCATGGAAGAGAGGTACCCGAGGTACCCTTCATAAGTCTATTTTCAAAGATTATAATGTCCTCACAAAAACAGGAAGTGCAACTCACTTGGGCATCCTTTTGTGCCACACCAGGAGGCTGCTCCCAGGCTTTGAAATTCCCTGCCAAGTTTAAGCCAGCTACCTCTGACTCTGGCCATGACTAGACCTAAGGTTTATCCCTGGATCGTCCAGGGGTGAAACCTGTTCATCTAGGGGCGTTACTAGACGAGGCTCTAGCGCGCGTTACCTTCCGCAGTCACGTCGAGGCTTCCAGATGACGTTCACGAGGATCCGCCGTTATCCCGCGGTGAAGCCTCTTTCTCCCGACTTTAAAAAAGTGAGTTTTAGGACGCCTTTTCCTGCTGTCCCGCGGTAATTCGGAGTACGTGTGGGAGGATGTGAGGTCACTGCGGTCCGCACTGGGCAGGAAAAGGCGTGCTAAGGGGGAGTGGTCAGCGGCTTCGGTCAAGCCGCCTCCGCCATTTGCGCGCAGTCCGCCAGCTGGGGCAGCGCGGCGGAGCGGCTTTTTTTTTTTATTTCCCCAGTGACAGTTTGCGCAGGAACGGAGGACCGGAAAAGTGGCTGGTGACTCCTTGCGGTGGGCAGCTACCGTGGCCGCATAATGGCGGTGCTGTACGCTGCCTGTTAGTGTGGGTACCAGGCTGGCAGAGGGCAGAGCTGTTTGTGGGCTGCTGCCATGGCTACGGCCAGATGTGGGTTGGCTCCTTGGGATGGGGCACAGGGCACAGAGGCGGTCATCGCCGCCGACACCTCAGAGGCATGATGGGAGATGTAGGCACAGAGTGGCCATGCAGACGATTGACCTCGGGTCATATGACACCCGCCACGACCCCCATCAGGAAGTGAGCGCATCAATGTTGACCCTCAACAGCACCAGCAGCACTTCGGCTGGCACTGGCACTGCCGCCGCTGCCGCCGCCAGGGCCGGCGGCGGCATCGCTGACGGCTGCGCAAGTTTGCGGTCTTTCGGACGTGCGCAAACCGTGCAGCGAGCGAAAAAAAAAGCCGCGGCAATCAGGCCGGTGTGGCTGCGCAACCGTTCTCGCGGCGGCAGCAGCACAACCGGCGCAAACTTCCGCCACAAATCGAAGGCAGGTGTGGATGATGAGGCGTCACGGCTGAACGGGAAAAGCCGCTTTCACCGCTCCTCAACGACGGAACACCCGGTACGTCTAGCAACGCCCTAGGTGACTCACAGGGGATCAAGTGCTCAGGCAGGGGAGAACCCTGGATGATCCCAGGATAAACCTTAGGTCTAGCTGTGGCCTCTGATAGCCTTACTCTGGCAGGCAAAAATAATTTTATTAAGTTAGGCCTTTGACCCTTAAGCTGATCTGTAAATATGTTGTGATTGGTTTAAACTGGTTATTTTAGTGACTTTATTGATGTTTTACTTGTTTGGTTAGTTTTTTTACTTCGTATTTTATTGCTTTGGGGGAGTATTTCATATTTTATTGCATTTGTACTACTGTCGTTAGCCATCTTGTGTACCACTGGGTGGAAAAATGGGATAAAAGTTTAACATAGGGTGACCATATGGGAAGGAGGACAGGGCTCCTGTATTTTTAACCATTCTATACAACTGTTAAAGATACAGGAGCCTAGTCCTCCTTTCCATATGGTCACCCTATTTAAGAAATACATAAATAAATGTGCAAAAACCATAGTTGTAACTTGACACACATCTTAGGCCTTAGCTAGACAGGCTATATCCCAGGGAGAACCCGGGATCAGCCCTGTGCGTCCACATGACGCACAGGGGATCCCGGGATCAGGGAGGGATTATCCCTCCCTAGCCCCGGGATAGAGCCCTCCCCTTTGGGCTTGCTTTTTCTGTGGTCTCGGGCTGAGCCCGAGACCGCGGAACGTGTGGCCCATTTCCGTGGGTTTACTTGCGCTTAGCCGGGAGTTGCGCACGGGGCGCAGCGCTCCTCAGGAGTGTTGCGCCCATTGGGATAGGGTGGGGGGAGTGGGGAAAGTAGGTAATTTTTTTTTTAAAAAAAAAAAACCTTACCTTTGCACATGAGCATTTGTGCGCTCCGTCTCCTTTAAGAAAATAAAAAAAAATTGCAGGCACAACGCCTCTCTTCCTGAGGTCGTCGCGCCTTATGTGTAAACGAGGGCGAGATCTCGGGTTAATCGCAACGCAAGGTCTCCCCTCCTCTCCTCCGGAATAAAAGGTAGGTCTAGCTAAGGCCTTAGAGAACACCTTCTCCCATGTGAGCTTCCCAATACATTGCAGGCATGCCCCCCACCCTTTGCAGATGCCTTCTCTTCCAGAAATAAGATTAATACCTTCTAGAAGTAAGGCCTTCTTAGTAGCGGCACCCTTTTGTCAGAATGCTCTGTCCTATGAGAAGCTCTCCATACCAGATTTAGAAAAGAGACCTTGCCCTTTTACTTTCAACAGGCCATTGGGAACTATGTCAGTTCTATTTTCCCCCTCTTTGCTTGTTTGCTTGAAAGGAGAAGATTATTGAAGGAACTGAAATGATTTTTATTTCATTCAGTGTGTGGGGTGTGTTTGTGTGTGTGTGTTATTGGAATGTTTTCTTATTATTTGTGCTTGCCATGACTGGCATTACTATTATCATTATCATTACATTTATATCCCACCCTTTTCCATCTCGCAAAGAACCCAAGGCGGCTTACACAATCCTTCTCCTCTCCTCATACTCTTATCCTCAGAAAAACAACTCCATGAGGTAGATTAGGGTAAGAGTCACTGACTGGCCCAAAGTCACCCATTGAGCTTCATGGCTAAGTAGGGACCATAACCCGGATCTCACAAGTCTCAGTCCAGCACTCTAACCACTACACCACACTGCCATGGCTGAAATGATCACTTAGAGAACCTACACCAAGCACAATATAACACTTTGAAAATAGTTTGAAAACAGTATATGGAATGTGTCCTGGGCCTGAACAGATATTAATAATGTTATAAACCATTATAAAGCATTAATGTAGATCCTGTCACTCCAGGAACCAGCACTTAGAAAGCCAGCCTTCGGGAGGGCGCTCTAGGAACAAACAGCGCACAGAGAGCCCACTTCCCACAGGATACTCTAGGAAACTGCAGCACTCAGTGGACCTGCGCCCAGGTTTCAAGGAAGGGTGTGTGTGGGGGGGGGGCGAACAGAGTCTGTATGTGTGTATCGGACAGGTGTGTGTATGTATGTGAGAGCAAGAATGTATTTTTGTGTATATGCATATGCTGGGGGAAAGAATGTGTGTGTGTGTGTGTGTTTGTGTGTGTGTGTATGTTATAGTGTACACATTTTATTAAGGAAACAGGCACAGGTTTGCACTGTTAGAGTAGTGCATCAGGAAGGGGGTCTTCACTTTTCGACTCTGCAGTCTTGCTTGGTTGGCACCACTTGGTCTCTGCCTTTGGGGAGTGGGGGGCTGACAGCTTAACATGCAACATTTATGTCCCAGCATGCCGTATTGATCTGAACCATAAAAAGGCCCACTGTTCTATCTCCTGTTTGTCTTCTTCATTTTATTATCCTTCCCTTCACAAAGGTCAGCCACGCTGGTCTCACAGAGACCATTAGGAGACTTTTGCTTATTTAATTCACTAACTGCCGAAGTGCGCGGCTGCTTTTTGCGGCGCTCGGACAAGTCCGAGCAACGGAAGATTCAGTTTCATGTACTTGAACTCCAGCGACACAAATATTTCAGCGGTGAATCAATACTGGGGAAAGGACAGCCGGTAAGGTAGGGAGTGTTTATAGAAGATGTTTCATCACTACTAGTAAAACATGTCTTATTGTTAGTTCAGGAGGTGCTGGTATTCAGCTCTTTGAGGCCAGCAACTGAAAGCCTACTGGTAGATGTATTATTATTATTATTTTAAAAATACAGGACGCTAGGCTGCTGTTTCTTTGAAAAAGGTCCATGGGCCAACATCTTGATTATCTTACACAGCCCCTCCCCGCATCTCTTTACAGTCATACAAGGAATTTCCCTAACACAGGCAATTTAATTAAATCCAAATTATGAATGGTAATGCATCAGCACGTTTTATTACTGTGGCTTTTGGTATGTTGTTTATAGTGCTTAGATGACTTGCAACTTGGTCCTATGCGTGTTTGTTTATTCAGAAGGATGCCAGCGGATGGGGGGCCAAGCTTGATGTGACAATAATTGCACGAACGCCATTAACAGACATGTGTTGTTGGGTTTCGGTGTGTAAATAGGAGCCCGGTATTGGAAGGGAGCCTGAGCAGCCTCAGGGCTGTAGGAGCTGAGAGGGGAAATTTCACTTTTTATTTGCCATGCCCCACACCCACTGCCTCTCTGAAGCTGCTATTTGCAGTTCGGTGGAACCATCCACTGGTGCCAACACAAGCCTCCCTCAAAATGCCTCTCCCACAAGCCTCTCCAACCAATCAGAATTGCTCAGTCTCCCAATAATAATAATAATAATAATAATAATAATAATAATAATATTTCTTACCCGCCTCTCTGATTGGATCGAGGTGGGGAACAACAGCAAGCATAAAATACATAAAATACTGATTAAAAACATAGTGTACACTGTTAAAAACATCCTAAAAGCATACTAAAAGTATCCTAAAATTCTACTGGATAGGCCTGCCGGAAGAGATCGGTCTTGATAGCTTTCTTGAATGCTAAAAGTCTGTCAAGGTGACGAGTCTCCTCTGGCAGGCTATCCCACAGTCTGGGAGCAGCAGAAGAGAAGGTCCCCTGGGTAATGGTTGTCAGCCTAGTCTTTGCTGACTGAAGTAGATTCTTCCCAGAGGGCCTGAGTATGCGGGGTGGATTGTATGGGAGAAGGCGATCCCGCAGGTAGCCTGGACCCAAACCATGTAGGGCTTTAAAGGTGATAACCAACGCTTTATAGTGTTTGCCTGGAAACTAATTGGCAGCCAGTGAAGAGATTTTAAGACTGGTGTAATGTGATCACCCCTAGATGTACCAGTGACCAACCTGGCTGCCATATTTTGAACTAGTTGAAGTTTCCTGGCTGCTATTGACATGACAAAAAAGAAGCCTGTTAATGGCATTTGTGTACTTAATGTAAGTGTAATTTGAACTGGCAGACTCTCAAACCCTTATTTCCAAGGATCCTGTCCCACCGAGCTCAATGCTGCAAAGCCTGGGGAAGGGGACTAAAGGAATACTAGCTTCTAAGTTCTCCCTCCCCCACATGTTGAAGGTTATTAATGCTGCCAGAGTTGGCAATGCTAATCAAAAGTTACCTGTGATGTAGAGCTCCTGCGTGCCATCTAGGGATGTGTGAGAAATCCACTCCCATCTGATTTTGTAAAATGGATTTCCCCTAGGGTTGCCATACATCCCGGAAAACTGGGAACGTCCCGATTTCCAGGAGATTCTGAAATGTCCCAACCAGCTGGGCAAGAATCCCGGATTCCTGGTCCAGCTGGCCGGAGAAATTCTGACCTCCAAAATGGTGCCTTGAGCCTGCTTAGTGGAGCGGCAGCAGCAGAGAAAAAGACACATCGATGTGCCGCCTTTTCCAGAGCATCACCGCTCCTCCACAGGCTCATCTGAGTCACTCACCGTGACTCACCTTACTGCGCCTGCAGATGTGTAGAAGAGGAACAACAGCGAGGAAAGGCGCACGTGCTCTCCTCAGGCTACCTGAGTCCCATGCAATGCAAAGGAGTTTGGTGAGCTTGGCCGGTTGTGGTCAGACCTTTAGGGTAAGCATGAGGTGGAGATGCTGGGTTATTTGTGGGGGAAGAAAGAGAGTTTTGTGGGGGACAAGAGGGAGGGTGCGAGTGGGGGACCAGGGGGGTGAAGGAGAGGAAGGGAGTGAGGGGAGAAAGGAAAGAAAAAAACTTTCCCTAGTCCTTTATATATTGCTCAGTTTTTTAAAAAAAATCCTAGCCCCCCCTCTAAAAAAAAATTGTCCTGGTTTTGTGGATTCAGAATATGGCAACCCTAATTTCCCCAGTCTGTATCACCCAGAAATGGATGCATACTACTAGGCACATGTTGCGTTAGGGAATCCATACATTTCTGGACTTGTGATGCATTCCAAACCATGAAACAGGGAAAAAAATAATGCTTGTGATGAAGTGTGCACATTTGAAAAGTGGGCAACGAAAATGTGTACATTTCAAAAACCTGCACAAACGCACTTTACTCAAAAAAATACTAAAACAACAACAACAAACCCTAAAGTTTTATTTCAATAATAATAATAATAATAATAATAATAATAATAATAATAATAATGTATTTATTTATTACCCGCCTCTCCCTCTGGATCAAGGTGGGGAACAACCCTAAATAAAATATAATACATATCTGCAAGGAACTGGCACAGGATGGACTTGGAGTTGGGAAATGGAGAAAGTAATTGGAAATGGCCCTGTTAAATATGCCCATCACTAACACCATCTAACAGACAAACAGTGTGTAGGAAATCTATTTTGCACTCCAGATTCAGACAGCTAGAATATTTAAACCAAGTGTCTGACAGAGTATTGGACTGGCACCAGGGAAATCTATGTCCAGTTTCCTGCTCTGCCATGAGTCACTGGATGACCTTGAACAAATGGCTATCTCTCACTCAGTAGGTAGAAGGAGGAGAAGGCTACCAGTGGGTACTAGTCCTGATGCCTCTATGCTACTTCCAGTAATCAGAGGCAGTAAGCTTAAGTACACCAGTTGTTGGGAACATGGCCAGGTGGGTGCTGTTGTACTCATGTCCTACTTGTGGGTCTCCCGTCAACAGCTGATTACCCACTGTGTGAACAGAATGCTGGAATAGATGGACCTTTGGTCTGATCCAGCAGGACTCTTCTGTACTTAAGGTTGTTAAGATAAATGAATAATCAAATGTACACTGTCCTTGGAGAAAAGGTGAAATACCGGTGTGTGTGTGTGTGTGGTGGGCAGAACCCTTAATGTACATGGAAGCACCCCTTTCAGTTTTAGAGCTCCATCACACCTACTTTTTTTCCTGATATGCACCCGTGATTTTGACCTCCATTCCATTAACGCAGCAAGCACTGGTCACTTTCACGTGCATGCATTGTTGCGCTATTTCATCTTGTCACTTACTCACTCTCCTACTCCACCCCACCCTTCTCCTTCCCCCTCCAGTTCATTGGTTCTTGTCCTTGATGGATGTTGTGATGGACATGGCGTGGTTGCCTCCGTTCCGTTTTCGGATAACCGCTTCATTATAACCTATTGAAATTAATCAAAATGCTTACAGCTCCCTCACTTTTAAAGATAAAGAGATGAAACTTCGCATCGTGATAGCTCAAGTAGGACTTTAGGCATGCCAAGTTTGAAGCCAATCCCTTCTTTGGTTGATTTAAAGGATTTTTTTTTAATTTTCTCTCTCTCAAACCATTCTTCCTTTCCGTAAACACACACACACAGAGCTCTCTGATTTTCCATTAATCTACCCCTGTGCATTTATGGAGGGAAGTTTTATCCTTTACTTTGCTGATGGGCACCTTCCCCCCCACCTCAAAAAGAAAAGAAATAAAACCATTTTATAGTCCCACACAGCTCTGCATTTATGGAGGGAGGTTTTATCCTTTACTTTGCTGATGCAGAGAGGGTGTTTGTGAAGCTGCAGGAATATGCAGCATGGATGCTTGCCTAATTGGCTTTAACGAGAACCTTTTCTTTTTATTTTCCCTCTGTGTCTGAGAATTGTTCCATGTCTTTGGTTCTGGATCCAGCAATCCAAAATAAAGAGTTTATTAAAGGGATATGCCAATATGCAGGGGTGGGTTAATGGAGAATCAGATCTCTCTCTCTCTCTCTCTCTCTCTCTCTCTCTCTCTCTCTGTGTGTGTGTGTGTGTAGGAGGAATGGTTTAGGAGAGAAAATTAAAAAATTCTTAAAAAATCAACTGATGAAGGGATTGGCTTCAAACTTGGCATGCCTAACATTTTATTTATTTATTTATTTATTACATTTCTATACCGCCCAATAACATGTTACTTAGGAGCTATTATGCTGTGAAGTTTCATCTCTTTAGCTTTCAAAATGAGGGAGCTGTAAGCATTTAGGAACAGCAAAAGCCTGTTCAACAGGCTCAGTTCATTGGCCACGGTGTGCTGAAAGAGGAGAACTGCCCCACCTTCCTTTTTCATTCCCAAGCTCATGTTCAAAGTCCACCCACCCAACAAAAGAAAAAGCACAAGGACAGCAATACACGGGGGCGGAAGGGTGCTTTAATCCCTTGTGGAGAAAATAAAGCAGGCTTTCCCTGCTGCAAAATAAGATGGAAAAGGGAGGGGAAGAGGCAAGATGAGTGCATGACAGTGACGACGTCATGTGAGTATTGCGTTGCAAAACCACAAACAAGGCATGATGCGAGTGCAATAAAATGCTGGGGTGGATCTGCACGTCGCTCACAGAGCGCTTCTATGCGACCCCAGAGCACCCCAAAAATGATAGTCTGACTTCTCTGCAAAAGAAACGAGGAAGAGCTGTCCATGCCGCCGCCACCGCCGAGGAGAGCTCTCCGCCGGCGAGGAGAGCTCGGCAAAAGAAGGCGGGGTAGAGCTCTTCACCCCGCCTTCTTTTGCCGAGCTCTCCTCGCTGGCGGAGAGCTCTCCTCCTCCTCCTCCTCCTCGTCGGCATGGACAGCTCTTCCTCGTTTCTTTTACAGGGAAGTCAAACTATCATTTTCGGGGTGCTCTGGGGTCACATAGAAGCGCTCTGGGAGCGACGTGTGGATCCCCCCCCCCAGTGTGATGGAGCTCTTACTCTAGCAGACTTTCCAACCATACTGTTCTATTCTTCATGGTAAAACTGTACTGGGTAAGAAATCCTTCTGCTAGAATGAAGAAGGAAATTGCAGGGTGGGGGTGGGGGTGAGGGGAAGCAATGGTTTCTTCTTTGGGAATACACCCAGGCCAAATGATGAAGAACTGAATGCAAGTAATAAAACTATTTTGGGTCCCACAGCAACACCCTCAGAGCTATAAAGAAATGGAAGCCCTCAGAACTCACTTGTGGTTAAGCTATAGCAATATTGCTGGCAGCGGGACTAAAAGAAGAGTCTACATTTGGGCGGACGGAGTGGGGGGGGCGGACATCAAGACTCCCTTGCCAAGAAATGCAAACAAAAAGGAAATATTTTTTAAAAAAACAAACAAAGCTACTGAGTAAAACATACACAAGGAGGAAAAGGGAACAAAAGGACGTTTGAGTTCTTGATGTTTTCGGATTCTGTGGTAGCGCATGCGAAAGTGCCGACTGGGCGTGCATCGGAACGTCACAGCTGTGTAAGCGGAGCAATAGCCATGCGTGTCCCGAGATCCGCAAGCCATCAGGGGCCAGGGCAGCCCACCTAGTTGGCCCAGCTACATGAGTCATTTTTGACTGTGCTAAAAATAACAAGCCCCATTGCACGGGAAAGGCCCACACAACTGAACAAACCATCCAGAAAGAAACAACCAGCAATTGTTTGGAAAAGCTGCTTTAAATTGAAGGAAAAAATGCCATTCCTTGCTGGAGATGCATTTCTCTGTTGCGCGTTTGACAACTGCAGGAGGACAGCATTTCTTCTGTTCGGCCTTGCATTCCAACCTTGATGGCACTTTGCCTGTGCCCACTGAGATGACAGGAGAGGCAGAACAGCATTTCAGAAATGCAGCCGGTTGGCCAAGTCATAGGAATGGCAGACGCAACAATGAAAAGGCAATGAGAGCCAGTGTGGTGTAGTGGCTAGAGTGTTGGACTGGGAGTCAGGAGATCTGAGTTCTAGTCCCCACTCGGCCATGGAAACCCCGTGGGTGACTTTGGGCCAGTCACAGACTCTCAGCCCAACCCACCTCACAGGGTTGTTGTTGTGAGGATAAAGTGGAGAGGAGTATTATGTACGCTGCCTTGGGTTCCTTGCAGGGAAAAAAGGCGGGATATAAATGCAATAATAAATAATGAATTTTAAAAAATGGTCACACCTGAATTACTTTCCTACAGATCCCTCATGCAATTGCCATCTGTGTTGGCTTCCTAGCACATCGTGGGTGTTGAACCTCAGACCTGTAGGTGAACTCCGGCCCACCAGAGATCCAAACTCAACCCTCCAGGATTCCTCAGATGGCCACACCCCTTCTTCTAGCACACGCCCCCTTTCCCCTGACGGCAGATTTTTTGGTGTTTTCCCAGGTTTTTCCCAGGTTTCCCCCAATTCTAAAAGGTTTAAATGTGTCTCCTAAGGCTTAGTTGTGGCAGTAAGAGCTTTAAACTGAAATCTGCTCTGTGTGTGTGTGTGTATTTAGGGCTCTGCCCCTTTTGCCTTTGCCCCACCCACCACTGGAATTTGGCTCCCCAAAATTCCTCCAGCACTGAACTCGGCCCTCGGACTGTAAGGGGTTCAGCACCCCTGCAATAGACCCTCTTGCTAAGCCATCTGGGCTGCTTTGGTGTTGGATTTCCATCTGAAGCCAAGAAGCCTGAAAACGAATATTTGACTCCTAGTTGTTTATATTTAAAGTGAGTGGGGACCATTCTAGAACTTCAAAAAAGCTGGGTCGCACACTGTAACCTACCCTACAAATCACATCAACCATGATCCTTAGCTATGCTGCATGGGGATGATGGGACTGGTAGTCTAAAACAACTGCAGTGCAGAGCACTCACTATACCATACTGACTGTCCCCCAATCCATTTTTTTTTTAATGAAGAGCCATTTTTCCACCCAATGTGAGGGTTTGTCCAATATTGAAATACCAAAGGTAACATCATTAATGGAAGGAGGATGCAGATTTTCACAGATGCCGTCATAGCTTGCACCTATTCATGGGGAAGAAATTTGTTTGGCTTGCAAACAATACATTTGAACCAATATGCGAGCTGAAACTCAATTAACCTTCAAAATTCCCATGTCTCCACATGTTGCAATAAAGTTCTTCATATTTATTTTTTTAAAAAAAGCATACAGAAATGTATATATTAGGGAGAAGCACACACAAAAATGTTAGTGAAAATTATTTTCAAAAATGCATTATGTTAGAAAAAATGCTTGCTTGTATATTAGGATACAAAAATGCATACAAAATTCATACAAAATGCATACAAAATATTAGGATACAAAATGCATACAAAAACACACATACTATTAGAAGAAAAGTGCTGAAAATGCATTTGAATGTTCATGTGAACTTTAAAATCTCAGTGCTTGGGATGAACCAAATTTATGGCTGGAAAAAATCTCAATGTTTGGAAGAAACCAAACATATGGCTGTAAAAATAAACAATAAACTGAAAGAAACAGAAATTGACAGATTACTTTATCCCTATCTGCACCCCCCTCCCCAAAATCTGCTCAGTAGAGTGAAAGGATTCTCAGAAACCACATGGGAAGTACAGCAGTAGTACAGGGTGAATTGATGAAACTCACCTCTCCCCCATTCCACTAGTAGAGAACTCTGCTGGATCAAAAGTACAGAAGAGCCCCACCAGTTGCAGCCCTAATTCTACAGCAATCCTATGCACACTTACTTGAGAGTAAACACATCAGCCGTTACACCCACATAAACCTGCATAGGTTTGCGCTCAACATCAATGTGCCAAGCAACATCTCCATCCTCTAGAAATATGGGCGTCTCCATGGAGCAGCAGCTGAACTTGGACTAATACATCTTTTAACACATTAAAGAAAAGTTTTGAATACCAGATGAACTCTGCTCTCTGTACCACAAGAGCGAAAGGACCTTCGAGCATTTCTAGCCACTTACAACTATTTATGAAGTAATTACTCTTGCAAGCATGAACGGATTACAAAACCATCATTCCGCTGAGTAAATTTAAACAGCACCCTTGATCTGTATCAGTAAGATTCCCCCCCTCTCCCCTCTTAAGTAATAACACATTGCACTCAAACTTTTCCCTTCCATCTGTTCAAATGGAAACATGTGGTATTAGAGTTCTAATACCATGCCCTTGGTACAGATATACCTTAGAGGCTTCTCTTGGAAAACTTTGTCGTTAGTGAACAATTTGTGGGCAGTTAATTCACTCCCCAGTTGAAGATTGCATTCCCTCGAGTTAAATGTGCTATTCCGATGGTAACGGTAAATGAAACAGCCCAACAAGTGATCACATTTACATAATATGGTTTTTATTTTCACAGTAACTGCACGATCATCTGGAAGAAAGGAATTGCTGAATGGGACAGAATCCATTTGATTTGTATTTTTCCTGTTGTGTTCTTCATTGGCTTACTGCAGTAGGGGTGTGCACGGACCCCCCGCTCCGCTTCACTTGCAGATCCGCCATTTTCGGAGCGGGCCGCTTCGCCCCGCCCCCACTCCGCCCACTTCCGCTCCGCTCCGCTCGGAGCTCCGGATCCGGATCGGAGCTCCGTTTCCCCCCCCATAGGCTTGCATTGAAAGCTAAAAAATTATACAACTTTTTTCTGTGCAAGTTAGAAACCTCACGTTTGGCACCATGACACCTCATGGGGGTATACACACGCACGCCAAGTTTCAAAGCAATCCCATCATCCCCTGATTTTTGGGGAATTTTTGAAAATCGGGCACCCCATTCACACCCCTTTCCATAGCTCCGTCAATTTGCACGTTAGAAACCTCAAACTCGCCACCATGAAAGCTTATCCAGGGATACATATGCACGCCGAGACTCAAGCAAATCCCATCATCCCCTGATTTTTGGGGAATTTTTGAAAATCGGGCACCCCATTTACACCCCTTTCCATAGCTCCGTCAATTTGCACGTTAGAAACCTCAAGCTCGCCACCATGAAAGCTTATCCAGGGATACATATGCACGCCGAGACTCAAGGCAGTCCCATCATCCCCTGATTTTTGGGGAATTTATGAAAAGCCAACACCCCTTTCCATAGCTCCGTCAATTTTGCACGTTAAAAAAAAACCTCAAACTCACCACCATGACAGCTTATCCAGGGATACATACGCACGCCGAGACTCAAGGCAGTCCCATCATCCCCTGTTTTTTGGCGGGGCTTAAACCTGCAAAATTTTAAGGAAGGACCGAGGGGACAGGAGCAGGCAGAAGTAACATTGGGGCCTGCTCCTGCTGGACTCTTCCCCCCCCCACAGGGCAAACTGCCATCTTGGCCCTGTGGGGAAGAAGAAGGACCGAGGGGACAGGAGCAGGCATAAGTAACATCGGGGCCTGCTCCTGCTGGACTCTCTCTCTCTCTCTCTCTTTCTTTCTCTCTCCTCCCTCCCTCCCTCCTTGACTCCTTTTCCTTGTGTGTCATGTCTTTATTAGATTGTAAGCCTGAGGGCAGGGACTGTCTTTTTTTCCTAAGTGTAAGCCGCTCTGAGAGCCTTTTTTGGCTGAGGAGCGGGGTATAAGTAGGATAAATAAAATAAATAATAAATAATAATAAAATTTGGAACTTCCAAAACTCCAAGTGAGCGCAGGAAGGACTTCTCCCCTGAGTCAAAGCCACACACACACAACATCCCTGCGAGGTGGGCAGGGGAGGAGGGAGGGAAGGCAGGCAGGCATGCAGCTGGCATTTCTGGGGGCATAAGGAAGTGAGCCAAGGATAAGCCAGTAATGCATATAAAATGGAATAAATAAACAAATAAACAAAGGAGGGGTGGAATTAAAAGTAGCAGTGTTGCTCAATAAACAGCAAGAAGAATTTTTTTAAAAAGGCTATATCTGTCTTTTACCAGCAATAGGGGGACGTGCCCGGGGGAGGGGGAAGCAGCTGCCAGTTCAGCTCAAGAAAGCCATTGCTTCACCAACAGCTCTGAGATTGAGAAGTAAACGCTCACTTCAACTCATAACAGGCATCGCTCCACCACTAAGAAGTAAACGCTCACTTCGACTCATGATAGGCATTGCTCCACCGTTTTACTCTCTTTGGAAGGCTCTAATGGCCTTCCAGTGCAGGAGAGAGTGGGGGCACGTCCACGATGAGATGCCCTAGGGGAGCTCATCCCCTTGCACCACATCTTTTCAGTTGTTCCCCAAAGTTAGGGTGGGTAGCAGTGCTGTGTTTCTATCTCTTATTATTGGCTTAGTATATGATTTCAGGTTGTGTTTGTGCATTTGGTGGGGCTACTGTGTTAAAAAACACTGGGAAAAGTCCGTACAGATGAAGAAAGAGAAGTTTCCCAGAATCCCAAGTTACCCGTTTTGCCTATGCCCTCCTCTAACTTTGGGATCATGTGATCATGACCGGGAGCTGACTCTGCCCCTCAGCCCTTTGAAAAAGGTATTTTTCCCGCCGATTTTTCCAAAAATTCTAGCGCGCGACCCGCACCACGCAGAGAGGTGACAGTAGTCTCAAAATGACCCCCATCCACGACTCTCTGTGCACAAGAATTTTCAGAACGATAGCTTAAAAATCAACCCAGTTATCCCCGATTGTTTTCCGCAATGCAATCCTATGGGCGAAAACCTCCGTTTGACCCGCGCTGTCCCTGTTTGTAATGTTTGTTTACCCGATTTTTTAAAAAATATAGCACGCGAACCACATGACACAGAGAGGTGAGAGTAGTCTCAAAATGACCCCCATCCACGACTCTCTGTGCACAAGAATTTTCAGAACGATAGCTTCAAAATCAACCCAGTTATCCCCGATTGTTTTCCGCAATGCAATCCTATGGGCGAAATGTTTCAAGATGGCGATCGGAGCGCTCCGCCTGAACTAGGAGCTCCGAAAAATGGCCGCTTCTCTTCGCCTTGCTTCTAGGGGTCCACGGTCCGCTTCTACTCCGCCTCTGGGTAAGGCGGAGCAGGCCAATTCGCTACTGCTTCTCCGCTCCTAATCGGAGCGGAGCACATGCCTATACTGCAGACCAGCAAATTGCCCCAGGGCAGGTCATTCCACTGAGGATCCCAATCTCTCTTAAGGCGCACACTCAAGATCACACCATGTGGAGTAGTTAGCCCTCTAACCACTCAGTTGTACACAGAATCAGGCAAGCAAAAGATTGCTAGAAGAGTGAATTAGATCTGCCTCACCCCTTTGATCCATGCTTTTGAGTTAAGCATTCAGAGACCCATGGCTTTGTCAGGCAAGGCTTGTGACATGCAAACACACTCCAGATCTCTCTATAGGCAGGGAACCAGCGGCTCTCAAGATGTTGTTGACTCCAGTTCCTATCAGCCCCAGCCAGCATAGGGAATGGTCAGGTTGATGGGAGATGTAGTCCAACAACATGTGGAGAGCCATAGGTTCCACACCCATGTGAGAGCTAATTGCTAATGCTCCCTCTCTATTAGTGATGCTGCCAAATTTCATAATTAGTTGGCTCGTTGGTTGAAAGCCATCCATTTGCATTGCTCACCTTTGTAGTAAGCCTGGATTGGTGTATTATGAATTCACTATGAAGTTTGGAATTGATTGCGAGCTTTGCAGCATGCAGTCTAAAGTAGCGCACAAATTTCCCCCTCAATTTTTGGTTGTCTTTTCACCTAGACTCCCCCAAAATCTAACTTAAAGCAGACTCATTAGTTGCTTCCCTCATTGTCATCTCCACCACCACCACCACAGCTCTGGCTCTGAGAAGGAGGTGGAAAACTCTGCAGGTTCATCTTCATACTGGTGATCAGTGACAAGTAAACATCACATAACATTACCATGGAGGTGACATAACATGGTGATGCATGATGCTGTCCCACACGACACAATTCCAAACTACAGCTCCCAAGATGCACGGCTTGGAACCACAATACCTGACGGAACACCTCTCCTGACGTGAATATACCCGGTGACTACGTTCAATATCTAAGGTCCTCCTCTGGATGCCTACTCCGAGAGAGGCTCGGAGTGTGGCAACGAGGGACAGGGCCTTTTCGGTGGTGGCCCCCAGACTGTGGAATGATCTCACTGACGAGGCTCGCCTGGCACCAACGCTGCTATCTTTCCGGTGCCAGGTTAAGACTTTTGTCTTTGCCCAGGCATATGGCAGCACATCTTAATCACCCACATGTTTAGTTTTTAGCGGTTTTTAATGCTTTATGTGTGTATGTTCTGTGTTTTAGAATTTTAAATTTTGTATACTTGTTTTTATCTCAATTTTAGAATTTCTGTAAAGCCCAGAGCTCTGGCTCTGGGGGCGGTATATAAGTGTAATAAATAAATAAATAGGTATTGTGCATGTGCAAAAACTCATATACATGGAACATAATTTCATATTAAAAGAGAACTCTCATCTGAGCTCACATGGACAAACTGTGGACTTCCCATTACACCATCTGGTTGGCCAATGTGCAAACAAAATGCTAGCCTAAGTGGACCTTTGGTCTAATTTCTTATGTTCAGCCATCAGCCTTACTCACAGTAGGTTTCACACAAACTGACTGTCCCACTTTTTCTAAAGTGCCACATATAGTATATGATTATTTCTTTGTGTTCATCCTCCCCTTCTTTGGAGGAGGAGGAGGAGGAGGAAAATTGGTTGTTGTTGTTTTTAAACTGAATTGCTTCAGGTTTTCAAGAGGCACCAACCACAGCAACCCTCCACAGATGGATCTTCCCGGTTCAAGGGGTTGGATCCAGACTTAGCCATGCTTAGAAGTGATGCATTAAAATCAATGGTACTTACATTACTCAGGACGACTAGCAAGTCCCATTGATTTGAATGGGGTCTACTCCAAGTATGACTAGGTCTAGATTCACCCCATTGTCCACTCTGCATTGAAATCCTGATCACATTTTTCTTTTTCTTCGCTTTTTTAAAAAAATGCCTTGTAACAGAAGTACATCTGTTTACAAGTCAGTGAAACTGCCTCCATGAAATTCACAGCAGGATGCTTGCATGTTACACTCTGTTTTTACAGTGGAATATCTTCAGTCCAAGGGACTCCTCTGCTGCGATGGTCAGGCAACAGGTTGGAATTTGACTGTTAATTGGTGAGTCACCTTTTTTCAAGTAGCTGTGTGTGAAACCCATTTTCAGAATTCTGATTCCAATCTCCTCCTGTTGTCTATTTCCATGGATTGCTGTCAAATTCAGATTTCCGCTGTTTCCTGATTCCAAATGTGTTCCTCCAGCCCAGGCTTGGCATCACTAAGAGACCTCAGTAACTCTTTACCCTTACATTCTCTGGCAGACTTTATCCTAAATCCCTGTGGATTGTCATATTGTAAAAAGAAACAGAATAGACAGTGAAACTATTTTTACAACTATCATCCCAACATCCGCTATTTTTGTATACTGATGGAACTGCATAACATTTTCAGACTAGCGAGCAGGGAGGAATAAAAATGTGATATGTAAATGTTCCGACATTTTGAAAAGAAAGGGAGAGTCCGGAGCACATTTCAATTATTGTTTCAATGGAAATAATTCTTTTATTTTATAAATGACACATGAACATAAGTGAAAACAGGCTCTAGGATTATTTCATGAACGTAGCTCTCGGGGCTAGGAACAATTCCTGAAAATACTTATAATACCAAATCTTGGTGAAGAATTTAAACAGAAAAAAGTGCTTACAATAGATATTTCTCTTTCAAATACAGCACTTACCCCCATTGCTTTGTGGGGCAGGGGGAGGGGGGATATTCTAGCAACACCCTAACATTCACAAGGAGAACAGTGAAGCAAAAATAACAGTTGGAAAAGCCACCTATCCCACAAAACCATGTTTGATCTAATGCAAAGTTAGGCCACAGCTAGACCTAAGGTTTATCTTGGGATCATCCAGGGTTCGCCCCTGCCTGAGCACTGGATCCCCTGTGTGTCACCTAGATGAACAGGTCTGACCCCTGGACGATCCAGGGATAAACCTTAGGTCTAGCTACGGCCTTAGTTTGATGTTTCATTTGGGACGTGCTGTCTTGTTTGTTTTCCATGGGGTTATCATCTTAGAATAACATTTAGTTGCTCTAAGAAGATAAAGTAAGCCCCCCCTCCTGCTTCTGCTAACATTATATAACAAACAGGAATGAATAAGTAATCCTCCGACCTTTAATTGTTTGAAAATCAGATTACATTATTACATTTCTGGAATGTGAGGCATTGCTTTAATTAATCTCTGAAATACTAACTTGCTGAGCATGAATGAAAGTTTACATCAGTGTTTCTCAACCTGGTGCCCTCCAGACATTTTGGACTTCAATTCCTATCACTCCCAGCCAACATGGCCACTGGTCAGGAATTCAGGGATTTGTAATTGAAAACATCTGGGGGCACTGGGTTGGGGGACAGCTGGTGTACATACTGCGGTCATACATGAAGCTTTGGGTACAGTTCAAAGCCTTATAGACAAGCCTACTATCCTGCTCTGGGTTGGAAGAGGAGGAACCCAGAGCTCCATCTGTCCTGCAAGAGCCGACTCCATTTCTTTGCTGGGCACAGAGTAGGAGACTTCTCTCTTCTTGCACCCCCTACTCACTTGGTTTCTATGCTGCCTGGGCACAGAGGAGAGATGGAGTGCTCCATTTGGGTGGTCTATTGTGTTCTCTTTCCCATGCCCAGACATAGCCCTTTGGTCAAACAGAAGGTATATCTTGCTGGGTTAATGTCTAACTGCCTGCATGGACCATTCTGGTGGCCCTTCCCTGCTGGCTCTTTCAGTCCTTTCCTCCATTTGATTTATTTATTTGATTTGATTTACACTCCACCTCTCTGCCAAAAAAAATGGTGCTGAAGGTGGTGAACAATAAAATACAGATTAAAAACAAATTCTTAATTGAATCACCACATAAAAACAAATCAGTTGAAAATACAATTTAACCACGCAGCAATAAAAGAAATCAACAGCACCCAAGCAATTAAAAGCCCCTTAACTTTATTATTAAAACCACAGGCCTAGTTTTGTGCATAGCACATGGTTCAGTTCAGCACACGGTGGCCAGAAGGGACAAAGGCTTCCATGTGTTTTGTTCTAGTCTCTCTCAGAGGGTGCTAAGCTGGTTGTGTGTATATCTGCCACCAATGTGCTTAATATTGGCTCACTACAAGGTCAAATATCTACTGTCCAGTACAGACAGGTTTATAATGTTTAACACAGCCAAATTTGCTGTGAAGGCAAATTCATGTGGCCTGCCTTGAGATGTAAGGTTTTAGTTGCATGCACATGTATGTTTTAGCATGTAAGGTTTTAGTTGCATGCGCATGTATGTTTTAACATTTTATAACATTTTATCTATTCCTTTGTATATGACACGCTTTTATACTCTGTGTATAACTTTTGTCTATGTAATTGGCTAAAACCTGTATTTGGTTGCCTTCAAAAAATTGATTGATTGATTGATTATTAGAGTGGTTTATTGTGGTGGGCCAAAATTATTTATTAATTTATTACATTTTTATACTGCCCATTATCTGAGGCTCTCTGGGCAGTGCACAAAAAAGGCCAGTTTAGCACGTGCTGTTGGAGCCGATGGACGTTTTCACATCTGTGGAGAAGGCCCTCAAATTTAGCTTTTCTCCACCGCCACTATGCATTGATCTGATTGCATAAACCGTTCGTGCCTCTGAAGCGATGACTGATTGTGTGTTACAGGAAACACAGAAGCATGATAGCTAGGCTGGTCTATCAAAGCTCCATCCTGGCCTTTTCCTATCCCTTACATACCCAGGGTAGCACTGGCACTTATCATAGGGTCAGAGATATGATTCTTCTTTTTTACATTAGGACACAAACTAGCATTTTTCTGTGACCAGAAAGTGCAGGTCTGCAAGAATTCTAGACATTCTGGTGCACAGGACTGATAACTATCTAACACATACTTGCTGGATCTGTCACAGTTCCTTTTGAGATTCATAGCAACTTTTATAACTGCAGTCATTTCCTCTTATTTATTGCCATTCTGTAACTCCTAATGTAATTGCTTTTGTGGTACTCAGTTATTCCCTTCTTTCCCGTATATTAACACTTTGTTAAGGTATTTTAAGAATGTCAAGGCTAAAAGGGTCATAAAGTCAATAAATGAACTTTCCCAGTATAATAGCAAAACATATCTATGCAGAGTTGGGATCAGGGCCAGCACTGGTATCCTGGAAACAAGAACATTGACTTCAGACCTGAATATTACGCAAAGGCCTACAGGCATTCTCAGTGGTGGATCTTTCCACCGCACCTTTGTGGAGGATTTGCGATGACTACATTGCCGTGCAAGTAGTCACTTACTACAGCAAAAGTATTGGCAGAGTCTACACCCTGTTTACAAGGCACCACTGTGCCAGCATTTTATTTTATTTTTTGCACATGTATTTGTTGCTCTGTGGTCACGCATGAATATATGGTGCTGTATCTGCTTTGTTTATAATGCAAGCAAAGAAGTAGGATGAGTTTGAAAGGTCACATGTGTTTCTGAGTTGTGTGGTTATGGTGGGAGCACTACTTTTGGCAAGGGATCTCGTAAATGCATGCGCAGCTGTGCAGCTGTGCAGCAATGCAAGTTATAAAATAAAAAGGTTGTGTGGTTGTTCATAGCTGTTGTTTCAAACTCATGTTGAAAATTAACTCCTTGAATCCCAAAAATGGCTGACTAACCAATCTTGTTGTCAAAGGGGAAGAAATGGCGCACAGGCATGAATTTCCTACTCACAAATTACTTCCCCCTACCTTAGATCAAAGGTGAAGGTGGGGCGGAAATCCTGGAAAACTGGTTCAGTAGTTTTGAAGACACTCCACCAGTACACAGTACACAGCTAAATCAACATTGCTCACACCCACGCTTCCCCCCCTCCCCGGCAAATCATAAAATTGGTCTGATAAAACCAGCAGGTTATAAGATGCAGAAATAGCAGTTCATAAAATAGTTTGAATATTACTGGGATATATAGAGGCAGAAATTGTGTGAGGCCAATAGGATGATGAATTTGCCCCATGCCGCATGAGTGCAGTAGACTTTGCAGTAATGGTGTGGGGTGGATCTTGGGTAGATTGGGACATAGTGTTTCCAATTATTTTTGTGGGTGATAACAGTGATACCATCAAGGCAGGACTTTGAGGCAGAAGTCCAGAGCAACACTGAACAGGAGTGCCCCCATATATAGAGGGACTGGATTATATTTTAAATAAATGAAGCAATACACATAGCAATCTAAAGAGGTCTCCCCTTCCCATAATTCCCCTATGTCCAGAGTCTAAAATTGCCTAACTATACTACTGGGTGATTGCTACCCATTTTTAGAGCAATTTGCTACTGGTTTGTTCTGTACTGTCTAAACAGAATGTGCATTAATCTCAATACTGAACCCTGCTAGACTAAAACAAAGAATTGGATCAAGACAAATAATTTGCTGTAATTGTAAATAAATAAAGATGTTCTTAGTGAAAATATTTATATCCCGCCTTTTCTTGTAATCTCTGAGATGCCCAAGCCAGCTAACATTACTTTTTGAAACAAACATATAATAATAAAATAATGGAAAACCAACCGTGCAGGAGATATTTTTTTTAAAAAAAGAGTTAAAAAGCCAAGGAGAAAAATAGTACTAATCCAGTGCTAGTTAGTACTTCCTTTGTAGTTTTATAGTGTCCAGAGAAAGCTGTTATGTGGCCACAGCATATAATAACTGTGATAAATCTGTCTCTTTTCATTGCCTCGACACTGAAATCCTAAAAAGCAAATATCGTTTAGGTAGGAAACTGACAACCAGGCCTCTTGTGGTATCTGGAAATCCTAAGCAGTGAGATAGTTCTTTAAAGGGCTCTGTAATCACCCATGTTCAGCTGAACAGGGTTTCCACAGAGCTTCCATGACTGGAAACCCTGAAAAGTCAAGGTTCACAATCAGGGAAGCTTGTAAGCGCATTTGACTGAATGTGCTTACAGAGCCCTTTATAAGATGTCACACTCAATGCATGAAGGTGTAACTAGTGGCCATGCATGCCCACATCCTCTTCCCCACTTTTGCCCTACAAGTGAGCAGGTGAACACCTGCATAGGGCCAATGGGCCTACATAATCCCATCTTGTCCCTTCACTCCTATGACCCTAATTTTATTTGTTCTAACAACCAGTTGTAAATCTATCTTGGTTCCTCTAGAATTCCTCTTGAGTCCAAACTGGAATGATTATGTGTTCTTTTTCCTGTTGTATTGTATTCCTAAGGTGTTTTTGTTGATGCTGCTGCTGTCCTCGGAAGCAGCAGCAATAGCAAGTAGGTTGCCTACCTGGCCACCATCTTGCATCTTCAACAATGCCCTTGACCAAGTGTTGTTTCAGGGTAGTGTAGTAGTTGCTGCACACATGCACACACACAAGGTGGAGCATATTTGGAAAGAAATCTCCAAAGCAGCCTTCTTGTTCTAGGGAGCAGAGTGAGAAAAGAAAAGAGAAACAAATCAGAATTTTCTCAGAAAAAAAAAAGTATTCTAAGAAATTTCAGCTCAGGTGTAAATCCAGTGAGATTCCAATGCTAATAGCCTTGGTTGCTGGTGTTCTCCACCTTATACGACACCCTTTCTGTGGACCCAGATTGTTCTTCCTAAATATTGTGGTAGATCTCATTGGAAACTGCACTGATGAGAAGCTTTGGGGGAAAGGGTGTTTTCGGTTGAATTACACCAACCTGAAATGTGACATTTGGGACATTTAGGCCGTTGTCTCTAAGAACCCTTTCTGGAATAATCTCCAGCAGTTCAGTGGAACTGCGTCAAAGAAAGCGATTTAAGGATACTAGCTTCTTTTTATGCTCCAGGTATTGTTTAGCATCACTTCCAAGATGACCCAACTAACCTGATTAGGGTGAGATCATTCATGTTATGTAATGTTGATGTGATCATGACAACACAGTGAAAACTATGTCCATGTTGATATATCTCAGCCAGAATAATTAGGTTGCTGTTCACTCCATAATTCTCTCTTGGAGAAAAAATAATAATACCACATAGTCATAATCATTCTTAGAGCTGACATGATCCTAAAGTGAAATCCTTCGCCAAATAATAAATTAATTCAATTTGGAAGAGATTTTTTTTAAAGATCTGGAATTCATAACAATTATTTTATAAACCTCCAGCAAGAACAATAGAATCATTATCATAGTGTTCATACTGCACAATGATAACTATTTTAGACAATAACTTTAATAATAGCTGTGAGTAATAATGAACTCTAATTTAAGTGTACAAAATGCAAATTACAAGATGTGCAATTATTATAGCAAAACAAGGACATATATGTGCATTCACTATGCTGAATTATTTGGGGTGAGGGATGGGATTTGATTTACATAAGTGTATGAGAGATTTGAACCTGCTTTGCATCACAAGATGTTTAGAGAGGGTGACCATATGAAAAGTTGGACAGGACTCCTGTATCTTTAACAGTTGCATAGAAAAGGGAATTTCAGCAGGTGTCATTTGTATATATGGGGAACCTGGTGAAATTCCCTCTTCATCACAACAGTTAAAGTGCAGGAGCTATACTGGAGTGACCAGCTTTAAAAGAGGGCAGGGCAGCTGCAGCTTTAACTGTTGTGATGAAGAGGGAATTTCACCAGGTTCTCCATATATACAAATGACACTTGCTGAAATTCCCTTTTCTATGCAACTGTTAAAGATACAGTTTAGATGCCTAACATGAAAACAAATGCATCCACATAAGCAGTACCATCACTACACGTGCCATTGTTTGAACTGTATCTTCCCGGGAAAACTTTAACGAGAGATGAGCCATTAGTGAGACCAAATATTTTGTAGCCAAACTGGCCCTACCATTAGGCAGAGTGTGAGACAGCGAAGAACAACAGGGCTGCATATGCCTGTCTAGCCCACTGCCCTCAGGTGTAATTGGGGATGCTCACCCATCACCAGTGTTGTTGTAGTAACATTCAGCTGCCAGTCTGGTTCACTTCTGTACATGGAATGGGAGGGCGTCATGTTGTACTTCGCCTCCAGACATTAAATTGCCTGGTCCTGCCCTACCAAGGAATGGTATTCCCCTGAAGGAAATGATGAGACATAGCACGAAGGAAGCTGCTTGCCTCCCATTCATCTGTTCTTCCATCTTGAAAACAGAGATGATCTATCTTTCCAAATTACCCACCACCACCATGACTAAGAGAGTAACGAAGCCAAAAAGGGAAATGATACCACTGAGCAAACCACAGGAGGGTATGAATTGTTACAAAGCAAAGGGTACAAATTTCTTCCGAGGAAACCAGGGATTATTCAGAGCCTTACTCGTGTTCTTCAGTGTGGAGCTCAGTAATGGTGACAAGGTTCCCAGAAAGATTGCTTGCCCACCACTCCTGAAGTCCCTCTGCCTGCACAGGGACTAAATGGAAGCTCTTTTACATTTCTGAGCAGAAGTGGAAATTTTGGGGCAGAGGATGGAAGGTTTAAATCTTCTTCCTGGCACATGGTGGTACTAATCCAGATCAGGATAGTGTGCACTTACTCTAGAGTAAAAACAAAGGGTGGAGTCAGCAGCATGCTATGTGATTAAGCCTATGCCAAGTATGAACTGGATGTACCTTCTAATATACCCCGGAATGCTATGCAATACATTAGAGATTTTATGTCGAACATGCAGGCATTTGTCACCAGACAAACTGGAACGGAAAGGGTGGCTTCAGGATAAAAATATTGAAAACCACTGTCTCAGACCATTACCATGAGTTGCGAAGATGTGGTACTATTACTTTATTACATTAAAGTGCACGGTCATTTTATTGCTGTGGCTCTTATTCTTCTCTGTTGGAAAATACAGCTATTTACTTCTGACATGTCTATATGCACATTCATTGAGATTTAAACAGTTCTGCTTTTCCAATTTGCCCACAATGCCTTAGCTTCCCCATCTTCATGGGACAGTGTCATAATTTAAGAAAGCTGTCCAGAGGACTGTATTTACATTGGAAGGGTGGGACATAAATCCTCTACCATAAAAAACAGCTATTTTTTTTCCTTTTCTGAATTTGCACAAATGTGAATTTGCACAAATTCGCACATGTGCAAATGCACAAATTCCTGCAAAATGTGCAAATTCCCCCCAAATGTGCATTTTCACACTTCAGCCTATGGGGGAAAGGCACATTTTTGGCCAGTTTATTTTGGCATGTTTTTCTATTCTGAAATCTGTACAAAATTCCCAAAGGTTAGGGAAACAGCCTGTAAGTCCATGGACTCCCAATGGGAAAAGCCAATCCACTGCAGGATCCATGGATCAGATTCATAAAATCCAAACTCATTTGGTTCCATTGCAGATTTCTCTAACATCCCAACATCCATATTTTTAAAAAATTCAGAAACCATTTCCTTTGACCTCTGAAGCATGATTTCACAGGCACACAGGATCTTGAATGCACTGCCAGTGGTAAATAATAGGGGCAGACTAGAGGTGAAATGTTATACAAATGCCCGGGTTCCTGACCAGTGATGTAGAGGAGTCAGCACTTGCAGTGATGCTGTGCTGGCACTCTTTTACTAGCAGGGATGCTGACATTATATGCCACTCCCCTCAGAATTCCCCATTCCCTCTGGGCTCAGCTACAATCCTCAGAGTGGCTGGAAGAGAAATGAATTTTCCAAGCAACAATTTAGTATTCTTAGTTGTAATACTAAGTATGTTGGAGCAACTCAATCTTGAATGGACAATCAAGTCCCATTGGCCTTACCAAAGACCTGCTCCTGGTGGAAATGAAAACTTGTCTTGCTAATATGGATCAACACAGAAAATGGATCAACACAGCCATTTTGGACTCTCCTATGGGGACTACTGATGAGCATCTGCACTTCAAATTGGACCATTAGAAAATTGTACACTTAGAAAATGATGAGTAGTAGGGATGAGTGAAAATTTTGCTCAGTTTGGGACTTACCAAAACTGGAAAAATTCTTCATAAAAGAGCTGGAAGGCACTTACGATTTTTTGAAAAAATCCAAATGTGGGAGAAAGTGAAACTGATAGATTTATTCATCCAGGCAGCGGGCTTTGAGTACTTAACACTTAAAAGTCTGGGTCTGGATCCCTTTGTATTCAACCACATTTGCGATGCTGAATCAGGGTCACCACAACTCCCCCACCCCCCACCCCCCCCGTCAGGCTCATCTTTAACAGCTACGCAGCAAGCAGGTCCTCTCCATGCTTGGAACAGCTGTTTGGCTGGTGCAGATGGTGAGAGTTTTGTTTCAGTTTGTTTTTGATAAGACTGTACCAAAAGCCACAACTTTCTTCGCAAATGGGACGGGAAGAACTCAAGAATTAAACAATTTGAATGTGGGAGAAAGTAAAACTGACAGATTCGTCCATCACTGATGCCTGATCTCTGGCTGATTTCAAAGAAAACTAAAGCAACTTCTATAATAATTAGGGATGACACTGTTGTTTCTCATTTCGAAGTGGAGAAATTTGAATCTCGGCAACTCATAACACTCGCCTCAACTTATGAAAGTATTATGGGCTCTTCTCCAGCTCAGATTTTAATCTGACCCAATAAGGATGTCACCTGGCCACTCCCAACTTCATCTGACCTTCCCACCCACTGAGAAACCTTTCTTGTTGCTCTGGTTGTGGGGTGAGAGGGAGCCCTTTCACTCTCTAGCACGCGCCACACATAAGATATGAGTGCAACACAGTGTTTACACAAAATTAGGTAGAGAGATATAGAGGAGAGTTTTATGGCTTTGTGGGAAAGCTTAGGATGCCTTATTAACATAGACCAGAAATCAAATTGCATTTATTTAGCTACCTGTTTTGAACTGTTTACTTCTTACACTCTCTTCTGCTGGTGTGTATGTGACCTATACACTACTGAATGAACGGTGATATTGCTGATTTGTCATCTTTCTTGTTTTAGATCAGTGTAAGCCAATTTGGGGCACTGAACAGAAGAAGAAGGAGAAGGAGAAGGAGAAGGAGAAGAGGAGGAGGAGGAGGAGGAGGAGGAGGAGGAGGAGGAGGAGAAAGAAAAAAGGGAGGAAAGGGATATGAATGGAAAAATAACTGCACAATAAATACATAAATGTGTGCGCTTAACTACCTTCCATTGAAATGAAGGGACTCTTTAAGTACTTAGCTTTGGCTTGGATCACACTACATTTTTACATCAGCTACATCACTCTTGGCCCATCACAAGCAGACAGAGGTCAATGGTTAGGAGAACTTTCTTCCTTTCCGAGCTATTCCTTGAAATGCTTGCACGCCATTCCTCAGTTCTTTCAGGCTGCATTTACAATAAGAGTGTAAACCTTGGGTAGGGGGAATTTATTGTCAGCATCTATGAAATATCTGGTGATGCTATTGATGTTACATATCTAACCAAAGACCAAGCAAACGAACTGTGGAAAAACACACATCTTTATCTAGGTCATTAATACATCAGGTGAAACGCAATAAATTTGGTCTTGTTCAGTGGCTCTGGATCGCTGTTCATACTCTGATTATCTCTCGAGGCCCATCTGGATTTGGCACACCGAGAGAGTATTTATGGCTCTTGGTATATCCTTAATACGTCAATGATGACATTGTCCTTACAGCCTTCTACATTCCCCTCCCCACCATAAAAGGGAAGCAGATCCCAAAGCATGCCTAAACTAAATGCATGAGGACTACAGACATGAAGCAGACACACATCAGGTGCAACAGGATGCCTGCTTTGTGTCAGCTTTCTACCTACTGCCTTTCAAACAGGCAGCAAAGACAATCCTTCATTTTACCTGTTTGGATGTTGAACAGGCCTGCTTTCATACAGCAGACATAAAACAGTGAAGGTATACAGGTGTTCCCCAGGAACATTTGGACCAGGAAATTTGGGGAATATGTTCATTATTTGACAATCAGAGAACAAACATGTCATTTATCCCACTACCTCTCCTCTCCTTTCAGTCAGGTGAAAGCTACTTTGACACTTAAGGAATGGGCCATGCTTCTGCCATAGTATGTCTTTTTTAGAAACCCAGTTGGTTACTATGGTAGAGATTTAACTCTCCCACTGAATTTAATGGGGGAAATGTTGTGATGATGCCTCAGCTTAGAGAAACATCTAAAACACACACGCACCCTATTTTAAAATGTCTACTCAAAAGGCAACTGAAATGATCAAGGGGTTTGAAGAACTCCTCTTTGAGGTTACAACATCTGGGGCTGTTTAGAAAGAAAAGGAGAGTCAAGAGAGACATGATAGTGGTGTACAAAAGTATGCATGGTGTGGAGAAGGCAGATAGGAAGAAAAATATATATCCGTCTGTCATAATACTAGAACCCAGGGTCATCCCATGAAGCTGACTAGTGGGAGATTCAGGACAGATAAAAGGAAGTACATCTTCACACAGTGCATAGTTAAATAATTCAATACCGCAGGATGTAGTGATGGCACTAATTTGAATGTTTTTAAAAGGGGATTAAACAAATCCATGGAGAAGAAGGCTATTATTCATGATGGCTCCAGTATCAGAGGAATTATGCCTCTGTATACCAGCTACTGGTATACAAAGTGAAGAGTACCATTGCACTCATCTCCCACTTGTGGGTTTCTGACAGGCAACAGAATACTGGACTAGATAGGCCTTTGGTCCGTTCCAATAGGAGATCTTACGTTCTTATCTCTTTATCATATAGTTCGGCTGCAATCAGATTTTTATTATTCCAGCAAGATATATAGATATAGATTCACTTTGAGAAGTCACCACTTCCAGGTCTGGGGGCAATAGTTGGGGGGAAATGAATATGGACATGTTATTTGTCAATGTAGGGCCATTTAACTGCTACATTTATAGTACAAGCCTATAAATGTCTACTCAGGAATAAGCCCCATTGAATTCAATGGGACTTACTTCCAAGGAAGTGTATAAAGGATTGCAGCCTTCACATGTTTTTAATTGTAACCAAAGGAAATGGAAACAAATGAGAAACCAGTTAAAAATAGCACGTCTCAATATAAGGAAGTGTGATTACAATCATACCGTTACGGTTAAGATGTTACCTGTGCAGCTCGTAATTGTCTGTGATGCTGATCAAACTCACTATGGCTGACGATGTTCCATTGGACATAGTGGGGATTTACTTCTGAGAAAACTTGCACAGGACTGTGCTGCGTATGGCAAAACTAATTATCTAGCAACTGTGTGGGTGGGGTGGGGAGGGAACAGGATTGTGTATTTCAAGTCAGGCCCAACACATGGCAAGCATCAAGTTAGGAATGCAGTGTCTACATTAACGAAGAATGTAATAAATGTGGGACTGATCCCAAACATGGCATAATAAGACAATTCAGAGGAAAGGATTAGGACAGAGGAATCTGACTACTACATTTTTATTTATTTATTTATTTATTTATTTATTTATTTTATTTATTTATTACATTTTTATACCGCCCAATAGCCGAAGCTCTCTGGGCGGTTCACAAAAATTAAAATCATCATAAAACAACCAACAAGTTAAAAATACAAATACAAAATACAATATAAAAAGCACAACCAGGATAAAACCTACAAAATACATCTATTTGGGGAAATTAAATTCACATGAAAATTAGTTCGCAGATGATGTAAACAATATTATTCTCCATCAACAGTTATGGTGCCTTATACGGCAATTATCCCTTCATATGTTGATCGAAAGTTGGACGGACTACTGGCGAGAGAGCGATTAGGGACTTTTAGACACTGAATTTAATGGTCTTATAGGACCCCTTTCCCTTTTGATGGTAAATGTGCATTTTATGTGCACAGTTAAATGTGCATAGTTTATGTGGTACTTTTAAACTTTTTATATTGCATCTTGCCATGTCATAGTTTATGGTTTTAATTGTGAACTGCCCAGAGAGCCTTGGCTATTGGGCAGTATAATGTAATAAATAAATTAAACAGGCCAACATTCTCACTGTCTAAGCTAGGGTAGAGAACCTGCGGTCCCCAGATATTTTGGACTACAATTCCCAGAATCCCTGATCATTGGCCTAACTGGCTGGGGCTGGCAGGAGTTGAAGTCCAGCAACACCTGGAGGGTACCAGGTTGGAGAAGGCTAGCTCAGGGGTTATAACACTACCATTGTCTCACTGTATCCATCTATACTGAGAGCATCATCACATGGGGGGAAATCACGTTTCCTTACCGTCACTTCTCCTCCCCCACTTTTGTCCCTCACTACTTCCTCTTTCTTCTTGAAGTGGAAATAGGAAGTAAACAGACCACGTGGCCCATTCAGGGGCCATTTGTTATCATACCACTTTTTCTGAATGCAGTAGGAGATGGTGGCACATTCCATGTTTTGTTTTGTTTTTAAAGATGGATTAAAAGGGGTCTATTTTGCAACAGAAAAATGAGGAGAAGGAGCAAGAGGCACACGGGAGGCAGACAATGTCGCCTAAAGGATGCATGCACATCCGTAGGTGGGCAGTAGTGATTGTGCGATGAAACGCTTGCCTGAAGTCTCTAAGGAGTTGTCATGGCTCACAATACAGGGATGCATACTTCTGGCAAATTGGGCTCCCAATGATTGTGGGGTATAGTGAGTTTCAGGAGATGGATTTACGTCTGACTTGGGGCTCAGGTTCTATTTGGGGTTCAGAGTCTGCTGTTTATAATAATGGGTAATCAAGCCCTTAAATCTCATTGAATACTTGGCCTTCCAGCTGTGATCAAGCCAATTATCTCTTTACAAAACCAGATGACATAATAATCATTGCCTGCTTCAGATGACTTAATTAATAGTTGCTCATAAGGTAGTAAGTCACTAAAATTGTTTTTCTCTTTCAGCAAGCTTGTAACTCTGTTCCGTTTAAGTTGTTGCATATTATTTATTGACCGGCTTTCTACACTTTTGTATTTTCTTATGCTGTTTGTAATTATTGTTGTGTTATATATTCCATGATTTCAATCATGTGGGTTGTTGTTATTTGATTCTGACCAATTGATGGTTCTGTTAGCTTCTTTGAGCACCTCCATAAGGAGTAGAATTAATAATAGGATAAAGAACTGAATAAAAATAAATGAAATAAAACTAAATTATTTTAACAATTAGAATCATTTATATCGGGGTGAGCAATTTGTAGTCCTCTAGATGTTATTGGACTACAAATGCCATAATCCCTGATCACTTGCTATGTTGGCTGGAGACAATGGGATTTGGAGTCCAGTAACATGTGATTTAGATGTTCTGTGTTCTCAACCTCAAGTCCACAATTACTCAAATCACAGAGATTTTCATGTTCCCATCAACAGCTGCAAATGAAGATTCTGCTCCTTCCATTGGAGAAGGTGGCCATTAAACGCACTGGGCAAAGACCATGAAAGTGAAGTCTATACGTGAGAAAGGTCCTTGCAGCTAAACACACAAAGCCTAATAGAATCAATCAGCCTGCTTCACATCACTGCATTGACTTCTGGACAGCTCCTAGTGCCACCAATCATAAGGTATTGGGCAGCTATTCCATCTTTTCCTCCTTAGTGTTTTTTTTTATGAAGAAGCAGTGGGAAAACACAAGAGGGTTACAAATAGAAGACATCATCACCTGGAATTCCCGTCAAATTCTGTAAACCAGGCAAGGAGATTGCACAATAAAAGCCTCATCTGGAAGCACCCTTTGCCATCGGTGGACCTGTGGTAAATGAAACAAGTAGAGAAAGGCTGTGCAACTTTCTTGAAGTGAGGGTTCATCCATCAGGAAAGAGATAGGATTATTTTTTTTACAGAATGCATTATAAATATTTTCCTTGGAACAGCTTGAATATCTGACGTAGATGAAAATTAAGGACATATTTAGGCATGTACTCTTCCTTAACCTTTTCACAAATCAGCTGCTACATGCTGTTTACCACATTTAATCAAATGATCATGCATGTGGAAACGGAGAGGGGGGAATGGTTGGAGCCTTTTACTGCACATTGATTAAGAATGAACTTTGCACATTTCAAGGGCTGCTTAACTGGCATCCACGTTCCATAAAGCACCAATGGCATGAACACTGAAGGCAGTCATTTATATAAGGGATTAAAGGCAAAGAATTTCATGAGACCTGTAGATCTTTACAAAGATTTATAAATCTTTGTAAAGATTTATTCTGATGCTTCCTAAACATAGTGGATTATTGTACTAGGATTATTATAGTTTGGCATCTATTGGGTAATACCTAACACCAGAAATGGTTGCCTTTTGCTGTTTATTTGGATTAACATCCCATCCTACCAGGGCGGCTAACAGAGGCTTATCTATATACCTGGGTCTGTATTCCATAAAGGGTTGCCAATAAAAATAGAGGAAAGAAATGGTTCTTGAGGCAGGGGTGGGGACACATAATTTTAAATTGTTGAACTCTCTCTCTCTCTCTCTCTCTCTCTCTCTCTCTCTCTCTCTCTCTCTCTCTCTCTCTCTCTCTCTCTCTCTCACACACACACACACACACACACACACACACACACACACACACACACCACATATTGGGTTGGCTCCTTCTGTCCACAGGAGGCTTCTGGTTTTGCTGCTGGTGCGGAGGTAGCAGTGATCTTATCAATGCCTTGTCCCCCTGCTGTCCCCTATATCTCCTCAAATCTGTTCTAGAAAATTGGGTAACACTGCAGAACTGTGGGTGGTGCTGAGGTCTTCACAGGGAGGAGGAATTGGCGAAGATTGACACCTTTACCTTTCCACTGGCAGAACCCGTCTCAAAGAATGCTCCCTCAAGCAGAAAAGATTCTGAATCTGCCCATAAAGCAACTTGCAGCTCTTCACCGAGACATTTTGCCACCTGAGGTGGAGCAGCAAATGGTTCCACTCCCTACATAAAGGTCCGTAGAACCTCACACCAAGCAAATTATTTTCGTCACCTCAAGTAGAAAACCCCCAAAGTGCCTCTCCCTCTCCTGGCAGTAAAAATACAACAATACTAATGTAAAAACTAACCACTTAATTCCCTTTTATGACACTCAAAATCAGCTGCCCGAGACAACTGCCTTGCTTTGAAATTTGCTACACCTGGATTTTGTCTGGATCTGCTGGAGATAGGGTTGGATAAATCTGCCAATTTCAGCTTTTCATTTTTCCAGTCTCAAGTTCAGGTCATCCTGAACCTTGAGAATTCAAAAGAAAAGAAAACTCTTTCACATAAAAATACGTAAGCATTGATGTGCATATTACTCCCGTATGTTTGGACGCATTTTTGCCGAATATACTCATTTTAGTAACCATTTTTTTAATAGAATGCATTTTTGAATGTTATTTCCCTTAATATATACATTTTGTATGCTTTTTATGTACAAAAATGCATATATTATTGCAAAGTTGTGTGGATTCCAAAGGATAACACTTTCAGTCCACGTAACAGCAAAAAAATGCAAAATTAGGTAAATTCACATGAAAATGTGAACGGAACAAATTTCTCTCCCCCCACCCCCAATCCTCAGCTCAAGAAAGATTCTCAGCTTGAATTAGCAGGCTGAATCCTCCCAGTATAGTGAGTCTGCTAATAGGTGAAGTCTTCAAACCAGTTTCCTAGCTGAAACAGCAAATGGAAATTTGAATAGGCAACTTGTTTTTCCGCAGAAATCTGCTCACTGCTGGAAATGAACTGGAAATGCATGCTTTTGCTCTACCCTTCTGCCTATCAGGAAGAAAAAGTAAAAAATATGTTAGCTAAGACCGAGATTAAATTCTGAAAGCACTCTAGAACAGCCTTCTCCAAGCTGTCGCTCTTCAGATGTGTTGGTCTCCAACTCCCAGCATGCTGGCTGGGCAGTGCTGGGAGTTGTCATCCAACACATCTGGAGGGCACCAGGTTAGGGATGGCTGCTCTAGAGAAAGATGCTGAGGAAAAGGCCAGAGGGAGAGAAACCTTCACCTGAGACCTACTCAGTAACGTGCTTGCTACTGGGTAAGCGAAAGGGAAGCTGCCATTTGGCTCGCTTTGGCGGGAGGGCGGGAGCTGCTACCTTCAGAGCACAAGGGTCTCGATTCAAGCCTCAACTGCAATAACATGGAAGGAGCACACAAAGTATATTTAACCTCCAGATGAGGGAGGAAGGCACTAATTGGCTTTGTCTGTTCTCATGTCTGGCCACCAGCTGACAATTCAACAGCTGACCTCTCTGAACCAATCCCGGCTGCAAAAAGGAAGGCCTGGGTTGAGGTCACTTTTGGGTGGGCAAAGGTTTGGGCTGGTTCCTATTTAGACTGAACCGTTTCACCCATCTCTAGTTACTCAATGTCATTACAATGTACTCAAATAACATAACATGCCACATGCTGAGAACATAAAATGCACTTGGGACTGTAAGGTACCCAAAAAAATAAAAACCTCCAATATGTTTGCAACATGGAGGGAAACATTATAGTGCTTGAACCAAGTTCAGTGGATTCAAATGCTCTTTTTGTTCTGAGGAATGTTCTGGTGAAGAGCCGAATTCTGTCGCTCACTCGAAGCTTGCCACCTGTTCCTTATTTCAAGGAATGTTTCCTTATTACACATTGAAATTTAGGATTACTAAATGAGGAACTATTCCTTGAAATAAGGAACAGGTGGCAAGCCCAGCTTGCTTCTTCACAGAGTGTTTCTAGCCAGCCCTATGGATTCAATATAATGTCAGAACCCTTCACAGGTCTGATAGTGCTATAAGGAAATGTTTTCATTCCCTTTCCTCCTTTAAAATCAAAGATATGTAATCTACAGCACAATCATTGCTACTCGGAATTAAGTCATATTACATTAAATGGGACTTACACCCAGGTAAATCTGTATGGGATTGCAGCCCAAATATAATTTGCCTGTAAGAATAATTTTGACTAATATTAGTATGACAAGTTCCCCAGCAAATGTGTTGTCTGAATGGTAACAGAATTGAATGCCATTTTGCGGGGTAAGAGAAATACATGCTGTTTTTTTAGTGGTTCCAGAGAGACTAAATCAATGAGACTAAAGTTAGTTATGACTTACTTAAGTTCCACTGATTTCAATGGATCTGCTCTATGGATCCAACCCAATGACTTCCTTTGCAATGAATTGTTTTCATTAAAGTAAACCATTAAACTTATCTGTATCTGTGTCCTTTGTAGAGATCTGAAGGACAAGGAAAGGGAGAGGAAGCAGTATGCCACCAAGGCCATTTTTAATGGGAAAACTGGATTTATGAAGAAATGTTGGGGGATGTTCTTATGAACTATTTTCAGTTATAGAATAATGAACTCAATGCTTATTTTTAATGCAGATTTTTAAAATATAGTTTTAGCTGGACTTTATTCCCTCAAAACAATTTTTTAATAAGTATGTAAGACAATTTAGGGAGCAATCCTATGTATGTTTAAATGGAAATGAGTCCTTCAGCTCTCAGCATCCTCCAACCAGCCATGCTGGCTGTGGAATGCTGTGAATTACAGGATTTTTTTTTCTATCTAAACATGCGTAGGATTGCACCCATACAATATTAGGAAATTACAGTCTCTGTTTAACTTGAGTCCAAATCTGTTAGGGGAGAGAAGAGAGAGAGATTATTGATTTTTAAGAGAGTTGAAAAGAGGAGTTTGAAAGACGGATGATTGCTTATGGTGTGTAAGTCATCTCACGGTTGCCTGGATGTTTTGGACGTTTTGTTGTTTTTGTATTGTGTTTCCCCTCCCCCCTCTTTCTGGATAATCCTGAATGTGGAGACTATTTCTAAGCCCAAATAATAAAAACCTCCTTTTGTTTATTACAATGCCTGATGGTTTCTGTTTTAAACTATTTCGCCAACCAAACAAAACCAAACCTATATATGTTTGATGCCTCAGGGTGCAGCAGCTTGCTGCTCAGTCTCTAACTCTGAGTATAGATGATTTGTTTTCATTGAATACACTAAGGCATGTATAGATTAAACTTTAATAAATATAGCAAATGGTACAATTTTATGAAGTAACCAAGTGTGCAATCCAAGACCTACCAGAAAGCGAGTTGAAGGGCCGTAGGAAATGGTGTAATTGGCGCTCCACCAGTAGCATGATACTTAAGCTGCTGGAGGTCTCCCCTTCTCCAGATGTCCCACTAGTGATGTTCTGCTGGAAAAAGCAGGGAGAAATGGGGTGTGGCGGGTATGTGTGTGGGTAAGCATGCATAGGTCATCTCTAAACCCACTTTGTTTGCCCGAGACACCCACCAAAACAGTGCCCCCCTGGGCCAACCCTGGGCTGGTGTAGTTAATTCCCTCCCACTATAGTCACTGTGAGGGACGCACCCTGCCTGCACCGGAACTGCAACACACTGGATTTGCAATGGAAATGCAATGCAGGTGGGCACCCCAATACCATAAATGTATGGTGGGATCGCTCCGTAAATTATACATATTTTTTTTTTACATCCTTAGAGTAAAGTGAGTTTAGAACCTATAAGAAAATAAGTATTGCAAAAATTCCAGTTTTCTTGTTTGTTTCAGGGGAATAGTGGGTAGCTGTTTCCTTTCTAATTTTGCATAGGATCAAGATTTCAATTTTTATTTTTTTATTTTTTTACCTCTTCAGTCCTTTCATATGAAGGGAGTTCTAGGGAACACAAGTGGGTGAGGCATCCTGAGAACAGTAGGCTGTGAGAATGAGCCATCCTCTTCTGATGCCTTGTATTTTGGATCAAGGATTTAAACTCGGTTTAATACTCTTAAAGACAGGGGAGAATTTTGTTCAGTTTGCATTTACATAAGAACTTGCTAAAAGTGCACTTCCCCGTGAAGGGTGGCCAGAGGCAAAAGAGGACAGGGCTCCTGCACCTCTAATAGTAGTGTAGAAGAGGAAATAGCTTGTCACGCAAATGCTTATTTGTATGTTATGTATTTTGTATTTGTGTTTTTAACCTGTTGGTTGTTTTATTATGGTTTTAATTTTTGTGAACTGCCCAGAGAGCTTCGGCTATTGGGCGGTATAGAAATGTAATAAATATAAATAAATAAATAAATAAATATGTACATTATGTTTGTATGTTATGAGAGCTTACTCTTTCTTATTCTGAATACTCCATGTTGTAATAGATAGCAGAAATGACAGGTGGCTTTCAAGTCAATGGGAACAACAGCACACAGTAAGTTTGCTAAATCAGTGGTAGGCAGAAGGTAGATCTCAAGGTGGTTTGTCATAGATCATCATGGTCTAAGTGATCTATAGAACTCCCAGTGGTTGAATAGTAGAGATGACAAAAGGGCCTTTTTCTTCCTACATCAGGCTGCTGAAATCAAGAAAGCTTGCTGGAAGTAGGAGAGAGAGTGTGTGTGTATGTGTGTGTGTGTGCATCTGAATGTGAATGGACTTGCCTGTGAGTTCCTGTTCTGAAACTGAATTCCTGGGCTGAGCATGTGCTTAGAAGTACTTTGATCTCCAGATCTATGTACACCTTCCTTGGTCACTATTTTGCACCTGGCTGTAGCTGGTAGATCCCCTAAGCTTCAAATCTGCCCACCCCTCTTCTATATAGTGCAAATGAAAGTTGCTCACTCGAAACCTTACTTTTTAAAGACAGTGCAGGTGTATGGCTGGAGCATTAAAAGCCAGGGTATTCATTCAAATGCATTCAGCATACTCTAGAGTGAAATAATCTCATTATCCCCTTCCATCTTGGGATGCGGGGAAAAGGTAACAGAGGTCACCAATCTGAATTCTGAATACTTAAACCTGCAGGATGGTCACCTGGCAAACATTAGAACTTCCCTGTTTCTAACCATAATTTCATATCTGTTTTACGGAATCACTTGTTCGGCGATTATAAATTATGGTACTTGGCAGAGGTCTGGTGAAGATATTCACCTTTTAGTGGCCCAGACTTTTATGTGTGTGTGAGAAAACATGCTTTATGCCCTAAATTTGTCTACATTGCTAACAGATGCAGCTCTGTTCAAAGCCAAACAACTGCACATAATGCATATGCCGAATGAAAGAGAGAGAGAGAGAGAGAGAGAGAGAGAGAGAGAGAGAGAGCAGTCCTATGACAACATAAAACTCACTTCAGTGTGCTTTGAGTTGACAGGAAGAATAAGTAATGAGCTATCGCAAAACAGAACTTCAGCTTCTATATGTAGAACAGATAATTCTGGAACCTTCATCTTTTGCTCGCTTAGATCAGGGCAACGTTTTTCTCGAAACATCTGGGAGAGAAAATGAAAACTGGTATGAAGAGCTGAGAAAACGACTACATGTTTGACAATGTCTTGCTAGCCAAAAATGTCTGATCGTTTTGACATCTGGATGCAAATGATTAGCCAGTTGCCAAGAGTAAGTCATCCCAATCTCAGTCAGGGAGGCTGCAACACTCACTCACTCACACACATACACACACACACACACACAGCCAGAGCTTCAAGACATGTTTCAAATATGGTTGGCAATGAAAGGATCCCACGATCTCCCGCCTGATGTTAATGTGCAAAGCTCTTTGAGCCCCAGATCAAGGAAGGAATTGAAACTGATGGAGCCCACTCTTCTCTGCAGTCTCTGTTCTTCAGAGAACGGCTTGAGGACACCACGTCTAGTGTTGGACTAGCCATGGCAGAAGATCACACTAATAGAAAGTTTCACCAAATGGGTCATCTGTTCTTCGAGTGTTAGAAATGTAAAAGCATTTTATTAACCTGGTTAGATTATAAGCAATTAGAACAGTGGACTAAAAAATGGATAAGAGAAAATAGAGATTGTAGAGAAACGATGAAGTTTGAGGAACTAATAGTTAAAAGAGAAAAATGTAAGGGAGAAAGTTCAGCATTAAAAGGGTTAATGAGTGAAATATATAAAATATTGCTGGAGAAAGAGTCGATGGATAGTTCAGGAAAAATGGTATGGGAGACAGATTTGAATGTACAAATAGGACAACAGAGCTGGGAGGGACTTTGGAAACAAAGAGTGTTGAGAAATATGTCAGTGAGAATAAAAGAGAATTATTTTAAAATTTTATGGAGGTGGTACCTAACCCCGATTAGATTGAATAAGATAAATAATCAGCATTCAGCAAACTGTTGGAGAGGTTGTGGGGAAAAAGGAACATATTTACATATGTGGTGGGAATGCAAATATGTACAAAGATTGTGGAAGATGGTGTTTTTGGAGATTGGAGAAATAGTGAGAATGAAGATAGAACAAACACCAAAAGTTGCATTACTGTCACTATTTGAAGATTTAAAATGTGGAAAAGAAATTAAAGAATTGATATCGAGTTTGCTGACTGCAGCACGATTGATGGTAGCTAGGAACTGGAAGATTCAAGGGGAATATTCTATTGAAGAATGGTATAAAGAAGTATGGGATATAGCTATTAATGATAAATTGACTTGTAATATTAAGTGGCGAAGAGGTATAGCTAAAACAAATGATTTTGAAGGAATTTGGAAACAGTTCCTAATATTTGTGTTTTCTAAGGGAAGTGGGAAACCGCCAGCAGAAGAAAGTATGAGATTTTGGAATCAGGAATGAGATCCCAAGGTGGGGGGTGCACTTATGTTAAGTTTGATTATGTTATGTAGATATATTATGTATTCAACATTTATTCAACATTTATGTAGTATGTTGTTTTCTTTAATTGTAATGCTGTATGTTTAATTTTTTTAATAAATAAATAAATAAATAAAAGAAATGTAAAAGCAGGAGTCACCCATGGTGCACAGCTAATCTGCTCTCCTAGATGCAGGCAGAGAACACGGCCTACTAGCAAGGCAGAACCAAAGAAGTTTCATTTACTTTAATCAGGGCTTCTTTTTGTATGGAAAAAAAAAGTTCCATTCTTGTGTCAGTGTTTGTGTGTGCCTTTTTCAACCAAGTAAAGTTTATTTTTGACAAGCCTTGAGGAGGCCCAAGCTTGGCAAGTGCTTGAATGTGAGATCACCTGAAAGCACAGCATATATACAATTTTGAACTCCTTGCAGGAAAGATGGAATCATCATCATCATCATCATCTAAAAATAAACGAAATGAATTCTTCATGCCCTCCCAGTATAACTAACCAAATCTTCAGCCAGAAAGTCACAAATCAATATGCTTGGTAGGAGTTACAAATAGGTCCAGCCCAAGATATTTTGCTGCCTGTGTTCAAGATGATGCCCTTCCCATTCCACACACAGTAACTCATCAGACTGCCAGTTGAATCTTAAATAGTGGCATTGGGACAGTGTCCTCCACCATACCTGAAGGCAACAGGGGGTGCAGAATAAGTGTTGTGGAACACACAGCTCTGGGCATGGCTAGACGAGGGGAGGGGAGGGGTATGATCTCGCAATTTTATGATCGCGAGGTCATCGTCCTTATCTACACACAGTGCATGATGTCCCAGGAGGAAGAGGACGTCATGGCTGCCATTTTGGATTTTTTTTTTTTTTTATCAGGAAAGAGCGCAGGAGTGCTCCTATGAAAAAGTAAGGCTTTCATTAAAATAAAAGACCCTGCTCCCCCCTTTCACCCCTGATAGGCATGGAGCTCCTGAGGAGCTCTGGGTCCCAGCTCCTCGTGGTTACTTGTGAGGAGCAGGGACAAAACCGCGATGGCGGGCCACACATCCCACGGTCTCGGGATCATCCCAAGACCATGGGAAAAATCAGAATTAAATGGTAGTGCGATATCCCGAGGCAAGGGAGGGATCATCCCTCCCTGCTCCCGGGGTGCCCTGTGTGTCATGTGGATGCACAGGGATGATCCCTGGGATGTCGCCCCATCTAGACATGCCCTCTGTCTGCCAAATGAGAGGAATAGCATCTGCCACCTCACGCTACCCAATGATAGGGAACCTGGAAACAAACTTGGGGACTAGTTTCAAGTAGTATAGTTCTGACAGTCACATTACATGCCACTTTTTCAAATGCAGTACAGTAAAATAGACACCTTTAGCACTTCTTCCTCTTCGACCATGGTTAGCATTCATCCTGAGCTGCGGTTGGTCATGTCCTCCTCAAAATGGTGCCATTTTAGAACAAAAGGCTTAGGAAACCTCTACGCAACGCACATGACCAACAGCAACTTGGAGGAGCTTCTCAGCCCAATGGCTACACAAGACATGGCCTCCTGGTGTTTGGTTTCTTACAAGAACATGTTTTATGAGTCATAGTTTTATTTTCTTTATTTAGGGGTGTGGTCTATTTTTGCGTTGTAAGTCACCCAAAATGTTTTTGTTTGGGTGGGATAAAAATTATTAAATATTAATATGCCAGGTGTTGCTGTTTTTAAAAAATGGTTCTGTGGGAAAGTTCATAGTATTAATAGATTCACCACCATTACAGATTTTGGGGAAAACATTGGATAGTAGTTCCGAAAAAAAGCCCACCAAATTGCAACATGGTAACTTCGGTTCTGTGTACTGATAGCCTCATCCCAAATAAACTGCAATTTATTGGCATGTTGTAAATTCAATCCATTCTGATGAATCTGTGCAAATGTGTGAGGAATTTGTGTAAATTCGGCCACCATTTGCCCGAACTGCTCAGAAATTTGCACAAATTGCAGAAGCTTCAAAAAAAGAACTGTGCAGAGTACCTGGGAAATCTGTGAACTGACCCAATTGGTTGCAGACTGAGTCAGGCTCTACAGCAGTAACTGGAACAAAATCTGTGGAGCTGAACCTATAGAAGCTCATCAACCTCCACCCACCCACCAATTTTTTTGAACGTCCCTACCTGGTATATGCTGGCACACACTGCAACCCACAGTGGTTTAAATAAGCTACAGCGGGCTGTGGTGATTGTGAGAACCCAGTCAATACCTTTTCTTTTTAAAAGCTTTTATTTTTATTTTCAAATTGAAACAACAAAAACTATGTTTGCATTCAAAATATTGGAGAAGTATCATGAACCGTCAAGGCAAAACTTTAGGCAAAACTTTAGTATTACTAACAGCTAAAAATTTTGGTGTGGGCTATTTTTCTAACCCTAATAGCAAACCTGTCTCTGGTGAATATGCCAACTTACTAAAGGGAGAGGAATTGTGCCAACCTACTACTGATGGGGGGGATATCTTCAGCGCACTTAAACATGTTTTCTCTAAACCAGTTTCTTTGGGGGAGAAACCCATGGGACATTTGTTTACCCCCATACTTTACATTGTTTGGCAACATTAAAAACACCCCAAATGAAAAATGAAGAGATTCTTGGCAAATTTTTTTGGCCCTAGGTGTTTCCAGAAAGAAAATGGTTAAGTGATATGTGGCTGAAATTTGACATTATTATGCAGGTGACAGTGGCAACCATATCTTGGACGTTTGATGTTGTAGGTCTCCTTTTGTGTAAATTCACAATAAAAGTGCAAATAAAGATTGCTCTTTATTTACATTGTTTTAAAATTATTACTATTTTTAATGATTAAATATCAAATTACATGACTAGTAATGTTAAATGGGAATGTAAAAATATATCTCAGGCAGACTTAAAGCAATTTACTGTATATTTAAGTGTGCTATTGCTTTTTTTCTGCCAGATATGCAGGCATAAATTCCAATTATCTCAACACTTTATAAACATAAAATGCATACAAGACTGCAGCTTAAAGAAAGGAATATCCTGTAGGGACTTGGAAATTCCTTATTAAATATTCTGGAGGCCTGAAATGCCACAAGGTCATTAAAAACAAAACAAAAACCTCAGCTTCTTTCAGCTATGGATCTGAGTTAGCAGGGAAGCTTTTTGAGGCCTGGGATGAGACTTTTAAAAGAGTAAAAAAAAAGAAATTAAAACCCCAAACCCCATATATAACGTCCAGTACCATGTCTCATTGTGACCTCACATTGCACACGGCATGCCAAACTCTTGGGTATTTGAATATGGGCATGCTCAAGGATATATCAACTGCATGAGTGTTCTATACTTTGACTCCAAGGGATATGTGATCACTCTTTTCAAATGTTGCCCTGGAAACCAATTTGTCTCTTGGCAGACATTCTGCACTTCAACAGGAAACTAAATTTAAATCCTTAAGCATAACATCTAGGCTGGGCCTGCCCTTTTTGTTTGTACTCCTTCAATAATATCTGTGCCTTCACACTTGGCTCTACTAAAATCCAAGTATGATCTTTGCTTCCCCCTTGTAATTAGTTCAGAGGAGCAACACTCCAGAGTTGCATGTAGGCTTATCCATTACCTAAATGAAAAACTTGCCAAGTTTGGGAGCCTTGTTCATGGACTTGACACACTGTGTTTACCTAAGGATTTTCACGCAACTGGCTCATAATGGCCCTGTAATTTGCCTCTTCTGAGGAGCTTTACAGAACTGGTCTTTGTCAGTCTTGGCTTCCTCAGTACACAACAGGTGAGTCAGTCAATGGGTGTCGTGGGAATAAACAATGGAACGAGATGGAACGTTAAAAACAAAAAACAGAGTCATGGTAGTGCGATCAATCAAAAATATAATTCCTAAATAAAAGGTGATTGGGAGGAAGGGAATAGGCAAAGTGGAAAAGTTCTCTATACAAATTATGCATAGCAATGTACAGCTGGAAATGGTGAAAACAGAAATGCCATGCAGATTCCTATAGATAGGGATCTATTTCAGAGAATGATACTCAGAGACGCTTTACATATTACTTCTTTTATGCATACATATAAAAACTTGCATGCATGCACACAGAGCATGATGCAAATACTTGTGTCAGCCAGATGGCCATGTCAGCAGGGCCCAGGGTTGGCTATGCTTCCCCCGACATGTTTAAATGGGATGGCTGTGCAATGTGTCCCTAAGGACAAAGAAAAATGGTTGAATGTGGATGCAGTGTTGCGTGCTTCATCTCTTGATCTGTGTACCTGAAGGGAATAATGCATAAAATATTCATTGATTAAGGCTGCAGTCCTATATCCACTTATCTGGGAGTATGTCCCACGCTTAAAATGAACTCAATGGGACTTGCATCAGAGTAGACACGCGTAGGATGTATGGTGACTCTATTTATAGAAAACTAAACAGGTACAGATCCAATTAATTTAAAATTGTGTTCAAAACTGTATTATTTATTTATGTACTTATTGTAATTTTATCCCACAGCTATTGTCTCCTGAAACCGTGGCTCAATGTCTCATGTCAACAGAAACAGAGAGAGGGAAGCCCAGCCATCAGGCTTACAAAATAAAAAGAGAAGGACACCCAAGGGAAGGAGAGGAAAAGGAAAAGGTAGAGAAGGGGGACCCATTCTTCAAGGCCAGAATGAACTGGTGAGTTATGAGTGGGCATTTCTATACAGTGTAGGCCAGGGTGGTCTTCCCTAGCTGCAGTTCTTGCTTGAAGGTGGCTTCTGTTCTTTTGGCCAATGCATGGGGACAGAGCATTCTCCACCCACCCTTCTTCAGTCCCAGGACAACAGGCAACTGGATCTGGGTGTTCTTTCTGGCAGGGAGGGTGCTCTATGTCTGCTCCTTCTCTGGCTGATGGATGAGCTAGGATGGCCTCCCCTCTTGCTTGATGTTATTCCTGGGAGGCAGGGGGCGCAGACTGCCAATGGCCCTACGTTGCTCTGGCCCATGGCAAAAGCCAAGGTGTGCTTCCCTTCTGTTCTACACTCCCAAGGCATTGTATAAGGGGGTGATATAAACAATCAGTTGAAGTGTGGGTGAGATGTGGTGGTTATTTAAAAACTTGCCACATTTGGGCAGGGGCTAATCATGTAAAAAGCCAGTCATGTGCAATTGCTGAATGTTCACAGTGGTAAGGTTTACCTCCAATGCTACTGTACCCTCATCCTCACTTCTAGATGGTTGGGGGCCATCACAATGGCCACCTCTCTCGAATTGCCAAACGATACAGCCAACCAGCTGCTGCCCATTCTGTTAGAACAACTACATAATTACTTGAAACTGCCTTATGAGAACTGGAATTAAGATGGCCAGATGCAAAAGAGGACAGGGCTCCCCAACTTCAATAGTTGTGTAGAAGAGAAAATTTCAGCAGGGGTAACTTGGCATGGACTCTCCCAAAATGGCAGCCATGGGGGGGGGGTCTGCCAATTAAAAAAAACAGTTGCCCTGATGAGCAGAAGGCAAAATGGTAAGACTAAAATAAAAGTAGCTTGCTCAAGAACTAAAGTACAAGGCAGTAGCAGGGGGGCGGTGGTTCCTGAGCTCCAAAACGAAAAAAGGCACTGTGTTGAACCCACATGAAGATGGTGCTGGAGGGTAGCACTTTGCTTTGCAGCATGCCGACCTCCCGATTAATATTTTATTTCATTTTAAATTTTAAGAAATAAAACTCAAGAAGGGCAGGGAGCCTGGCAGGTACCAAGAGAGGTGTCCGTGGACACTACATTGGAGACCACAGACCTATAGTCCTTGCCCTTGTAACTAAAGGGCGTAATCCATCTAAGCCTAAGCTTTTAAAGTCCCATTAACTTTAAAGGGAGAGTTAAGCACATACTTACAGCTCTCCCATTGAAACTGGTGGGACTTCAACGTGCCTGGCTGTATCGTGCCCAAAGTCAACTCCCAATACAGATTAAAGCTGGGCTCTGTTTTCTCCTCTCTTGATGTGTGTGGGCCGTACTATTTCATTTCATCTAAATTTCAGTATGCAAGGCCCCTCACCTGCTGGTAGCAGCAACATGCACATTATAGTGATTTGTAATACCTGCCTCCTGGGGGACGGGTGCATTACACTGGGCATTAAAAGGGGCCAGTTGTGCAGGTGGAAAGCTTGTTGAAACAAATCCATAATGAAGTTGGAATATAATGGAGGTCACCAGCTCAACACATCCAGGGTCTGAATGTCTAAGGACGCTGTATAAGAATTCAGAACATACAGAGTATTATCGGAGGCTCTTCAGGGAGATATGAAAAAAATAATAATCTTTTTCCCCCCGATGTCAGGAAGAAAAACAATATAATTGTGTGTTTGTTTTAAAGTTATGAAAAATAACTTTGTTTCAGATTCTCCGAAAGACATCTTGCTGTCCAATAAAATCTTGCTTCTAGCAGAAAAGTAACCTGATGGCAGGCAAACATCTATGCTTTACTGAATAATATAATCATTGTCTATCAGATTGATATTAATGTTTTCTTGTGCTCAGACAACTCTTCTAAAATAGTTCAGAGATCATGTTTGATTTCAAGAGCTTGATCCAAAAAACCTAGATGCTCATTCAAACAGCTTTGGGTCTCTCAGGGCTCTGAAAATGGGCTGGCATCTTCATAAAAACAAGCATTTTGTGTGAGATTTCTGGCTCTTGTCTCTTAGGATCCAGGCCAGAAACATCACTTTGCAAAGTTATGGCTCCAGCCCTAAATGGAGATTGGAAGCATACGAGTAAAAAGCACTTTTTCTAAACATTTCAGAGTCTCGAAGGGACTTGAGCAGCTCCTATTTGATTTTTTTTTTAAGAGTCAAGAAAGTTTGCGAGTTCTGTTCCTTTTTTTCTCCATGTGTTTTCCCATGGAATTTCATCTTATTTCAAAACAAAATGTAAAGAACAAACAACGAAAGAACGCACAACATTATCCAACAAGATAGCTAAAGAAATCAAGAAACTCTCTGATTATAAAACTCAATCTTGCCCCTAAATTAATTTGAAACTCATTGGGGAGATGCTCGGACAACCACTATCTCTCGGACTAACCAACCTCACAGGGTTGTTGTGAGGATAAATGGCAGGGAAGAACCATCCTTGGAGAGAAAGTGGGATATAAATATAACAAATAAATAAACCTAACAGGCTCCAACTTGGTAGGCTGCTTCTGCAATATACCCAATCCACATCAGAAATAATTTCTACCTTAACATCAACAATATTTCTGAGGACTGTCATGCCTCCATAAACCAAACAAGCCATGAAACTTTCCTAAATGTTTCATAACCTCTGTTTACATGCACAATTTGGGTGTGTGTGTATGGGGTGTGCGTGTCCCCTTCCCACCCCCTTTTCTTCTATTAACACGAATTTTGACACGGGCTCTGTTAACTTTCAGAGCGCAGCCACAAACCTGGCTGCTGACTATACTGGCTTATGAACACCCAAGACTGAAACATAAATCTTTAAACAATTGCTGAAGTGTTGGGGTTACTTTGATCCTGCATCAGTTAAACTAATAGCTTGTTAGAAGACATATCACCAGCCCTAGCTGCGACTAAGCACCTCTTTAGAAACACAAATGGAATTTTCATACACTGTGTTGCAGGACTTCATTGTCCCTCGTAATGGGCTGTGTGTTGGCTTGTGCTTTCTGAAGTGTCTTATTGAAGTAAAGCTGCTTGCACTGTGTCCTAATAATTATATACTATAAAGCTGTACAGGAAGTAATGTAACTGTTTCATAGTGTCTAAATATGTGAACCGGCCTTGCTTGCAATGTGCTCTTTTAATTGCCAAAAAGTTTTGATTTATGAGTTGTCTCATCTAGGTTCTGTATATGTATTTGAAGAAAGATTAATACTACAGAAAGTCGTTCACAACATCCTGAGATCATTCTCTATTTTCATGTTGATCTTATTGATCATTATTATTCTCTCTTTATTATTGTCATCGTTATTACATTATTAGTAGTAGTATTAGTAGTAGTATTCTCTCTTTCATGTTGGTCTTACGTTTTCACTAAGATGATTCAAAACATTGTCATATGGAGTTGGCTTGGCAAAGGAAGGCACAACTAGGCATCAGAAAACAGGGTTGTGCAAAGCCCTCTCTGCTCAAGTCACATTTGGGCCACTAATTACAAGCTTTGTCTGCAGACAATAACAGCTTTTTTGAGATTGTTGGTGGGTGGGAGGGCAAATCTGTAAATTTTCTTTTTTTAAAAATCTCAATTTATTTCTCATAAATCCTTATTTAAACTGAAACAAAACACCCATCTGCACCAGCCAGATTCAAAAGGTACAGCTCATCCCAGCATGGATAGAACCATGGGCCAATCTACAACAGCAGGATATTGCACTATGAAAGCGGTATATGAGAGCCAGGAGCCACACTACTGCCTTATAACATTATTGAAGTGCATTGCCAACTGTTGAGGCCCATTGACCCAGACCATATACCGCTTTCATACCACTATATCCAGCTTGGTGTGGTTCCTGCCTTTTATATACCACTTTCATAGTGCTTCCATAGTGCAATATCCTGCTTGGTGTAGTTGAGGCCCATATTGTACCTGCCTGCCATGTAGTTGCTCAAGAAGAGGAGCTTGTCAGAAAAAAGAGGTGGCAACACTAATTCAGCAGCCCAAATATGGAAAAGATTAGGGCTGAGCGAAATTGCCTGGGCCTGCCTCAGCTGATGCTCACCTGTCACTGCTACCATCCACCCCCCACTCGCTGGGCCATGCAAGCCTCTTCTGAGGCATGGCTTGGCCCAGCCAGCACTCAGCAGCTGTCCGTGCCATCACGCTTTTCCCCCTTCTGTGTTAATGGCGGCCACCCTGGACACGAAAAAGGGAAATATTCCATTACAGAATCTCTGAGAACTGCACATTTCCCCCTTTCATATTCATGGCGACTGCCTTGAACACAATGGGAGGAAATGTGCAATTTCTGGAAGCTTGAGAAATTGTGCATTCCCCTACCCCCAACCCACACCAACGGGGGCCTTCGAAGCCCCACTGGTCAGGGGGGAAATGAATGGGTTTCCAAGTCTCTAGAAATTGCACATTTCTGCCTTTCATGCCAATGGCAGCTGCCATTAACACAGAAGGGGGAAGTGTGCAATTTCACAAGTGGCTGTGGACTCAGTTGGATGCCCCCAGCTGCAAAAGTAAACAAAGTAAATTATTATTATTATTATTATTATTATTATTATTATTATTATTATTATTATCTCTTCAAACAGGGTTTCTATACAGTGACTTTTACCACTGAACAAGTGTCAGAAGCCCCAGTTCCTAACCCTAACCAACTTTAAGCCAGTTCCCCTATCAAGCTGGACAATGGTTAACTCACAGGCCTAAGAACATAAGACGAGCCCTGCTGCATCAGACCAAGGGGCCATCTAGTCCAGCACTCTGTTCACACAGTGGCCAATCAGCTGTCGACTATGGACCCACAAGCAGGACAAGAGTGCAACAGCACCCTCCCACCCATGTTCCCCAGCAACTGGTTATATAGGCTTACTGTCTCTGATAGTTGAGGTAGGACATAGCCGTCATGACAAGTAGCCCTTGATAGCCTTTTGGAGAGGAGAGCTGAGCTCACTGTTAATATATATGAAGTTTAAAGATATACATCCATGTATGCCATCTATGCTTTACATGTCTGCTGTGGGAACAACTGGTACAACACTTATTTACATGCAGGAAACACATGTGCCGTGTAAATGGTAAAGTCTCATTCTTTGGGATACAGTTCCAAGTCGCTCTGCATAAGATTCCAGCCTCAGCTTTCATGCGCTTTTTCCTTAATCAAGTTTCTGTGGGTGCCTATGCAAATATGGAGTGTGTTAAGATGTAAAGTCCTCAGGATTTTGGTGAATGGGATTACTTCATAACTGAGAAATGAGTGTGGGATTTGTGATTTCTACCAGAGTTTTCCTGTTTATGTTCCAAGGCATTGTTTTAATTCTGGACATATGTACACACTGGCATGGAGCAGCTAGCCTGCTTTGTTTGACGTGTGTCAGCCTCATTTAATAATTATTAATTTTGCTATTTCAATTTCTTTTTATTGTGGCAAGTTCATAGGGTGATGTTTATGCCCTCTGGTGGTGATCTGCACTTCAGGGAAAAAAATCTGGTCACAGAAAGTAGGTCAGGAGCCTGGAGTCTATCTTGCTTGCACAATTCGAGCCTTGCATATTGTGTGATGAGGTTCTTCTTCAAAGCTTTCCTTGTTCTGGGGTAGTTATCTAGGATGGCTGCTGATGTTTGAAAATGCTGAAATTCAATTTCTATCACATTAAAGAAATCAGGTGAATTAAATGTCAATGACATTCAATGAAAATGTTAAACTCCTGGGATTTTTTATAGAGTGAAATGAAGTCAAGTCAAGTTGATTGTAATTAGCAACCAGCCATTATACAGTTTCACATGGATGTATTATAGGCATTCGAAGAGTTAAAGAGTCAGCAAAGAAAAGCCATTCACTGTGTTCAGCCACTCGTCAGGACAATGCTAATCGTACTGACCATCAGCCTGGATTTAAATGGCGCTAAGCTGTTCTCAAAGTCAACAGGAGGCCTGTTCTCATGAGCATCTCAACTCATGGTGGCTTCCAGAAAACCCTCCTCAGCCTGATGGTGAGACAGTCATATACATGTGAAGCAGTCATACACATATTAGCACCATGGGCCGAAGTCAGGCCAGATTGGCTTTTGGTATGCCAGAGAGCAGGATTTAGAATGGCACTCCAAGAACCAATGAAGCATTGTTATAGCAGATCGTTGGGTTGGATTTTAAATTAGAACGATTCGGCCAGGTGTCAAGCAAACACAAGCCATGCCTTCCTGGTGCAGCCCAGTTTATCCTAGTATAACCTTGAATTGTACAGGTACTAGAGTAAAAGTGGAGAACACTGAGGAACAGGTGAGGTGTGGTTGGTGTGTACCAGGTTACAATGTGAAGACTGGTACTGTTGCTTCAGTTCAATTTGAACAGCGAAGTGGGAGAAGATGCAGCTGCAGGTTGTCTTGCTTGACCTTTCTCCAATTCTTTTGTCTGCCTGTGCAGCAAAAAGCCGGAGCCCTGCTTGCTACAACAATCTTGGAGGATGAAAGAAAGTGAAGGAACAGGCAAGACAAGCTGCTTTAAGCCATCTCCTCCTTCCTTGCTCATCTTAAAGCTACAATGGCAGTCTCTAGCTTCCCTGTGTGCATAACCAAGGCTATGCGTGTGTCCCTGAAACATTTATTCATTCGTTTATTTATTCATTTATTGTATTTGTATACTGGCCCATAGCCAAAGCTTTCTGGGTGGTTCAAAAAAATACACACCAAACACAAGATAATAAAAACATATTATAAAATCACTAAGAAACAAAATTTAAAACTGTTTAAACAGCTAAAAGAGTTACAATAAAATACTAGACCATTATTATTTTAATCATCATTAATAATAATATTGTATATTCTTTCCCCATTTACCCCTACCTGTACTTCTCTTTCTCTCTTTCCACCCTCCACTTGCCTTGCTGTGTTGTTTCCTCTCTGTTGGATTTCCGACTGTATATTCCTTGGGGCCAGGATTGTTCTATGAATATAAGAACATAGGAAGAGCCATGCAGGATCAGACCAAGGGTCCATCTAGTCCTAAATTCTGTTCCCACAGTGGCCCACCAACTGTTGACCAGGGACCCACAAGCAGGACACGGGGCAACAGCCCCCTCCCACCCATGTTCCCCAGCAGCTGATGTATATAGGCTTACTGCCTCTGATACTGTAGGTAACACTTAGCCATCACAACAAGTAGCCATTGATAGCCTTCCCCTCCAGTAATTTGTCCAATCCCCCTTTTAAGCCATCCAAATTGGTGGCCATCACTACATTCTGTTTGCGAAATCCATAGTTTAACCATTGCTGTGTGAAGAAGTACCTCTTTTTATCTCTCCTGAAACTCACCAGTCAGCCTCATGGGATGACCCCGGGTTCTAGTATCTTGAGAGAGGGAGAAAAATGTCTGCTATCCACTTTCTCCACACCATTCATAACTTTGTACACCTTTTTCATGTCTCCTCTCAGGCTCCTTTCCCCCCCAATCCCAGCTGCTGTATCCTTCCCTCATAGGGAAGACGCTCCAGTCCCTTGATTATTTTAGTTTCCCCTTTTTGCATTTTTTTTCCAGCTCTACAATATTTCCTTCTTTTTTTAGGTGTGGTGATTCTGTAAAGCAGGGCTGGACAGACCTGAGGCTTCGGGTCTTGCTATTTACTGTTTTACTCTGTACAGCACCATGTACATTGATGGTGCTATATAAATAAATAATAATAATAAATAATAATAATAATGTTATTGTTTACTATAACTTCAAAATCCATCACCTGGAGCCTGGTACAAAAGACGTAACGTTAGAATTAAAGAATTCTGAGCCCAAGGATTTGTTTCCTGCAACAGAACTGAATAGTGTTTGCAGTTCTCTCTCTCTCTCTCTCTCTCTCTCTCTCTCTCTCTCTCTCTCACACACACACACACACACACACACGAAATCCACTTTTTATTATCCCATGCTTTCTTAATTTCAGCAGCCGAATTTCAGTACGAAAGGTTGTTTTGTTGCTGCTATTGTGAAATAACCGAGAGTCAGAAATCCTTGCCAATCTATTGCAAATCACCCAGAGATTTACCAGTAGGTCCATATCTACTTTCTGCCCACCCCTGCTGAAAAGCACCAGGCACACAGATGGCATCTTGGCGACAAGAAGAGTGGCAGCAACGACGACATCTTGGCATCCCTAGGAGAAGGAGACTCAAAGCAAATTGATCACAATCATTGAATGAAGTGAAGCAACCTAGTGCTGATCTGGCCTTTTGTCTACAAATGTAGACGCCAATATTTAAATTGGCTCATAAAGTAAAAAAGAAAAGAAGAGAGAATGAAGAAGTGTGGTTGATAAATAATCTTTACTATATCAAGCACTTGTGTTTTTCTTCCTAAAATGCACACATATATTTTAATTTTTCATTTGTGGTGTTCAGTTTAATAGAAGTTGACAGTTTCCTCAGGCACAGAATCAAGCACATCTTTCTGGATGCAACATCTAAATTACAACTGTTCTTCAATGTAGTTATATAAACACGCTTCCCCATTGTTTTTGGCTGTTATGGCTGTTCAGGGTTGAATTCATAAAATGAAAATTGCTGATGGACTAGCAATCCAGACAAACAAAAGCAAGATTATAATAACTATTTACTTTCTTGTGTTTCTTCCAATGGGAACTCATCATCACACAATTATTGAAGAATTTCATATCCTCTTACATGTTTTCTCTTTTTCCCCAAGAATGGGTAGCTACATTTCAATACTATGTACAACCACAACCACCCATTTGAAAAAAGCAATTAATTAAAAATTAACTGATTGCAGAAATTTATCTTCCACATGCTTGCCCACTCACATTTTTTTTTTTTGCAAGTCCTTTTGATGATGATGTCCACCTCCTGCACGTCTCCCACCCTTCTGTTTATTTTCCCATCACAAAAAAGACCCAGAAAATATGACTTTGTTCAGCTGTAGCGAAATGTGCCACCATTTCCTGCTTTGTGCAGGAGATGCAGTGGGATTAAAAAAAAAACCCGCTAAAGCCCTTAGGTTGTTGCAGGTTGGGAGTCCAAGGTTGGGTCTCAGGTCTGGACCAGTTGAAGACCACTGTCCTATGGGACTTGCTCCTTGGTAAGTATGCACAGGATTTCAGCCTACACCTGAATCTTGACTTCTGAAGGAACTCAGGAGTTACACGTAGGAATGCTGCTCTACATGCCCTTTTTAATGGTGTGTTGCTTTTAAGATGCACTGGTTTTAAACATTTGAATTAGTTGTATGTATTTTATGGCATTTTTATTTGTGTTGTACCCCACCTCGATCCAGAGGGAGAGGCGGGTAACAAATAAGTAAATATATTATTATTATATTATTATTATTATTATTTATTTATTTTTAAAAATATAGAGTGACTTTCAGCCCAGAGACCCCCATTTTGCCTATGAAAACTCTAGTTATGGTTCTTACTAGGGCTGGATCACAGTATTTCTGCTCCATATCGCTTCCACATGTGTTCACCTTTAGGATTGCTCTAGCCCCATTTCAGTATTAAATTGTGACTATTATTTTTAAATCTGTAAAATAAATTCACATCGAAACGTGTATTTTAAGCACATATTTTAAAACTTAGTTTCCTCTCATAAACACATTTCTGTGTATTTTCTCAAAATATGCCTTTCTAAATACATTTTGGTACCTTGTCTTGAGCCAAGAACTATTTCTCTGTGTGGAAGTCCATGGATAACTGTTCCGATCTGCACATTACTGTGTGAGGTGCAGATCAAGTAAATTCCTTCTGGAATTCTCAAAGACTGACTTCCTTAAGCATCCCTAATTCTAATTAACACAAAGACTCTATTCAGGAATTCCATTTGTAGGTATAGTAAGCATACAAGTAGGGGGGACATGCTAGGCCCTTCTGCCACTCTCATCATTTCCACATGGGGAGAGTGACCTTCTGAAGGGCAGAGGCTCATGTATCTGTGGAGGCTGCCCACACAATTTGGAACCTTGATTTTCCACAGTTCAAAGTTGCCCACTTTGTCTCCCCATGTGCCATGGGGCACAGCACCCTCTGCAGGATGCTGGGGAAATAAATGGTAGTTTGCAGTTGAACTTCAGTGGCAGACTACTATAGTGCACTAAAAGGGTCAAATTTAGCTTGGGAGCAAGCTGAATTTGACCTTCTTAGCATTCTGTAGCCCTAAACCACCAAGGTTTCCTGCACAACCCACTGCCAAATTAAGCGGTGTGGGGGCAGCAGCGGAAGCTGCATGTTGCCTACCCATGAGTTACAGCCTCTTAATACATGCAGAACACTGCCCTGAGTAATACATAACATGGGGCTGCTGCCAAAAATGGCAGCCCTGTGTGGAGTTCCCACCATCTCCTGCTCCTTAACATCTTGCTCTATTTATACTGGCAGGGCAGCACAATGCAGGCTGCACTGATTACAGGAAACAAGATTAACTGAACTGGATGTTATGGAAGGAGAGGAGGAAATGCAACATGGGGCATTTCATTATGTAGGCACATAAGTGCCTTCATTATATACTAAACCCTGCCAGAATGTCTTCAATCTATGTTTTCAACATGCTGGCAAGGGCTTCTGGGAGTTGAAGTCTAAAACATCAGGCCATCTGGCCACTCCTCATCTAAGTCCTGTTCTTATTCGATTGTATTATCCTGCCACATTGCAATTTGTGGATGGAAGGTGAAATAATGAGACGAGACAAGAAGTTGGATTTAAAATAGGGCCACATTTATTTATGAATACCTGCAAAGGAAGATGGAGGCCTAGGCGGGCATCATATCTTGGCCAATGTCTTATCCATAATTGGGATCGGGCGATCCATTCATATCCTGACCGGTGACGCGTGTCTATCGCCACCCGTCAGGATTCCCTTTTGGGGGTAGGTTAGGCCTTCCGATGTCAAAACTCTGAGTGAGTGAGTAAGGTTGGCCTAAGAGGTAACCCTTATCCCGTCATCTGGTGCCACAGAACTCCCAGCTGAGAGCCTCAGGTATTACCAATCACCACAACGGTGCCTAAGAATACTCACCAACCTTATCCCTACTCCCGATGCCCGTACACCTGCCATGGGAGGCAGAGGTCACGGGAAGAAACCCTCCAACTATTGATGCATCAAAATATAGCTTTCGTTTAGTTGTTTAGGCTGTGCTTCTGAACACGTCCACTTGGAGGAAGGATCCATCACAACCAAGAACACCACTTCCAATTAATGTGTTTACAACTGAAATGCTTGGGAATTATATATATTTTAGGTAAAGTAATACACAGATCTACAAGTAAATAAAACCAAAGACATTACAACTGCAATTGCAATATGTTTCATTGATCAATACTGCATATAAAAATCTTTAAGGAGTTACCTTAGCTCACTAGTACTCTTCTCTTTCAGTCACCATCCAGTTCTTATTACAAACATCTGCTTGGAAATAAATAAATAAAAAGATTTTAAGATTTCCAAGGAACAGATTTGGCTCAAAGAACTCATCCTTGTTCATGTTATTTAACACAAATACTTTAAGTATAATCAAGTTTTTGGTTCCAAAAATGTTATGGCCAGTTATCTTGAAAGATTTGGATATATTGTCAAGGCTGCTAATGAAAAAAATGAATAAAGTTATAACTACTATTGGATCACACAAATCAAAAAATAGTCTCTGTGTTTTGTGTAGCCTTTTAAATAGAACTTTGGCTTATTTTTTTTTAGTAGACCTTATCAGACTGTTTAATTCCTGCTGAACTGGATTACAATTTACTATTTGCTCACCTCTGTTCTGATATATGTTCTTTGTCATGAATCCTGTAAAAATGCATTATGGCTAATGCACAAAAGTAAATATCACTCATGGATCACTGTCAGAAAGTTCTTTATAAACTGTACAACTTAGTCTTTCATTGTGAAATAAACTTTTGGGGGTTGCTGGGAGGAGAAAAGGATGTTTTCTCCTCACATAAATGAAATGAGAAAATTATGCACCATCTCTTGCTTACTAGTGTGCGTTAGTGAAATGCAAAGCATTTTTTTTTTTTTACGGGCAGTAATATACTTTTTCCAGATGTCGCTTCATAATTCTCCGTAGACTATCATCGTTATCATAAGATTTATGCAGGATAATTTATTAATCACATTTTAAACTTCAGAAATCTCCTTAGTAAGATGAAAGAGAACTTTAAAATAAGACATTTTAACCAAATGTAGACAGCACAGTGCTCTCAAATTACCTTTTTATTTGCTTCAGATTATTTTAGCGGCTTCATTTGGTTTATTGCTCCCGAAGTCAGCATCCACTTTGCCATAACGACATATATGTTAAATCTCAAACATTTTGAAACTGAGCAAAGAAGACTTTCTCTCCCCCACCCCAAATACTAATTAACTGAGCTTTACTATGCAATTGTTACAGTTTATTTAGGGATGTGTATGTAAGCCACTTAAAGTTAGCTTTATAAGATTTGAAGGAGACAAAGCTTATAAAAATTGTGGTCAGGCGATTCAACCCGGCTTCCTTAATGAAAGGTTATAAGTTGATTGTGTGTGTAAAATACAGCAAGGAAGGAATTCTGGCTTTAAAATACATATTGCCCAGTTGAGTTTACATAGCTGAAGCATTTTAATAAATCTCAATTGAGCATTTAAAGTCATAGCTTTCAGTCAAAATCCAAAGCACAAAGGGGCCAATCCAAAGTGCAGTGAAGTACATGGAAAAGCATTTTCTCAAGCAAAACAGGATTTTCATCTTTCCCCAGATGCCCACTCATTCATTCACCAACAAGTTTTCCATATGGCTAAAGTCCCACTGTTAATAATCACTATGTTGGGGCTGCATCCTGGGCAAATAAAGCATTGGTTAAGAGATTGATCCCAAATTCCCTGGTTTAAAACTTGTCTCTACCATGGATCACCTGCAGGAGCTTTTAGCGAGCCACAAGCTCTCAGGCTTGCTGTTTCATACATCCACGTGGCATGGCATGCTTTCTGTGAACTGTTTTGCTGTTAGCCTTGAGAAAGCAGCTTTAGAGCAGGGGCAGGCAATCCCCAGATGTTTTGGACAATACCTACCATTGGCTATCCTGACTGGGCTGATAGGAGCCTGGAGGGTACATCTGGAGGGCACCAGGTTGCCTACCTCTGCTTGCTTAAGGAGTTTTCCTTAGGAAATATCGACTTCGTTGGCTTTAACACCAGTTGTTCCCAGATCTACCATAGCATCGCTTCCCCCCAAATGGCAACTATAGGAAGATGAATGACTCAGGGTTTGAGTGATCTGAGAGGAATCAGTCTGAAACAAAATACAGCTATAATTCTGGTAGCACAGGACCCCTTGTTCTGCAGGCTCACAACCTGGATGGTCTTAAATTATGGGGCGCAATTTGAACCTTTGAGTAGAAAATGCCAGCAGAAAAAAGCAATGAGTACGTTGCTAAGTGTGCAATGTTGTTCTTCTATGGAAGTCAATTCTCAGCTGCTTCCCCCTCCAGATCGAACTTAACCAGGTCGAACTTAACTTTAGCTAGATGGCTTCATCTTGAGGCCTAGGAGAGAAAGAAAAAGGAACACTTTTATAAAGCACTTGTAGGGGTGTTGGTAATAATAATAATAATAATAATAATAATAATAATAATAATAATTTTATTTCTTACCCACCTCTCCATTCTGATCAAGGCAGGAAACAACAGTAAATATAAAATACATACAACTGAATTAAATCATAATATACATCGTTAAAACATCCTAAAATCATTTTAAAAACATCCTAAAATTACACTGAATAGACCTGCCAGAAGAGATCAGTCTTAATAGCTTTCTTAAATGCTGATAAACTGTTAAGTTGACAAGTCTCCTCTGGCAGGCCATTCCACAGTCTTGGAGCAGCAGAAGAGAAGGTCCTCTGGGTAACAGTTGTCAATCTAGTTTTTGCAGACTGAAGTAGATTCTTCCCAGAGGACCCAGAGTGTGTGGGGCAGATTGTATGGGAGAAGGCGATCCCGCAGGTAGCCTGGACCAAAACCTGGGAAAAAATTAACAGAAGAAAATCAGTTCAGATTTTTATGAATCTGACCTCTGAATTCTGGAGCAAACCAGCTTTTCCCCTGTCGGGTGAATTCCACAAATTTCCACACTGTTTTTCTAACCTTCAGGAATTTTGCACAAATTTTGTCATAGAGAAATACACAAGAATAAAAAAGAAAAGGTAAAAAAAAATGCACATTTCCTCCCATAGATTAGTGTGAAAAATGTGCATTCAGGGAGGATTTGCACATTTTGCATGTGTGAATTTGTGCAAATTCAGAAATAATATAAAAAAAGATTTGGCCAATGTGCAACAACAGAATGAAAGGTGCCTGACAATCCGTGGAACACAGATGGAACAGATTTTACACAATCTGTTCATCCCTAGTTCAGAGTGCTTCATATACATTTTGGTAGCCCTATAAGGCAGGCCAGTATTATTAACCCCAGAATGCAGATGAAGGGGACTGATTCATAGAGGCTTTCATAAGTCCACAGTGTAAATATGAGAGATGAGTCACTTGAATCGGGGATTTCCATGGTACAGGCAATCTCCTGGAACAGGCCTCCCATAATTCCTGGCTCAGAGAAAGGACCCCCTCAGAGCCTGGCATATCTGAAGAGCTATGCCAGCCATTTTCTCTGGCCAACACAGCTCTCTAGAGAGCCCACCCCCTGTCTCATGCTGAGAGGATTAAATGGAGTTTGCTTCTCACCTGCTACTCTGTGGGTGGTCATTTGGGGGCTTCCAGGGTGTGATGCCCTGGACTTTAGCTTTGAAGTCCAGCCCTACCTCTTCACTGGTGACAGGAGCAATGAGAAAAGGTACCAGTTACTGCTACCTGCTCACTCAAACCCCATGCCCTTTAACACGATGTACAAGTGGGAATAGGCCACAGAGAGAGAGAGAGAGAAGGTTGAGAGGAGGAGTGGGACCACTGCAGGCATCATGCTGGTAGACCCCCCCACCCAAATCTGCAACCAGAATCACTGGAAGATTGTTAAGATGCTTTGCATAGGAGAGCCAAAGATGGTCCTGCCTGCTCTCTAACCCTGCCAGGTACCAAAACAGTACCATTGATTGACACTTTTGTTGTTGTTGCTTGCAGGGGCGCCGAGGCTGGGATTGTACTGGGGTGAAAAGGGGGTTACATAAATATATAAAGCCATGGCTAAGATTCTGATTCACCACAGCAGTCTCTTTAAAAGAAGATGTCTGATAAAAGGAAGGCTGTTTTGGTTCCCATTGTTCGCAGTCTGATACAACAGCACAAACCAGGCAAATCAAACCCGCACATTTTGAACTTCTTCCCTCTAAAAGATCTGGCTGTATATTTTAGTGTTCTGGCTCTCTGATGAGAGTTTACTGCAGATCCATCAGCAGTTTTATTTCATTAATTTTATTGAATGGTGTAGCAGTAAACTTAAAAAGCTGCTGTATTTACTGTGGGGATAAGTTACAATAAATTAAGGATCCAAAAGAGGGGAAGCACTGTCATTTTACTGGGCCAACTACCATTGGTGAAAGTTCGTAGAGATCTTCACTTTATATATAAGGTTTGGCAGTGAACATTATTATGGGACTGAAAATCAGCCACAAACTAACTATGCCAGGCTGACTTATTTTGCCAGTTATTGAGCAATATTGAATTACCCGAGTGATGGTTTATGGGAGTCTGGGACCAGATTGTCAAACTATTATTCCAAGGCACAGAAGAGTTTTACTGGGGAAGTATTTTCCAGGTGAAGCAGAGAACTAAAATGTTTCAGGCCAGAAATGTTATGTCCTGATTTCTATTGTATTAATGGTATGCTTTGTTATTTTAATTATACAGGACTCTTTTTAGGGCAAAAGGGCAAATTATAAATTGCTTTGTATGTAAATGATTAATAAAGAGCAAACAAATTTAGGTCAATCCACATAAAGCTGAAAGTAGGCTAAAATATGGATTGAGGGGGGATGCAGCTTTGGTGAGGACCGAGTTTTACAGACCTTATAACACAGAATGGCACTAAGTATTCAGTGCATTGAAAATGTCTAGAGGTGCTTGAAATGCAGAATGTTCACACAAAGGAAACATCAGAGGTGCCACATTTATTGCCCGTATGAAGAGGTTTCAATTTTTGGAGGTGATCTGACAGCCTCGTGTGGCGCAGAGTGGTAAGCGGCAGTTACTGTAGCCGAAACTCTGGTTCTCAGGCAGCTGGTTCTCAGGCAGCCGGTTCTCAGGCAGCCGGCTCAGGTTGACTCAGCCTTCCATCCTTCCGAGGTCAGTAAAATTAGTACCCAGCTAGCTGGGGGAAAGGGAACTGCGACTGGGGAAGGCAATGGCAAACCACCCCACTACAAAGTCTGCCAAGAAAACGTCAGCGAAAGCAGGCGTCCCACTAGGAGTCAGCAATGACTCAAGTGCTTGCACGAGAGGTTCCTTTCCTTTCCTGACATATTACCATTCTTCTATCACCCCAACACCAGGAAAAAATATAGGCACGGGTGAAATAATCCCAACACTGCATGTTGTTGTCAGCTCCATTGCATGTCATCTGTAAGGCAACTACAAGAACTTCATAAGGACATGGGGTGAGCCTTGTTGGAGCAACCCATGACCTGCAAGCTGCAGGAGACCCCAAGACTTTTTCAGTGGTCCCCATTAGGGTTTTTTCAAGGTGGAGGAAGCTTTAGCCTCCTCCTCTAGTAACCCCACAGGCATTGCTTTTTTCACATTCCCATAGTGGTATGGAAGCAGCAATCCAGGAAGTTTCAGGAAATGTGCACCTCCCCATTCCCGCTTGTGTATATGGGTGTGTGTGCATGTGTGTCCATGCAGCCCCCGGGCCTTTTGGTTGTGTATCTCTGATCTAATCTAAACATCCTGTTTTCTACAGTGGCTCGACCAAATACTCCCAGGAGGTCTTGGAAGCAATAGATCCCCGCCAACCGGCATTCAATGTCTCCCAGGGTGTGCTATCTTTCATTGTGCTGCTGGCCCCAGAGAAAGGTCAACAGAACTGCTGAGACTTCAGGGCTGGGGTGAGAAGTGGTTGACCTGTGTGTGTGTGTTTTCCACCTTCAGCCCTTTGCTGCCACCACTGCCACCAAGGGCATGTCTAGACGGGGTGATATCCTGGGGATTTCCTCGGGATCATCCCTGTGCATCCACATGATGCCCAGGGGATCCCGGGGGCAGGGAGGGATGATCCCTCCCGTGCCCCGGGATATGGCCCTACAGTTTAATTCTGGTTTTTTCCCATGGTCTCGGGCTCATCCAGAGACCGCGGGATGGGTGGGCACCCATCCCATTTTCTTCCCGACTCCTCACGAGTAACCATGAGGAGCCAGGACCTGGGCACATTGGGAGGGGGGAGCAGGAGGGTTTAAAAGAAAAACCTTACTTTTCGCATAGGAGTGCTCCTGTGCTCATTTTGGATTAAAAACAAACAAACAAACAAAAATAACATCCTTTTCCTCCCGGGATGTCGCACGTGCACGTAGACATGGGGGACGATCTCGCAATCATAAAATCGCAAGATCATACCCTTCCACACCCCCTCGTCTAGACATGCCCAAAATGTCAGAGCTGCCCTATGCATACTTACTAGGGGTGTGCACGGACCCCCCACTCCGCTTCACTTTAAGATCTGCCATTTTCGGATCGGCCCACTCCACCCCGTCCCCACTCCGCCTGTGCCCACTCCGCTCCGGTTACCGGGCCCTGCCGCCATCGCCGCCCATGTGGCGACGGCGGCAGAGCCTGGTAAGGAGGAGGGGGGCCTTACCTGCCTCCGTCCGCGGTCTGTCGCCATCTTCAATTGAGCCCGCGGTTCCACCAGGAAGTCTGGGCCGCAAGTGCGGCCCAGACTTCCTGCTGGAACCACGGGCTCAATTGGAGACGCTGACGGACCGCGGACGGAGGCAGGTAAGGGAGAGGAGGGCGGGGGGCGTTACCGGGCCCTGCTGCCGTCGCCGCATGGGCGACAGCGACAGCGGCAGGGCCCGGTAAACCCCACTTACCTTTCCGGCGGAGCTCCGGATCGAGGTGAAGGATCCGCCTTCACCTCGATCCTCTTCGCCACGCTCCGCCGGCCCCCCAATCCTCTTCGCCTCCGCCTTAAGGGCAGGCGAAGCCCCCCGCTCCGCTACTGCTTCTCCGGTCCGATTAGAAGCGGAGCACATCCCTAATACTTACCTTGTTGTTTTAATATTCTAATGTTTTCTGTTTAAATGTTCTTATTATTGTTTTATGGTTTCATGGTTTTAAATTGCTGTGTACAAAAATTGATGGTTTTACAGCTAATAAGGTGAATGATACTACTGCTACCACTACTTATCATCATCCCCATCACTACTATTACTACTACTACTATCTAAATAAAAAGCCTCATTCCATGAACACAATGGAACTTCAGTTTCAATAAACATGTATAGAATTGCACTGCATGTTAACTTATCTTCAGATGCAAGCCATAGCTTTTAACGTTCTGATTTGTAAGCCACTTTATCGATGTTACGGTTAAGAACAAGAGCAGGACAAGAACAAGAGCAGGTTGTTACTCAGCCCAGCAACTAGGCCTGACCCAGAAGCTTTCTAAATGGGTTATTTATTTATAACATTGATATACCACTCCAAATCCAAACAGATTCTGGAGTGGTGAACAATAAAAGATGAAACAACACCAACAACATATTTAAAATGTTTAAAAACAAACACAGAATACCACTAAGGATGTACCACCTGCTAAGATGTATCACCTGTTCCTCCCTAGCCTGTTCCTATAAGGAGACCTCCTTGGCTAGGCTGCTTGGCATCCATACAATTTCCTTCTTTGGCCTGAGCTAATTTGCAGGACACAAGCTGAATTACATGAGTTCAAGGCCTGATCCAGGCAGATCTAAATTTGGGCTATATCCCTTTGGTCCAAGTACTAACCAGTGTGAAAAGAAGGAAAACCCCACTAACGTTATAAAGCCCTGAGGAAGAACGCAACTGCATTCAAAATGCGTAGGCACCTGGCACTTTAATAAACCTTTTACTAATAATATTATTGTAGAAGATTCCTTGGTTCCGCCCTTGCCTGTGGCTTATCTTTTACTCCAAGTACTAACCAGGCCTGACCCTGCTTAGCTTCCGAGATCAGATGAGAATCGGCCGTGTTCAAGGTAGTATGGCCGTAGGCCCTTTGGTCCTTATTTCAGCCCATCTTCTGGGTTGTGTGAGAGGAGTTTTGTACATTACAAGAAATAATAATGTAGCATATGGCATAATAACATCTGATGTATGTTCAAAGGGAGAATATGCACATAAATGTGCATATTACATGAACATTTAGACATCATACGTCTTACCTCACCTTTCCTTTCCACACTTCACATCAAAAGCATTAATCATTGCTGCCACAGTTTTCACAACGTGTTGCATTATTTGAAACATCTCTGAATCAGTTGTAATTTTAGAATGGTAGAAATTAAGACTGGTCTACATATTATGCTCACAACACGGAGGCCGACTGAAGTGAACAAAGTGCAGAGTGCCCCAATATATATACATCACCCCTGGCAACTGGAATTTCGAACTCACAACCACCCAACCCTCAGATGTCAAAGATTAGATCTTCTAAAAATATATCTGAATACAACTGATAGTTCTACTACATTGTATATGAAATGTGCAAATAACATTCCTAATAGAATAGCTTTACTTGGTCTGAACTCAGCCAATTAAGAAGACTGTGAACTTTTCACAGTTCCATTCCAGTGTTATGAGATATATACAAATTTGGATATTAAGCAAATATTTTCATATCCTTAGCTAAAGTGAAAAATATGGCCTGGTTATTTATTAGACAAGCTATTCACAGACCAAATTTAAAAACAATTAAACAAATGAATTATTGTAGCTTGCTTAAAAATCATTTTGGAGCCTTCCCACATCCAAGGGAGCAATTCACAGTTTTCCTTAGTATAAGACATTCTTCAAAAGTCCCATTGGAAACTAATCAACTGAAGCTGGTCCTAAATTGGAGACATGTAAGAGAAGAATACCCTAAATGTAAACATCCTAAAGTACTTAACAATAGACTGATTTTAAAGTAATAAAAAACCAACTATATTGTATTAAGGCTATAAAACATGGATAGTGCTGGCTTTAACTAGAACTGAATTTCCTGGACCTGCTCTTTCCTCAAGAAGGCTTATCAGTAAAACAGAAAAGAACATTAAGACAAGTATTAATCATAGAGATAATCTTCCCCTCCAGTAGCCAACAATTATTCTCACATTCTTGGCTTTCTCACTCTGGAAAAGGTCTGGATCTGGATTTTTTTTCACTCTGGAAATGGACTGCTGTTTCTGGATTCAGTGTGGTTCAATTAAACCTAAAAAAAAAAAAAAAAAAATTGGGGAGGGGGGTTTCAAGCTAACCCTACAGAGGACCCAAATTTGGAAAGGGTGAACTGTAGGCCCTGAGAACAGGAATGCATAAGAATGTGGTTAATATTCTCCAGTCTAGATTTTGCGGTCAAAAATAGTGAATTCTGTGGAGCATTTTTTTTTACCCTCGGAAAACACCGTGTTTGCCCTTTTAAATCCCTTTCAATGTCATTTCCCCCATCTGCTGCTGCTTCAGGACCATTTCCCCTTGGGTGATTCTTTCCTATGTGGATGATTGATGCTAATCATGGATGATACATTGAATGGGGTGACCTCACACCCTTACATGGCTAATCAGATTTGGATGCACGATGATGTCACTGACTGAAAGCAAATGAAGGCATTTGAGAGTGAAAGCACTTTGGGACAATGTAAATCAATAGGTGAACATAAACTGGTGAACATTTTGTTGTTGTTGAAAAATTGACAAAAAAGAAAGGCATTTTTCAGCATTGCTGAACATTTCATGAAAAAAATGTGCGTGGCTTTTCTCAGCCCTAGTATACAATAAGGCAAGATGAGAGAAGATAAAACAAATGGGATGGAGCAAGGGAGTCATGATTGGTTGACTTTGTAGAAAATCTGGCTTTGCTCAGTATAATGTATGAAATTGTTATTGGAGAGACACCTATTTTTTTCGGTTTCCCCCCAACTTTTACTCATATGCCCTGCATTCCATTCCCTATACTGCACTCTTTTAGTCAAATAAAAAAAGGAAATCTAAAATCCTAACTATTATATGTTCTTATTTCTTGAAGCTGACACATCAATAGAAATGATGTCATGCCACTCCTAGTACTTACCATTTTATTGCATGTAATCTAAAACAAAAGCTAGCCATCTTTATGTAATCTTTTCTGGGCAGGGAAGGGGAGAAACATTTGACTTTTCTTCTTCTTACTATTTCTGGAAGCATCACATAGTGCACGCAGCTCTGCAATAGATTTGTACATGTGTTCATCTTGATTTCTAATGGCAGGAGGTTTCTCATCTTTAGAACATCTTTTAATCATAAATTTTCTATGAACCATGGAATGTTTTCATTTGAAAGGCGCATGAAATGAGCACATGCTGTGAAGAAGGATACAGCTGAGGAAGACCTAATGCAGATAGTGTAATATTACTTGAAGATTAGAGGCTGGGAGATCTGACATGCACTCATACACTCCCAAGACGTTTATGTATCTTCTGTAATATCATTTATGGTGATACATCTTACTTTTTACCAGTAGGAGGAAGGCCTCATAGTGGCACACTTTCCATTTATATTATCACCTAATAAACACAGGACGAAGGAAGATCAATCAAGCCGGAGAAATATGTGAAGTTTAAAGCCCTATTTCAAAGGCTGTGGGTCCTACACCCAATTATATGGACATAGGCCTTAGCTAGACCTAAGGTTTAACCCGGGATCATCCCGGGGTCATTCCTGTTCATGTAAATGACACACAGAGGATCCCGGGATCAGGCAGGGACGATCCCAGGACAATCCCGGGATAAACCTTAGGTCTAGCTAAGACCATACTGATTCCAACGAAACATGGGTTTTGCTTCTAAAAAATATACATTTCATACCAGAGTACCAGATCAACAAATACAGGTACTCTCCCCACCCACCCAAATGCTTAGAAAGGGATGTACACATTTCAAAGGGCAGTATCCAATGGGGACTTCCAGCACAATGATAATAGCATAAGTGAGCATGCTGGACTTTTCAGGGAAACTTGAAAAATCATGCTGGCTTATGCTATTTTATTTATTTATTACATTTTTATACTGCCCAATAGCCAAAGCTCTTGGCATTGCACTAGAGGTTTCTTATGCTACTACTATGTCAGTAGTATAAGTGCAGCATCCCCACTGTATACTACCCAATAACAGTGTGATGTCACAAAACATGACATTACAGAAGCATTGCACAGAGATTTATGCTGGCATTGTGGTTCTTAGGCAATCACAAATTTAGAGAAAGATCGTAAACAGCTTAGCAGTTAGGTACTGCTATTCTAAAAGAATTTAAAGGCTGGAGTGCACACATTACAGTCACTACAGGGTAGTGCTGAAATGGCTTCCCCATGGTAGGTGATTCCCATGTCAGTTGTAATATCTAGAATTACTTGCGTGGATTGCTCCACATCATGTATAGCTTTTGATTTCCCCATAAGTGACATACAAGAACATGGAATGGGGATGTAGAGAATTGCAACATCATGGCAACAATGCACACCATGTCATAACTAAATCTGGATGTTGTGGCTGGGATGTGGATTTCCAAGGAGAGTGTGGTTTTGACAGCATATATGCAGCCAAAGTAAGATGTGCTTTGGCTTTTCCCACTATTGCATAAGAAAATCTAGCCTTGCTGGATGTTGCTTGGATTCAAAGATCTTAAACGGATGGAAGCTCTTGCTCCTTTGGGAATGCAGCCACCCCAAAAATATGACAGCAGAAATCTCACTTCATTCTGCTTTGTAGGTTCTGATCCCATGGCTCTCTGGTAGTCTATACTTTAGCAGCACTTATAGGGATCCAAGTAAGTGAAAATTAGCTTCCCTGTCTGCCCATCTCAGCTACAGATGTAAGGACCGGGGAGACTGATAGAGAAATAAGTGGACATTCATTCACAGTGACTGCATAATAAATGAACAACACAACCATCTCTTCCAGTTAGCAGCTAGAAGCAGAGAAGTGCAACCAAAGGTTATGTCTTAGAGGCATAAATTTACTCTCTGTGATGAAATGTAATCAGATCCCACCAGTTTCCACTTTGAAGTCTTCCTGAAATCTGTGAGGTTACAGGCCTGAACATATCTCCGCTTCTAGTCAACAGGCCTCTTTATTTTTTAATAGGCAAAAAAATATCAAAAGGAGAGGAAACTAAAGCAAACAAATGCACAGTAGGGTTTTCAACCTCCCTTACACAAAGGGTACAGCTACATTTCTAAGCACAGTTAACGTTCTTTTATAACCCCCACCCCCACCCTCAAAACAGCAATCTAATACCATCACAGCAGGCAAATCCATCCATGGTATTTTTTTTCCTCCTTCGAGTCTGTGAATAAGGAAAGGAAGATTTGGTCTTTTTCCTCTCTTGGAATGAGTTACGAATCTCTTCCACCAAGCATATACATAAGTGCTTTTTAAAAGATCAGCATTTGTGCTCATCTCGTCTATAAAAGTGCACAGAGTCCAATGTGAACAAACAATTCAAGGGGTTTATGAGAACAGCTCAACTACTAAAAATGTCTACACTGTTTTACTGCGATCTTTTATCCAGGACATTATGTTTTCAGTTCCATGAGAAATGAAAACTAGCCAGCGACAGATGGCAAAAGTGGCAAGCCTAAATATGCATAAGAGGCACACTTTATTTACAGCAAGGCCTTTTATTTTCTGGGACCAACACAGCAGTAAAATTCTACACTGAGCCAATCATTTTGAGAGAGCAATTTTGGACCATGGCCTACCCTTGAGTACTTCACATGTCATGTATCAGACCACAGATTCCTTACACCAAACTTCTTGTGGGAGGGTCAGCTCTGGGCTATCACATGAAAACTGTACCCAAAGAACAACACAGGAAGAAGGAGGAAGAGAGGTCACAAAAAGGTGGCACAAGGGCCAGATCTACACCAAGAGGATATAACACTTTTAAAACGTTTTGAAAACTGTCTATGGCGTGTGTCCTGGGCCCCAACAGTTGCAACTACTGTTATAAACCATTTTAAAGCAGTAGTGTAGATCCTGCCAAGGAGCGGCACTGCCACCCTGTATGAAACCCTGATGGCATGGAGGGTGCCAGCCACTCAAAGCCGCATGGTTCATATGTCACTTCTGGCTCTTTCCAGCTGAGCTGGAATGGTCTCTTTACTTTCATTTCTATTTCCATTAATACTGACAGAAACACTTGATTCTCTTTTAAGCTCTTCTGTTTGTATTGTTTCAAATCAGGTTTTGTATGTTCAGATCTTTACACTGGTGCTGTTTTTCGCTCTGGTTTTTATTTTGGTTTAATACTGCGCTTTAAAAAGTTCTATATCTTGTTTTTATCATGTTGCTGCATTTTGCGGGTTTAAGTGTTGTGAACCGACCAGAGGGCTTTGGTGATTGGATTGTATAGAAATGATGATGATGATGATGATAATAATAATAATAATAATAATAATAATAATAATAATAATAATAATAATTGTATTTCTTACCTGCCTCTCCATTTTGATCAAGGCGGGGAATGAAACGATTAAGGCTCCGGGGAATTATGCAGTCCCTGAACTGGTCCTCAGAGCACAGGTTAAGGGAGCTTCTCAGTCTTGAGAGTAAAGGAGTCATATAATCTTGCAGATTGGGTAACGCTGTCACCTAACAGCATTTCCCTTAAAAATCTTTCTGGGTATGCTGAAGTGGGATACTGGAGAACAGTAAATTAATAAAAAATGATATTTTAAAGAATTGTTTCTTCACTTGTCTACCCAGATTTATACTGATGCATCCGTAAATACAACCATCATATGTTCTCCATTGACTACATCTGGTTCTATGGTGCTGAGAAGTATGGAAAACACTTGTGTAGAGTTCATCAACTGCTTGTCCTAAGGAGGTTTAGTGTGTATGTGGAATTCCATGGCAAAAAACAACTCTACATTTAATGAAGTATTCCTGCCCAATCTCTATATGCACTGAGCACCAAACTGGTTGCCCTTCCAGAAAAGACAAAGGAGAATGACAATCAATTTCACCCCTTTAAAGCATCCATGACTAGTGACCCTCTTGGCAATGTTTCTAATAGAAAGAAGCAACACATTTGTTCCCTGGACCTTTTCTCTCTCTCATTGCTCACAGAGGTGCAGTGGATTTGAGGCCTTAGCTAGACCTAAAGTTTATCCTGGGGTCATCCCTGCCTGCTCCCGGGATATCCTGTTTGTCATTTACATGAATAGGGATGATCCCGAGACGATCCCGGGATAAACCTTAGGTCTAGCTAAGGCCTGAGATGAATGTGACTTGATCCTCAGAGAAGAGACAATTCCTCCTGTATGTACCTGCCTGGACCCTAAGATCATCTTCAGGGGTCCTTCTCTGTGAGCCCCTGATGAAGGAACTGAGGCAAATGGCTACCAGGAGGAGAACCTTCTCTGCTGTGGCACCCCAGCTATGGAATGAGTTCACTAGAGAGGTTCGCCTGGCACCTACATTATACTCTTTTCAACACCAGTTTTATTTCCCCAGTTTTTTAACAGTTTACCATCTTAGTCTTTTAACTTTGCTGTTTTAAATCTGTATTTAAAATCTGTATAAATCTCTGCATTACTACTCAGTTGTATCCTGGTTGTGCTTTTATATTGTGATTTTTATATTGTGGTTTGTTTCATACCTTGAACTGTATTTGATAGTTTTATTTTTTGTGACATGCCCAGAGAGCTTCAGCTATTGGGTGGTATAGAAATGCACATATATATATATATATATATATATATATATATATATATATATATATTTAAAAAGTCTTGTTTTCCATTATTTGCAAAAAAAAAAAACATAACCTAGGGGGAGGGGGGAGTCACCTTCTTATGCCCATTAAGTAGTCTGAAATGAAAAGTAGGCATAGACATCATTGAAAATAAGTCCATCACTGGTTATTCGATTAAAAGGAACTCTTTGTTTAAAGTTTTCATCAGTGAGGCCATATGGTTGCTTACCATAATACAAGTCTTATCTACTGCATGATCCAGGTATTTAAAAGAACATCAGTAGACTTTGAATGCTCTTGATCCCAGATCAGGCAGAGGTGGGGGGAACCCTGCACACCTTTGGCAGTGTTTTCAAGAGTCTGTTGTGTTTATCAAGGACATTTTTATTAGACACCTAGGATTTTAGGGTCTGGTGATATGCATGATATAAAGGCTTTCACAAAGGTTACCCAAGTTGCTTTTGGAATGGTATCAAAATGTTAGGCCAATGCTCTGTAACCCACCCAGCCAGCCCCAGTCCTGTATGGCACTGCTGTTATTGTATTTAGATTTGGATAAACTTTTATCTGGAAGGCGATTGCTCACAGCAGTTAATTTTAAACTCACAGGCTTAGATCCGGCTTTGTGTGTGTGAACAGACCTGTCATCATGCATTCCAGGTTGCTCTCCAAAATGAATGCGGCTTTCCTCAGCGTTTGCTCAGCGTTTGGGCAGCCGACATTCCTTCTGCTCTGCATTAATCCAATTACTAAACACCTGCAGACATGAAATAACAGTTTCGAAGCCAAGTCCCTTAGAAATGGTTTTACAGGAGAATGTAATCTGCCATCCTGCTATCAGGAGTCACGTTACACACCTGCCAAGTCCTGTGTTTAGGGACGCACGCGCACACACACACACACACACACACACACACACTCCACTCTTTAACTCATGGTAAGAACGTTTTTGTCAGGGGGGTGTTGGGTTCTTTTTGATGGGGAGGGATGTTAAAGAAACAAAAAGGACATACTTCATAATTTTACTGCCATGGAGTCCATTAAACGTTATGAACTTCTAGATGGTTTTTTATTCTTATTATTAAAAGCCAATTTTGGTTTTCAAATATTTACAAGAGAGCACGACGGAAAAGCAACAGCTCAGGACCCACTCAAACACGTTCCAAAAGATCCATTAAAATAGAAAGATGACTCACACACGCGCACGGTTTGCCATTCTGTTCGCGGTTCTCAGGGATTTTAATCTGATAAGCACCAACATGCATTTCAAAGTGAAGTTTCGAACTATGAAATAATTGTTTTTCTTACCCAAATGTCTTACTTTCTCTCCTCTTTAATTTAAACATATGCCACTTTGTGGAGCCTTCGTCCTTGGGGTAAACTACTCATTACACTTACTATTGCGTAAAATAGGTCACCAGCCAAATCGTAGGCCCCTCCATAGATCTGTCAGAGGGCAGCCCTAAGCACAGGTTCTGCCTTTCCTGCTTCAGTTGTGTAGCTGGTTTCAGATCCTCTACACAAAGGAAGCATTGGGGGGAGTCCTCCTCCCTGTCAGGCTACAGGGATTATCCCTCCGGAACAGCTACTTTTGGTCATTATGATGTGTTTTAAGAAGTTGCCATGGCAAATGTTCTCACGCTTTTAAAAGTTTAACTTTAAAGATGTCCAAGAGGAGGTCTTTGTACCTTGTTGTCATGGTTTTCCACATCCACCCAGTAAAGTAGCTTTGCTCCACTCTTAGGGTTGCCATGTGTCTTCTTTTACAAAGAACAGTCCTCTGTTTGAAGGACCACCCTGCATTCAAATGTCTGTCCAATCCAAGTCTGGTTTAAAGACAGTGAATCATATGAAGGGAGAGCAGGGAGGAGCCTGTACCTGCCCATCAACAGCACCTGGAGTAAGCAGACAGATCACCTGGTCACAGGCTCCCACTGTATGGGGAGATGAACTATATATCAATGTAAATTATAATAACTATTTATAAATTTGTATCTAAACATATAATTAGCATATGCAGATTTTATGCAAACTGGAGTCTACCTTGACCTCTTTTTTGGCGATGCATAAGCGGCCACCTTATCCACCATACCAAACCCATGTGCGTAACATGGGGACTACAGACTTCGAGAACGAGAAGCATGCCATGCTCTTCTTCCAAGCTGTGGGGAAATCTAGAATAATAACAGCCACCCCAGCATGATTTATGGTGCTCTGCCCAAAAGGACTCTCTTCCCTTGTCTGCTGCCACCGTGGGCACTGTTCCTATATGCCTGCTGCCATGCTTTAGATTATGACATTCATGGGCACATACACTGAATTTTAACGCTCATGTGCACATGTACAAATCAACCTCCCAAATATGGCTGCTTGAAGAGAACAATGAAGATGACGCTGAAGAAAGCAGCTCTTTGACAGCAAAGGGTAGCAGGGCACAATCCTACATGCACTTACCTTGGAGTAAGTTCCATTTAAAACTACGGCACTTACTTCTGAGTAACATAGATAGCATGCACTGTCAGAACAACCTCAAAGACAAAGACAAATTCTTGTTCACATGCAGTCAGAGAGAGAGAGAGAGAGAGAATTCGTGGAGTTCGAAATTGGTAAATAAGAACCAAAGCTCCCAAATTTTCTCCCACACAAAACTTTGTAGATGTTCCTTTTGAGGACCTTTTGACTTAAACAGCAATGCACAGAACAGCAGAGAGAGAGAGGGAAGGAGAGGGAGAGAGAGTGAGTTCTATGAGAAAAGTAATACACAGCGACCCAAGCGAAGAGTGGGAAGAGAACAAGAGACAGAAAAGAAGAGGCAAGGGGAGGGATAGGATGTGGGAAGGGGGAATGATGTGCTTAAGAGAGCACCTGCAATATCAAGCCAAGCTCTTCAGTCTCTACTTGTTCATATATTTCAATGGAATGTCACCAAAAACGTTTTCAGTATATACACATTTGAGACATTACGTCTTTACACATAACCTTTTCTTAATAGCCAAGCTTAATATATTTTCTGTCCAAATGTCTATGGTTTGGGGTATGACTGGATTTCCACTGTTATATCACAATCCCCACCCACCCCCTTTTTTATTTTTGCTATCAGTGATGTATCTATGGCAAATGCCCCAAACTTTTGTTGCACGCCTCGCTGTAAAGCAAACGTGCTGAAAAAGATGTGTCTCCTTCATCAAGTGAAACAACACCCCTACCTCATTACCAACCGTGCATGCTCCTCTGTTTTCCGATGAAGTTTTCAGAGTTCGTGTATAGCTGCAGCTCTCAAAATTAGGATTTCTCATCATGTCCCACTACGCTTTTAAGGATGATCTAAACGTGGATTCTAAGGCAACTGTGTCACACTATCCCTATAAGTTATCATGGCTGTTTTCCTTGGCAGTGGACATGCTAGGGTGATAAATATGTGCGCTACTCAGGAAGACAAGTTGGACCGGACCACGAGCCACCTGCAGTTTATAGCATCACAGTCACTGTCAAGGGCTATACAAAATGTCCTGTGGGGTCTTCTGCACAGCTGTAGACAAGACAGCTACAGAACACTAGCCAACACGAGCATTCCAAGGCTCCAGTCCTGTGCGCTCACCCCTCCCAAGCAACTTTATATTCCTCCATCCCATATGTAACCTTCAGCCCTTACCCAGCGCAGACAATCTGACAATAATAATGGTAGTCACCAAGAAAAGGTAACCTCTGTCAGGCTAACCATTTCTGAAAACTAAAATGCTTAGGATATGATTTGAATTAAAATCCACATTGTTTGACTTGTCTCTCTTGACAAAATGTCTTCACCTATACTCACACACACGCACAAACCAGCAATCAGGCTGTACCCATGAGCGCCGACCTCCTTGAAGGTCAGCATGCTTTCAAATATCCCTATTTTCAGGGAGTTTCAGTCCTGATTTTATTTATTTTTACATATAAGTGAAGAATCGGCTGCTTTTTTGCTTTCTTTTCCCCCCACAATGGCCAACAACCCATTGTGAGTGAAAGATTAAAATGAATTATTGATTTTTTTCTTTGTTTGTTTTTACTTTAGACAAATCATTGAGGCATATATTTCATAATCTTGTTTTCTTTTCCTTTCCCTTGTTCGTATTTTTCCTTTTCTTTTTGATATGCCTGGGAGTGAGTTCAAATGGTACAGTTTTTATTATTTCAATGTTGGAAATGGCTATCACAAATCAGTTACTGCAAATCATTCTTTCATATCATGCCAAGCAATCTCTTGAAACAATGAAGGACAAGGTAGGATTCCATTATTGTATCATCTGCTTAACTAGTTGTATGAACTTATATCTTAGTGCCACTATAAAATGAAAAGCATGTATTAACAATTTAAGATATTAAATTGAGAGCCCGTGTGGTGTAGTGGCTAAAGTGTTGGACTGGGAGTCAGGAGATCTGGGTTCTAGTCCCCACTCGGCCATGGAAACCCACTGGGTGACTTTGGACCAGTCACAGACTCTCAGCCCAATTTACCTCACAGGGTTGTTGTTGTGAGGATAAAATGGAGAGGAGGATTATGATCGCTGCCTTGGGTTCCTTGGAGGAAAAAAGGCAGTATATAAATGTAACAACAACAACAACAACAACGTGCAGGGATAGGGGGATAGGGATGCTGTTAATTTCCAGGAAGGAAAGAAGGAAGGAAGGCAGGCAGGCTTCTGCCCCATGGTAAGCATATGAGGGGGAAGAGGAATGTGGAGAACACAGGGGTGACAGAGCAGAAAGAAATTGGGGCACAGTGGTCAGGTGACAAAGAGAACTATGCAGAGGAGTCGTGTGAGGGAAACTGGGGAAGGCAGAAACAGGAACAAGGGGAATGAAGTGAGCAGGGGGAGAGAGGGAAGGTGAGGGAGGCAGAGGGGAGGCAGCTTGACGTGGGGAACAGGGGAGGAGAGTGGAGGAACATGGGTTGGCAGGGGGCTCAGAATGGTACAGAAAGAGAGAGGGTGGGACAGAGAAAGAGAGATAATGAGGTGCCAGGAAGAATGAGAGGAGGGCACACCAAGATAGAGGGAGAGCTCCCACAGGTAAAGAAGGCCCTCCTCTTCATAAAGTCCCTTCTGCATGTAGAGGGCAACAAATGTGACGACTGAGTGGGTGGGGGTAATGTGCTCCCCCTCATCGTATATTTATTATTCTTGGATTGAGAACACCTGAAGTGGGGGGGGGGCGGGGAGAGAGAATAACATACCTTATACTAATCAATCTAAACAATTTCTCTTAACCATCTAGCTTCCTAAATTCGATGTTAGAACACTGTTCAAATGCAGCAACAGCAACAAAAGAGGAAGAATATAAATTTATAACTGCTAAAGTTTGATCACTAATAAAATAAGTGGGCAATGGAAGGAGCTGGAAGTACTGACTGGGTTTATTTCTCTTCTGGGAATGGTCCACGCCTCTACAGGGAAGCCATCAGGACACTGTGAGAATCACTAAGTGTGGGTGTTTATGGGTCCATTATCACTTTATAAGAAATTATTTTATTAATTTTCTTGTTTAAAATTATATATATATATACCATTTTTTTGTTCTAGGGCTTGGGAGAAACAGTGATTCAACCAAATAATTGTCCAACTGACCCAGTAATCTGAGGAGAAATAGTTTCATGAAATAGCCCCTCCCTTACCTTTGTTTCTTAAAATCATTTTATGGATTCTTCAGCACATTGAACGCAGTGGAGCTTATGAATGATTAGATATGCATAGGATTGCACTGTAAATCACCAATCTCCACTCTCCTAAAAAAAGAAAAGAAAAGAAAAGATGTAAAACCTTTGGGTCTGCTTTCAAATAAAGCATCTTTTTGTGTGTTTTAAAACACATTCTTGTGTTTAAAAAAGGACTTAAAAACCGTTCCCCTAAAAGTTGAGGTTTAAAAATAGGGCTATATGGAATGGCACACTGTGACTTTGTATTGTTAGCAAGACTGCATCAACTACTGCTCTTTCCCTAGAGTGGTATTTAACATGGCACCTGTTGAATAAAATGAGCTACTGGAGGAATAATCAACCCAAATAGGTCTTTTTTTGTTGATATTCAACTGCAGTGCACTATAATGGCAGCTCCCACTGAGTGGCAAAGGTGGATGCCATTTTTATGGTGGCAGCCACTTTCAATTCCCAAAATTCAAACAGCACCTCAGATCAAGACTTAATGGGAAAATAACAATGGTGGCTATTTTGATTCCCTTTCCCTGAAAATAATTTCTTTCATTTCTTTTATTTATTGCATTTCTATACCACCCAATAGCCGAAGCTCTCTGTGAAATATAGCCAAAACCAAACAGCCAATTTTGATATGGGTGAAACAGCTGAGAAATTGTCCTTGTCAATTTACTGTAGTCCTAGGTTAGATCAGTTGTGTTCAGATCTTCAGGGAATATTTTTACATCAGGCTGTCTGCTGAGGAACCGCTGAGCATCTGCTACAGAAGAACCCCAAAGGGTTCTGACACATGTTCTAAGGTACACATTCAGCTCTGTACAATCAGTTCATAGCAGTTATTTGTCAGTTTGCATCCAACACTCCCCTTTACCTGCACGTTCCAGATAAAAATCATTCATGGTGGTTAGGCTGTCTTTCTGGGAAGTTTTTCTGCCATTCTTGGGCTTGGATCCAGGAACTGTCTTCCTCAAAAGGAAGGGATCTTCCAGGAGAGAAAAGCCCTAATTTCCAGAAGGTCATTCTGCAAGATTTTTGTGGGTCCTCCCTCTCTTCCACACATAACAGCTCACCTCATTGAGGTAGCATTTTTAGGGGGCTGCCATGGGAATGAAGAGGCAGAGAAATCCACTCCCATCAGTGCAATGATGCAGCATAAACCGGAACCCAATCCCTGATTCTTCCCACTAAGGAAGAATCAGAAAGCACTGGGGCTAGAACTGGGAACCTTGGAACCTTGGGCTCTTTATGCAGCTGCCCTGCATGGTGAATTACTAGAACAGCAGCTTGAAAAATCTTCCTGGCAGTGAACTGTTAGAATCATGGAGGCCTTAGCTAGACCTAAGTTTTATCCCGAAATTGTCCTGGGGTCATCTCTGTTCATGTAAATGACACACAGAGGATCCCGGGAGCAGGCAGGGATGACCCTGAGACAACCCCGGGATAAAAGTTAGAAGGGACCTTGAAGGTTATCTAACTAACCTCTTGCTCAATTCAGGCTGAAACTATGGAATCCTTGGCCATCCATCCATTTGCTTAAATATCTCTAGCAAAGGGAAGCCCAACACCTCCTGAGGCCCACAGTTCCACTGCTTAATAGCTCTTACCATTAGGAAGTTTCTAAAGATCTAGACTGGCCCTGCCCAATGGACCCTCTTTGACAGGAAGGACTATAAAAGACTTCCTGTTTAGTTTCGGACCTTGCCTGAGCAAGATCTTTCTGGCTCAGGTGTGATTCTCCTCTATTCTGGCTCCTGGCTCTGCTTCCCTGCCTGCGTTCCTGGCTCCCGGCTTCTGAATCAGCTCTGACAACTGCCTAAGGCCAACCCAGAAACTCTGATAAACCTCCAAAGAACCCCAGGGTTCCTCAGAACAATGTCAGAAAACCACTGCATTAGATGATGCTCACAAATTACTTAGTTCTAAAAATGTATACCACATTTCCATAAAGTAATGGCTATATGTAAACTGACCATATACTATACATAACACATCCAACTGTAACTGATTTCTTATAATCCTATATTCTATAACCTATTATTTATGCTATATAAGCAAATGTGTTATTGCTATAACAGCCACATCCTCATACATACAGAAACAATACTTGCAGAGAAACCATAAAATATATTTTACAAGCAATCTCCATGTGATATACAGTGTAATCGGAAAAATATTCCATTTGCATGAGCAATAAAAAATATTATGGACTCAGTGGGATTTTTTCTTGAATAGAAGCTTTGGGCCTAGTCAACTGAAGTCAACAGGATTTGTGATTTCAGCAAGAGAAAGTTCTGGCCAGTGCGGGGTCCTATTATAGCAAACAACAGGTCTTTGGGGAAAAAATGTGAGTGCCCCCAAGTGTGCCAATGAATTACTTTTATTCTAATATGATTTAATCTCCAGGAGGACCATGCTGACAATGGGGGAAGGGAGTACATTTAATATATTTAAGATTTCCAGTTCTCCTAAAGGGAGGGTGGCCATATGAAAAGGAGGACAGGGCTCCTGTATCTTTAACAGTTGCATTGAAAAGGGAATTTCAGCAGGTGTCACTTCAGCAGGAACTGGTGAAATTCCGTCTTTATCACAACAGTTAAAGTTGTATAATTATCTCTCCAGCAGCCTGTAGCCTCATTCGCTCATTGCGCTTCAATTAAAGCCCAGGGGAAGACATCATGAGGTAATTCCTCCCACAGGGCTTTTTCAGTGCAGGCAGCCTGTGAGGCTGCAGAGCAATAGAGAGATGTGTAAGTGAAAGAAAACACACAGCCTGCATCCTTGGCCGCCTCACAGAGATTGAACTCAAAAACATTACCAAAAATAAATTAAAAATAAGCTGTAAAAAGCCCTGACAATGAGGCAGGAAAAAAGTAAGAAGAAAGGAAGGAAGAAAACTTTCAGGAAATTGGAGGACAGTTTTGGCACAGCACAAGCTAGATATCATACTGCCCCCATCACATCTGCATTGTTGAGAATGCAAAATGGCGGCCAGCCTGCCAACACAGTTGATGCTGTTACCACTTGCAGTGGCAGCACACACACACACAAAACAAAAAACTTAGGGAAAAACAAAGATGTACTACAACCCCTGCCGATGGTGAGTGCTACCTGTAAGAATCTATTGGAGAATTTCTCCTCCCCAATTTTTCTGCCTACAAATGGGGTGGAGAATGTTGGGAGGCCATTTGGGCACAACTTTAGTCAATATCTTCAGAATTTTATCTAACAGAAGATGTCTAATGGACATCCAAGAAGCTCCTTGAGATATAATGGTTCCCTCAAAATCCTCTGTTCTAAGCAATGCAAATAGATATCCAACTTGCTTCTTTTGCTGCTTTTTTATCCATTAGACTAAAGAAGATAATGAAGCAGATTTGCAGCAAGCTGTCAGGAAGCAGGTGAGGGACCAAATAAATTGTCATCCCAGGGTCCCCCTGTACAGCTGCAGCATATAAACTCCCATCGCCTTCAGTGGGAGTTGCTCACATTCAGCTGTGGCATATGCTTCCTGCAGGATGGACAGAGCTAAATGTAGATCTCCAGGTCTGCACAACAGGAAGTGAAGGGAAAGCCCAACCTCACCGAGAAATGAGTGATGAAGTGAAAGAGGATTATATCGTAATAACAGTGAAGGTTGGATTTCAGAAAATCATCAGTTTATAAGTTCATGGCTGAGAACAAGGTCATTCTGTACAACCCAGTTCGACAACTTCAAAATGAGCATTCAAAAGACTGCTCAATAGCAAGTCTTTTTATATAATTTCCCCCCTCTCCCTCCCTCTCTCTCCATTAATAAAGATTGGTATGCACAATTTAAATCCAGGAGGAAAACAATTGTAGAAAACACAACTGCAGGAGTCATTTCATAAAAGCACTTATCCACCTGGCGCACACATAATGACATCGTAAAGCTCAATAGGGAAAACGCATTTTTGGACATCAAATTCACATGTTAAGATCTATCACAATGTTCTTGGGATATACGATGAAAAATGTCAAAAGAAGAAAAACACTGACATTTTACCAACATTCTTAACAAGTGACCAAATAGAAAGATTCTTGATTTTTTTCTCTTTCTTTTATTATGCAGCGTTGTCTAAAGTAATATAATATTGTGGAAATGGAGGGGCGGGGTGACACTGACGCCGACGACAGCTTACACTAGGTGTCAAACCTGAAGATCACTGGGTTGCGTTTGATATTTCTACTTTTCTACCTGGTTGCTATTGGGACAAAATGGGATAACTCCTGAGTTTCTTGGAGTTAGGATACAAATATGATTGCTAAATAATCTATATGCTACACATAGAAGAATGTACAGCCTTGTTCATTGTATCATCACTAAGTAGACAACTTGATAAACAGTTGGTCCCTTACTTAGCGTAAATCAAGTATGAATATATTAAATGGAGAAATCTATGCATTTGGATGTGCCCGTATAGATATTTCTGTGACTGGGGGCATGTCTACAACAGCCATTTATCCCTGGATCATCCCTGTGCATCCAAATGACACACAGGAGATCCTGGGAGCAAGCAGGGACAATCCCTCCACTTTCCTGGGATAATCCTTAGGTGTAGAAAGGGCCTGGGTCATTGTTCTGATGTTCATTTCCTGGCTTGCCAAACCGTAGTTTAGTTGTTGTGGTCAAGGGATGGCACACTCCCCCTTCACTCCGCCTCCTCCTTTTATGGATGAGTCTTGGGCCTTAGCTAGACCTAAGGTTTATCCTTGGATCACCCCGGGGTCGTCCCTGCCTGCTCCCGGGATCCCCTGTGTGTCATTTACATGAACAGGGATGACCCTGGGATGATCCCGGGATAAACCTTAGGTCTAGCTAAGGCCTTGGTTAGCTTAAACTACACGTCCATGTTATCCCCAAGAGATGGAAATGTGTTTTAATGCAATGGTTAATAAACTGACCTTAAATCACTGTTCCCTGTGTTAGGACAGGAAGCTGCAGTTTGAACTAACCAGAATCAGCACACATGGACCCAATGCTCATTCCAGCCTGCTAAATTATGGTTTTGCAAGGCTGGAAAGGTTCATCCACATCAGGCCAGTCCTGTGTGTATAGAGACTTGGCGGTAGAAACCTATATCCTGTTTAATACAGAGATAAAGAAGGGCATGATGGACCCCAAAGCAATATGAAAACATTCTACATTGTGCCATTGATTGTTCCCAATCAAACTGGATCAACGAAGAGCTGAAAATCTGGGCAGGATCTACACTACTGCTTTATAATGGTTTATAGCAGTAGTGACAACTGTTGGGGCCCAGGACACATTCCACATGCCATTCTCAAACCGTTTTCAAAGTATTATATCCTGCTTGGTGTAGATCTGGTCCTGAAGAGGAACAATTACCATATTGGGGTTTAGAAAATATTGCTCTTTTCCCTAGCCTGAAACATGGTTACAGTGCATGGTTACGATATATAGAAATGGGAATGTTCTTCAGAAAAATAAATAAAGAGAAAACACAGAAAATAGATGTCACAAAGGAAGATGGAAACCTAGCATTGTGGATTTATTTTTGTATTCATCTAAAGTGAAAAAATGGGTTAGATATAGATATATATCTCCATCACAAACTTTAAAATATTTTTCAAACCTGTTTGATTGACATGGCTTCTCCCAAAGAATCCTGGGAATTGTAGTTTGGTGATGCTGAGAATATTTAGCCACACACACCAGCCAAAACCACAGTTCTCAAGATTCACTAAAAAGATAGAATGCGTGCTAAAATAACTTAAATCAGTAAAACAGATATGTGCTGAAAGGACTCATTTTTAAAAGCTAAAATTGAGTGACATAAGGGGTATTTGTAAGATAGATAGATAGAGGCTATTTGTTTTCACCATCTCAAAATTACCTGGGCTTTAGATTTATAGAGATCTGTACAAGTATAATTTTAATTCATTTGTCTTCCATAGTTTCAGAAAAACATAAGTAAGTGAGGTACACAGGGTGTGGAGAGACCCTCTGAGTCATCCTGAGCTCAGAATGACTGCTTTCCAGGAATATCTGCAATTGTCATGCAATTCACAAAATACTGTTGAACATTTAATCTCAGGTCATCTCTTTCCAGATGTGCACATTTGGATGGCAAATGGTTGTCTTCTTAAATCACAGCATGATTTGAAGTGAGTGATCAAAAAAGAACACGCAAACAGAATGGTGGTGGCTGTTTTTTTCTCTCCAGGGCAAAGGTCAGTATTACGATTTGGTTTCATTATCATGTTGCATGAAGAAAGCGCACCATTTTCAATGACTGGAGCACCTTTATAGTCTTAAAGGACTTAAAACCATTTGGTCATTTTCAGCTATTTTTGGCCAGGTTTCTTAAAGACAATATGAAGTTTCCTTGAAAATGGGGACATTGAATGTAACATTCTTTGCACAGTGGGTGGAAACAATATGTCAGGATGCTTGTTTGATTCACTGATGAACTTGGATGCAGTTTCACTGTTTTCATCACAGAGTGTACTTTACATAGCAATCCTAAGAACATTTACTAAAGAGTGAGAATTGCTGAACCTATGAGGGCTAACATCTCAGTAAAGATGCTTAAAATTCTTTATGTTTCTATTAAGGTACCCACATCTGTTGTCCTTATTTGGATATTTGTGGTTCTCAATCATAACAGCTGAACTTTTTCCAAAAACTTAAAAAAACAGATCCAGCTAAAAAAATTAAGCACTATTAGTTCCAATAATTTTGATGTGGGATTTCAGCATGTTTTTGAATCTCTCACTGAAATCAGTGGGGCTTAAATGTACTTAAATGTGGTTGCATTGTGCCCAGAAATACTGGCCCGGTTCAAATGTAATGAGAACATGGTTTTCTGCTATGTGAACAAGCTTCTCGCTTTCTTTTGAGCCCATGGGAAGATGGAAAACATTCATTTCTAATTTAAATAAACCACCATTCCCCATGAGATCCAAAATTAGGGTTTGCTTAAACTGTGGTTAATGAGAACAAATCAAGATCAAGCTATGGTTTCCAATCCTGGTTTGTTCTCAAACCATAGTTTAAACAAACCTGTTTATTCAGATATCATGAGGAATTGCAGTTAATTTTAAACTGGAACCAATCTGTTCCTCTGGCATGCATGACAGAAGAGAGAAAAGGATGTGCACAAGCCAAGGCTCACCACAGCTCATTTACATAGTGGGATAACATAGTTCCCCATTACATCTGAAGCAGATCAGTTTCTTATTGCCTCTTTTTTCATATGAAGAAAAAAAACGGAATAATTGACTTACATGTTGGGTCATTCCTATTTAGAAAAAGAGGGAACTGCATGTATTTGTTATTCCCCTTCCAAAATTGTAATACTCATGTCACGTATATACTGGCATTGTCACTTTGGGTTCAAAATGGAATGTGTTTCACAAAGTTCCCCCTGTGGGTGCTTCCAAACCGAGGGCTCCTATTGCTAATGGTCAAAAGGCATTGCACAGGTGTTCCATCTTTTTTTGCCTTAATGGATTTTTTTCTGGTATGAAAAAAAGATGGAGGAAGCAGTTGGAAAACACCAGAGGGCTACAAATTCAAGAAACCATCATCTGGACCCCCATAAAATTATTTGAGTGAGGCAATGCAATTGCACAATAAAAGTGTCATGTGAAAAAAGCCTGTGTGATAATAATCTTGCATTAAGTGCTTCATCTGCGTTATCTTAGTAACCCTTACAACATTCATGTCTGGTCACCATTATCCTTTTGATAAAGAAGAGGAGCTGAGACTAAGGTACAGTGGCTCTCTGAAGACCATCTTGAAAGTTTGTGGCTGAGGTGAAATTCAAGCTGTGGACTTCCTGGCTCACAGTCCTTTCTCTTAGTGAATAAGCTATACCAGGTCTTCGTTTCTGAACCATGCCATTTTCTCTCTCTTCAGAATTTAAGTCACAATAAATACTAGACCCAAGTTAAAATGGTCGAAGAACACAAAACTAGGGCATTGTGGGGGAGTTCAATTTTGACTGTACCAATTTTTGTCACTCTTCTTAGACTGAACATACTATTTGAAATTAATGCAGAACACGGCCCCGCTATTATTTTAAAGCAATGTTCAATTTGCTAGTAACCCTAACCTGGAAATCTTTATTTAAAGTGTGATTGCTTCACCAGATATTCCCCATCTTGTGTGTGTGTGTGTGTGTGTGTATTTGGTTCTTTCCTATGTGTAACATTTGTAATTCACCCTTGTTACGTTCTGCCCAGCTCCCCAGACAAATGAGAACATTTTGAATGTGTAGCTTGTTTTTAGCCAGAAAGTTGAGAGGTTGGACAGCACTGTAAAAACAGGGTACTCTAGCCAGCCTGCCAGGTGAACATCCAACGTTGTCCCCGCTCTGTTAAGAATGAGTCCAATCCAAATCCTTCACACGACTATGACTGCATTGCTCTAACTCAACTTACATCAACAATTACATCAGAAAGAATGTGTTTACCTTGGTTCTTCGCCACAGAAACTGCGCCCAAAATGATGCTGAACATATGTCTGCCAATGCCGTTTATGGGGACAAACAATGTTACAGATGGCTTTCAACACTCATTTCTTTTTAATAACTAGACAGCAAAATACTGTTCTTGCGAAGAACATTCAGGAACAGAACACTTATTTGTGGAATTATTTTTGTTTGTCATTCATTAATTACACTGCAGATAGCTTTGAGGACAAACTGAGATGAAATGTTAACATCACTGGCCTACTTTTATTTAGGGCCATGCATTGACAAATGTAAGTTTACCCTGGATTAAGCAGCCTTAGGATCATCACTACAGGTTGCAATGATACTCCTCCAAAAGAGATCCCAAAAGAGACTCAAGGAAACTACCCCAAACTAGTAGCAAACTAGCAATATTTCTGAATAGATCAGATGTGAATGCAACTCTCAAGCTATATCTGATTTGTGATTAGGTTTGAGTCATCTGTAATTCCATGGTTATGGATATACAGAAACATCTGTATCAGGTAGATAGGTTGGAGAAATCCGCAATGAAATCAAATGAATTCAAATTTCTGTAAAATTGGACCGCAGATTCTGCAGCGGACCAGCTTTTCCTGACTCGCATGGATTCTGCAGACTTGCAGACTGTTTTTGCTTTTTACTTCTGGAGTTGTACGCAAATACAGTTGTAGAAAAATACATAAAATGACAAAACACCAACTGAAAATGTGCATTTCCCCCATAGGCTAAAGCAAGGGGATTTGCATATTTTGGGGGGATTTTTTTTTTTTTTTGCATTTTTGCGAGTGCAAATTTGTACAAATTCAGAAAATTGAAGGAAAAAGCAGATGATGGAACAAAAGACACCTGACAATCTGCAAAACACAGATGGAATGAATTTTACAAAATGTGTACATCCCTAGAATCAGGTTTTAAAAAGTGTTTTTGTGGGGGTTGGCTGGTTTTTGTTTTGTTTTTTACTGGTGCTGTTCAGTGAATTCATTGAAAGAATTGATCCAGACAGTCAAACGTTAGGGGTGAAATGTTCCGTTTCACCAGACTGCTGGTTCAGGCTCATACAATATCATTTCAGTCTAGAAAGTTCCTCACGATTGCCAAGAAAATTAAACTGAAACATTGCAGGATTCCTCCTTGCCTAAGTAGAGCACTCTAGTTCAAGTAACAGTCCCTGCTAAAGAACAAAGATCCCTCATTTAAACATGCTCAACTGGATATTTTTAAAGTAAGGGGAATACAGGCATTTAGTGTTTGGGATTTAAAGTATATTCCACATATACACCCCACCCAAAAATTGAGCTATGCAATGTCTCCTCAGACCATCTTCCGTTGGTATCAATAAAAGTTCTTTTCATAACAGTGAACTGAAAAAAACCTCAGGTTTCATCCCATACAAACCAACACACAATATTATGTTCCAGTCCTGCCTCTTTACCATCATTGCACTTCCTGGCAAGAGTGTGATAGTAGGTACTTCTTGCAACTTTATGATTATTGATGCTGTTTAAAAGCGTACACAAAAAGTACACCCACAGCAAAAATCCCCCCCAAAAATATTGATTCAGTCAAAAAAACAAATGTCTCCCTGAATGTAGACCTGGTCAACCCAAAAAAGACATGATCAAAATTAATCTGTGATGGAAGGTTACAACAGCTTTGATTGTTTAACTTGGAAAAAAATGAAGATAAGGGGAGACATGATACAGGTGTACAAAATTATGCATGGTGCGGAGAATGTGGATAGGCAGACATTTTTCTTCCTCTCCCATAATGCTAGAACCCAGGGTCATCCCATGAAGCTGATGAGTGGGAGATTCAGGACAGATAAAAGGAAGTACTTCTTCACACAGTGCATGGTTAAACTTTGGAATTTGCTACCACAAGACGTAGTGGTGGCCACCAATTTGGATGTTTTTTAAAAGGAGTTGGATAAATTCTTAGAGAAGAAGGCTATCAAAGGCTACTAGTCTATATGGCTAGTTGCTACCTCCAGTATCAGAGGCAGTAAGCCTAAATACACCAGCTGCTGGAGAACATGGGTGGGAAGATGCTGTTGCACCATGTCCTGCTTGTGGATCATTGGTCAACAGCTGGCTGGCCACTATGTGAATGGAGTGCTGGACTAGATGGACCCTTGGTCTGATCCAGCATGGCTTTTCTTATGTTGTAATCTCTCCACCAAATTTAAGGTTTAGACACCTGTAGCCAACTGGATAGGCCTTTTGGAACACTGCCACTGGGAGGAGTCAGATCAAGTTCCATGTCTCCTGCTGTGGCACGTATTTGGCAAAATGGCCTTTCCCCAGCACTTCTTGAGATAGGCATGGGTCAGGAGGGTCCCTTATTCATCATATGGGTCTTTTAGCCCAATAAGTTGTGGAGGGTCCAGTTACAGGTTTTTTAAAAAATTGGGGATAAGCCAGGCAGCTCTGTCCCACCTGCCAGGGTTATGATGTAACAGTAGCCACATCCTGATTACTACTACCAACTCAAAAGGACTGAAGTGTTAGTGTCAAGCTTAAGATATAAGTCATGCTTTATTGTAAAGGCAGGGAAGAATAGTGATTTAATCTTCTCAAGATTTGTGGATAAAGGAGGGGATTTCCAGTCCAAGGTTTCATTTCACCTAAGCATATAAGGCATGATAGAGCTTGTGAGGAAAACCGGGGGTGGGGTGGGGGAATCTCCATGCAAACTTCCCATTCAGGAAATGGGTATTTCCCATTACTCACTGTTTGAAACTTCTATGTTGCTATCAGACCTTTCTACTCTGAGTGGTGAAAAAGCAGATATTAGATGTCTTAAGTGGAATAGCAAAGAAGAAAAGAAAAGCCACAGAACATGAAGATCTTTTTGTATGTGTGGCCAGTGGGTTAGGGGAGGAATCCAATCAAGCAAATACATTCAGACGCTCAAAGCAAGCATCCTACAAAACTATCCTATATTTTCACAGTCTATGTGTATTATTCAAAGGTAGCCATAGAACTATCTACAAGGCTTAATATTTTGTAAATAAAACAGGAACTTGCTGTTTTATTCTTATTTTGCACAGAATCATCATCATCATCATCTATCTAGATTATCCATTCCACCTTGTCTGTTAACACATCCCATTCCACCTTGTCTGTAGGGACTAGTTTACTCACACCATCTTTGAAATGATCAAAGCAGGTGTGTGTTACTATTATACCATTATATATCGATGGGCCGGGCATGTATCATGTGTTGCAACAGGGACTTAAAGAATATTAACACGTTTCTTCACATATTCCAGGGCATCCAAGAGATTAAAAGTACAAGTCACTGGGATTTGTGAATGCTGTTGAGAAAGCTTAGTGGATCAATAGGGAAGTCTGTGTTGGAAACCTAAGAAGTTTGTTTAGAAAACCAGGGATTCTTTAGGTTAAAAGCATTCATTTTCAATTTGATTTAGCTTCCTCTAAGCATTCTGCTATCTTTCCCTCCAATAGTGACCTCAGAAAGTCAAGTGCCTATCAGGGCCTTGCTAGACCTACCTGATAATCCAGCCGGGAGTCGGGGCAACGGCGCACTGCAACTAGTGCGCGCCGTCGCCCTTTTCCACACGTAAGACGTGACAGGGCAAGGGGAAGCCCCGTCACGTCCGCCATTTTTTGTAAGCCTTAAAGGGCCATGTGCGCAGGAGAGCACCGCCGGACAAGGTAAGTCTTTTTAAAAATAAATATAGTGTCCCCACTCCCCCTGCCCCTGATTCCCCCCACACACACACAATGCCTGATGCCCCCCCTGCCCGCTCGCTCACCTGTCCTCCCCCGTCCGCCATGTCTTGTCCCTGTCCTTCTTCTTTCCCCCCCGAAGCCCGTGCCCATCCTTCTTTCCCCCCTCCCCGATGCTCTGTCCCTCGTCCTTCTTTCCCCCCTCCCCGATGCCCTGTACCCCATCCTTCTTCCCCCCCTCCCCAATGCCCTGCCCCCATCCTTCTTTCCCCCCCTCCCTGATGCCCGTGCCCATCCTTCTTTCCCCCCCTCCCCGATGCCCTGTCCCCCGTCCTTCTTCCCCCATCCCCGATGCCCATGCCCATCCTTCTTCCCCCATCCCCCGTCCACCATGCCCGTGACCGTGACCGTCCTTCTTCCCCCCTTTCCTGCCGGGTCCGGCCTTTCCCCCGGCCCCTATCTCCCCCCCCCTGTGATCCCCCCCGGCCCAATGGGCACAGCGCTCCTATGAGCGCTGTGCCCAGTCCGTGGCTTCTCCCAGCTACTCACAAGTAAGTGAGCAGCCGGGAAAAGCCACAGAAGTCCCTAGACTTTCCGCAGCCCCGGCCTCAGGCCAGGGCTGCGGAAAAGCCGGGTCATAAGCGAATCCACTTATCCTGGCTTAAGGGAGGTCTTAACCCGGCCTGACCCCGGAATCCCCTGTGCGTCATCTGGATGCACAGGAGGGAGACCGGGCCTCACACCATGCTAAGACCTCGTCTAGCAACGGCCTCTGTCTGAGAACACAATAGGGCTAAAATACATTGGTGGTTTCTACCTACTTAGTGAACTCCCTCGGTATTCCAAAGTATACATTTGTGAAATGAAATAAAAAGTCTCAAAATCTCCTGGCAGGGGCTCATTGACTTCTAAGACTTGTAGAATATTCATGGCAGTTGAGTCTATAAAGACAAGAAACAACTCATCCCATTGTTCGGAGGCAGAACTCTCTCTCACACACACATAACGCACTCACAGAAGCAATAAAATGCTCAGGTTGGCAGCTAGCCCTACTTCTTAGCTATCTAGTAGTATATAGCACAGGAAGGGAATCCCTCATGGTGTGGGTGGGTGTATGTTTCAGAGGAAGGTCTTTCCCCCTAACCCTCTCTGAAACTCTGAGAGGCCTAAGTGATGCTAAAAAGATCTTATTGCAGGCTTTCTGGAGCCCTGGACAGGAGCACTCCTCTTAGAAAGTGAGGTACTACAGAATAAATATAAAAGCTGAATATAGAAGCCAGTTTCCCACACTCCATCATGCTCTAGCATGGCTAAGAATCCAAACCCAGGACCCAACAATGCAGAAGAAGCATGGAACTATACAGACAGAAGAAGGCTTGGCTCTCAATGGTTGGGTTACTACTAGGGGTAGGAGGCAGGTTTCAATCTCAATAGATCATCCCTCTATTTGAAAAGAACAGAATGAAATTTAATAGGGATAAATGCCAAGTTCTACATCTAGGAAAAAGAAACCAAATGAACAATTACAAGATGGGGAAAACTTGGCTCAGCAATACTACAAACGAGAAGGATCTTGGAACTGTTGTAGATCACAAGCTGAATATGAGCCAACAATGCGATATGGCTGGGGGAAAAAAAGCAAATGCTATTTTGGGTTGCATATAGCTTCCAAATTGCATGAGGTACTGGTTCCCCTCTATTTGGCCCTGGTTACGCCTCATCTTGAGTATTGTGTCCAGTTCTGGGCACCACACTTCAAGAGGGATGCAGACAAGCTGGAGCGTGTTCAGAGGAGGGCAACCAGGATGATCAAGGGTCTGGAAACAAAGCCCTATGAGGAGAGACTGAAAGAACTGGGATGTTTAGCCTGGAGAAGAGTAGATTGAGGTCAGACAAGATAGCACTCCTCAAATGCTTCAAAGGTTGTCACACAGAGGAAGGCCAGGCTCTCTTCTCAATCATCCCAGAGTGCAGGACACTGAATAATGGGCTCAAGTTACAGGAAGCCAGATTCCGGCTGGACATCATAAAAAACTTCCTGACTTTTAGAGCAGTACAACAACGGAACCAGTTACCTAGGGAGATTGTGGGCTCTCTCAAACTAGAGGCCTTCAAGAGGCAGCTGGACAACCATCAGTCAGGTATGCTTTAAGGTAGATTCCTTCATTAAGCAGGGGGTTGGACTCGATGGCCTTGTAGGCCCTGTCCAACTATACTATTCTATGATTCTATTTTGCCAGTAAATGGATGGAAAAGTAAAGCATGGCATTCAGGGCACACTGTTGTAGTGAGTGTAAAACCTGCCCTCCGGTGCTAGGAACGCAGGAAGCTTCCTTGTCCCAAGTCAGCCCATTGAATCACCTAGCTCAGTACTGTCTACCCCCTGACTAGAGGTTCTCTAGGGTTTCAGACAAGGGCCTTTCCCAGCTGAACCTGGACCTGCCAGAGAACCAGGAACCTTTTGCACACAAAAGATGTGCTCTACCACTGAGCTATGCCCCTTCCTGTATTTCTCTCATTGATAGTAACTCACTAAGTATGTGTGTTGGGGAAGAGTTACAAAAAGTTGCAATGCGCCCCTTAGGAGTTGTTCTGGATCCAACCTATTTAAGAAACCTCTATATAACGTTATGTATTGTAAAGCGAAAGACAACAACCAGTCAATGGTTGGTCCTCATTAACCATTATATCGTTCCAGTATTATGTCAGGTTAATTCATTTATGTTTCTGAACAATTCCATGTGTACAAAAATGAAGTACTAAGCCTTTTGGCAAGGATCCTAACATTTCTATCTTGTGCAATTCTCATCTATTAAAACCAATAGGAGTTTTGGCATGGATGTCAGTGGAATATAGACTGCAGACCCCAATTTCTGTTCCTTTTGAAGCAAATGAACTGTCTCCTTGTGTGATGATATTTTTTATGTTTCTCCCACTAGAAGGCCCTGGGAACCCAGTGTGATCTAGGGCTCGGCACTTTCACCTATAGTCCTTGTTGCCTAAATTAACAGCCAACCCTAATGACCCTTCGGGAAGGTCACAGACCACTGGTTATAAAGGGTAAACAAACATTATTGTGGGGAATCAATAATGGGAATAGTGAGCACTTAACATCCAGGGAGATTAGGACAAAGCAAATAAGAATATTAAACACTCTCTCCCACACAAAGGCCAAAGGTCCTTCACAACAACAAACACAAAACCCAGTCAATGTCCCCCAGTGCCCATCTGCAAGACTTCTCTTAGCAGTGACAGAAGTGTGTCGAAGCAACAAGTTCTCTGGTTGTTTCAGAACCACTGGTTGATGCTGACAGGCCAACCACTCTTATCCATGGTGGATGCTCTTGGGCAAGTCTGAAAAGCAATTAGTTTGTTTACAATATTGGACAGTTTCCAGACAGCATAGCCTGGTAAAATGCTGTAATATATTCATACTCTGCATTTATTTAGCAAAGGCCAAAGTATTTTGCATCCTGATAGCTCTAACAATAATTCTGCATGGTAGGCCAAGATTACGATCACCATACTATAGGGAGAGAAGCGGTGGTGCAAGGCTGAGAGAACTGTAGCTTATATAAAGCCACCCTGTGATTTCATGGATAATGCTGAAATTTGATCCACAGAGAGATCCAATTCACTGCCTATGCCCTTAGACTGTATATTATACCAGTTTGTTACTGGTAAATGCTGGGAACGTGGGTGGAATTAGATCATTTTTTGTAAGGTCATGAGATTTATCAGTAAAATGTCAAAAATGATTTCCCCACAAAGCTTATTTAAGATACTTACCAACATGCCTTTGTAATTGTCAGTCTCTCTCCAGAAATGACAAAAGTAGGATGATATTTGGTTATTTGCCAAAGGCATTTGTTTAACCTTTAGATTTAACAGGAAGTGGAAAGGGTAGGAAAACTCATACTGTGGAAGTTCCTTGCTCTGTAAATAATGCTGAGCATTATTACACTAAAGTCTGAATTTTGCATTCCACAACGCAGTAGTAATAAAGATGAGCAATTACACCGTATTGCATATAAATACCCATAGTCACAAGTAGTCTACACATTATTTTTAATATTGGGGAAAGCTCAAAACAGTCCCCACATGATTGCTTCTCTACACCACGGGTGGGCAGACATTAGATAGAGATCTACTGGTATATCTTTGGGTGTTTTGCAGTAGATTGGCAAGAGTTTCTAATTCCAAATAGTTTAGCAATAACAAGTTAAATTGGAAGTGGTCTTTTTGTTTTTTGTTTTAAATCTCTTCCATGGCTGGCCTTGTGCTAATCACTTATCTCTTTGCCTCAGTGATCTGGGGATTATTGTTATTGTTGTTGTTGTTGTTGTTATTTACTGCCCAATATCTGAGGCTCTCTGGGCAGTTCACAATTGATTGCTTTTGACCAAGTCTTTGTGCCATATTGAGAATTGTGAGTTAGAATCTCTGATCTATTGTAACTCAGATTTGTATTTGTGTATACAGTATTTATTTATTATTATTACATTGAGTTCAATGGGGCTTACTTCTAAGTAGACCTGTACAGGACTGCACTGTGTTAGTTTTTATGGGGCTGGATCCAGACTTATTCATACTTAAGAGTAAAGCAATTGAAAACAATGGGACTTACGGTAGTCATGATTAACTTAACACCCATGGGGTAGTATCCAAGTGGGCCACCCCATAAGTGGGGGCCACCACTGATTCCACTCTGAAAACAGCGCCCACCCCTCATGCAACAGGGATTTAGCACTTCCTTTAGGAAGCCCTGAAATGAATGGAAATGCTTGTTTCTGGATTGAGAGCGGTCCGTGGAGTTCCCTTAGGTGAGATCTGCCATCCTGTCCTGATCTAGAAACAAGCAGAGGAGGTGCTAAATCCCTGGGCCGATCTACACCAAGCAGGATATAACACTTTTAAAATGGTATGAAAACTTATATGTAATGTGTCCTGGGCCTGAACAGTTGTCATAACCATTATAAACCGTTATAAGCAGTAGTGTAAATCCTGCCCCTGTTACACAAGTGGTGGGCATCGCTTGTAGAATGGAATCGGCAGTGAGGTCTGCCAGCGCAATGGCTCACTTGTCTACTGCACATGGATTTCAATGGCTCAACTTTAAGGATGACTAAGTCTGGATCCAATCTGTTATATTAAAACTCACTCACATGGCTTTAGAAACCTTGAACTTCAGCTTTCTGCTGCAGTGCAAATTATCAGAGCAATACATAGACATTTCAGTCTTGAAAGAACTCTGGATTAGCAAGATTTATGATAATTATCATAATTATACAGTGTTGTCTCGGCCTTACATAAGTGGTAATAAATAATGCCCTCTCTTTTATGGTAATTTGTCCAGTGAAATTAGCTTGCACAACTTCAGTTGGCTTTGCTTGAGATCTGTGGAGTAGCCACGTGATTTTACTTCAATGGCTCCAGAACATGATGGAGACTTATAGGTGGACAAGCTAAAGCGCTGATCCTTCTTTGGGAAGCAGGGACACTAAAATCAGATGAAAGAATGGTTTTCATCAGGAAACCGTGTCATTCAAATTCTCTTTCCCTGTGTTGTCTTCATGCCTATTAGGAGGATGAGCCACTGGCGTAAGGCCAGAACTTACAAATAGCAATGTTCAGATTTTGTGAAATCCATCCTCCATGTCTTTCAAGGATCACAGATGGATTCGAGTTTTTTTGCTTTTGCTTTTGTTTTTTCATTATGCGGAAAAAATACACAAATAATTCCATAAGAAACTTTCCAACAAGTATATATTAGTACGTAACATTTAGCAAATTGTCACTCATTTCATTTGACTTTTCCCTGCATATATTTTTGAGCATGGCATATGTTTCAGCAGAAACTTGTGAATGAATTTGTATAAATTTTGGAATAATAATAATAATAATAATAATAATAATAATAATAATAATAATAATAATAATAATTTGGAAGTGTGCAGATTCTGCGTAGTCTGCAGTGGATTCTGCAGGTCAGTTTCTTAAAAATCCAAACTCTATTTAGTCCATCTCAAATTTCTCCAGCTTCCAAATCCTAAAGAAAAACAGAGCAAAAAATTGAGATCTGGTCTAGATTAGGGATGGGCAAAAAGTAGATCTCCAGGAGTTTAAGACTTCAACTCCCAGAAGCCCCTGCCAGCATGGCCAATGGTCAGGAATGCTGGGAGTTGAAGTCCAAAATATCTGGCGATCTACTTTCTGCCCACCCCTGGTTTACACAAATGAGTCATCATATAGCAACAAGTGGGTGATTGCATGTTGCTTCTGCTGTAAAGACCAATCCCTACACCTAGAAAACTATAGGTCAGGGAGAAGGGTTCTAAATTTTTGCTCTTCTAGAAAGGAGAGCATCCATACAACCCCCACCTGAAGTGCTACACTTCATAACAATAGGCCTAAATGTCATTATTAATGTGCAATGTGCAATGTTCCTTTCTCTGCTATGTGGATGAAAAAAGGGGGGAAGACATTTTTTTCCACATATTTTCGAAAAGGCAGACAGCCCAAACTGATGTTTTTGCATTATTTTCAGCCACAAATGTGACTTTTGAAGTAGTCCTGCACAACAGTCGAGGCACCAGAAAGAAAATCCTAGAAATACCCTTCATAAATGTGCTCTACTGTGTCTTAAAACCAGTGAGAGTCTTTCCTCCCACAACTGCACCAGGGAGACCTATTGCTTCTATTCGCACAAATTCACCCAAACAAAGTACATCTATAAAGCTGTAAGTCCTCACTACTACAACCCCAGCCCCCTGCCCCACCCCAAAACTGTTAATATTCTAACACGGCACACACGGCGCTAAGTGTGTTACAGCAAAAAAGCATCGTTAGTACCGGCAAAGCCCTGACATTACCCATTATGAATGGACATGATTTATGTGCCTGTCAGCAAGAAATCAATCAAGTCAATGGAAAACCAGCAGCAACGTCAACAACAGTAGCAAGAGGGGAAATATCAGAGCCAAGACAGGATGGGTCCTCTCAACCACCTGGAGAGAAGGCAAAGAGAAGAAGGAAGCAGTCAGATTCACAGTGTGCTGTTGTCCAAAAAAAGAGAGTGAAGCTACGTTTTACTACTTCTCTTGAGGTTAGCTAATTCTTCACATTGTTCTTGATTACTGATAGTGATATGATGGAGGAGGGAAATGAGATGACAGGTGGAGATGTTTGGAAATGCCATTAAAGAAGTGGTCTAGGTTTCTGGAAAGGAGGGCAGTTAGATGCACACAGAACATCAAAGATACTTAAAGAATTTGTCATGGAAGAAATATTTTACCAGATGAAGATGTTTGGTTTGTGGTTTAGCACAGATGGCATATATATATATATATTCAAAAAGGAAATGAAAACTTACAACTGGAGGGAAAACAGAGGCAGAAAATAAAAACTTTATGGACATGGTTTTCAGAGCCTGTCTTGGTAGGCCAGCTGCAGCGGTCATATTAGTACTTGGCTATTCTCTTACAATGAGAACAGTAAGGCGGTGCTCTGGCAATTAGGCACAGGATCCTGCAGTGTTAAAGTGCAAAGCAAAAGCCTGTGCAAAGAAGGAGACTATTCCGCCTTCATCCTTAGCAACTTCCTCATGGCTTAGGATCACCATTGGAGGCCTTGCTCACTGGCCTGCCATCGAGAACTCTTAGATTGGTGGGCACTAGGGACAGAACCTTTTCAGTGGTTGACCCTAGTTTATGGACCTCCCCAGCAAGGGATGTGTCACTAGCCTCATCAGTGCCAGCCTTCAAAAAAAGAACACAAGCTTTTTTCAAACCATTTGTTCCATTTGGTTATGGTTTGTGATCATTTTTCGAAATGTTGGTTTATCAGACTTTCTTTTGTTTAGGTTGTCTGAATAATGTTTTAATTGTAGTTACTGCTTGCTGGGGGGAGGTTGTTTTTTAATGTGATGATGTCTGTAATCTGTATTTTAGATTGTATTATTTTATTGGAATGGTGGTTTTGTTATTTATGTTTGCAACACAATGAGAGGGGATACTTTTCTATAAGGCTACCTTAATTTAAAAACAAACAAACACACCTTTAAATACATAAATAAAATTTCACTGTATCTGTAGTTCAGGTAGCCTGTGAACAAGTGGCACAGTCTTACAAACAACTTTTAAAACTCTCATGAGTTTCAAAAGATCTCATTGTAGCAAGGTGGGGCTTATCTTCAGCTGCACGCACAAACCTACAACAGTTTTTCACATTATGATCACTACAAGAGACACCAGTCTGAGGTACAAATGAACACAAAAAGCTAAGTCTTTTAGAACATGCCGAAAAAATGTCCATGCTCATGCCGGGAGCACCCAATTGGGTCTGGGGGTGGGGCGGATGCAGGGGAGGGGGTCTCCTGGACGTTTGGACCCAGTCAGGTGCTTGTGGCATCTCTAGTCCTGATCCTCTGGGTCTCATTTATAGGGGACTGAAGTGTTGACAAAGTGAAAACTACAAACTTTGCATATGTTGATTTGTATTTATTTATATGCACATTTAGAAATATTTGCTGTCTTTTAAATAAAAATACAATATATCTCACCATAGCAGGTAAGACCATGACCAGGTGACCTGAGTGCCTTGATCAGTCCACTCTCCAGGTACTGTTGATGGCAAAGCCCAGGCCAATGCTCTCCATCCTTATGATTTTTGGTCTTTAAACCAGACAGGATGGAACATTTGTTCAAATAGAGGACTGTCCACTGTAACATATGGGCACATGGCCACCCTACTCAAAGAATGCTGCCCTGATTCACCTTTCCCTTCTCCCAAACAGATGGCTGTCAAAGTTTTCATCCACATCGCTCTGGCCCCCCAAATGCTTTGTCAGGAGAGAAGGAAGAAGCAGGGAGAAATCTCTCCACAATTTCGTTGCCCCTACTGCCCAAAAGCTGAATGTAGAAATGGTTGCTTCTCTACTAGTATGGTCAATTGTTGTTGTTGTCGTTTAAAAATAACCCTTCTCTTTACTAATGCAGAAATAATTCAGCTGCACTTGTGAAATTTCCTTTCCTAGTCATCTGATGAACCCAGTATCCTCTCAGCCCCTGAACATGCCACCAACCCAGCTCAAATGCTGGTCAAAAGGTTTTCTTCCCATTGCCTGCAGTGGGAGGGACCTATTTTTCTCTCTCTGTCTCTGAATGGAGAGAAAAAATACAGGAAGTCCCACCTCCCACCACACTTCTGCCCTTTTAGCTGACAAAGGAATGGAGTGGAGCTTCTGATATTGGAGGCTCTGCTCTCAAGAGCATAGGATTGTTCTCTGTCAGTTGTCTTAATTATAACTGCCATCTTCCCAATTTCCCAGAGAACAGGAACAATTAAGCCGCCCGCCAATTCCCAGGATTCCTATCAGGGCCTTCTGGAGGATACCAGATTAGGAAAGGCTAAACTATTCTTGTTTTCTAAGAACTTGGAAGATGGCAACTTCAATAAGTTCACAGACGTTAAACTGCTTTTGGTATTTTAAATCATCTGGAGGGCATCAGCCTGGGGAATGCTGATCTAACCCTGAAGAAAAGTCTTCTGGTTATGTATATATAACCCCAGATCATATGAATCCAGCCCACCAACTCCTATGACAGTTTAACCAGGCCAGGCCACCTGAATAGTAATCATGCCTCAAGAAGTAAACGAACTGGGAAATTAAAAATCCTGTTTCTTTTTCTACAGCTGAATAGTCTCACTCATACCTTACATCCTAAGCACTTATGTAATTCAGATAAATGTCATTAAATAACAATGTTATGTCCTGTTCTCCTATCATTGCATGACAATCTGTGCGTCAAAAAAATGTAGCATGTCAGTGACCCTCATTAGAAACAAAATTATGGTCCACAGAAAGCCCTTATCTACTTTCTCCAACAGATCTATTTATCATTTAATGAACCTCTCTGGTAAGGAATAGAAAAGTGAGCATTGATGTTAGGTCCAAGTCTTGCTAACAGTAGTATCTTTGTTAAAGGGATTACTAATTAAAAGGGACATATGGAACACATCTTGCCAGGACACTAGCTCTTTAAGAGTTACACTGCTTTCCGATCCATTCCTAAGCACTATTATCTAGCCCAATATTCAGGTCTGCAAGTTTTCATAAATTTTGGAGGTTGAAGGGGTGTGTGTGTGTGTGTATGCAAACCTCCCCCCCATTGAAGATTGCATTAATCTTCAGGGGTAGGTGAATTTCTACATTTTTTGCCTTACCTTAGATAAGGCAAGAGGTGACAAAAGTGTCTTCTCCTTTTTTTCTCCCTGACCTGGTTCATGCAACACGACAACCCACTGTGGTTATTCGCCCATGGTGGGTTGTCATGATGTCAGAACCCAGAACAGTTTCCACAGGGTGACTTATTTTTCATGAACAAAACACCCTGAGAACCCATGGCTTGTTGTTTTGCATGTTCAGGGTGGCTTGCTTTTAGGGTGGCTTGTTGTAAAGTCCAAATCCATCAGGGTTATTTAATCATGGGATGTTGGAACAGATAGGGAATCAGCCAGCAAGAGTGGTACAAACCCCTGCTGCTCCTTGTAATCTCACTAGTGCTGCCACCATCTTCCCTCGTCCCTTCTCAGTGCCCTCTGCCTCATGCTCCTAAAAGTCGAGAAGGACACCAGAGACTGTCTGAAATATGTTCATAGCCCATCCCCATCCCCATCATCATCATCATCATCATCATCATCATCATCATCACATAAGACATGCCATGCTGGATCAGACCAAGGGTTCATATAGTCCAGCACTCTGTTCACACAGTGGCCAACTATAGTTCTTTAACTTTCATGACCAGTGGTGTATATTTTTTCTCTTTTCTCCTCTTCCTTTTCTAATAATAATAATAATAATAATAATAATAATAATAATAATAATAATAATAATAATAATAATTTCTCATCTTGTACAAGTGAGCAAGTCTGCAGTTAATTTCCCCCTCCGTTTTACTGCTCTGCCATGAGATTTGTGTGCATTTACCCATCTCGTCTCTGCTCTGTAAACCATATGTTTATCTGACAGCTAACAATGGAGAACAGTGGAGGAAAGCAACAAGCCCGAAGAGGGGTATGGAGCTGAAAGCGGCTGGTGGCTGCAGGATAAGTTGCTTTTGTGGGGTTGTAATTGGTACTAAGTGAAGCAGCATCTTTAAACAAGTTATTTGCTGGCAAGGCAAGTGCCAATGTGGAGGATGAAATTGACAAGGACATTGACAAGAGGGGTATATCAGTATGCTTGGCTAAATAGCAGACATGCGGTCTTGCGCTCTTGTTTAAGTCCCCGGGCGGGGGGGATTTAATAGACATGTTATCACATTCTTAAGGGCTCAGAAAGTTAATTCCATCTGGTCATCTGATGCGGCTGGATGGGGGGCGGTGTCCCTCAGTAGCTGGCAACTCCAGCAGACCAAATGCAAAAAGGGTGCTGACAATAATAATAATAATAATAATAATAATAATAATAATAATAATAATAATAATAAAATAATAATAAAAGACCAAGGAAGAAAGGAATTCTTACTTTTTTTAACAACATAAAAAGAGACATGCTGGATCAGGCCAAGGGTCCATCTAGTCCAACATTCTGTTCACACAGTGGCCAAACAGCTGTCAACCCGTATCCCACAAACAGGATGCGCATGCAACTGCCCATGTTTCCTAGCGACTGGTGTATAAAGGCTTACTGCTTCTGATACTGGAGGTAGCATATAGCTGTCAGGACAAGTAGCCCTTGATAACCATCTCCTCCAGGAATTTATCCAATGCCATTTCAAAGCCATCTAAATCGGTGGTCATCACTACATCTTGTGGTAGTGAATTTCATAGATTAACTATGTGCTGTGTGAATAAGTACTTCCTTTTATCTTTCCTGAATCTCTCACCAATCAGTTTCATGGGATGACCCCAGATTCTAATATTTTGAGAGAGTGTGAAAAATGTCTCCCTATCCACATTCTCCACACTATGCATAATTTTGTACACCTCCATCATGTATCCCCTTACTTTCCTTTTTTCCAAGCTAAATAATTCCAACTGCTGTGACCTTGCCTCATAGGGGAGTTCCTCCAGCCCCTTGATCATTTTAGTGGTCCTTTTCTGCACTTTTGCCAGCTCTACAATATTCTTTTAAGGTATGGTGACCAGAACTGTACACAATGTTCTAAGTATGGTCACACCATGAATTTGTATGAAGGAAGTATGATATTGGCAGTTTTATTTGTCTTTATTAACAACAACAACAACAACAACAACAACAAAATACATTGCCACTCACTGCCAATGCAGATACTCTGACCACATTTCTAGTAGCTGATTATCCCTCCCTCTTTCATGGGGGATGAATGATGCCACAATAGGAGGGGATATTCATTCCAGCACTATTTTTCACGTACAGTGCTCTGAATGGCTTGTGAGCAGATTACTTGAAGAACTGCCGGCCTCTGCACAAACCTACCTCTAAGGCCTTTGCTAGACCTAACTGAAAATCTGGGGGAGAGGAGGCGACACCTCGCACTGTGAATAACGTGAGATCTCGCTCTCGTTTACACACAAGGTTTTAAAGATGTTTTAATCACGTATGGTATGTTTTTAATCAGTTTTTAATGTGTATTTTATACCATGTTTTTATACTGTTTGTTTTATACTTTGAATGGTTTTAGTTTTTGTGAACCACCCAGGGAGCTTCGGCTAGGCAGTATAAAAATGCAATGAATAATAATAATAATAATAATAATAATAATAATAATAATAGGTGTAACGAGCTCAAGAAGAGAGGCATCATGGCCGCCATTTTTAAAATTTTCTTAAAGGGCCGGTTGCGCACGAGCGCTGGAGCGAAAAGGTAAAGTTGTGGTTTTTTAAAGTGATTTCCCCTCTCCCCTCACGCTAGCCCTGATGTAATCGCATGGAGCCGGGAAAAGCCATGGAAATGGACCACACGCTCGCGGTCTTGGGCTCAGCCCGAGACCGCAGGAAAAACTGGGCCCAAAGTGTATGGCTTTATCCCGGGGCCAGGGAGGGATGATCTCTCCCTGAGCCCGGGATGCCCTGTGCATCATCTGGACACACAGGGGAGATCCCGGGTATCAGCCCGGGGTAACCACTGGTCTAGCTAAGGCTATAGTCTCTGCACCAGGTACTGTCACCTGAGGTGAGGTAGATAATGAGGCCTTTTCTGTTGTGGCACCCAGACTGTAGTATTTCCTTCCCCAAGTGGTTTGCCTGGCAACATCCTTGTTTTCTTTCTATTTGCCCAGGCCATTTAAGGTTGAGAGGTTTTATGCCAGAATTTCATTGTATTTTATTGTTCTGCTATGTCTTATTTGGTTGTGATTTTTTAAGATTCATTGCTTCTGAATTGTGATTTCATTATTTTATCATACGCTGCTCTGACAGCATTGCTGAAGAGCAGCCTATAAGTATTTGAAAGAAATACAATAAAATAATTTAACTAAAGTCAACAATAATTTGTTCCAAATATTGCCTGTCTTTCTCTTCTCCCTTCTTTACATTGAGTTTCGTTAAATTTTAGGTACATTTGCACTTTTTCAGCCTATAGGCAAAAACTTGTGTGGAGTATGGATGCTTTTATCAATGCAATTGGGTCTGCCACAGACACATGAAGTAGTAGAGCCACTCAGTCTGATATGAGGGTTTGGTGTATTTTTTTTAAAAAAAAGAATTTGGCAGGAGCTTTGCACATGACTCCTGGACTAGACTCAAGCATAATCTATTTTAAGATATATTTTTCACTTGTATCTAGATGTAGGTTTGATGCTATATATTTATTATTAAAGAAGCAAAATAGTAAAATCAGACGACTACAAACAGAAACTTCTAACATTGGTATGGAAAGCAAGGGAGGGCAACATATGGTATTAAATAGCAAAAGATTACTGAAGTAGTTACTTAAGACTGCAGTCCAAAGCACACTTCTTCAAAAGAGAGTGCCATGGAACAAGGCAGAACTAAATTCTGAACAAACATACAAAATATTGTACTGCTCATCTCTTGCAAGGATTGCTGCCCCTTCTATTTATAATGGGGCTCCTCTGTCTTTAACAGCTTCCTGAAAGGCAAAAATTCAGCAACATCCTGTACACTGGAGTCCTAGGGAAGGACAATTTAATGGATGATGTCAATATACCCTGTGAGGACCTTGACTGCAATTGAGTGTCCCCCACCAAGACACAACACATTCTGAAGAGCAGCAGCAAACCAGCAGATGCTGGGAGAGCTTTTGGTTATAATACAGCAAGCCATTCCACACCCTATTGCCAATAGTTGCAGGATTGCACCCTAAAGCTTTTTATGTCCTATTAAGTTCTATTAAGTTTGCAAATACTGGGAGGTCACTCCTGTGTCATACACATCTGCATGGCAGTCTGTTTTGAGAACCTATTGAATACACAGTTGCCACCACGGCAGCTTTGACTTGACCTGTTTCTGCATCAGTAGTAGAACCATACATATTGTCATAATACAACAGTATCCAGGAATACAGAAGACTAAGCCAATCGGTCATGAGAAGAGGACCTAAGATACCCATGGTTTACCCAAGTAGGAGCAGTGAAGATGAATCTCTCATGTCAAGTATGACACACACATACCAACATGAGCACACAATAAAGAGACTACACAAACGATACATTCCTTTGTAATGGATAACACTACTGTGTAACTTGCTTGGCAACCACACATGCCCTCAGGTTCCGACCGAAGGCAAACAAAGACTCACAGTGAGGCTCCACCCGTACCCTTTCCTCAGTACAACACAAGTCATTGTTCAAGTTTTTAGATGAGGAAACAATAGAGGCAGTTTCCTCCTCCCAGGTCTAGTGCATGAAGCCGAGAATGTGTCTATCAAGTCATGGGTTTTTATTAAAAGAAATTACTCTCTCTCTCCAGGACACATTGGCTCTGAAATATTGGCCAATACACATGGAGGTCAGTTTTGCTCATAGTTATGCTTTCTTTATTCCTTCCTTCCTTGATTTATAGAACACTCCAAGGAGTTTGCATCAGGCAACAATAAGCACATAATCCCCAATGATTAAACCAACTCCATCTCACCCTATTCTTGACTACCAAAGCCAAACAGAATAAAAAATGCCTTTTACCACTTCTAGAAGCCACTCAAGATGGGCTTTGATAAATCTCTAAAGGAAGCTATCCCAATGTAAATGTGAAATCCCCTTGAGTGGATCTGTCAAAGAGATCATCAAACTGAGCTTTGCTGTTAGCTGCTTGACCACTAAGCTTCATCCGATGAGCATCAACGAGCGGCTCCCATCGTTTCTTCTGTCGCCACTGCAACATCGCTTCTTGAAAACAGGAAGTAATTAGCACCACAGAGTCAGGTAGAGGAGAGCTCTAACCGGACTTTTACTGGTTCTTTTTGCTGCGCGTCTTCTGCCAGAAGGAGTGCAAGATGCGGGAGAGGCGGACAACGTTGTGTAAGTATTTTGTGAGTGCCCAGTAATGAGCATGCATTAAAACGCTCGTTGGATGAAGCTAACTGTCTCTGGCGAATTACCTCCAGGAGCAGAAGATGGCCGTAGAGAGGCAGGGTTACTAAACATAGCAGTGCAATTTAATTTTGTATTGAGAAACCCTGCTCTCTCAAGCCTTAAGGCTTAGTGTGCAAATGAGGTACCACCACGGTGCTGTTTCTCTAGTGGAATTCTACAGTCCTATGCATCATTGTTCCTCTGGATATTGCTATCCAAGCATGGAGTTGAAGGAACCCCAAGCTACTAAGTCATGCCACATTTCTGACTAGCTGAGATATTCTTTAATTCTCTGCAAGACCAAGGAAACCCAGTATAGGAACCCAGAACATTTTTGGAAATCAAGCTCAATGAAGAAAATGAGATGGTGGGATGCCTGCTTGACATGGAGAGGCTAATTTTTTCAACTTGGCCACTTCCTAATTGAAAGCCACAAAATCAAAAATGAGAGAGACTGAATACCTAGGTTGTGGGCAATTGCCACACAAGGGCCATGGCTAGACCAGGCCTATATCCTGGGATCGTCCCGGGGTCATCCCTGGCTGATGCCTGGATCCCCTGTGTGTCATTTACATGAACAGGGATGACCCCAGGACAATCCCAGGATATAGGCCTGGTCTAGCCATGGTCAAGGATAGGATAAAGTATGGACTACAATAATGTAATTGGTAATGCCTTGTGACATCCTTTCCTAACTAGGGGGCTGTCTTCATGGCACCAAGTTGTGCCGCTCCGCTGCCAAACCCCGTGCTCTTGCTGAATGCAGGAGCAGCAACTTGTTTGAACAAGGGGAGGCAGAGCAGGCTTTCTGTTGGCCATTAGGCTTGCCACCGCCTCTGCCTCCTGCAGCTTCTGGCGACCAATAGGAGGTCGCCTTCCACCTGGGAATGCCCCCTGTATGGCTCTAAGTGTGGACAGACTGGCAGAAGATCCAGGCTCCCCTCACTCCAGCTGGAAAAGTCAGGGTAAGTCCCTAACATTTCAGCCATGCATCTTTGCCCCGGGGTGGCTTCAAATCTGCAGCTGTGTCATCTAATTGATGCAGCATAGATTCGGAGCCACCCTGGGGCAAAGACGACATCAAGGGAGCCCCTAGAAGTGAGGTTGACTTGGCAACCACTGGGAAAGCACATCAGGAAGTAAGCTAGGAATGCTGGGATAGTCATAGCCATAGCCATAAGACTCCGCTGTAGAGTGATGTCAGCAAATAGTAGGCAATGTCATCTCAAAGAAAAAAGCAACATTGTGCCTCACCAGTGGGGTGATGAGGGGTACTGAAAACTTTGCCGACAAGTATTGTTCAAAGGGGCATTAATGACTGCGTATGTCAGCCTTTCCCAACCTGATGCCTGTCAGATGTTTTGGACTTCAACTCCCATCAGCCCAAGTCAGCATGGCTAATGGTCAGAAATTCTGGGCTTTGTAGTTCAAAACATCTGGAGGGCACCAGGTTGAGGAAGGCTGGAGTGTGTGACCAAACCTGGAGACAGCCGTTTAATGTTAAAATGTAAAGGGACATTTTATTTCTGAACACAATTTTCTTCATTAAGCCTGCACTGCGTTTGCCACAGCATCCCTAGTAGGGGAACAGTAGGATGCTGGCACGGTGTTCACAGTCTTGTAGGAACACTAGGAAGCCACAGAAATATCCGTCAGCCCTTCAGAGCTTCATTTCCCAACTCCTCATAATGAAACAGATTTTATTGAACTAATCAGCATGAAATCCTTAGCTTTGTTTTTGCAATTGGTATTGTGTTTGTGGAGCCAAAAGTAGAGAACTTTGATACCGAATCCTTTGTATGTGTTAATTTTGGCAACTCCTAAAAATTCTGTAGATGCCGTGCTCGGTTACTACCACCACCACCCACTCGTCAACTCCTCCCCACATTCGCCCCCCACCCTCCTCCTCCACCACCTAGGCATTGGTCCTTCCAAACCATGTAGAAGTGTTTCTTTTTTAATATGTTCTTCCCAGCATTTCTCAGGGGTGGGGTGGGGGGAATCACAGGGAACTGTGTGATATTTCAGCAACATGAAACCTGATCTCAAAGTGTCTGAAGAACCAGAAGTTTTTAAAGAAAACACTTCTTAATTCGTGTGTTCGCTGCTGCTTCAACAGGCCAATTAGACGCGATGGGAAATTCTAGAATGCTGTCGCCAGGCATTGCAGCAGGAATAGCAAACAGGGCCCAAAACAAATAAACGAATAAGCAAAATGTGCCCATCTTCAGAACCCTCCTAGCCAATCACCTCCTCTTCTTTGTCAATAGGGTGACTGAGGTACTAGAGGAAGGCCTTGCAGGTTAATTAGATCTGACATTAGTTAACAGCAGCAATTACTAGAGAGCAATTCATCAGGGAAAGTCTCCAAACAGAAGGTGAAAAAATAAACAGGCAGCAACGTTTTGAAGCATTTACCTCCGAGATAAGGACATGGTCCAGGTGTCATCCTGAGGTGGGGATAATCCATCTTTCTTCATTTCTTCTTGGAAATTTGGTGTCTCCCTTCACCCATCCATCTTCCTTCAACTTCCAGACAAAGGGGCATTTGCCATATTCCAAAAACAAGTTAGAATGTGTTACAATGAGCTCAAATGCATTAGAAAAATAAAAATTCACAAACATTCCTTACACCTATTTTTTTAATTTTTTAATTACTTTTCCACATTAATTAGACATACAACCTTACAATAAAAGAAAACATCAAAACAACTACTACATACATGTTGAATAAATGTTGAATACATATGTATTGAATAGATATTAACTATAAAATATCATACCATAACATAATCCTTCTTAACATATAAGTGCACCCCCCACCTCGGGATCTATTCCTGATTCCAAAAACTTATCGTTTCTTCTGCTGTCGGTTTCCCACTTCCCTTAGTAAACACAAATATTAGGAACTGTTTCCAGATTCCTTCAAACTCATTTATTTTAGTTATACCTTTTCTCCACTTAATATTACAAGTCAGTTTATCATTAATAGCTATATCCCATACTTCTTTATACCATTCTTCAATAGAGTATTCCCCTTGAATCTTCCAGTTCCTAGCTACCATCAATCGTGCTGCAGTCAGCAAACTCGATATCAACTCTTTAGTTTCTTTTCCACATTTTATATCTTCAAATAGTGACAGTAATGCAATACATTCCTTACACCTTTGAGGAAAGGAGAAACCCTGCTATAATCATTGGCAGCAAAGCAATGTTAAATTTTGGTCTGTACAAAAATAAGAACCACTGCTACTCCGGAACAGCATTTAATTTGTTAATTCAAGTCAAACTAGCATCAAACACAGAGCAAAGTGAAATCTGCATCTGTCAAATTTTGTGGATCTGAATGGTCCAAATCTATAAGAAATTTCTTATATTACAGACCAGTCAAGCAATTTTTTCACACATATTTAAATGGACACATTGTATCCTTTAAACAACAGCTCCACATAGGCGGCAAATGAGACTACAATGCGCGGTTGTGGTAGTTAGGCGAATTTTTCCGCTTCCCTATTTGGCAATGAGGAAGCCCAGTTTGCTTGCCAGGGGCGCCCTTGCAGAATTCTGGAGTCTATTGTATGATTAGACACATTACACTCTGTGACATGCATCAAAGCCAATAAGAATAGATCTCGGAGGCGAAACAGGCCGCTCTGGTATTGCTTTTCTGAACCGAAGCGAAGCTGAGCATAACCCTAATTACTACATTCATTTATATTAAAGAAGTAAGGAAGAGAAAATTGTGACATCAAAGTTCCACCCATGGTTGGGGGAAGGCAGAAAATCGGCAAGCCAATCACTTTGTCCTGCTTTGAAAGCTCCGCCCACACTTCAAAATCCAATTTTCTTCCCCCAACATTACTATTATGTGGTTTAAACTTGAAGGTATAGCAAAACCCACAGTAAATTATGTCTCCGAATATGCACATTTTGGGGCTTAAAGACCGGCGCTGCAGCGAATGGACAGCTGCGTTGTGTGTCCGAAAACACGAAAATGCACAATTAAGGCGGTGTAAAGATGCAGTATAGACAAGCCATTTGTCATAAACAGGGCAGTCCCAAGAAGTTTTGAAGCAAAGGACAAGATTTTGAGGCAAAGGACAAGATGGTACCATCGCCGCCACCATTCCATGTAGAGAAGGTGACCAGATGGCCAGTTGAACCTTACTTCAACCCTGGTGATGGGACAGCAGCCACTACCTGAGGGCAGCAGGCTAGCTTATGGGGCACAAGGCACACACAGCTCTGAACTCCAACAATTTCTTGCTGCTTCCCACTCCACAGTATGTTCCGCCTCACTTGGTCTAATGCTAGGGCTAGCCCTGCAACAACATGCTGAACATTGACTGCTCATAATCTGGACCTCATGAACTCAGGTCCAAATGTCTCCTTACTGAGCTTGGCTCCTTGTACTGTGAACAGTAGATAATCATATGTTTTGCCTCATAGCACAAGCTTTATCCCATGAGGGGGGAGGAAAGGTCTAACGTATTAAAATACACTCTGAACGTTTCTCTGTTAGCCTCATGCAATTAACAATGCAATTTTGATATAAGCCAGCACAAATACTGTTCTGTTCAACACAGATAGGCTTAAATAGCTTTAACCTAGCGACCCCTTTTAAAAAAACACTACAGCAAATCACAATTAAGTAAATACCACTTGAGAGTTTAGATTTGGCTCAGCTGCCAATGTATTTGTGGGGAAGGAGTGGTAAAGCTTTAATTATAAAATGAACATTGTTTCCAAATATCATTATGAATTTATCCTGAAGGTAAATGCATATATAAACCTCTAAAAGTAGCTAATGCTGCTACAAGAAAAAGCATGAGAGAAGAAAGTGAGCCAAAAAGAAACAAAGAAAACGTAGCCACAGAAACGAAGAACAATGCTTTCAAGTCATTGCATAGCAAGGTCTAGTTATATGGGGCAAAATAAACCCTGGCCTGATACTTCCATGGAAAACATTACAACGTAAAGGTTTTTACAGATAGAAATGACACTTGAAAAGTTAATGGGACTCATGGCCTAATTCCATTCACTGCTGTTCAAAGAAAACATTTCAAATTCATACAACTGTATGTCAGAAGCAGGACAAGGGCAGAATTGGTGCTTTCGTTTCCAAACTCAACCACTCCCTGTTGCAGAAAGAAGCCATGCAGAAGGGGAGTTGCACAACCTATGCTGCAATGGTAAACATAGCTCAGTAAAAATTACTTCTGAGTAAACGTGCAAAGCAGGCATTGATTTTCCTCTAGAGCAGCCTTTCCCAACCTGGTATCCTTTAGATATGAAGTACTACAATTCCCATCAACCCCTGCCAGCATGGCAACTCTGCTGCTGAAGCTGGAATATAAGCCACTGCCGTGGCAAAGCCAATCAGTAGGATTTGCCTGGTACCTACCTGTTTCACCTGTAATGGTTTGGGATCCATGATTTTGGATCCATAGACCACAGAACCAGGACCTCCCTCTGCTAAGTCATCAACGGCTTGCCCGTCAGTCTCAGGCCTTCCTCTCCTCCAGCAGCCCCATGTGACCTTAGGGCCTGTCCAAAACTAGCCAAATTTTATGCAAGGTTGACTAGCTTCCCAAGTAAGGGAGTGTCTCTAAATTATCTCTTCATTCTATACATTCCCCGGGTAGTAATACATAAGAAATCTATCACAGCAAGAGCTGCTCTGTTCTTTGGTGAGTTTTGGAATCCAACCAGGAGTCCCTCCTGTGGTTTTCACATTTATCTTACGTGTGTTTTAATCAGAGCAGCCCTGGAAAAGTTACAGTAAATATCCAAACGTTGATGAACGAAGACAAGCTTTGAGAACATCCAGAAGCTCAGAGATGCACTGGTAAACGTTGTTAGTCTTGGAATTAACACTGGCTGTTTTTTCTGCTCTTCCTCCACCATGCCTTCTCAAGCTGCCTGATTGTAAATGAAGACATCCGCCCTGTTCAGGTGCTATTCTCTCCACATAATTAAGATAGGGTGGGCAGAGAGCAGAGCCAGGCACTCTGGCCCCAAGATCTGGTATCAAGGACAGGCATGGTTGGGCACCTCCCAAGAGCCCACGCCCCAACAGGGGCCCACAGACAAGAGCCCCCCTGGAGTTGCTCCTTCTCTTCACCATTGCTTATTCACTTGCTTCTCATTCTGGCACAGATAATGGGTTGTGGTGAGAAGGAGAAGGAGTTGATCCCACCACTGCTTTGTTCACTGGATCTATGCCTGCCAAGCAGGCAAGTGGCAGCAATGAGGAGGAGGAGGAGGAGGAGGAGCTGGTGACAATGGTGGGGAGTGTCGCGTTTCTCAAAACCTCCTGCCTAATTGGGGGACAATAACGAGGCTTGCTAAGTAATCTACAAAGCTTTATTTAAGCAATAAACATCTCTTCCTTCGTGAAGAGGGTCCAATCTCTTGGAACTTTCTCTTAGGCAAAACTATGCAAACTAAGTGAGACAACTGTATGTTCAAGAAGAATGGAAAGCTCTTTCCCAAGACGTGTTAACTTCAGAGAGGCTAGTTCTGAGGCGGCTTCAGACGCAATGTGAGCCGAGCCGACTTTCTCTCGCCTTCTTTTCACTCCGCCCATTTTAGTCTGCAGCGTACTCTAGGATCGGTTAACCTGTTGGTTCTCACTCCTTCAGAAGAATGTTGGCTTCCCACTGACTGAGTATTATTATTATTATTATTATTATTATTATTATTATTATTATTATTATATTTATTTATTTATTTATTTATTTATATAGCACCATCTTGCTCTTGACGAGATAAGCTCTGGAGAGACTTCACCACCAGCTGGTGAAGAGCTCATGAGAGCTTTCTCCCCCACTGGTACAAGCTAGCCTGTGTCTGGCGATGACTCCTCTACTTCAGAGTCTGTTTCTGATTGATTACCCTCTTCCAAACTAGGGGGAGTAGAGATAGACATGACACCGAGGAAGTAGATTCATGGAGGAAGAGCCCCCACTGAGTGTGCCTTGCCTAAGGCTCTCAAACAGATGGGGCTGCCACTGGCTGCCACCACCCCCACCACTCTGTCCCCTGCTTCCCCCACACACATGCACACACCCTTCATGCAGCCTGTGCATCATGGGCTTGTCTCTAAAGGGAAAGAATGTTGAATTTGCCATCTACCATTTTGAAGACTATTTAAAACAACATCAATGACAACATGATCCCAAGTGGTTAATCACGATCTTTTAAATGCAAAATGGCAAATGGAAACAAAACGAAACAGCGACATGTGCTTGAAGATATGTGAGGATTTTAAAAGCATTTTTGAGCAAGCTTGTCAAACACAATGGTGAAGCAGATTTCAAGCCTGTTTAGCCAACAACCACAAGCGAAAACATGCAACAGTATCTTGAATATCTTTGCTCGGTATGCAAATTTCACCAATGGACAACCACACTACAGATAAATCTGTAGACATTGGCCTGTGTGGTTTTAGTGAAATCTGCTGACACAGGGTGCTAAAATAAATAAATAAATAACATGCAGAGAAACAGCACAAAGGCCTGCTGTAAGTCAAGTTGGAGGTGACCAATACTTTATTAAAAAAAACATGTGAGAATTGGTAAAGTGTAGGGTGAGAGAGAAGTAGAAACGTCCATCATAAAAAGCTTCAAAACTGGGATCTAGCAGCATGCGTCAAACAAGCAATATAGTGATGTGGACGAAGTGGTATATTGCTTGACCATTTCACAATGATCCATTAGTCCCTCAGTATGCAAGCTGGTCCCCTCCAGATGTTTTGGACTACAACTCCCATAAGCCCCAGCCAGCAAGGCCACTGGTCAGGGATTGTGGGAACTGTAGTCCAACTCATTTGAAGGATGAATCGGCACATTTCCACTAGTGAATCGGCAAAGAGTCTAGTTTTAGGAGATAAACTGATTTTCTTGCCTCTTCTTGAAACATTTGGGAATTATGTGCACACACGCAAAGTCTATTCTTGTTCAAATCTAAGTGCTATGCAAAATGGCACTGGGCAGAACTGACACGGAAATAAAGAGATGTTGTACTTAGGGATATACCATGAGCCCTGCAAGATCACATTAAATGTGCTCCAGCGACTTGTTTCTAATAGTAATCAGCCAAATGACTTTGGGACGTTTCCAGACAGGGTATGAAGTCAACAGTCCTCTATTGCTGTTGGAACCTAGATGATATTTTGAGGCATACAACCCCATTGCCATGAGTAATCCTTTTTTTAAGCCAAGGAATGATAAATAAGCACGATTACGTGTCCATCTTACAGTTTTCCAAAACCTGCTCTTACATTCTTCCCCCTTAGTTTGAAGGGAGTACCTTCTCTCCCTCTTTCTTCTATCCTCCAACTGCCCACATAATTTCTTACTCTGTTTTACACTGGAATTTCCTGGATCTAGCAATAATTATAAAATGGTTGCTCCTACAGCATTCCTGGAAACTTCACCAGCATCCACAATCAAAACATTGCACAGTGACAACATCCCCATAGTACCCACCCATGGAAGGCACCAATCACTGCATTGTGTAATGGCTGAATGACTCCATGACGTCACACAAGCCAATACACATACACAGAATGTACAACCCAGGAGCCAGGAGGAGGCCAGAATCTTCTCCCCCGGCACCACCTTCCATGGCATTACAGGTAGGAAGCTTACGTGGGAAATCTTGAAGTGTCCCATGAAAAGGATTCAAGTCGAGGTACTGGAGCAGTGCAAATGAATTCCATAGGACTGCCTCTAACATGTCTGCATTGCTGTGACTTTAAAGAAAACCAGTATTTTGCAGGGGAGGGGAATGAGGACCACATGCATAGAGAGGAACAGAAGCTACAAGAAGCAGTAGGGTGGCCAATTATGCATTGTTGAAAAAGAGGACACACTTTGCGTAACATTTATATGTACAAGTGCAAATTTAGAAATAATAACTATCATTTAAATAGGAATACAGTACATCCCACCCTAGCATAGAAGACGGTGACCTGGTGACCTGTGTACCTTGCTAAAGCTGTTGTCCAGGTGCCATTGGTCAGCAATTTCAAGGCCCAGCTCTCCCTTCTGATGGTTCTATATCTTTAAACCAGACTTGGACTGGGCATTCCTTGACTCTTTCAAATAGAGGACACCTTCAAAATAGAGGATAATCCTCTGACAGTCTTTCAAATAGACCTCTTGGACACCTGGCCCACCTATCAAGCAGAAGGCACTGTGGACTGACTGGTAGTTCATTAGAAAGGGCAATGAAAAAGGGGTTGGGGAATCTCACCTGGGTGAGATCTTCTAGCCTCCATAACGCACATCCTATCTTTTTGTGGTCCAGCTGGCAACAGGAATGGACAGTAGGAGCAGAATCCAGATCATGGCAAAGCAGTGAGGCAACCCTCAGTTGTGAGCAAAGGTAATATGAATCAGTTAGAAAGGCAGTGACATCACAGATGTGTAGGTGGCAATTAAGAGACATGTTCAAGATACTCACAGAAACGTCCTAAGAAAAAGAGTCAACAAAGACCTGCCGCATGGATTCAAGCCTGTTTCTTCTTGTAGGAGCGATGTTTTTGCAAGAGTTTGTATAGCCTTGTAAACGTAAGTACCGCTTGTAAAAAAGAGACACACGGAACTGTTGATTTACTTTTATAGATATCTTCTTGTTAATGTAGCATTACATTTTAATTAATCACTATGGTTGGATGCTTCAATGCTAGTTCATTGAATTAAAGTTATTGTGGGGGGTTTTCATTGCTGTTTTGGTAGGAAGAAACAGCATTTACAGCTGCTTGCCTGGAGCTACCCTGGCGTACCCTGACAGGGAGCTCTAAAGCCTGGGAGCAGCCTCAGAGAAGGTCCTCTCTCATGTTCCCTTCAAGTGTGCTTCTGATGGTTGTGGGATAGGGAGAAAGGCCCCATTTGTGGATCGTAAAACCCAGATAGACTCATGTGGGAGAATGTGGTCTTTCAAACACTCTGGTGTGCCTGGCATAAAAATAATTATCATCCTGTCAATAAGTTCTAGCCCATTTGTTTTGCCCGATAGAACTTAATGACAGCCATTGAAGATTGAACCCGCTCCTATTTGCAAGACCAGCACCTTCATCTGTGAAGCTCCAACCTATGTTCCATTTCCTGGTCGTGCTAAGAGAAAGGTGGCCATGTATCCTGTTTTACAGAGGATAGTTCTCTATTTGAAGGCAACCTCTATTTGAAGACTTTCCGAATCCAAGTCTGGTTTAAAGAACTATGCCCTATTCAAAAGGCATCTTAAACTGTGGCTTTAACCTGTGGTTAAAGCCGTGGTTTAAGGTGTCTTCTGAACAGGGCCTATAAGGAGGAAGAGCAAGGGCCTTGGACTGTTAGTACCTGGGCAGCAGTCTGAGCAAGAACATCTGTCATGTGGTCACAGTCTTCTCCAATATGGTGAGATATGTGGCATTTCTATTTAAATTATTGTAATTACTTCTAAATTTGCACCTGAACATAGAAATTAACATCTGCAAATTCTATACAAATCACTGTCCGCTGTTTTGATGACGGGTAGGTGGGCGTCCTAGCTATGAGTGTGACACTGATATGCCAAGCATTTTGGATGTCTCCCAAGTCATGCAGAGCAACAAGGCTGCCTAGTTGGAACGATGGAAGGCAAGAGCACAAAACTGGAATAAAACACTAGGCGGGGTGTGGGAGGAACATTCCCATTGATGGAAGCTCTCCCAGAAAGGTACTCTGTGTGTTCCAGCGCTAACCCGTCAGAAACTATCTTTTCTAATCTAGACAGTCAGTCATGAAGCACAGAAAGATTGATTACAGAGAATCCATAATCCAAAATAATAGTCCCATTGGCTTTATTATATAGGCATAGGCCATTTATTTAATACCAAACACATTTGTAAAAAAGCACAAATACAGATAATTTGCTAAGAGAAGCAAGATGCTAAGTGCATTAGATAATTTGCTCTCCATAGAGACTTCCTCAAGGTCTAATTGGGATTACTGTATCCATTTCTCTCAGAGCCCCGGACATCCATCATGGAGGAGACTCAACTGGCTGCCTTCCCCAACCCTCCGTGCAACCTGTCCCAAGAGCTGTGCAGTCCTTTGACTTCTTTTTTTCCTTCACATTTGTAAATCTTTTAAGCATAAAAATGGAAACAAAGAAACGTACCTTAAAGATGTGTAGAAAGAACAGGGGGAAGAAGGTGGGGAGATTTAACAAGTTTCTGAGCCAAACACGTCTTACCACATGGTTTACATTACAGCCCAGTGTATTAAGGCCTTTTAGACCACCACAAGACGCAGGTGGAAGTGTGAGTCTGGGAGCCATTGAAGTCTGAACACTGAGCTTCAGACTTTCCCAGTGTATCACAATTACAGAAACATCTGTGCTCAAATAACTTTGTGTGCTGATCTGCTGTGAAAATTTAGTGCTCAGCAGTGCTCCACATTTCTAATTTCTTTGCTGGTCACAGGGTGGTCTTACGGAAAGCAGCAGCGCCAGCCGCTTCAGAGCCCTGGATAGTTCAAATGCCAGCACTTGGTTTTAATTGATGCTCAACATTATCCATACAGGGTTATTTACCTATCTATAATTTGTACATGTTTACAGGCGAGTAAAAAGAAAAAGCAAGTTGCAGCCCATTTCCAAACATTTGAAGTCCATAAAAGGCTAAGGACAAACTGCCCAGATGGCATAATGGTGTGGGTGACTCTATTTAATTTCATGACCCTGCGCTTTTAGCCCCGGTCCATATTAGTTCAAGCCCTCAACAAGAATGCTTGTTTTGCGATAAATAAAATATTAGCTTCTCAAAGCTAGGTTAAAAGAAGATAGCATAAACAAGTCACTTTCATGGGGCCTTGAAGTTGGTACAACCTATTCTAGAGTTCTTGAAAAGTTAATGCTGAAATATTCTTTCCCCTGCTATCGTTCACCATGTTCAGCCTAAGACATTTTGCAGCCTAAGGTGAATGAGAAGACGACATGTTGAATCTTCGTACTTCAACACTGGCAATGGGACACCATCCTCCACCACACTTGAGGACAGCAGGGCAGCTTAGCAGCCATGTGGCACACAAGGTCTTCTCACCACTTCTCACTCCACCTAATGGGAAGACAAGCCCTGTATGGCGGCCTCCTAAGCATCACCAAAAAAAGAGGATAAAAGAGGGTAATCAATGTGCATAACATTTTCCTGTGCTAATTTATATAGAGATGTACAGTACTTTTAGAAACAATCACTCTAACAAATAGAAATAGAATACATCTCATGAGAGTGGGGAGGACTTTGACCAGATGACCCCTGGGTACTTTCTCAATCTGCTGGGCAGCATCAAGGTCCCTTTAAAGGAGACTTGGTATACACCCCCCTTCAAACATAGGACACCTTCAAATAGAGGACTGTCTTCTGACAACAATTCAAATAGAGGACTGTCTTCAGTAAAGAAGGATATCTGGTCACCACACAGCATTGTCTTTCACTGAGATGGCCAGTTAGCAAGCTATGAGCTGGATCTAGATCACAATGGCTCTAACACATTTGAATTTTGATTTATCAAAACACTCAGTAAACAATACCTCCTATCCACTTTATAGTATTGTATTGCCAGCTTGTGCACAATATGGAAAGGCAAAGGTCCTCTGTCCATCTGCTTCTTGAGAGGATCTTTCAGGATGCACATTACTTCCTCAGCTCCCACCATCTAAGGGCTCACCTACACCAAGCAGGATATTCCACTATGAAAGTGGTATTAAAGTGGTATATAAAAGGCAGGAGCCATACTTCTGCTTTATAGTGGTATTGAGGTGCACTGCAGGATCTACACTACTGCTTTATAGTGGAACTGAAGTGCACTGACAACTGTCGGTGTCCATGACACATCTACACCAAGTAGGATATAGCGCTATGAAAGGGGTATGAAACTAATATATGGTATGTGTCAAGGGGCCCCAACAGTTGTCAGTGCACTTCAATACCGCTATAAAGCAGTAGTGTGGCTCCTGCCTTTTATTACCACTTTCTCTGACAGTATCTGACAGCTGGCTTGCATTTAATAAGATTTGTAGTCACTTCATTAGTTCATTTTAACCCATCAGGAAACATCTCCTTGAACAGGTGAAAAGAACCCAAAAAGTTGATTTAATAATTCAATGCTAAAATTTGAAAGTCAGATCTTGATGGGAAATTCTGAATACAAATTTCATTTTTTCCTACGCCAAAATTTATTTTCAGCTTGATCTGAAATACTATAATAAAACACCCGAGAAGAAGAAAAATAGTTATATATTACATTTATATTCTGTCTTTCTTTTCTGGTCTGAAAACTTCAAGGCAACTAACAAAATTAATATAAAATTTAAAAATAAATTTTACAAGATACTTGCCAAAAGGTCACATTTCCCTAAGACATGCCTATTTCATATTTATTTATTTATTTATTTATTTATTTATTTATCACATTTTTATACCGCCCAATAGCCGAAGCTCTCTGGGCGGTTCACAAAAATTAAAATCATAGTAAAACAACCAACAGGTTAAAAGCACAAATACACAATACAATATAAAAAGCACAACCAGAATAAAAACTACGCAGCAAAATTGATATAAAATTAAAATACAGAGTTAAGACAGTAACATTTAAATTTATGTTAAAATTAAGTGTTAAAATACTGAGAGAATAAAATCATAATACTTGTCTTCTCCTTACTGTACAAAGTAATGTTCGTCCGATTTCCTTCAATGTAGCGATGGAGCACAACCTCCAGATATAGTTTTCTGACTGTTGAAATTCGTTGGTGTGGGATATGCCATCTATCAGACCCACTTGCTCTCACACAATGGCCTGTTTCAGCCCTAAAGCCGCAAGTGTCATTTGGCCTCGTGTCATGCAGGTGTTGGCCTAATTTCAACAGCAAGCAGTTCAGACCTCTGGCGAGGGTTCTCTCTCCCTCTCCTGGCAGCCTGTGAGGTGGGGAGAAAGGAGAGGGGGTGTCAGAAAGCGAAAAAGAGTGGTGGGTAGCCCCATCCTCTGGATCCAACCAGCACTTTGTTTGGCCCTGGCCACTGCTGGTCCCCAAGAGATTGTCCCTCAGGGAGTGTGGCCCTCAAGAGAAAAAAGACTGTGCTAAACCATTGTTTTGAATTATGTGCATGAGCCTGCTCCCTACTCTGCCCTTTGTCTCTCCTCATCTGCCACAGCCATGAAGGGAGAGGGTTCCATTGCTCCACATAATCCTGAAAGTCCACATAAACAGGGACTCATCTCAGGATCAATCCCTGGCTGGGAAGGACTCCTCCTTGGATCCCTGGAGAACTGCTGCCAATCAGTGTCGAAAACACCAGGCTAGACGGACCAATGGTCTGATGCAGGATAAGGCATTTTCCTACCTTCCGAGTTATCCTGCTTCAGCACTTGAATGAACTGCAGACAGGGACCAGCAGTGCTTAATTCACAAAATGGGTTGATCAATCCAGCTGCGATTATTCAGCGTGTCAGGGTTGGCACTCTGCACGTGCTCAGGAGCACTCTCCCCCCAGCTAGGCAGCCAGGGTAAAAATAAGCACAGCTGTTACTTGCTTTGGCATATTTATCAAAACGTAAGTTTTGGAACTGGCTGAGGACAACCATTGGTGCAGGTGTACTGAATGATTCTGCTTGCGCTGCCCAGTACTGGGTTCCAAAAGCCTGGGCAATGGTGTAATAGTACCACAGTGAAACTGCATCACCAAGGGATTTCATGCACCTGATCCACGCATGGCTTCCCTGCCACAGCAACTCAAGGGGTTAAGAGAGTGGCTTTTCAATGCTCTTGTGGGGGAATCCTTGGACGTTTATCAGGGGCTCCTGAATGAGATGATCAGTAATCGGGGGGACATGTTTCCCAGAAAGATGGCTTGCTCACTACTACTGATCTTTCCCTGCCATGTGCAGCTGCAGGAGACTTGGCTGGGTTAGGAACGTGAGGAACTGTCTTATACAGAATCAACAGTTGGTTGTCCGTTTAGTATCAGCCATACTGATTGGCAGCAGTTCTTCAGAGTATTTAGACTGGAGGTGGGCAACATATGGCACATGTTGCCCACTCCTGCCCAAAGCTTATGCTTAGTTCAGTAAGCCCTCTAGGTGAATTGACTGTACACTCTAGAACACTACCCAGAATCCTTTGCAGTGCACTGGGGTTTCACAGCAGAAGTGGGGGGAGTTCCCTGTGGAAATGGTTCCCTGCAAGTAAAAAGTTGGGAAGCCTCACTGAGTTAGGATGTACTGATCTCGCTAAAGGAAAACTATTAGCAGACACTGATGAGGGGCAGCGTGGGTGGGTGGGTGAGACGATATCCTTGGATTTAAAGGTTCTTTGCTTTCTAGCGTTCGGTTCCCCCATCAAAATGGCTTACACTGGAAACACAACTATGAATACTTCTACAGAAGGTCAAGTCTCACCAAGGGTTGTCTGCACAGTTACCGTCCCAAAACACTTCCAACAAACGTCAGCAGATTTATGATGTTATAAAAACAATGATCATTGGGAGTAACATTCCTTTTCCAGCAATTTCATTCATCTGACTACAAAGCAAATTGTGATAAACATAGTATTGAGGGAGTGGGGGGTGGAGGAGGGGGTGGTGAGAGAATTCGCTTAGCGGGGTTTGGGTTAAGTCCCTGCAAGCTGCTGCCACTTGGGCTCTTCTCCCACATACTCACGCTCAACACATGCTGTTCCAAGCTCTCCACAGTGCTGCTCAGAGCAAACACTGGATATGATGGACAAACACTGCAAGGCCAGATGTGTCCATTATAACCAGCGTGAGACTCGAACCCCCCTCCCCCTTCCTATGCTTTTGATCATGAGGAGTGTTGTCGCTTCTGAGAATCCAAGTGTCTCCGGCGGAGACACAGCAGTAGGGTGTGAGTACAAAAGAAGGAGATGCTGGGATATGGGGGTGGGGCCAAAGGTTCATTAACAATAGCCAAGGCCTTGGCTTGGACTACTTAGTAGAAGCTGAGGATGTATTTCAGAATTACCATTGGCTCTGTTCCCCACCCCCACCCCACCCCTTTCCCCATCCCTTTCTCTCTTTAGACAAAGACTTTAATTTGGGGGCTTTATCCGATAGTTCTTAGAATATACATACATTTAATGGCATCTGATGAGGCACTTATGTCTGCTGTTTTAGAACTGGTCAACTAGGAAAATCATCATTTATTTAAATTGTTTTTAGCTGTTTACATTGTTTTAATTTTTCTATGTTAATTCCCCCCCCCCGAATATTTTTATTTTGAAGTATTGTGTATTTCTATGAATTGTTGTAAACCGCCTGGAAAGCTTTGGCTACGGGGCAGTAGATATATAAAAACACACTCACACTCACAAAAAGAACCATCAGAAAAAAAGCCCCCCCAAAAGAAAAGAATTCATGCACATTTATAGGTGAGTCTGAGCGTGTTTTACAAGGAATAGGCTGCTTAAAGCCACTTTTACCTTGTTTATAATTATTCACAGGGGGCATGGGTACAAGGAACAGGTGTTAGGTTCATAACGCATGATACTATGCTGCTTCATGCTTTCTTTAAGAAAGGTTCACAGACTCCCTGCTTAGCACATAACCTAGTTATGTTAGCACATACTGCTAGTTTTACCCTACCCTGTGCCTGTTTGGTGCATTCTCTTCCCCTCCTTATTGTTTTATTATGATTTTATTAGAATGTAAGCCTATGCGGCAGGGTCTTGCTATTTACTGTTTTACTCTGTACAGCACCATGTACATTGATGGTGCTATATAAATAAATAAATAAATAAATAATAATAATAATAATAATAATAATAATAATAATAACCGCCAATTCCTGTATAATCCAGGAATCAGAGGCCATTCTGCAGTAACGGTTGCCACTTTCACTTTCAATCAACTATAATTCCTCTTGACATCCAAACTTGGAATCCAGGTTTGTTAAGAGGTTAAAAATCTCAGAGTTAACTCAATGATCACCCATGGATCCGGGTTTGGACATCACAATAACAACCCAGGAACAGATGCAGGTGCAGTAAAGTGAGTCGCAGTGAGTGACTCAGCTGAGCCTGGGGAGGAGCAGTGGTGCTCTGGAAAAGGCTTGATGTGTCTTTTTCTCTGCTGCCGCCACTCCACTGAGCAGGCTCAAGGCACCATTTCAGAGGTTGGAATTTCTCCGGCCGGCTGGACCAGGAATCCAGGATTCTTGACTGACTGGCTGGGACATTTTGGAAATGCTTGAAAACCATGACATTCCCGGTTTTCCAGGACATATGGCAACCCTAAGCAGGGGGGTGGGGATACACAGTGTCCTCAAGGCTGGGGAAATCGTGTATTTTGTCCCTCCACTCTAGCCTTGGGGAAATAGCGTTTCTCCCTCCTCCTCCTCCACTGATGGGATCTTGTAGTGGTAAGTGGGACCAAAGGCAAAAAGGTGGGGGCAAAAGCAAAACAAAAAATACCCACGTATTTTAACATCTGTATTTACTGCCAGTTACTATGCCTCAGGAGAGGTATTTCCCCCTTTTAGAATGATGGAGGGGGGATGCACAAAAGCCAGGAAGCCACAAATCTTTGGAGAAAGGAGGTAGGACCAGGGGAAAGGTGCGTGGACTTCAGGGGAACCCCAGAGGTCCAGATTGTGGTTTGGCCTGGGCCTGAGGTCCTACGTGCCTGCTATATGGTTCGAAGTTTGCCACTGTGGAATTCCTTGCAGTATTGGAGTAGGTATTACTTACACTTTCACTTGGACAATCATTCAGTACAAAATAAATGTGGTGGTAAAGGTTTCTTTCAGCCAGTCAAAATTAATGTTAGCCTCCTCAACCGGAATGATGCAAAGAACAGGCTCTTAGCTGCCACATACCACCATGCAGCTGGGATGATTTATTTATCTACCAGGCTTCTGAGGGGACATTTAGGTGCTGCCATCTCAGTGAATGAATTAGCATGGGAAATTGCTGCAGATTCCATTTTCCAGTAGGCCCAGTGCATTACCAGAAAGCCACGGGCTGGAAAAATTATAACCTACAAATGGAAAATTGAAAAATATTGAAATCTTACCAAGAGGTTGGAGACTAACATGTCTCTTGGAATGGCTCCTGTGCTGGCAGTGGCAGAAGGGACTGGGCACTGGTCCCAGTAGCCTATTAATCTCTAGTCAAGAAGCTCGCACAGGAGGGCCATTTATGTATTGGGAAAATAAAATAAGTTTTATGAACTCAGGTTTGGTACTAATCGTGAAGGGATTAAGCTACTTAGTGGGCCTACGCAAAACTGTCGATCCAGCCTTACTAAAGGAGGGGAGAAATGTTGAGAAGTGAACCAGGGGCTATCAAAGAGGTATGGTACAAAAGCTTCATATGGGCCCTCTAAACCATAGAAAGTTTCATTCTCCATAGCACCTGCCCTACCCTTAGGCAGAGTGAGGTGTCTGCTTCCAGCAGTGGGTTTGAGGGCAAGGGAGCTGTAATAAGGTGTCAGCAGACAGAGCTGTGTATGCCACATGGCCTGCCCCTCAGCCCTTAAGTTAGCTTCTACCTTCAGGTGTGATGGAGGACACTCTCCCAGCACTTGTACAACCACCAGGTTGGTTTTGTATGTGGGATGGGGGCTCACCCTAATGCCCACCTCAGGCAATAAAATGTCTTTGACCTGTACCAGCTTGGTTAATTTTGAGATATATGAAAACAAGCATGAAAGAACAGTTGCCAGGATGGCATTTCCATTAGATTTTGTCTTGTGAATTCTCCTGCACCTGACCACCACTTTAATATATGCTAGTGGTAGTGGTGGTATCAGCAGCAGCAGCATCTGCTAAATTCAAGTAAATTGAATTTTACTTCAGCTTATTTTAATGCTGCCATTAGCTGCTCACACAGATGCTCTCGTCGTGCGAGCTCTGTACTGTCTGAAGTGGGGACTTGGGGAAGATAGCAGCAGCTTCTTCTGTAGTTAGATAAACCCCCAAGATGCAGTGTTTCTTCTAATCATGGAAGTCATTTCTGTGATCTTGCATTATTTCCTGCTTGTCTGAAGAGGAAATATGAAAATTCCTATTAATATCTGGGTTTGAATCCTGGACTATTTAACCATGTTAGTGCTAAATTGGGGTTGCCACCTCTCTCTTTTTTTCCTGACAGTCTCCTTTACTAGTTCTATGGCAGGCAGGTTCATCATGGCCCTCTCCATGCTGAAAATAGGTGCACCTATTGAATTTGGCCACTGCCGATGCAGAAAGCTGAGAGTTTCGTTTCATTTCGCATTTGAAAAGAATTTACCAAAAATTCACAAGGCTTTTCATATTTGGGAGAGGAAGGCCTTGAGATTTAAACATTAGGAATGCAGGCAAAAGCCCCTCCCTCAATCTGAACTGTGAGCTTCCATCATGGCATTCTTAAGCTGAAAGTGATATATATTTTACATTGTAGTTAAAATCTGCTCCTGCCAACACTCCCCAGAAAGGTTTGGTTGTACTTCTGCCTTCTCAGCTCACCAAAGGTCAGCCTTTTTCCACACCACATGTCCCAATAACCCCATCATTCTTCCAGTGTAATAGGAGGAGGAGGAAGGTACAACAACAAAGGCCTGGTTTGGACAATAACTAAAGGTCCACTCTTGCCCATCATGTGCATGGATGAACACACTTGCTGCTCCACCAGCCCTACACATTCATGTGGAGATGGGACATCTTAATTATGACATAAGCACATAAAATCTGTGTGCATAGGCCTCAGTCTTGTAGTGTATCTCCAGATATTTTCTGGGAAATGGACTGCAGTACTGGGTTTTATGGGCATTTGCCAGGATACAGATGTTACATCCCCCACGTGAATGTGTAGAGCTGGTGCACACAGGGACAGCAAAGGGACTCACCTCCATTTCCCTGTGATGGCCTGGAGGAAACTTCAACACAACGGCATACTTTTGAATGTGTTGGCTTGGTGCCCCACTTTAGCTCCTGGGATAAAACTCCCATTTGGGCAACAGTCAACTTTCTCCAATGTATAGTTTGTAGGCAACCTTTTAGAATCATCGAAAAATCTGATTTGATGGAAGGGTGGATGGGGGTCTCAGTTTGATTGCATAAGCATGTAATTAATAAATTAATGAATGGATTTTACAAGGTTTCATTCTCTAGGAACTTGTAAAATAAGTGGAAGTCTTAATTATGGCAAAGGTTATCTGAACTATTCTGGACGTTCATTTTACCATACAATATTCAACTCCTGTTGGTGTAGTAAACTGATAATTTTAAGCATTTGTCATAAATGAGTTAAATTTATTAGTCTATCAAAATACCTCTTGGTTCCTAGTAATATTTAGGCAACATTTCTGAAATGTTTCAGAAGCCTGAGTAAAAATTATCCTGTGCTGCACACATTTGTTGATTCAGGCTCAAGACAATTGTTCTTTCAGCGAACTGAAGGTGAGAAGCTAAAGCCACAGTAGCTCTATAGTTGAGGGGAGCATTGTCCCACTATTATCACCTGTCAAACAGGTCTTGTCGAGGGGAACATTTTTTAGTGGCGGGGAGGGGCCTCACTCAGTGTTAGAGTATATGCTTTCCATGCCAAGGTACCATGTTCATAATTTGAGAGACAAAGGGCCTTGCTAGACGAGGCGTTAGCGCGCTTTGAGGCCTGGTTTCCCTGCTGTGCGTCCACATGACGCACAGGGAAATCCGGGCCCAGGCCGCACTAAAGCCTCCCCTAACGCGCCATAAGCGAAGTCGCTTATGGCGCATCTTTTCCGAAGCCCCGGCCTGTGGCCGGGGCTGCAGAACGTCTAGCAAGGTCCGTGGCTTTTTGCGGCTGTTCACTTACTCGCGAGCGCTGTGCCCATCGGGCCGGGGGGGGATCCCGGAGGGGACATGGGGGGGAAGGCCGGACCAGCAGGAGAGGGGGATGGCGAAGGGCGACACGGGACAGTGAGGGAGATGGCGATATGGGACAGGGAGGCAGATGGCGATACGGGACAGAGAGGGAGATGGCGAACGGCGACACGGGATGAGACAGTGAGGGAGATGGCGAACGGCGACACAGGGGACGGGACAGGGAGGGAGGGCGGGGAAAGAGTGGGCATGGGGCAGGGGGCTTAATTTAAAAAAGGGTAGGGGGCTTAATTTTAAAAAGGGTGGGGGCTTAATTTTTTTAAAAAGGCTCCTACCTTCACCGGAGTCTTCGGGGCACACGTGGCCCCTTTAACAAAAAAAAAAAAAAAAATGGCTGACGCTGCAGAGCTTCCATAGTCCCTGCGCGTCAGCCGTCTAGGAGGAGGGGCGGCGCACACTAAAGTTAGCGCGCCGCCGCCCCGCCTCCCTGCCGACTTATCTGGCAGGGTCTAGCAAGGCCCAAAGAGTCTTGTGCTTTTCTATGCTATGCACTCTCTCAAGTACTACTAGTCATAAGAACATAAGAAGAGCCATGCTGGATCACACCAAGGATCTATCTATTCCAGCACTCTGTCCACACAGTGGCCAACTAGCTGTTGACCAGGAACCCACAAGCAACACACAGGTGAAACAGCACCCTCCCGCTCATGTTCCCCAGCAACTGGTGTATACAGACTTACTGTCTCTGATACTAGTTCCAGAATTCCTTGTGAATAGGCAGGTGGGAGGGACATTGATTCCATGGACAGTAGGAGCCAGTGTTTCTTACGTACAGGCACAAAATATATGTGAGTAAATTAGGGCTGTGCATGGACCCCCGATCCGCTTCGTGGCCTGATCTGGAACTTCTGGATCAGGCCCGATCCACTTCGGGCCAATCTGCCCGTCCCCCACTCCTCTCTGCAGAGCAAGATCTGGGTCCGCAACCATTGCCACATGGACGGTGGCAGCGGTGCCAGGTAAGCCAACACCCACAACCCCTTACCTGTGTCTGTCGTCGTAGGCTTCAATTGAGGCCCCAACTTGAAGCCGGAAGAGGCCTCGGCCTTCACTTCTGGCTTCAACCAGGACCTCAATTGAAGCCCGTGACGGACCGCGATGAACGCAGGTAAGCCTCCCTCCTCCCTGCCCCGTTACCTGGCTCCGCCGCCACCAATGCCACATGGACAGCAGCGCTGGCAGCGCCAGGTAGGTCAAACCCCCCCCGCCTCCTTACCTGCATCCGTCGCGGTCCATCATGGTCCGTTGCAGTCTTCAATTGAGGCCCCAGCTTCAAGCAGAAGAGAAGGCTGAGGCCTCTTCCACTTGAAGCCAGGGCCTCAATTGAAGCCTGCAATGGACCGCAATGGACACAGGTAAGCCTCCCTCCTCCCTGCCCCCTTACCTGGCTCCATCGCCGTTGCCGCAGGGACTGCGGTGGCAGCGGCAACACCAGATGAGTCCCCCTCCACCCCCACTTACCCGTGTCCGGAGCTCCGGATTGAGGCGATCCTCTTCACCTTGATCCGCAGCACACACACACACCCAGCTCTCTTTGCCTCCACCTTTTCCGGAGGTGAATCAGGCCACCTCGCTATTGCTTCTCCGACCCGAAGAAAAGCGGAGCACCACCCTAGAGTAAATGTCTAGTTCACATGCACACACAAAACACACTGCCAGGTCGGGCTATAAATACAAACCAGGCAACCAAAATCATCAGGATGTCAAGCAAAGGAAACTAAGAGAAATAAAAGGACATCACACCAGTCCATCCTTCACTTTTTAAAACAAACATCCAGGCCTTTCTGTAGTCTAGCTTCGACAATTAACGCAGTGCATAGTTAAACCATGGAATTTACTAGCACAAGATGACATGATAGCCATTGATTTCGCTAGCTTTAAAAGGGGGTTGGACAAATTCATGGAGGATATCAGTAGCCATTAGTCAAAGGTGGTATGCCTATGTACACTGGTTGCTAGGGAACACAACTGGAAGGGTGCTATTGAACTCATGCCCTGCTTGTGGGTTTCACACATGGGTAGCAAGTTTACCCTTGGTCTGATCCAGCATAGGACTTAACATGTTCATATGTTCTTAATTCAGTAACTAGGGAAGTAGATGAACACAAACAAAATGTGAGAAAATCACAGTGCATGTGAGAGAGAGGCGGTGTTACAAGAATGTATAGGGGACCCCAAAAAATGATGCTTGGGTCCTCATAACAGATGATGGAAAAGAACCCCAACAAAGACCCTAGTAAACTGATCCCAGTCACAGCTAGATGGACCAATGGTTTGACAAAATATAAGGTTGTTCCATATGTTCAAATCCTGTTTCACCAGACATCATAGTGGAAGAAAGAGCGTAGACATCAACAGCCACAGCATGCCACTGTTAATTATCTGTGAAGCTATTGGGTTATATCCAATGGTGGCTTTGTGCTAGTGAAAAGCTCTTCCATTCACTTAAGGCAATTTTTGCTGACCTCCCCTACCAATTGCAGCCTTCTATGCCATGTCCCATGCTGTTGTAGAGGCTCCCTCAACTCTCAGGAGGAGCCTTGAGGAGGCATACAGAGGAACTGCCATTGGTAGGAGGGGTGGGAGAAATCTTAGTGCCCAGCCTTGCACAAGCGGAAGTGCTAGTACACAATCACCCTTGAATGCAACCCATTGTCTGTTTCGTGCCCTATTGTTATAAAACATTTCAGAGCTAAGTGATGTCATCAGCCTGACTTGCAGTGTTTGAACCAGCAGAATCCTCAACGCAAAGGGGCAATTAAGAGGCATTCACCCTGACCAAAAAAAAGTTTAGTTTACACATAGAACTCCTGCATGAATGGGTTCTTTGATTCTTTTCAACAAAGCTCCATGTGAACATCATTTTGAAGCTCCCACCTTGCCTCCAAAATAAATAAGGAGAGTTAGCATGCATATCATAAAGGCAGGGGTGGGCAGCTTATGGCCCTCCAGATGTTTCATTCTACAACATCCATCAGCCCTAACCACTATAGCCAAAGGTGCAGGATGATGGGAGTTGTAGGCCAAAAAAATCCGGGGGTGGGACACATAAGGTTTGAAATGCACCACAAGTAGGAGGTTTTCACATGGAGGACACTATCGATCAAGCCACTGAGATTTCCAGTGTCAAAGCAAGTTTGCCAAGGGTTAGCCAATCAGTGACCAACTGCCATTTCACTAATGCAGAGAGAAGAGGAAGATAAAGCTGACGTCTCCTTCCTCTTCCTCCATATCTCTTTCTTACCAAAAGTAGAACATTTATGCCTTCCTTGCTTGGAAGATGTGCAATCTGTCCCTATAATAGAATCTTGTGTATCTCCTGGGCAGGAGAGCTGCACAAATTCTATGTTTAACCAGATGTAGAGAATGGAACACACTTATCTCAGGGGCAGAACACATCCTTTGTATACAGAAGGTCCCAGGTTCAAGACCTGGCATCTTCAGAGGGTGTTGCTGTTGTTCTTTTTCAAGGATTAGATAGCATGTCTACCAGTTAAAGTACACTGGGCTACATGGATATAGAAGACAGCTTCCTATATTAGTTTTTAGGGGTGTGCAGAGCAGGTCTGCTCTTCTCCAAAATTCGGAGCGGAGCTCCATTGATCAGCTTTTCCGCTCTGATTTTCAGAATGGCTCTCTTGCTTCATCAGATTGTCCGTCAGAGACCCACTCCGTTTTCGAATAACCATGCTATTATAGTAAATGGAAATTAACCAAAATGCTTACAGCACCATCATTTTTAAAGATAAAGAGGTGAAACTTGGCATCATGGTAGCTCTTAAGTAGGGATTTAGCCATGCCAAGTTGTAAGCCATTCCATCCATGCCTTGGTATTTAGGGAATTTTTTTAAAGTTCAAACTCAGGTTGTGAAACCTCCTTTTGGGGGGTCTAGGACCTTAAACAGTACACAAGTTTCAAAAACAAAATATGAAATTTAAAAATAAAAAAACAGCCAGCCAGCAGCATATTACAAACAACAATGAGAAGTCAGACAAGAACAAACATAAATATAAATACCTTTATTTTATCTATCTATCTATATTAAAATGGGTGTAATAGGATAGAACAAGAACACACAGACACACACATTGTAACATACGAAGGGGGAGTCTGGGGTGGGTATAAACTAGGGGTGTGCACGGACCCCCCGCTCCGCTTCACTTGCAGATCCGCCATTTTTCGGATCGGGCCGCTCCGCCCCGCCCCCGCTCCGCCCACTTCCGCTCCGCTCCGCCCGGAGCTCCGGATCCGGATCCGGAGCTCCGTTTCCCCCCCCCCCCATAGGCTTGCATTGAAAGCTAAAAAATTATACAACTTTTTTTCTGTTCAAGTTAGAAACCTCATGTTTGGCACCATGACACCTCATGGGGATATACACACGCACGCCAAGTTTCAAAGCAATCCCATCATCCCCTGATTTTTGGCGAATTTTTGAAAATCGGGCACCCCACACACAACATCCCTGCGAAGTGTGTTAAAAAACACGGGGAAAAGCCCGTTCAGATGAAGAAAGAGAAGTTTCCCAGAATCCCAAGTTACCTGTTTTGCCTATGCCCTCCTCCAACTTTGGGATCATCATGACCGGGAGCTGACTCTGCCCCTCAGCCCTTTGAAAAAGGTATTTTTCCCGCCGATTTTTTAAAAACTTCTAGCCCGCGACCCGTACGATGCAGAAAGTTGAGAGTGGTTTCAAAATGACCCCCATCCACGACTCTCTGTGCACAAGAATTTTCAGAATGATAGCTTAAACCCCCCCCCCAGTTATCCCCGATTCTTTCCCTCAATGCAATCCTATGGGCGAAAAGCCGAAAACGCAGTTTGAGCCGCGCGGTTGACCCGATTTTCACAAAAATATAGCCCGCGACCCGTACGATGCAGAAAGTTGAGAGTGGTCTCAAAATGACCCCCATCCACGACTCTCTGTGCACAAGAATTTTCAGAATGATAGCTTAACCCCCCCCCCAGTTATCCCCGATTCTTTCCCTCAATGCAATCCTATGGGCGAAAAGCCGAAAACGCAGTTTGAGCCGCGCGGTTGACCCGATTTTCACAAAAATATAGCCCGTGACCCGTACGATGCAGAGAGGTGAGAGTGGTCTCAAAATGACCCCCATCCACGACTCTCTGTGCACAAGAATTTTCAGAATGATAGCTTCAAAAACAACGTAGTTATGCGCGATTATTTGCCGCAATGCAATCCTATGGCGAAATGTTTTCAAGATGGCGACCGGAGCGCTCCGCCTGAACTCGGAGCTCCGAAAAATGGGCGCTTCTCTTCGCCTTGCTTCTAGGGGGTCCGCGGTCCGCTCCTACTCCGCCTCTGGGTAAGGCGGAGCAGGCCAATCCGCTACTGCTTCTACGCTCCTAATCGGAGCGGAGCACATCCCTAGTATAAACTGTTTGGAACTTAGGGATTGGAATAGACAAAAAGCAGAAACACAGAGGCTGCAAACAAACAGCAAATAGCACTCTCTCTCTCTCGCTCTCTTTCACACACACACACACACACACACACACACTGACTCTCTCCTCCTTCCTTCCTAAACGCTACAAGGCAGAGCTATCAGAAGGAGAGACTTCCAGGCTAGGACAAATGGTTATATCATTTGCAATCCCTCCCCCTAAGCACTGTGATTGGAGGACGGGACAGGGAGGACACTGTGGCTATTGGTTAGCCACAGATGTCACTCTCAAAACTCCCCCTCACCCCCTGAGCATTTTTCTTAAATGGGGAAGTGTTCAGTTGACTCTCAGCAACTTTCAAGTAAATACTAGAGTGACCGTATGAAAAGGAGAACAGGGCTCCTGTATCTTTAACGGTTGTGTAGAAAATAGAATTTCAGCAGGTGTCATTTGTATATACGGAGAACCTGGTGAAATTCCCTCTTCATCACAACAGTCAAAGGTGCAGGAGCTATACTAGAGTGACCAGATTTAAAAGAGGGCAGGGCACCTGCAGCTTTAACTGTTGTGATGAAGAGGAAATTTCACCAGGTTCTCCATACATACAAATGACACCTGCAGAAATTCCCTTTTCAATACAACTGTTAAAGATACAGGAGCCCTGTCCTCCTTTTCATATGGTCACCCTAAAATACAAGCTTCAGGGAGCCATTGGATATGTGCAAAGTGTTTTGGAGCTCCAAACAACCTTCGTTCCACTTCCAGTGTATCCAATGGTTTTGAAACCATCCACGATCTGCTCCGCGTGATCAGGTCTCAGACAAACCTTCAGGTTTTCAGAATGGAGCACACAGCCCTATTAGTTTTCCTAACCACATCAGTGTCATGTCTGAAATTACTTTGACTTGCAGATTCCACACTGAAAATGCTGGATATCAGTGTAGGCATCATTCAAAGTCACAGTTACCTGGTTCCATCTGCACTGCTCTGACGAGGGGCAACTGTTCCTATGAAATGATGAAGATAGTACAAAAATGTAAGGAGAGAGAAATCCAGGTTGCCACCTATAGACCACATCGACACATCTGATTCCCCACCCTGCCATTGCCTCTGCTGATGTTATCAATCGCGTCCCACACAATAGGTATCCGCATGTGCAGGTGAGCCTGTTTATCCACCTGTTTCACAGGCTTCTCTTCCCTTTTGACCATTGATGTTTGTGCAGCTGTCCAAATCTGCAGGATGGGGTTGTTTCATGACTTCCATTTCCAGTCAAATATTGCAATTCTGCTTTTTTCCCCCTGGAAGATGTTTTTTTAAGAAATCAGTGGAGGCTGGTGGCTCCGATGTTAGTGGGGCTGTGAATCTGCTCTGGGTTTCACTCAGAATGCGAAAGGAGATGTCCAAGGGGCTGAACCCAATCCCCAAAAGAGGTTCAGTTGCTCCAGGGCATTCCTGCTATCCTGGGGACGTGCACAGCCCATGTCCCCTGCAGTGTAAAACTTAAACATACGCTAACACAAATGGCAGGAAGAAGCATCTGCAATCCTTTTTCAGAAAAAAGTACGAGAGTCTAGATCCAAACATTGAAAGGCCAGATTCAGGCAGGGTTGGGTCTTATTCAAGCCACATGCATAGTCTTAAACAGTAGTGATGCTCAGTACAAAAAGAATAAATTGCCCCAAAAGAACACAGCTCCATGCCCCCACTGCTATGACACATTTTCTGTAGCATCACTTCAAGGTATTATTTTAAAAAAGAAAGAAAGAAGTCTCCCTCTGTTCTCTGAGAATGAAATAAATGATAAATCTGGAAAGAAAAAAACACAGGCCTTGCACTAAACATTTACCTCCCAGTTCCTTTTCCCACCTCATTTTAAGTCGTTTCTGATTTTGAACAACCTCAAAAAGGGCGGGATGCAAAGATTTGTCTGGAGAGTGTAACACAAAGGAATCAAATTAATGCTTCTTCCCTATCCACTGCATGTATTTTTGATGTCACTTTCAAATCTCAACCAGCCTTTGTCAAGAGAATAAACTATCCATTTAAAAGATATTTTTAAGGCGTCGTGAGCCAAATGCAGAATATTCGGTGGAATGCAGAAATGTTCTGGTAGTCCTTTGATCTCTGTCAGCGTTCTCCAGTTTGGTTGGTAGCCAGAGATCAATTCATACTGTCTCTTTACAGATTACCAGGAACAGGAAGAAATGAATGAGTCTGAATTTTTTACTCCTATTTACATCTCACTTACACCAGCTCGGCATGTTTGGCTCCTGAGACTTTGATTTACAACTGGTGTAAGTGACATCCAAAGTAGGCCTTTAGGCAGGAACACAGAAAGGGGTGGGGGAATTGAACACTGCTCTGTTTAACAAAGAGAAGGAACCGATTTGAAGTTGTGAATAGTTTATACAATGCTGAAGTTTCTTGGAGGAAAAGCGTTATTCAAAAGCTCAAACTCCTGAGTGCATGGTAACGCACAGGAACTTGTAGGCTTGCTAGATTTTGCCCGGCACAGCTATCTCTGGTCTATAGCTACATGTGGGGAAACAAACCCAGATTTCTTTTGCCAACCTCCTATTGGCAGAAGTCTTAATTTAAGAATACACAAATTAAGGGTATCTAAAGTAACCAGAAAGTCTCCTTTCCAAGCAACTAATGTATCAGAGTTAACTTTGCTTGTCTTGAACAGCTATTTCTGCATTGTCCTCCTGGGTCCTGAACTGGAAAGAGGGTGACTTCCCCCCACCCCGAATACTTGTATCCATTTTCCACCCACGCGTTGGAATGAATAGGACACGAATGAAACCTCTGTGGAACTTTGAATCAGTTTTTGTTTTTATTTGATTACCTTAAAGCACGTATGAGAAACTGCAGGGGGTCGGGAGGGGGGAATTTCCACATCCCCTTAAGTTGCTGCACACTCCATGGTACACTAGGACAAATTGGCAGTTCACCATTGAAATGTGGTGGCAAATCAGCCCAGAAAGTCCTAATGTCAAACACAAAATTGCAGCTAAAAAACAAGAGCAATCCAATCAATTGCAATCAAAAAAAGACCAAAGCAATAGAGGAGTCTTCAGAGCTTTCCTGAAATCTTGCAATGGAGCAGCCTGACACACTTCCAAATGGCAAACCATTTCAAAGTTGTCGACCACTGCAGAAAATGCACAATGAAGAACATAATCAATGCAGTTATTGACCAGCTACTTGTGAAGGATCCCAAGGTCTTTCCTCCAACCAGCATATCTGAGCATCTTAGCTTCATCACACCAGCGTTATACCGTGCAATCACTGCGAATTGCATGCAAAGGACTCCAAAGTTTTCCAGTTTATAATCTGCTTTTACTGTGAAGTACTCCCATGCATCCTGCTTTAATTGTGCTTCTTAGCCAAAAGAACCGACGTATTTTGGACTCCTTTAAGAATGAATCTTTTGTTGTTCTCCGAGTGGCCACTGGGGGTGCAGGAGGATAATTTGATATTTTTAAACTGCAAATTAAACAAATGCTTGCATCTGTGTAAGTTTTAAAGATAAAGACATCAAAACTGGCACAGTTATAGATATTAAGGAGGGCTTTCAGCATACCAAATTTGAATTGGATTGGGTCATCCGTTGATTTTTTTTATGATTCTTTAGATTAAACCCTTAAACCCTTTTCTTGGTATGCAAAGGATCTTAGGAGCACCACTGCCGGGGATATGATTTAGCTAACAGCAACAACAGCTTTTGCGCTATGGGATAATTCAAAGAAAACGGGTACGTGGGATGAAGCTCTCAGTCTTACCATCCTTTTCGGACTCCTTTTGCAATATTTATTAATGCAACCTAACATTTCCTTCTGGGAATGCTAGGTTGCAATAATATATATAATTTGGGCAGAGAATAACAAGTCTGGGGCTACTATTTCTGCTATTAAACAAAGAAAAGAAAAGGGGAAAGCATTGGATGCTGTATGCTAATCCTCCCCAGTCCATGTTCCTCCTGGGAGCTGTGGCATAAAGCATCCACTGCATGTTTAGACATGTGTGCCTGCCCTTTAAACTTGAATGTGGGAAATACTGATGGAATTCTATTGTCACATGGATGTTTGCAGTAAACCGTGCTTGGTGATTTTTATTTTGTTTTGCCCTGTCATGCACATTTTCTGGCATTTTAGATAATTTTCCCAGAGCATTCAGATAAATGCGGCTGTAATATCACAATTACACGTAGCAAGATTTTCCCAGTTTAATTTTTTTAAAAAAAGACTTCTTAAGGATCTAAATCAACAGCACAGGATGGTTCCTTAAGAGCTTCCAACTTGTCATCTACACTTATATTTAGTGAGTTTCCAGTGAACGATTGGTTGCTCCATGCAGGATGATTTATATGGAAAAGGAAGCATATTCATATTAAGCATATAATAAGGACCATGGAACATTATTTTACGTTTGCTGGCAACCACATGGGGTTTGGCAACTGGATTTAAAATGACCTGAGCATTCATGTCTAAAACACATGTGATAGCTGGCCTCTGCTTTTTCGCCCTACTGACGATCTTTTGGAACTCTGAACACGAGATAAAGATCGCTTGTGGCTCCTTGCTCTGTTGTCTGAAACATTTCAGAAAAATAGGTCACTTTTAGCATGTTTATAGAAATTGATTCCCCTTCTGGGAATGCTAGGTTGCATATATGGGGGAAAGCAAGTTTAGGGCTACTATTTCTGCTATTAAACAAACTTAAATGGCAGCATATTTTTCAATCGGGGAAAATATTTTCAGCCTTAGTGGCATATAAATCAAAAGCTCTTACCGACACTTCGCTGCAGTCAAAAGACTGGCCAGCTCCTGAGTCAATTCTTTCTGCATAGAGCTAAATTTCTGTGTGTCGGGCTGCCATCAAAGAGGCAGATAAACAAGGCCACTACAAAAACAGTCACCCCTAGATATTTGACACTTAACAGCTCGCAGCATTCAATTTCAGCATTTGTTAGCCTACATTTTATCATCAGTAGTAGTTCATATTCTATCTACAACATTCATATTACTATTTTATAATTTGGATTCACTTGTTTATATATGCATTGGTTAACACTTCATATTCAGGGCCAGTTTAGATGTGACACTCAACTGCATGTAAGTTTGCCTTGACATTTATTACTAAAAAATATCACTACATGACCTTGGCCTATTCTCCCACACAAAACTCTAACCCCATCTCTATCTCCTTCTCCTTGAGTATGTGCGTGTGCGCATGCGGTAGGGGTGATATTAAAACAGCCTTGGAATCCACACTTCTATCCATGATGATTTTTTTCATGGGCTTTCAGCTTAAGAAGTGATTGTTTGTCTTAAGTATTCAGAAATGATAAACAGATGGGGAGAAATGGGAAGAAACAGACAGGAAACATGAATAGAATTATTTCTCTCCTGACCTCTTTTGTATCTGATCATGCTAGGCAGGGCTCCTGCAGCTTTAACTGTTGTGATGAACAGGGACTCTTACCAGGTGCTGCACGCATACAAATGACACCTGCTCAAATTCCGTTTTCTATGCAACTGCTAAGGATGCAGGAGCCTGGTCCACCTTTCCATATGGACATCCTACTTTTGTGTTCAATACAACTGGATTTTAAAATTAAGAATTAGAGTATGTCCACATTATCTTTGCCTTGGACCAGTAGTTAGGGAAATGGTGGTGTTGTAGTCCAGCCCCTTCTTTTTCTCTTTTTCCAAATTCTGACTGCATTTCACAACAGTAATGGTTTAGTTGTAGGATTCAGAGATGCTCAATGATATCTTACTTTTTTGTATTTTAGATTATGTAGAACAGGTTAGTCTTAATTGTGAGGTGTAGAATTAGACATGTGACTAAGGCCATGCCCCCTTGGGGGCCGGTCATGTCAGGATGGGCCCACCTTGTGGGCTGGGAATGTTGGGGTGGGCACACCTCCTTGAGGGCGGCCATATTGTCCTCCTTTTCGGTTTCCAAAATATGGTCAGCCTTCTCCTAGACCTGATGTGCCTGTTTCCTCCCATGTCCGAGACCAGCCTTCCCCAATGTGGCACCTTCCACATGGGCTGGAATACATCTCCCATTAACACATTTGGAGGGCATCAGGTGGGGAAAGGCTGTCATAGACGTTAATCATGTGCTACCTCTTGTATGCAAAACTCTGTAAGAAATCATAAAACTCTTACATATGTGTTTCCCTCTCTGCTGGAACGGTGTGTAGATAATAATTGGAAGTTGGCCCAAACTATTAGCACCTATGGATATATATATATATATATATCTCCTTCCACAAGCAGATCCAATGATGATACAGCTGCATTTCCCCAACCTGGATTGTGCTGCATATCGTTGTCCCATTAAACTGGCTGGATCTATTTGATTTCCATATGGGGGCAAGGATTTTTCCATGACTACTTGCCCATGTCTACAGTTGCATCAGGGCTAATGCCTTTAGGCTTAGGTGGTTGTTCTTTTCCCTTCCCTCTCTCTCCTGTGGAGTAATGTTTCAGATGATGCACCATTGTAACATAGCCTTTTGCCAAACATTGGTCCCATAAAACAAAGTTGACCGGGTCTCGTGGCTTTATGTTGGTCTCTATAAAGTTTGGTAATAGGTATTCAGCAATGTGATTCTGAGATAGTGATGGGATGAATCTTATGGTGTATAATTTGTTCCTTGTAAAATATGTTAATGACAGCCATAATTACATACCTGCCAAATTGCGTCCCATTGAAAGGGTGTGTCTTTTTAAACATGTGGGTTCTTATTGGTGCCTGGGAAACTAAAATGCTCCAAGGCAGGCTTGGGGCCCTTTAGACAGATTATTTCACTGTGTGTGGTATCACATTCAAAATGAAGCACTCAAAATAGAATGCAGGAAAGAAGACGGTGCTCAAAAGGCCCTTGATAACATTTCGTCGCTGTACATATGACTTCTTAATCTGCATCCAATTTCCAAAAGTCACTCTTGGAAAATGAACTTGGATGCTTCTGACATATGGACTTGGAGACCATCATCCCATCCCTGTATTAAACCCCATAGCATGTTGTTTGTTCCACTAAAGTCAGTAAAGCTGATTGCATACAAATGTGCTTTAATTCCTTTTTGTCCTGTTCTTTTTCCTGGATGAAGGTTCAAAGTGGCACTTCATTCAAACATGAGTTCAGATTTTGGAGTCAAAGTGAGCGTTCTCTAAATTGCAAGTCTGGATAATATTTCAAGTTGCAGTGAAACAAGCGGGGGCTTCTCAAATGTGTGAACTCGCAAGTTAAAACTGAGTGCATTTGGATGTGCGGTCTACTATCTGCACGCTAGCATCCATTTATGTTTTGACAGACACGTTAATACGCATTCCAATCTTTTCTCAATAGAACTCTTCCATCTGGGCAAGATGGCTTTTATGAATCATCATCACAATGTTTTCCATTGACGCAGCACCTTTTGAGTGTTCAAAGCACTTCACATACATAAACATAAAAATCTTAACAAAAACAACCTTGCACATATAGATCTCGTAGGTCAATATTATCATCTTCCTATCTGGGGTGGGGAGGAGATCAAGGCTGATGAAAGGTAAGTAACCCAACGAAGTCCTGGTTGAGGTTGAGATTTGAACTGGTGACATTCCAGTTCTGCATAGAGACATGGAGCCTGTCTTGATGAGGGGTTTGCCCTGGAGTGGATTCGGAGTGGTGGCAGGTCATCTATATGATGCAACTGCCATCCTGAAGCCATCCAGGGGCAAAACTCCTAAACGCCACTCCAAAAAAGTGGGGCACTTACTCCAACTTTTTTTAAGTGGAGGCATGTGTGCCACGACACAGGCTCTTTACAACAGGCCATTACACCACCTTTCTACAAACTATGTGGAGAAAGGGGTTAAACAGGAATAATTTCAGGAATAAAATAATGTGCTGTGAATTATATGTGCTGATGGTGAATTAATGTCAGAATGGATGTTATATGTACATAACTGCAGATGATAAATGCCAAGGAGACACGAGGGATTTTGGTGGTAGTAAAACAAACTGAATACAAAATTTATTTCAATGTTCACAAACTTTGTTTCATAATAAAACTTTTCAGACCCTTGTTAAAACCTCTAATCCAGTCCTTTCTCTCTTCTCATACACTTTCCTTTCTCTCACACCTTCACTCTTGAACTTTCTTTATTATCAGAATTGTTTAATATACACCAACTGACTATCTGCACACAACACTCAAAAGACAACCCTCTTTACCCTGATCCTCTAATTTTCCCTCGAACCAAAGAACTTTTTAAAAAACCCTCCTATCACCCTTATATATCCTCCTCCCCCCTCCTAAGATATTCAATCTCCACCCACTCAGGTCAACATTCTAAACAATAGACTTACAAATTCTAAACATACATTAGGGAACTGACTTGTGGGGTGTAACGCCACAGGGTGCCACAGTCTATGGCACCCCCTGATTGGTGGCCATCAGCTGGAGGAGGGTTGGTTTGGAAGCTCTGCATCCCTCTCTTCCTCCCCTCCAGCTGCCCTGTTGCTTCCCCCCACCCCATTTTTTTTTAAAAAAATCTGTAGATGTGAACCTTTGCATCTACAGATTTAAAAAAAAACTGGGAGGAAGGAACGGGGCAGCCAGAGGGGGAGGAAGAGAGGGACGCACAGAACCCAAACCAGCGTTCCTCCCTCTGAGGAGAGCCGGTTTGAGCGCTGCACATCCCTCCCCTTCCAGCTGCCCCATTCCTCTCCCCCCCATTTTTTAATCAGTAGATGCCAAGATTTGCATCTACAGATTAAAAAAATAAAAAATGTGGGGGGAGAGGAATGCAGCAGCCAGAGGGAGGAGAGCCAGCTTCCCCATTCCTCCCCACTCCCTGGTTCTCAGTTCTACAGTGGCAACAACTCTGCATTGGTGCTCATTCCCGTGCAGATGCCGGGAAGGAGCGCCAATGCGGGTAGGGTGACCATATGAAAAGGAGGTCAGGTCTCCTGTATCGTTAACAGTTGTATTGAAAAGGGAATTTCAGCAGGTGTCATTTGTATATATGGGGAACCTGGTGGAATTTCCTCTTCATCACAACAGTTAAATCTGCAGGTGCCCTGCCCTCTTTTAAATCTGGTCACTCTAGTATAGCTCCTGCAGCTTGAACTGTTGTGATGGAGAAGGAATTTCACCAGGTTCCCCATACCGTATATACAAAGGACACCTGCTGAAATTCCCTTTTCTATGCAACTGTTAAAGATACAGGAGCCCTGTCCTCCTTTTCATATGGTCACCCTAAATGCGGGAGCCTGAAGCCTCGCAGCACCGACGCACCAACATCAAGACCAGGAAGAGACTTTTGTTCAGAGGTAGAGCAGATGCTTTGCATGTAAACGATCCCAGGCTTATTCCCTATTTTCTCCACTTTAAAGGAAGATAATGCAGCAGAGATAGTGAAGAAGATCCCCTCCTGCCTAAGACCCTGGGGAATTGCCTGCCCCACAGAATAAACAATACTGGGTTTGAGAGGCACATAACCCACCCCCATATGAGGAGCATTAGATAAATTCATGGAGGAGAAAGCTATCGATGGCTTCTGGTCCTGATGGCTATATGCTACCTCCAGTATCAGAGGTGGTATATCTATGAACACCTATTTGTGGGTTTCCCACAAGCAGCTGGTTGGCCCCTGGGTGAACTGAATGCTAGACTAGATGGACCCTTGGTCTGATCCAGCGGGGCTCTTCTTATGTTCTTAGTAGCCCATGGCATCCAGCTATTTAACTATACGACTGCCAAATAACAACATCAAGTACTGCCAGTGAGAAGCTGTTGGATGCCAGCTGAAGTGTGAGATACAAATATGGTTAGAGATTACCGCAATTTGTCTAGCACTTATGATGAAGTTGACTGTGTGTACTTATTTGCGGTAGATTGGCGTGCAAGTCTAACTTGGGCTTGTCATTGGCGCCATTCCACGGGAGACAACAAGGGCTACAAACCTTGGGGCAGGTAAATCCACTAGATCAGGAAAAGATACTGGGCCCAAGGCCAAGACTGCCTTGCACATAAGGGGAAAAATGGCCCAGCCAGAAAAGCAAGTGCGGTGCAGGCAAACTGAAGAGTAACCATAGAGTATCCACCCTCAACCTGGTACCCTCTAGACGTCTTAGACTACACCTTCTATCATCTTCACCACAGGGCATGTTAGCTGAGGATGATGGGAGTTGCAGTCCAACACCTCTGGAGGGAGCCAGGTTGGGGAAGGCTATGATAGGGTGTTTGCAGTGATCTGCCATTCTGGCTGTGTCCCTACAGTATCTGTGTCTTGACCAAGATGAAGACATTTTGCATGGATTTTTCTTTTTTCCTCTGGAATAATTGGGCAGCATCAGCCCCACTCTGCTCTAGAGCAGGACTGCCTCATTTCTTTCTGTCGGAGGACCAGATTCCATTTGAAGATGCTCATGGGGGGGGGGTCAAAGGCAAAGGGGGTGGGGCCGAAATGCCCCAAATACCAGGGTAATTTAGCTTAAAGCTCTTACTGCCAGTAATTGAGTCTTTGGAGAGGCAATTCATGCTTCTAGAATGGGGGGGGGGATGGGGGATTACTGTAGAAAAACCTGAAACTAGGGTGACCCTATGGAAAGGAGGACTGGGCTCCTGTATCTTTAACAGGTGCATAGAAAAAGGAATTTCAGCAGGTGTCATTTGTGTGCATGCAGCACCTGGTGAAAGAGAGCTTCGGCTATTGGGCGGTATAAAAATGTAATAAATAAATAAATAAATAAATAAATAAATAAGTCCCTCTTCTAAAGTGACCAGATACAAAAGAGGGCAGGGCTCCTGAAGCTTTAACTGTTGGAATGAAGAGGGAATTTCATGAGGTGCTGCATGCATCTGAATGACACTTGCTGAAATTCCCTTTTCTATGCAACTGTTAAAGATACAGGAGCCCTGTCCTCCTTTTCATATGGTTACCCTAACATTGGGGCCTGAGGCAGATTGGATTAGTCCCCCGGGCCTGAGATTGTGGAGCCCTGCCATAGAATAAGGGCATTTATATAACAGTTTAGCCAAAAAAGTACCTGTGTGTTGTCTGGTTGCCCAGAGCGGATTGATGGATTGTTCCAATTACTTGCAGGTTGAAAATGACCCACACCTGGAATCTGCATTTTTGCAGCTGTATGAATTGCTGATCACAAGGATTAGATGGGACATAATCCTGAGGACATGAAGCCCTCCCTCTCTCACTCCCTTCCCCCTTCATGTTCAATATGTTCCAGCTTCCCAGAGGGTCAATGAGATTCTGCAGTCAAGTTGTTGCTCATTAAAATCACATGAGCTGGAAAGGACGTTAAAAAGGGACATTCTGAAAAGCTTTCATGTTTGTTCCCCCAAATGACTGGCCCCTTATTCCTCCACTTTCCTTTTTTATATTGCCTAGATTAACTGAATGAATTTGCTTGAGAGCATTTTCCTACTAACTAAAACCTCCCAGAGGCTGCCTGGTATTTGCATTCAACACTATCAGTAGCAGCTACAATACTGTGCCTAATATGCCATCCGCTGTAGCAAGGGAGCTGCTGGGGGAAATCAAGCATAAATGTTCCTTGCAGATGTTTGACCTGAGGCTGTTCAATCTACCTACACAGCTAAGTCACTGGGGACCTGCAGACACCAGGTTCAGCCACATATGAATGAGCTATCCAAGTGAAGGAGCCCCACTCAAGTTAGCCCGTTGCTTAAAGGTGCTGATTTTTCTTTAAATTTAGTGATCAGCAGTTACAAGTCTGCAAATCATCAATGGATGCAAATGGGAACAATCAGCTTTCGGTATCCAAAACAGAACAGCTAAGACTGCAGTCCTAACCATGTTTATTTGGGTGGAAACCCCACTGATACTTAAGATCAGGCTCCAAGTAGCATTATTTTCCTATGGTGAGTCAGGCAGGACCTATCAGTGCCTCCTGAGTAGGTCACAGGGATAAGGATCCTGACTGAAGGTTGAGGTTTGCTGCATGTGTGTGCAGCTCCAGGGTTCGGAGGACACTTGGGCAAGAAACCAGCTGGGTCCACACTATGCACCAACCCACCATGGGATAGCACGTTGTTTGAATGCAGTGCTTTTTCTGCAGGGTGGGTTATCGTGTTTTCCACAGGGTGGTTTATTTTTCTCAAACAAGCTACCTTGAGAACCCATGGCTTGTTGTTGGGTTGTTCAGGGTGGAGAACAAGCCACACTGTATGGTTAACAAGCAACCGTACTGAAAATGCAACATAACCCACCCCGTGGGAAAAGCACTGCATTCAGACAACATGATAATCCATGGTTCAACAACAACCCACCCTGGGTGGCTTAGCGTGTTGTGTTAACCCAGCCACACTCAATAGGCCCCTCCCTCTGTGATTGTACCTGCTCACCACTATTGTCACCAGATATTCCTCCTCTTTGCTATCACTTGCTTGGACAGGAAGAGAACCAGGGAGCAAGTAGGCCATGGCACCTTCTGCTCCTCCTTCTGACCACCACTGTTGTGTGGGCCAGAGTGAGAGTCAGGTTGCAATGATGAAGAGGAGGAGCAAGTCTAGGGGACTCTTCTCAGTTGACAAAATCACAGGTGCCAATTCTCTACAGAGATGTGAAGTTGTGCTTCTCCTGCTATAAAAACCAGAGGCAGAGGCACCAGGATTTGTGAGTCTCTTGGTCCCTCAATGGATCTCCCAACACGGAAAAGACGGGACATGCAGAATGAGGATTCTCTTTGGTTGCATCTCATCTTCTTGGATAGTCTGTGCAACATGGGAATGGTAACACAGGACAGTCAGCCCTCCACTGATCATAGGGCTCTGGCAAATGCACAACCAGGCCACCCTTTGCAGCTGGTCCTAACTAGAGGATGGAGAGTGCACACCTAACAAATAGGACCAGTTAGTTATCGTTGTGATCCTTTGGCTATGCAGCTAGCTAGCATGCTCTGATGTTTGAGCATAGCAATACAGGGGTTAGTTTGGCATGCTGATGTTTGGTGCACCTGTATGCTAACTTGAAGGGCTGAGGAACATTCATTTAACATGTACTGGTTTTCCTCTCATCCATTGCTAGGCTCTTCTTGAAGGAAGCATTGGAGACCATGCATTGTCAATACAGAAGTCAAAATGGCAGCTTAGCCATGAATTCATTGACATCACTGCAAGCACAATGTGTTTCAGGGGTGGTGGTTCACGCATGCTCAGCTTCATGCCATTGAGGGTTGAGTCATTCAGCAATGGGGTATCAAGTGATATATTAGCTTTCTCTAACCAGATGAAAAAAAGTAGGTGATTCCTCCTCCTTCCTCTGGCAGATCACATTTCCCTTTAAAACTCACACTTGGAAGCCCTCCTGGAATGCTTGAGGACACCAAAAAAAATTGTCCTTTAGACTCATATGCAGTGCAATCCTATCCATGCTTACTCATAAATAAGTCCCATTAAATTCAATGGGGCCTAACCCAAGTAAATCTATATAGGATTTCACCCTTACTGTGCAATCCTATACATGTCTACTCACAAATAAGTCCTACTGAGTTCAATAGGGCTTACTTCCAGATAGCCCTTACTTTTAGGATTGTGACCATAATTCGATGCTTTTACTGATATGGCCACTGACATATTTACTAATATGGTCACTGGGTTTTTGTAGGGGTTTTTTAAACCTTTGTGTGAAAATTGTTTAGAATATCAGCAAGTTCCAAGAGAGGAACATTTAGCATCTGTGTTTTCATCCTTCCACTGACAGGTAACTCCTTTTCATAGGCTTTTGGCTTATTGAACTGACCACCCACCCACCCTGCTCTGCTATGCTGCATTTTAATCTCTCTCTTTTTAAAAAAATTACATCTTAATATGTATTTAACTGGCTGTTTAGAAAGATCTATAGACAGGAAGATAAATGTTTGTATTGGATTTGGTTTGGGAAGAATGGTTAGGAGTCAGGTGTGAACTTGTACAGAGTCTTATGTGATATCTAGTAGCATATGTATACTTATTTGGTAGAGCAGTTGGCAACTATTATGAAATTACAGCTGGTTCTCTGTACAGTGAAGGTCAGCACTTTTATGCTACTCACAAAAGTTAGATAATGCACAGTAGCTGTCTTGCACAGTTTGTACCTTCTTTCTGATAAGAATGTTCCTTTCTCTGTTGTGAGAAACTTTCTTTGCTGCCAAGAAATTAACCCTCCTTTCTCCTCCTTGATGAAGGCAGGGAGGTGTGTGTGCAAGTATACTGTGACAGTCTTTAACTCCCTATAAAATCCTGGGCAGATTCCCCTGCTTCCTGTTCTCACCTGAGAGGAGGGAAGTACACCACCTGCTCAGGAAAACAGCCCCTAAGGCCACACCTGCTGTTTCAAGGGAACTGGGGCAGCTACAGCTTCAAGCTGAGGGCTGGGTGTAAGCTTTTCTTTGCTTTTATTATCTGCCTCTATTTTCCTTCAATGAACTATCATTGTTTCATACAAGTGGACATGAGTCATATTGCTACTTTCGAATTTGTTTAGTGTGGGCCCTGGATCCATGCAGGGTAAAATATGCAGGGTAAAAAAACCACACCTGATGGGGAGAGTTTCAGACCGGAGTTGTTTTTCCCCCTAGCCTGACCTGGAGATTGAACCTGGGATTTTTAGCACGCAAAGCCTGTGTCCTACCACGGAGCTACAACCCTTCCCAAGTGATCTTGGCAAACACAGGTTTAAGAATGCATGTTTGCGCAAGTCACCTACCTTTCCTATAGGTTCAATGGAAAGTTTATTAACCCCACTCACTTGAGATAATAATTGCTTGCTTCTTCCCCTTGTCCATCTCTCAGATACATTGGAGTCGATTGGATCCAAACATCCATTTAGAGCACAACCTTATGCATGTTTAGACAGGGAAAAAAAGTCCTGTAGCTCCCAGCATTCTCCAACCAACATTTCCCCCCTGTCTAAACATACATAGGATTGTGGTCTCCTAATGGGGGCTGTTCCCATCCACTCCTTTGAAATGCTTGTCCCTCATATTCAAATGAGCGATCATCTAAGCCAGACTTCCCCAGTGTTATGTCCTCCAGGTGTTTTATACTACAACTCCCATCATCAGTGTCTATTGGCCATGCTGGCTGGAGCAGATGGGTGTTGCAATCCTAGACCTGTTTAGGGAGGGGGCGATGTTGGGGAAACCTGATCTAAGCCACGGCTGCATCTCCTCCCAGGCCTCCCCTCTGTCCCCTTGTTTCCCTCTCTGCTGTATTTCAAAACTGTGTTATTAATCTAGGGAGGGGAGTAAACAGCTGGAAGTCAACATTTCCCAAATGCTGGCAAGAGGCTGCCTGCTTCCTGCCACAGATGCCGTCTGGGCTAAAGCAGAAGGCAAAGCTATTCCTTCATCCTGGACCTCTGCCTGCGTTAGTGAAGAGTTCAGCAAATGAATGTTGACTGAATCATCCTCTTCACATTATCTGGCCAAATCTGCAATCCAGTTAAGATGAAGGATTCCGAAAGACAAATGGGCTGTGCTGTGTGAGTCCCAGCATTCTGACACGAAAGGCGCTCCCCTCCCTCCGAGGCCCGGGATACATGTCCAGAAGGACCGACTAAGAAGGCCTTAGACAGGAAGCAGAAATGGCCCTGTCTGCTCTGCTTACATCACCCGTGCCCTCTGCTTGTCTGGGTTTGTTAAACCTCACAGATTGCCAAGCTGGGTGAAGCAGTTGCTGTAAATATGTGCTCTGAAATGCAAAGAGCCTCTTCCCTCAGGCCATGGGCAGGTGGCCATGTGTCCTCTTTGAAGGCCCTCTCTTTGAAGGCCTGTCCTCTATTTTGAAGGTGACCTCTGGTGAAAGGGCTGTCCAATCTGAGCCCATTTTAAAGATAAAGAACCATCCGAAGGCAGAGCAGGGCCTTGAAAGCTGCACATCGACAGCAGCTGGGCAGCACATTGATCAGGAAAGCACAGCCTTCCCCAAGATGAAATTGTATGAGAGCCACTGTGGAGTAGCAGTTAGAGTGTGGACTGGAATTCAGTAGATCCAGGTTCTAGTCTCCACTCAGCCATGGAAGCTCACTGGGTGACTTCTGGCTAGTCACAGACTCTCAGCCCAGCCTACCTCACTGGGTTTGTTGTGAGGATAAAAGGGAGAGGAAGAGGATCATGCACCCTGCCTTGGGTTCCTTGCGAGAGGAAAAAAGGTGGGACATAAATGCAACAAATAAGTCAATATTCCAAGGGAGGCTCAGAAGATAGCAACAAGGGAGAGGGCCTTCTCGGTGGTGCCCCCCCCCCCAATTGTGGAATGATCTCCCTGATGAGGCTTATCTGGTCCCAACATTGCTATCTTTTCAGCACCAGGTCAAGACTTCTCTTTTCTCAGGTATTTGGCATCATGTGATGAGTTTTAATCAGTCCCCAATTTGTTTTTGATGCGTGTTGTTTCTGTGTATACTGTCTGTTGTGTGTCCTTTAAAAAATCTCTATGTTTTCTTTAATGTTTTTAATCTCTGTAAACCACCCAGCGATCTTCAGCTATGGGGTGGTATAAAAATCTAAATGTAATAAATATTTTAATTACAACAACGATTTCCAAATTTTCATTCGTCCATGTAAATGAGCCTGTGCACATTTGGTGCAAATCTGTGTCTTCCTTTGTCAACTTGTTTGGGGATGAAGAAGTAGTGCAGCCACTGGGTGGAAGCTGAAAACCAGGTTTGGACTTTGAGCTGGGGTGGGGAGAAGCAGTTCAAATCTGGGCAGACCCAGACAAGGCCAGCCCAAGCATGGAGCAGGATGAGGCAGCCTGCTTTAGGTGTCACAGAGGGGGTGGACAGTAGGGTTGTGCACTGCACTCCAAAAATCTGAAGGTCCATCAGAGCTCCAAACCTATGGTGCAGTTTGGAGACAGTTTTAAAACCGTCGGATACCGACGGAGTGGAGAGAAGTTCATTCAGAGCTCTGAAGTGCTCTGAAGGTATCCAACTGTTCTTTAGACTTTGTGAGGGTCATTTTAACTTCTTACAGTGTTGATGGACTAAGTGAACAACATTTCTCCATATGAAGAAGATGCTGAAGGGTAGTTTTGAGATTGACATCGGTGGCTAACGAATAGCCACAGTGTCTTCCCTGTCCTCCCCCCTCCAATCACAGTGCTTATGGGGAGGGATTGCAAATAATATAACCAATTTGTCCTTGCCCTGGAAGTCATTCCTTCTGTTAGCTCCTGGAGTGTTAGGAAGGACGGAGGAGAGAGAGAGTGTGAGAGAGCGGCTGCTTGCTGTTTATTTGCAGTCTCCCTCTGTGTCTCTGCTTTTCTTTGGTTTTTATACAGTATGTGTGTTAGTTCTTCTTGTTGTCTATTCCAATCCCCAAGTTCCAAGCTCCTTATACCCACCCACACTCCCCGTGTGTGTGTGTGTGTGTGTGTGTGTGTGTGTGTGTGTGTGTGAGAGAGAGAGAGAGAGAGAGAGAGAGAGAGAGAGAGAGAGATCTTGTTCTATCCTATTACCCCTACTATTTTTTTAAAAAAAAATGTATAAAAATCCCTTATCTTTCTTTAAATCTTAGTCTGTCTCAGTCAATGTAGTACTGGTTTCTTCTTGTCGTGTGTGTGTGTCTTTCTAAAATCCAAATTCCTTCCAAGCACCTCACCCACCCCACACTCCCCCTTTGTTATTATTGTGTGTGTGTGTGTGTGAGAGAGAGAGAGAGAGAGAGAGAGTTTTACTATTACCCCATTAAAAAAATCCAAAACAATCTTTATCTTTCCATTGCAATCCTTTAATCTCTTACCTTATATTTCACCCCACACCCCAGTGGCTGCTCTTAGTGTGTGTGTGTGTGTGTGTGTGTGTGTGTGTGTGTGTGTTTGTGTTTAAACTCTACTCCCCCCACTAAAAAATCTTTAAAAATTCCCATCAGTCTTCTAGTTTGTGTGTGTGAATGTCATATGTGTTAGTTGTTTTTCAAAAGCACACATTTTCATCCCCCCAATTAATAAAGTTTGCCCATTATTCCATTATGAAGCATGGGATGGATAATGGTAGTTCTGGTGATGGTGGGAGAGGGAGAGGTGCCACCATGGTGCCAAGTTTCATCTCTTTATCTTTCAAAATGAGGGAGATGTAAGCATTTTGGTTAATTTCCATAGACTACAATGGGCTGATTATTCAAACGGTTTAAAATATCTAAAAATCAAGGCATGAACAGATCTGTTTCCAAATTGGCATGGCTAAATACCTACTTAAGAGCTATCAGAGTGCCAAGTTTCATCTCTTTATCTTTAAAAATGACAGAGCTATAAGCATTTTGGTTAATTTCCATTGACTATAATAGAGTGGTTATCCGAAAACGGAGCAGTTCGACAGATAATCTGATGAAGCGGAGCAAGGGAGCCACTCTGAAAATTGGAGCTGAGAAGCTGCTCAACAGAGCTCTGCTCCAAATTTCGAAGCAGAGCGGAGTCGCTCTGCACACCCTAGTGGACAGATGGATGCAGGAGCCGGTGCCTGAATATGCACAACACCTTTTTAAAGACTTGACCTCCGTGACTGGGAGGGACCATTTGGACTCCACTCCAGGCAGAAAACCTTCTTGGTTTTGGCAATCAGAAGAAAGAGAAATGGTTTAGAGCTTTGGAAGAATTCTGAAAGAAGCATCCATTTGTGCTGGGACAGGAAGCTTCAAGAGTACTGCTTTTGTTTTGAGCGGACTGAGTGTGGCTGCTGAAGGATCATGAACAGTCTGTATGCCTGTTTGCTCCTCACTCACTCTGCATGTGTAGTAAATACACACATGTTACAAGAATGCCATTAGTCTCCAATCCTCTCTTCCCAAACAGGGAAACCAGACCAGTTGAGCAAACCCACCCTAGAACTTCAAAGCACTTGAGGAAGTGGGGACATCATGCATTAATACTTATTGGCTTTATCTTCTGCTCTTCCTCACTCCTCTCCCATTCCTTTAAGCCAGCTTTCCCCAACCTGGTGCCCTCCAGACGTTTTGGACTATAATTCCCATCAGCCCCAGGGAACATGTCCAATCATCACAGCTCGCTGGTGTAGGCCAAAACATCTGGAGGGAACCAGATTGAGGTAAACATAGCAGCAATCCTATATGCACTCACCTGGGGGGCTTACTTTTGAGAAAGCATGCATAAGGTTACACTGCACAGAATTTGTTTGTTTGCTTTGATCAGAGCTCAGCATTCTGCCATATGGACATATTTACACGGGTTATTTATCCCTCTCTCCCGTCCATCTCAGATCTCACACCTTTTTTCCCCCTCTTTGATTGTGAGCTATTGCAGGACACACATGGGCTAAAGCAAGGGAAAATGAAAACATAACATGCTTGGGAAATGTGGTATTCTGATTCCAGGGACATTAATGTACTACCACGCAGACTTTAATGTCTGCCTTCTTTAAGGGATACACTTATTTTATGCCTAGATAATTCAAGTGATCAACTTATCTGAAGAGCTTACACACATTAAAAAGAATCAACAGCTTTTAACTACAATTGTTCACACGTTTCTAAAAGAATACACAGGATCTGTAGTGTCAGGAAAGTGGAGAGGGTTGGGCTAAAATTTGGAACTGTGTTGGTTTCATTGAGACGTCAAAGATGGGCACAATTCACAAGGAGACAGGGTGGACACTCCCAAAACAAATTCTTCTGAATAGTCACTAGACAGATCCATCTGATAACTCTATCTGAAGCTGGCAATGACATTTCTCCAAAGTCAGATTAGTGGTTTTACAGGGACGAGATTTTGCCTTCAACTGAAGCTGAGCTGCCTTGTTAGAACCTAATATTTCTTTCCGTCTGGCATAGTAACTCCTGGTCTTTGTAGCACATTCTCATCTAAGTTAATAATAGGCCACATTCTTTCATTTGCACAGGCTCATCTACTGGGAATATTTAGGGAATCTTGCCACGGAGCCAGAGCAAGAAGTTTTGATGATATTCACGTACGCGCAAGTGTAGCAGATCTGTAATACATGACAGATTAGCAACCATCCACAAATTGGGTGATTGTAGATGGAGAGCTCCTCGCACTAACAATCAAAAGGCTTTGTGAGCTGTTCTGTCATTTTTTTCCCCCTGGTATTTTTTTTTCTGGTAAGAAAACAAAAACAGAAGAAATGGTGGGAAAGCAGAGAGCTTCGGCTATTGGGCGGTATAAAAGTGTAATAAATTAATTAAATGAATTAATAAATAAAGCACAGGAGGGTTACAAATCATAGAATCATAGAATAGCAGAATTGGAAGGGGCCTACAAGGCCATCGAGTCCAACCCCCTGCTCAATGCAGGAATCCACCCTAAAGCATCCCTGCCAGATGGTTGTCCAGCTGCCTCTCGAATGCCTCTAGTGTGGGAGAGCCCACAACCTCCCTAGGTAACTGGTTCCATTGTTGTACTGCTCTAACAGTCAGGAAGTTTTTCCTGATGTCCAGCCGGAATCTGGCTTCCTTTAACTTGAGCCCATTATTCCGTGTCCTGCACTCTGGGATGATCGAAAAGAGATCCTGGCCCTCCTCTGTGAGAAAACCTTTCAAGTATTTGAAGAGTGCTATCATGTCTCCCCTCCATCTTCTCTTCTCCAGGCTAAACATGCCCAGTTGAAAGACAACAGGCTAAACACGCCCACTGAAAGACAACAATGCCTGCACACACACACACATGGAATATTCCTTGAATAAGGGGATGTGATTGCAGAATAAATATCTAATCTGGAAGCATCCCATAGTTTCTTGGATAACTTCTGAATGTGGGGAGAAAGTTGCATGGCATAAGGAGAGTCACGTCCTTTTTTTTTTTAGACCATTCTCATTCAATTTGATAGAAAAGAAATTGCATTTGAAAATAAGTTCAAAGGAGAAGAATTTTTTTGAATTGGCCTCTGAGTCAAATCTAAGGAGGGGGGCTACGCACAGCCCTATTATAAAACACCCTGAAAATGAAGCAGAACAATGGAAGCTTTTTTCACGGGGAATGAAAACTTTCAGGAGGGCAGCACCAGCTCCACCTCTTTTCTGGAATTGGCCACAGCGCTGCCCTTTCTACTCCTGCATTGAGGTGGGTGCAAAATGGAGGCTAAGCTGCCAACACAGTTGATAATGTTGTCACTCGCAGTGCCAGCACAAATCCCCAAAACCCTTTAGGGAAAAAATAAAGAAACTGTGCTACAACCCCTTGCCAATGGTGAGAAATGGTTGAGAATTTCTCCTTCTCCTGGAGAAACTTGGCAAAATTGTCCCCCCAATTTCTCTGACCATAAATAGGATGGAGAATTTCAAGGGGCCCTCTGCACATGGCTCTAGCTTCAGTTTTTCGGTTGGTAAATAAGGATAAGAACTCGTTTATCCCCTGATTGTCACCGCTAGAGCAGTGTATGCAAAGGCTCAGAAACTTCAGCACATGCCAAGAATCAGAGAGTGGCACGTGAAGGTGTGGGCTTTTGCAGTTCTAAATAAATTTCCTTGGATTATAAGAGCTAGCCAGGGAGTGAGGTCTTGTGCCAAGTTTGAGCAGCAATGGAAGTGGTTGAAAAACCATTTTGGAATAGTCAATCAGTTACAATGACTGGTAATCCATTATTGTTGATATAAGGAAGAGGAAATGTTGGCATGATCCAGCTGTCAAGTGTGCTGCTGCTGTTGAGCATGATGATTTTTCCTTTGGTAAACATAATTTTCAAAATTAAGAACATTTGAATAGGATCACAGATGCATTGTGACATGCTGTTTTTTCCAGAAATGTGTCTCCTTCCCCCATAACTGTTGCTAGATGCTATTCCAGAGGTAGGGACCGTGGTGCCTGTGGCACCAATAAGCCCTGGACACCTTTCTTGGTGCCTGACAAGGTGCTCTACCCCTCCCACTTTTAAAGAGACAACACACATTTTCATACCAGGAGCTGGGATCACTCTGAAATAGGTTCTGTTGAACACTGTAGGTTCAAAGGAGTTGTTTAGTGTGTTTGGGCACAGACCACACCTCTGCCACATAGTCTTTTGGGCATACCTGTCCTTTGCCATACCGCTCATGGCAGCCATTTTGTGGTGGTGCCCAGGGCAATTTCTCAAATTGTCAAATGTGCCCAAGGCACAAAAAGGTTTCCTACTCTTGTGCTATATAGCTCCCTGTCTTTTGAGGCAGTCTCCACATCCTTAATCCTCTAATCCACCTCACCCTTCCCTTTTCTCAAGGCCTACTTCTTTAGCCAAGTTTCTCCAGGCCATCATAACCTCTATGTACCTGCTCCTGAATCTGATTGTCCCATCCTATGCCTATTAGCCAACGTCTCAAACCCAAACTCTTTCCCCCAACCCTTATCTTGTCTACTGCCTTTTGCAGGTCCTATGGGAGCTTTTTCCTACCTGATGCCCTCTAAATGTGTTGGACTACAATGCCCACCATCCCCAGCCAGCACAGCTAATGGCCATACTGGCTGAGGATTACAGGAGCTCTGACACATCTGCATGGAACATCATTGTCATGCAAAAGGGGATGCTTTGAATAAAAAACAGTCCCTGGAAATAGGACCCCAAACACAGTGAAGCTTGCGTACATCCATACTTGAGACAAATGCATGTGTGTTTATTACATACTGGACATGTCATCTCTAGGTCGTCCCTGCATGTCCAAATGATGCACAGGGGATCTTGGGGTCAACTGGGGACAACCACAAATTTTCCCTGGGATAATTGAAACCGGGGATTTCCTGGTTTTTCTGCAGTCCCAGGACAACCCCAAGGACCTCAGCTAGTGTGGCACGGCCTCCAGGATCCTCAAATGGGCACGGAACTGCCCAGGGTGGCTCCATGCCCATGGTGGGGGCAGCAGTTTCGCCATCCCTGGGGTGGTGGGGGTGGAGTTTGGTAGTGGTGTGGTTTTTTTACTTACTTTTTTGCTGTGCGCATGCAGCTCTTCTAAAAAAAAAAAAGTCCCTCTTCCCTTCTGAGATATCGCGCGGCCATATAGACACTGGGGGAAGGTCGCGGAAGCAGGTAAGTCCACGATCCCCCCTCCCTCCCACTACAGCCTTAGGTGTAGACATGCCCATAGTTCCAACTTAACTGATTGTAATATGGAAGATGTGTTCAAGAATAATCACATGGGAAAACAGACAAAAGGAGAAAAGCTGAAGGCTGTAAGAAAGGACAAACGTTTCACTGTTTTAATTTTCTTTGGCCATTCATTGGGTGAGTGGGGGCAAAACACACCCCTCCATAAAATTTGGGGAAATGAAATTTCTCTGTAATGGGTTTGCTTCTGATGCCCTCATCACCTGCCGCTTTCTGGGTGGTTTTTTCGGGTGTGGGGGCTAGACCCTGGAGACTTGGACTTGGACCCCAATATCAAGCATATCTTCACCACTGCTCGCAGCAATGCAGTGTCATGTTGTGTTGCATCACTCCCAAGGAGTGCAGCCAGCAAGAAACAACACAGAGAGCCTTGCATCTCTGTGATGGTATGGTGTTTTCAAACAAACTGGTTTTAACGGGCGTGGGGTGGGAGGCAGAATTGAAAAACTCATGGCTACATTGTAAGCCCTGGTCAGACAACATGCTAAACCCTGATAGTCAAGCATTTTGAGCTAGACATTATGGCTTAGTGTGTTGTGTGCTCCATTCCTAATCATGGTGGCTACATAACCATGGGTTAACCACACTCACCAACCACTTGCTGCAAAAGTGGCTTAAACTGTGGCTTAGCATGTTGTCTGAACAGGCCCAGTACCTTGAACATTTTGGGCACATTTCTCCTCCACCCGCCCAAGAAATCAGTAGACTGTCGGCCCACATTTTTGCAGAGGGAGAACCTTTTTGAGAATCGGGGCGGGGAGGGATTTGGACCCTGTTTTAGTAAGAACACCTAACAAACTAGCCAGTAGTGGTGCTGTTTAGAGAAGATGAATGGTGAAGAGTTCTTCCCTCATGTTTTACAATACGTCTGGGTATTCCTTTTTCTCTGCCAGCTCCCTGGTTTTACACATTTAGAGTACAAATGGCCGAAGTAAAGCATTTCTCAGTCTAATGGGGGAGAATTAAGCTCATGCCTGACTTAGGCCACAGCTAGACCTAAGGTTTATCCTGGGATTATCCAGGGTTTGCCCCTTCCTGAGCACTGGATCCCCTGTGTGTCACCTAGATGAACAGGTTTGACCCCTGGAAGATCTTGTTAAACCTTGGGTCTAGCTAAGGCCTTAGAGTGCCATCCTTTGCATGTTTAGACCAAAAAAAGCCCTACAACTCCCAACATTCCCCAGCCAACTATGCTAACTGGGGAAAGATGGGAACTGTAAGACTTCTTTCTGTTTAAACATGCATAGGATTGTGCCTTGAACCATTAAAATCAATGGCTTCTCAACTGCTTACCTTCAGCCTATGTAACAGGTAAGCACGCTGAAGGAAGTTTGCTTGCCCTAGGATGATAACATTGGTGCAGTTATTAAAATAAAGTCTTAGAAAAGAAAATTATAAACCTTTTGAAATTCAGAGGTGATGGCTGTTGTTTTAGCACAGGGACGTTGAGAACTGAATTCCATTTCAGAGAAGCATTTGGGGGCCATATTCCAGCAGCGGGAGGGGCTGAAAGGAAAAGGGGGCAGGGCCAAGGGCAGAAGGGGCAGGGACAATTATACCCCAACTAGCAGGCTGTTTAAGCTTAAGGCATGGTTAGACGGGGTGGGTGGGTGGATGGAGTCCTACAACTCCCAGCATGCCCCAGCCAGCATGTCTGTCTGGAAGGATGCTGGGAGTTGCAGGCCTTCGTTTTCTGGATAAAAGCATGCATAGGGTTGTGCCCTAAAAGTTCTTACTGCCAATAACTAAGCCTTAGGAAAGGCATTTCAACCCTTTAGAATGGGGTGGAGTGGACTGCGGAAAAGCCAGGAAACATCTGAATGATGTGGAGGGGGGAGGAACATCTGGGGAACTCCAGAGGGCGAGATTTAGCTCTTGGGCCTGAGGTTCCAGACCCTTATTTTAGCATAACCAATAACAGGGTATAGATTTATCCTTCCATCCATACTGAAAGATCTTCTTCAACAACCCAAAATCTGAAGCGGCATGCTTATATAAATGGGTGGATTGGGCCTTTGAAGATGGGGGAAAGACTGATAATCATGTGGAGGAAGCCAAGGAAACATTTGCAAGACAGGATTGATGAGGCAGAGTCAGAAGATGGTTTCCCCCCCTCCCCTTCTTTCTTTCTTCTTCTTCGGAACAACATTTTAAGACAAATCTGAAATGAAGCCAGACTAAAATTAAGGCCAAAGAAGTGTTGCTGTTTAAAAGTCTGGGAGCAAAAGCAAAGCATTAAGGTACATGCATAGATAATGGCTGGAGTCTGAAGTTAGAAAAATTGAAACTGGAAACAGGACAAAAACTGTCTGGACAGCAAGAATAAGTCACTGCTGGAACAGCCCACCAAAGGAAATAGTAAATTCATCATCACTTGCAATCTTGAAATTGAGACTGGACTGCTTTCCGAAAGATATGCTCTACTTCAAGCGCGGGTTGTTGGACTCAAGTCGTATTCACTTGCTTCTCGGAAAGAGAAGTAATTTCTTCCAGTGGAAGACTGCCTTGGGGGGAAATTCCACCACCTGTGTTGAAGGAGAAGATCAGACTAGATGCCTCTGGAGGGCCAAATATATATATATATATATATATATATATATATATATATATATTCACTTACTCATAATTGCTTACCCTGCCTTTTACTTTCTTTTCAACATTGCTCTTTTGCTCGATTTTACTCAGCCTATTTCTCTAGGTTGATTGATTTCTTCACTATAAGACCTAAGATGCTACAGAGTGTGGGAGGTGGAAAGGATCCCCAGAAGAAGAAAGCTCTTCCAGGCAGCCCTAGGCATGTCTACTCAGGGGTAAGTTCTGCAGAGTTCAATAGGACTTACTTGCAGATAAGTATGGATAGCGGCCTTCCCCAAATTGGTGCCCTCCAGATGTTTTGGACTACAGCTCCCATTATCCTTGGCCATTGGATGTTGAAGCACAAAACCTTAGAAAGGCACCAGGTTGGGGAAGGGTGGCATAAAGGATTGCAACCCCGGTCACATACCTGGAAGTGTCCCCTCCCTGTCCCAACCCATAATTTCAGCAGAGGTGGAAAGTGAGCAGTTTTTGCCCAACTGAAGACATTATCAAAGCAGGGAACAGCTAACATAGACCCATGGTTAACAACATGCATGGGGAGCCACACAGCCTTTGGTTCAAGTCACCCATCAAGAAAACTGATGTGGGTGCCTTTAACGCACGAGTGGGGGACGTGAGGCCTCCAGATGTTGTCAGACTGCAATTCCCATTGGCCCTAGCCAGCACAACCAATGGAGAAGGATGATGGGAGTTGCAGTAGAACCACATCTGGAAGAGCACACGTTCCCCATCCTTACTTTTGGCAATCCACTGTCTTGCCACTTCAGCACTATCCGCAATCATTTGCCATTATAAGTATCCGGTGCGCTCACTGTCCCAAAGTAGTGTTGATATTCTCTTCCTCTCCTGCAAACCCCCCGAATCCTGCGAGATCTGAGTTCAAATCCCCACTGAGCCATGAAGATCACAGGGTGACTTTGGTCCAGTCACTATCTTTCAGCCTAACCTGCCTCACAACATTGTTGCAAGGATAAAATGGGGGTACGTGGGGGGGAACAATAATGTAAGCTGCCCTGAGTTCCTTAGAAGAAGGCTGAGGTATCAATAGTGAGGGCCCATGAACACTCTTCACTGGGACACAGCTTTCCTTTCAAGGGTCCTGAGTGTGATCAGTCCACAAATTAATTGATTAGTCAGTATTTCAATTCAAACTCATGCAATGGCTTGATCAGACCGTTCACAGTTTTGCCACATGCATGTGGAACATGATGTTCTGATCTGCTAGTGCTGCAAGAGTATTGGGCCAGATTTAGCAGGTCAAAATGTTTCGATGGAATTGGAATGTAAATCTCACTTAAAGATTCATTTGGTTTAAATCCAAACCAGATTCAAACTGTTTTGATAGAATTGGAATGTAAATCTCACTTAAAGATTCATTTGGTTTAAATCCAAACCAGATTCAACAGGTTTGTGGATCTCAGCCGACATGCCGAAGAAATCCCATCCTACAAATGTCGAATGACATAAAGCCTTTTCCGTTGCCCTCTTTCAAAAGGCCCTCTCTCAAAAGGTACTTTGACTAGAGGACTGATAAAAGTTGAACACCATTTTAATCTATGTCCAGGCAGAGGAGGCCTTCAGCTCCATCCCACGCGGAGAAAACTTTTCATATGAAAGGAAGGGAAGGTGATCTTTGTTTTAGCAGCAAGCCAAATCCACAAGTGAAGGCAGCAAACATTTGCCCAAAGTCAGCCAATTGACTTCAGCACAAAACCTCCTGTAAAAACTATTGAGTTCAATTAGGTTCCTCCAGGGATGAATCCGACTCGTGGTGCTCAATCCATTTATAACCACAGTACATTTAGTTAAGACAGAAAGGTACACTGTGCTTCAGGTCTGAGTGGAATTCCATATTTACAGAGATATTCTAATAATGACACAGATTAGAAACCAATGTGGTACAGTCTTCCCATTCAGGTTCCGCAGCACGGTCTCACAATCGGATCCTGCTGTCACAAGCACATGTGCTCGTACCCACACAGGCCTGTGCACACATACAAAACGCTTCTCATAAATCAAGACATTGGCCTTCTGCTGGCCCACAATGCAGAATTCTGGAGTCAGATACCATGATAAGTAAAACAAATGTGCATTAAGATGACTCACACACACACACACACAAAGTTTCCCCCCGTTTTTTATTGTGAATATCAACAACCACAACAACAACAAAAAACTGAAATACATCATGGAAAAAGGGGGGGGACATACATTGTGTATATAGATTTATCATCATCACCATTGTATGAACCGTTCAAAAAAGAAAGGAAAAAAGGGAGAGAGCTATACAAAGGTTTCAAGAAAAGCAGGCCAAATATCTGTACTTGCAAATATCTGTACTTGCAAATATCCACTTGCAAGTTGCATCTTTTGAACACTCGTTCAAAAGTTGATAATGTTATTAGATCCTCTATCCATTGCATTATGGGAGGTGTGAATTTGGCCTTCCAATGTGATAACATAAGTCTTGGCTGTCATAAGGGCTCTGAAGATCCATCTGCGCTGACCATGTGTTAACTTTCAAGAAACTGGTAGGTAATTTAGGACGAGACGTACATTATTCCATATTATAAATTGTTTCAGTACAAAGTTCATCCTTATTATTAGGGGTGTGCACGGACCCCCCGCTCCGCTTCACTTGCAGATCCGCCATTTTTCGGAGCGGGTCGCTCCGCCCCGCCCCCGCTCCGCCCACTTCCGCTCCGCTCCGCCCGGAGCTCCGGATCGGATCCGGAGCTCCGTTTTTGCCCCCCCATAGGCTTGCATTGAAAGCTAAAAAAGTAAACAACTTTTTTTCCGTTGAAGTTAGAAACCTCACGTTTGGCACCATGACACCTCATGGGCGTATACACACACACGCCAAGTTTCAAGGCAATCCCATCATCCCCTGATTTTTGGCGAATTTTTGAAAATCGGGCACCCCATTCACACCCCTTGGGATAGCTCCGTCAATTTGCATGTTACAAACCTCAAACTCGGCACCAGGGCAGCTTATCCATGTGTCCACATGCACGCCAAGTTGCAAGCAAATCCCATCATCCCCTGATTTTTGGCGCGGCTCTACCCTCTAACGCACCTCCCATAACCCTAATTCACACCCCTTTAGATAGCTCCGTCAATTTGCACGTTAGAAACCTCAAACTCAGCACCATGATAGCTTATCCACGTGTCCACATGCACGCCAAGTTTCAAGGCAATCCCATCATCCCCTGATTTTTGGGGAATTTATGAAAATCGGGCACCCCATTCACACCCCTTGGGATAGCTCCGTCAATTTGCATGTTAGAAACCTCAAACTCGGCACCAGGAGAGCTTATCCATGTGTCCACATGCACGCCAAGTTGCAAGCAAATCCCATCATCCCCTGATTTTTGGCATGGCTTAACTCACCCCAAATTGTCCCATTCTACAACTACGTCAATTTGCACGTTAGAAACCTCAAACTCAGCACCATGATAGCTTATCCACGTGTCCACATGCACGCCAAGTTTCAAGGCAATCCCATCATCCCCTGATTTTTGGGGAATTTATGAAAATCGGGCACCCCATTCACACCCCTTGGGATAGCTCCGTCAATTTGCATGTTAGAAACCTCAAACTCGGCACCAGGAGAGCTTATCCATGTGTCCACATGCACGCCAAGTTGCAAGCAAATCCCATCATCCCCTGATTTTTGGCGCGGCTTAAACTTTTTAACTCACCCCAAATCAAGTCCCATTCTACAACTACGTCAATTTGCACGTTAGAAACCTATCCTTTGGTCCCATGACAGCTTACCCATGTGTCCCCATGGACACCAAGTTTCAAGGCAATCCCATCATCCCCTGATGTTAGGGGAACTTTTGAAATTTGAACACTCCAGTATGTCAGGGATTTAAAGTTGCAATTGCAGACAGCTCAATGGGGCCAGTTCCAAGGCAATCCCAACATGCCACGAGATAACCCTAAATCTTCTGGCACATTTGAAAAAGGGATTATTGAATTTGATAAAGTCTAAGTGAGCGCAGGAAGGACTTCTCCCCTTAGTCAAAGCAAGACACATACACCATCGCTGCAAGGCGGGAAGGGGAGAATTATTATTATTATTATTATTTATTTATATAGCACCATCAATGGAAAGCAGGCAGGCAGCATGCATTGTAGTGCCGCAAGGATGGCTTGAGCACTAACGCATAGCAAACCAACCCATAAGTGGGCGCAAAGTGAGGCAAAGATGGCTGGTTGTTTCTTTCTAAGCCAGCAGTTACGCCTTGAGGGGCACAGAGGAGGACGATTGGGAGCAAACCAGGCACCAGGCGGGCAGAGAGGCAGGCAGAGTAGGCGAGGAGTCAGTCCTGGCAGATGCCCCACCACAGCAGCACCCCGGGGGAGGCGGGCAGGCAGGCAGGCAGGCTGCGGGCATTTCTGGGGGCACAAGGAAGTGATGGCTGGTTTCTAAGCCAGCATTGCAGTTAGTCACGCATTGCAAACGCAAACCATCCCAGCGAGTCGGTCACCGAGGAGGACAGGCTAGCAGAGGGGCAGGCAGAGTGACATGTCATAGATCTAGTATTGGGGAGGAGTCAGTCCCGGCAGATGCCCCAACACAGTAGCACCCTGGGTGGGCATTGGAAAACGCCATCTTGTGGGTCAATACTTCCCCCACCCCATGTCCTGCAGGGTTGCCTGCCTAACCCTTGTGGGGATGGGAGATGGAGAGCTTAGAGTGGCAGTGCCAGCAGCAGCCTTCGGCTTTCCCCTGGAACCAGTCGCCTTGCCCGCCTCTTTCCCCAGCAAGATCGCCTGGTGCTGCCTATGAAGATGCATCTTCATGCTGCTGGTTCCATAATGCCCTGTCGATGAACCCCTGCTTAGGCTGAGTTTGCAGTGGCGACAGACAGCAAAGCGGGGATCCGCTCCCAACTCAAAGTGGTCCCACACGATGCTTGTCTTTCGTTTCTGTGGTGACACCACCAATTGCCCGCCTGAGCTCTCTGGTGTTGCCACAGAAACAGGGGTGTGGGATGAGACTGGGGAGAGAGCCTCGGCCTGCTGCTGCTCCTCCTCAGCCCCCACATCCTGGAGGCCCACCGCCTCCTCCTCCTCCCCCCCCTCCACTGTGCTGAGGACCTCGTCTAGGTCCATCAGCGGGCTCGTGGGCTGAAAGGAGAATGAAGGAGTTGGGGATACTCCTCCTCCTCTAATGGCACTGCTGCCACGTGCCTCTTGCAAACGGGCACTTTTCCCATTCCCACCCTCAAAAAGAGAACGCCGGGCACAAGTTGCAGAAGAGAGTGGCTCTGCCTGCTGCTTGTCCTGCTTCTGTTTTGGAGCAGTCAGCCAAGGAGTTGCCCGTTTGAGTTTCACAGGAGGAGAGGAAGCCCTGCTGGCAGACTGAGCCTTGCTGCTTTCAGCACGCCTGCTTTCTCTTTTCATGATGACTAACAAAATATTAATACTACTAATACTATGTATAAGGTACTACTAAGAATATGTATAAGAAGAATATAATATGTTTAAATGTAGGGAAATGGGACAAGAACAATAAAATATACTACTACTAATATGTATGAGAATATACTACTAAGAATATCTACAAGAATATAATAATATGTTTTAGAATATTACTAATAAATGTAGGGAAATGGGACAAGAAATGGGACAACCACTACTATAAGAAGAACAAAATATGAATACTACTACTAATATGTATGAGAATGTATACTAATAGACTACTAAGACTATGTCAAAGAATATAATAATAATATGTTTAAGAATAGGGAAATGGTGTGCGTATGCTTTCCCCAAAATGCTCAATCTGTGGCTGCCTGTTGAACTTGACAAAAGCAGCCCACTCCGTCGAAGTTACACAGAGAAGAAAAAGAGAATCCAATTTTTTTGGTATATTTGGTATATAGAAGATAGAAGGAAACACAATCAGGATTTAAGAGAGGGGAGGGGGAAAAAGAACCAACCACTACTATAAGAAGAACAAAATATGAATACTAATATAATATGTATGAGAATATATACTAATGGACTATGTGAAAGAATATAATAAAATATGTTTAAGAATATAAATGTAGGGAAATGGGACAAAAAGTGTGTGTATGCTTTCAAAAGAAAGCTTTCACAAAAGCAGAACAGTCAGGCTTTAATACAGGGAAGGGGGGGGGCAACCAACCCAACCACACACTCCAAAATTCAAAAATAAAGTTTATATTAAATCAAAGTAAGGGGAAAACACAGGGCAAACTAAGCTACAAGTCAGAAAGAAGCAAACAAACACACACACGCGCCAAACTAAACCTATATTAAATTAATCTATCTCCAAAGCAGGAGCACTAGCTAAGTAAGTGTTCCCTCCACGAACGCCAACCCACAAAGAGACACAAAACAGAAAGTTCTCAGGGTGGGTCTGCCTTAGTCCCCCCTCCAACGCTGGGATTGGAGGAGGATGCTTTCTGAGGAGATGAATTCTCATCAGGATTGGGAGTTGAATGTGCCTGTCATCGCTTCCAAAAAAATAATAATAATAAAAAAAAAAAACCCAAACCCCGATTTTTAAAAAAATATTGCACGTGAACCACAGCACGCAGAAAGTTGAGAGTGGTCTCAAAATGACCCCCATCCACGACTCTCTGTGCACAAGAATTTTCAGAACGATAGCTTAAACCCCCCCCCAGTTATCCCCGATTCTTTCCCTCAATGCAATCCTATGGGCGAAAAGCCGAAACGCCGTTTGAGCCCTGCGGTTGACCCGATTTTTAAAAAAATATTGCACGTGAACCACAGCACGCAGAAAGTTGAGAGTGGTCTCAAAATGACCCCCATCCACGACTCTCTGTGCACAAGAATTTTCAGAACGATAGCTTAAACCCCCCCCCAGTTATCCCCGATTCTTTCCCTCAATGCAATCCTATGGGCGAAAAGCCGAAACGCAGTTTGAGCCCCGCGGTTGACCCGATTTTTAAAAAAATATTGCACGTGAACCACAGCACGCAGAGAGGTGAGAGTGGTCTCAAAATGACCCCCATCCACGACTCTCTGTGCACAAGAATTTCCAGAACGATAGCTTCAAAAACAACGTAGTTATGCGCGATTATTTGCCGCAATGCAATCCTATGGCGAAATGTTTTCAAGATGGCGACCGGAGCGCTCCGACTGAACTCGGAGCTCCGAAAAATGGTCGCTTCTCTTCGCCTTGCTTCTAGGGGGTCCGCGGTCCGCTCCTACTCCGCCTCTGGGTAAGGCGGAGCAGGCCAATCCGCTACTGCTTCTACGCTCCTAATCGGAGCGGAGCACATCCCTACTTATTATAACCTCCACCCCAAAGGGGGCAACTATTGGGCATTGCCAAAACATATGAGTTAAAGAACCATTAGATGCATTGCATCTCCAACAGTTATGCAAGTTAGACAAAGATCCATAGAAGCTTCAGATACAGATGCTAGAGCAACTGTCCATTGGTTAGGCAAGATAGGGCACTCCAATTCTCTATTCCAATCTAGACTTAAACTATGGGTATCATATATACTTGCTGCTATTAAATACATATATGGGTTGTGGATCTACGTGTCAGTTCAGCTGTTGAAAGTGTTTCTAACAATGCTGGAGTCTCTGGAGCTGTAAAAAGCAGCTGGGCCAAACCTAGATTCTAGCAATTGCAAATATTGCCATTGAGCCGTAGCAGGTAAATTATATGAAAAGGACAAAAAATTATCATCTGAGCTTATTAATTGATCCAAAGTAAAAAATCATCTTATCTGTCCATGTCCTCCACAGAAATGTTTTCTTTCCAATTTTTAAATCTGGGTTTTCCCATATAGTCAATTTAGCATGAGAAAACGGATCAAAGTGTAATTGACGTGATATTATAAGCCATGTCTCTCTAGCAGCCAAAATTGTAGGAGGGGGGTTACTAACGAGAACCGAGTGCTGTCCGTTTGGGAAGAGGTTCTAACCATAAGGCTTCCAGAACTGACCATGGTGGCATTTCCGGGGGAGCAGACGATGACCAGAACTTAGTACAAGACAATAGAATAGGTAAGCCCGATGGTACAAAGCTAGGTCTGGGAAACCAAACCCACCTTCTTTAATTGGAAGCTGCATCCGTTTCAGAGATATTTGAGGTGGAAAAGAACCCCAGAAAAAAAATATGAAACAAAGCATTAAATTGTTGAAAATATTTGCCAGGTATAAGTAACACACACAAAAAGCTAACATTGCTCCTGACTTCTCCTGGGTGATCTAAAGGCATAATCCTTTTGTACACACAGAGAAGAGGATCACAGTCGAGCATCAGATCCCAACCTGATGCCCTCCAAATGTTTTGGACTACAACTCCGAACCTAATTTGAACACCTGCAACCCCTCCCTCTCCATGTCATCACAAGACAATGAAGACCCCAGGGGAGTCGGCGGTGCTTTGGCCACACGTTCCTCGCAGCTGCGGAGTGGGAACAGGAAGAAGAGTGGGATTTCCGATGACCATTCGGTTTGTGAAGCACACACCCTGCCCTCTATTCCTATGCCTCAATCTACCCCTGGAACACCCCCCAGCCTCAAACTGAAGCAAAGTCACCGCCAACAGATAGTAGAAATATGGTGGTGACCTTGGAGGAAATGAAAAAGTCACAGTAAGTCTGTGACTTTTTAAATGCAGTTTCAGGGGGAAACCCCGTGGTGACTGCAAGTTGGCCGCTGCATCGTATAACCAATGCAACACCACTGTGCAGCCCCCTTGAGGTAAATAGGGCAGACAGACAACCCCCAGCACTACAAAATCAAATCAGCCTTTCCTGCCTGCCCACCCCAACCTGCTTTTTATAACATCTTGCCTGATGATGAGACCAGAAGCTCACACATTTTTGGTGGCCTTCATATAAACGTAGAAACTCCATTTCTACAACCTCGACCAAAAAAAATTGACACCTCCAGCCCAATCGGGCTGTCTCCACTCTGAGGAAATGAACGTGTGCGGTATGACTTCTACCAATTTGTAGCTGTTTTCTTTTCAAAGTCTTCAGCATTGCTCCTGCGGAAACATGCCGGTAGAACCTTGGGCTAAAAAATATGGTGACTCCAGATACTCTTCACTTGCAGAGCTGTCAACCTCTGAGCAGTAGCTTAGTGGAGCCGGGGCACACAGGGTTGAAGCCCCAGGACTTTTTGTTCCTGATTGTGAGCTTCTGTTCTAGTTGTTCGAAAGGGGAATGTGTGCATTTACATGTGCATTTTTTTTAAAAAAAAAAAAAGCATGCACCAAAAAGCATATCCTCCCACCATTGAATAAAGCATGTAAATGCATATTTCCACCATGCACCTTTTAAAAAGGTGCATTTTTCTAAAAGGTACAGTTTGTGAAAGCATTCACAAGCTCAGGAATATGCAATTTTTTCCTGCAAAACGTCCTCACGTTTGCATTTGGGGGTGCATGTGAGGGGGCAAGTTCTACTCTTAAAGGAACACAAATGAAATTCTCATGCATCCCTTCAAAAGACATAATATTACATGCACACCGATGGATCGGCACAGCTACCTGCAATTTTGGCCTCTCCTTGAAGGCGTGGCTATGGGGAGTGTCATGCTGAGTGCCTGCACTTAAAAATTCACAACTCCACAATTGCATCTGAGAGGCTCCTGCACCTCTTTGTCATTGCACGGGAGAGAAAAGACGGTAGCTCACATCACAGTGCTGCATGTTCCAAAATCCTCCCTAACAAACAGAGCTATTAAAACTTCAGAAGCTTCCTTAAGTTTACTCTTTCCCACTCTCTGTTTTGGTCTTCATTGGCCAACTTCTGGCGAACCCTTTAGAACCATTCACACACTTAAGAATCTACGTAATACTGAGGCTATTGGGGTCCATATAGTGTGATGTTGTCTGCTCTGACTAGCAGCAGTGCTTCAAGATTTCAGGAGTGGGGTAGGGGGTGGCAGGGAGAGGGTTCCCCCCCATCCCTACCCAAAAATGCCAGGTTTTGAACTCGGAACACCCTGCATGCAAAGCAACATGCTCTAACCTTGAGCTAGGGGGCCTTCCCCATGCAACCTTAACGTTTTTTAGGAGAATAGAAGAAATTGACCGAATATGGACAGCCCACAAGCAAAACCAGGAACAGCACCAAAATGAACTATTTTTGTTTTTATACAGATTGGTCCAGCACTTTTAGAAAATATTTACTCTGCATATATCCCTGATTAAGCTTTAATTCTGATGTCAATTTTCTTTTCTTTTTTCTTTTCCCCTCCTCTTTTTTTATTATAGCACATAAAAACACATGCATGGAGACATTCTTGGCAGCACTGAATGTTCAGTCAAATAACCCTGCACAAGGCTTTGGATTTCCATGTGTTGTTTCTGCAGAGTTTATTCCAATCCGCCCCCTCTCCCTCCCTCCCTCCCTCCCTCCCCCATTACCACCGATTGCCCTTTTTCTGGGGCAAAAGTCCTTTCGGGGATCCCTAAACGATAGGACAGATTTCTTACCTTGTATTGAATTCCCCCTTCCAGAATTCAAGGGGCCCTAATCATGGCCGAAGAAAACTGGAGGCAGTGATCCGGGGGAAGTTGCATCTGACGGATCACCTCCTTGGACCTGAATCAGAAAATTCCCTTTTATTTATGACTCAGATAAAAAGAAGACAGAACTCCGGGAGATAACTCGTCTTCTCGCTCAGCCCCCGCCATGTGTGAACTACAGGGGAGACGTTCCCACTTGCATATTCCCCACTGTAACTCCTGAAAAAAACAGAACACAGATAGGTGTGTATTCCTGTCATTTCTTGACACCTCTGAAATTTGTAGCTTTTCCTTCCTTTCACAGAGTTATATATAAAAGACGCAGCCCACAGTTTTAGAATGCAGTACCACTCCCAAATGCTTGACATACTTGCTTGAAGGCAGCAATATCTATTTCCCTCCATCTATTTCCCTTCTGTCCCTTCATTATTAAATGCTTTTAGCCACAGGCTTGATCACTTGCAGGCTCACTCCCATGCCATATTTTATTTTATTTTTCATTAATGGGTTCTATAAGTGCGTACTGCAACAAAATGTTGCAGTGTCGGATGCTGCTGTCCAATATTCCACTCCGTTCCATTCCCCAGTTTTCTACTTTCTTGTTTTATTGCTTTGCGCAAGGTTTGCCCCCACAGATCACTCAGAACTCCATGGACACTGATCACACCAGTCTTCAACAGGCTACTTTGGGGGTCCCCCCATTTTTATTGGGGGGTTCCCCCTAAAGAATTTTTGTACTTTTGGATTTGCATTACCCAGCCTGCTGATACCTCCCTCTAGTGCCTGTGAGCAGTGCCATTTTGCTTATATATGGCACTCGCTGCCTGAATATTAGAAATAGGGAGAATAATAGCCATTTTTGTACATGGCCACAAACACGTTGTGAAGGAAGACTGTTAATGTTCCCATTTGATGGGCTGGAAATAGAAATGTCTTATTCAAGGCCACCTAGCGAGTACAGTCCTAAACCAAACTGTCCCAGCATCCTTCTAACACCAGTGCTCTGAGGAGAGAAGAGGAGAGCTGTTGAATCCACACAGCAACTTATAGATTGCTTCCTTAGTCCCAGGGCATTTTCAGGCCATACGTTTGCCAGGAGTCAGTCTGATTCAAGCAGCTAGAGACACCTTGCACCTACATGCCCCATGGCAGGGACAAAGGACATCAGGAGGACAGGACTCCTGTATCTTTAACAGTTGCATAGAAAAGGGAATTTCAGCAGGTGTCATTTGTATGCATGAAGCACCTGATGAAATTCCCTCTTCATTCACAACAGTTAAAGCTGCTATACTAGAATGACCAGATACAAAAGAGGACCAGGGCTCCTGCATCTTTAACTGTTGTGATGAAGAGGGAGTTACACAAGGTGCTGCATGCATACAAATGACACCTGCTGAAATTCCCTTTTCTATGCAAATATTAAAAATACAGGAGCCCGGTCCTCCTTTCCATATGGTCACCCTCTGGCCATTGATCATTTGGTGCTTTCCCGACTTTGGCAGTTTTTCCTCCATTCTCTGAAAAGTCTCTCCAAAGGCTTAGCTACTGGCACTAAGAGCTTTAAACTAAAATATGCTGATATTTTTTGGTATTTTCTCCCTGCTCCATTTTGCTTTTGGCGGCGCCCCCGAGGGCTTCTCTGAAACTGAATCTGGCCCCAAGCTGAAAGAAGTTCAACACCCCCTGCCCTATGCGAATGACTCCAAAGGACAAGCAAGAGAGACAGTGTTCTGTCCGGATCAGTACAAGTGGCACAGTCCAGAGTGACCACTGCAGACAACCCGTGCCCTGCCGATGGTACCTCTCAGCTATACATCTCAGGTTCTGATAGTATACAACTAAATAAATAAAGAGTAACTGTGACAAACTGGAGTTCTTAGAAACATTTGCATCCAGAAAGCCAGGATGGGCTGCATCTTTTTGTTGAGTAGACATTTGAAGCTCCATCTGACGAGTGTTTTATTGCACGCGCATTACTGGGCACTCACGGAGTTTGCTCAGGTCCCTCACATGACGTCGTCTGCCTCCTGCACACCTTCTGCCCCTTCTGGCCTTCCTTGCAGGACAAAAACCCCCTCATTAAGTCCAATGTTTTTTTAAACTCAGAATCGCTGCTCTCTCCTGCTGTGTGCAGGAGAAGCAGCACCATTAGAACAGCAGACTCAATGGGCCTCATGCTCGTTGCGTACTTCCTCTTTTGAAAAGAGGAAGTAACTGAGGAACGAAAACACTGGTGGAAAAGTGAAGGTAGGGAACATGTGATGGAGCTCTTGGATGGGAAACCCAAGCTCGTGTTGTGTAATGTGTAAAATGATATATCTATGATATACCATGTCCCTGCATGTGAATCTACCATGTCCCTGTAAGTTAGACTACTGCCTGGAATGGACACACAAGCCTGCTACCTTGTGGTGGGGTGGGGTGTTGGTGGGTGAGTTCAGTATGTGCATGATCCTGCTTCCTCCACAACAGCACATGCCATGGAGGCAGACTACCAAAGCTCCATGAACATGCCAATGCACCAGGGTCCAAGTTGAGTATAGGACAATATAAAAGGATGGCACCAGTAGATCCAACACAACCATGTGCAGGTTTTTAAGATCTTCAGATCTCTTCATTAGGCAAAATGTTACAAAGAGCAGGTTGGCAGTGTGGGGTGGGGTGGGGTGGGGGTGGGAGTGAGTAGGAGGGGTGGGGGAAAGCCAACTGGATGTTGTAGCCAGGGTGTCTACATAGCCAGAGTCTTAAGGTGATATGGAGGAATGATTTACACTATCATCCTATTATCTGGGAGTGTGACCCATTCTTATTTCTTGGGAGTAATCCCCTTTTTGATCTCAGTGGGGTTTACTGCTGAGTAAATATCCACAGAGTTGGACAGCTAGAGAAAGGAATCACAAGTGCATTCAGCCACACTGCAGATCCTGTAGAACTAAGAGGAACTGGAAATGCTTAAGGATTATAGTATAAAAAATAAACATTAACCCAGTACACTGGAAACATACATGCACAGTAAAAAATGGGAAATGCAGATACAAAAGAAGACAGGGCTCTTGCACTTTTAATAGTTATGCAGAATAGGGGATCTCTGCTATTAAAGGTGCAAGAGCCTTGTGTTCTCTTTTGTATCTGGCCACCCTAGTAAAAACATAAGTAGTATGTTAACAGGTGGAAATGTAAAGCATTATATCTTGGGGTGGGTGGAAGAAACTGAGAACAAACCTTAAGACTAGTGGAGAATTTGGATTTTGCTTTATTGTAATTCGCTGAAGGGATCAGAAAATGTACTATCAGGGCCAGTTAAGACAAGACAGCATTCAAATAGCACTGTTCATTTATCCATGACTTCCACAAGATCTTCCTGGAATCAATACAGATCTTTGGGTTCTTCTTGCACTGTCTTTGGAAAATATACCAAACATTTAATAACAACACAAAGATAGTGGGGAGCTAACAGGATAAGCCAGGCAACAGCGTTTTGGCTTCCCCCAGTTTGTGTACTGGAGCGTTTGCAAACAAGGTTTACTCTAATCGGTTCCCCAGGGAGCTTCACAAAAGCAAGCAGCTGTAATCTGATCAAATAAATTAGTGCTGTTGGGCTCTTTGTGAAAATCTAATCCCCAGCTTCAAAAAAGAGTGGGGGGGTGGGGGGTTTGAGGGGCACATCATGATCCTGTTCTGATAGCATTCAGACCTTCTCCAACCAAGAATGGATGGTGAAGAAGGGGGGGGGCTATGGGGTCTGCCGGATGGAGGGGTCCTAGCACTAATGCGAATAGGGAGACATTTTTCTCCCTCTCTTATAATACCTGAACCCAGGGTCATCCCATGAAGCCGATTGGTGGGAGATTCACGACAAATAAAAGGATGTACGTCTTCACACAGCGCATAGTTAAACTATGGAATTCATTTCCACAAAATGTAGTGAAGGCCACCATTTATATATGCTGTATCTCTACCTATGAAGCAGAAAGTATGTGTGTGTCATGTATGTCCGGAAATATTTACCCACTTCCCCACTGGACGCAGCAAAACTGACTTCTTAGTAAGCCCAGATAGGCTTGAGCTATCCACAAGTTATTTTAGGCCTGAAGCTGGCTGCAATCCAGTTCTACATTAACCTGGCAGTAAACTCCATCGAACACGGCGAGGTTTACGTCCGAACAACCAAACCTAGGATCGCCTTGGCTTGAGCTGTCCCAGGAGCACTTTCGCTGCTCAGGGGTGGGATGGGAGAGAGTCTGCAAAGAAGCGCCTCCTTCAAAGGCGCCGCTCTGGCTCTAATCACCTCCTCCGGACCAATCAGCTGCCGGCCACGCAAGCAGTCCGGCCTGCAACAATGGAGATTAGAACGTCTTACGAGCGTTGGAAGGAAAACAGCCGGCTTGTTTCCCGGCAGCGTCCACACGCGGTTGATCGGGAGCGTTTGGGATGCCTCCTCGGTCGTTCTCTCCCACGACCGCGTTGCTCCCACTCGTTTTTCCACGCGTGGAGGGGACACCAATAATTTGATTTGTTTTTTAATCAGGGTAGCCGTGTTATTCTGTTGCCGCAAAAACATCGGTAGAGCCTTGTGGCACCTTGAAGTCTTACCAATGTAGTCGGCCTTGAGCCTTCGTGAACTGCCTTTCCCCCTTCTTTGAAGTGTTTTTTTGCCCTGCTCCTGATGATCTCGAACTTGTTGAGGAGGAGTCCCGTTGTGGAACGGACTTCTAAACTTGTCGACGAGGGATCCAATCCTGTGCACGCACTTACCTGGGAGTAAGTTGCACTGAGCTCATCGGGACTTTTGAAGTCGTCATTCAGCACACGCTTACCTGGGAGTAAGCACTATTGAACACGGTGGCATCCACTTCCTAGTTAAACACGTTTTGTGGTTACTCTGTGTGACAAGGAGGGAGGCGATTTAAGCATGTCCTTTAAAAATCAGTATGTTGTGTACTATCCTTAACAGTGCGAACTGGTCCATGTTTCCTCGAAAGTAAATCCCATCGTGTTCGAAGGTGCTTACTCTCAGGTAAGGGTGCATAGGTGTTCAGACTTAATCCTTCTCTCCATTCCTGCCCAATCCACAGCTCACTGAGGAATTAAAATTATTGTACACCCAGAGATTTAAATAGATTACAATTACGTCAATTCTGGCGAGGTTGTTAATTCACAAAGTGCTTGCTGGATATTCAAAATAAACCAACAGAAATGTACTTGGATGCCACCTTGAGCTCCTTAGAGGAAAGGAGAGGATTAAATGTAAGACATAAAATAAAAGATCACAAACGTACACCCTCCAATTCTGTATGAAGCTAGGCACAGCCAGCCCAATACTCTAGCAGGGACTGCACTTTAATGCAATCTGTAAACATATGCACACTTACCTGGTAGTAAGCACCAGTGAAAAAATGGATTTTTACTTCTGAGTAAACATGTATAGTATTGCACTGCAAATGCTTTACAGCTCTATCCAAAAGTCAATAAAAAAGGAGGGATCTCTCATTTTAAATTGATAAGCAGTGCAACCCTATGCATGTCTACTCACTTCAATGGGATTACTCCCAGGTAAATGTGTATAGGATTGTAGTCTTAGTTTCTTGGAAGTCAGGATGCATAGGATATTTAAATTGTGCAAAGGGTGTGTGTATGTTACATATCCTCCAGCTACTAGGATGGGTAGGTTCTAATGTGGCTACCCAATTTGACTTCTAATTACTCTTCGCCTAAAGGACCATCTAAACTTGATTTCTAGCTTTGCTAATAGTAAATAAATAATAGTTAAGATTATAACAGTTCTTTTTACTTCTCTCTGTCTCACAAGGGACTAGTGGTCTGCCTAGTGCTGGAAACAAATCAAACTAACTGCTAGATTCTACATATTCTGTAAAATTGAGAGAACAGCCGTTATTGTTTCTCTGTGAACTTTTGTGTTCAACCACAGGAGGCCCAGTTTTTTCTCTCATCCTCCTAACCCCTCCTTGTTTAACATCTAGCCTGAAGAAAAGTTCTAGAGCCTTGATCCCTACTTTGTGATGTTTTAGTTAACCCCAAGAAAAGGTATTGCCCTACTGTAGCTTTCAGATACTTTGGTACACATTTTAAAAATGATATATGCAATATCTGAAGGCATGACCCTTAAAGGAACTGTCTGCATGTAAAATTTAGAGCATCCTAGATTCCAGCCCAACTCTCTGTTTGATGTGATTTTTATTTATTTTTTACTTATGTTTTTTTAATTAAAGAAGAAGAAAAGGGAGATAGTACAACCTCCCCTAATACTTCAGCATTCTAACACCTCATTCTGTTGCATGTGCAGACCAGGCCTAAGCGATCCAACCATGTGAATGGGTCCAATTGTGTGAGTCTTTCCCACAGAATTGCTCCCCCTTCCCTTCATGGATGGGTCTGTCTTCATTGAGACAGACCCATCCAAACAGCTCCTGCCATGTGACTGGGAGAACATTTAAAGGGCACTGAAATCTGGATTGAAAGCATGTAGGACGCTGTACATGGCAAATCAACAATCTCCAGTCTTTTCAAATCTGAGACCCACCTTTTAGCTCTGGGCTGTCTCATCTTAATCCTACAATATGTATTTGCAGCCAATTCCTATACATGTTATTTAGAAGTCAGGCCCCTGCATTTACTGAGACAGCCTTGGACTGCAATCCTCTCCCAATTACCTGGGAGTAAGCCTCACTGAAATCAATGGAATTTACTTCTTAGTAATGTCTAGGATTGTGCTGTTTGTTAACTAATAAATTACAGATAATCCTATAAATTAAGCCCCACTGTGTTAGACAATGTTTAGTAAAGAAAAGAAAAATCAGTTGTATTTCTCAAACCTAATATTTTTAACTGATTCAGTTTACAGAAAACCATTCCAGACAATTGCAATGTAAGATCACAAGACAAAGCAAAGGCTTTTGTTAACAAAGATATTGAAAATGTCACTCAACAACATTTGCCTGTAAAATACCAATTTATTTTAATACTTAAAAAAAACACCCAAATAAATCCAGTGATAAATGTTCATTATCAAGAATCAGCATAAAGTGCCAAATAGCAATAACTTTAACCAAAAACATATTGGAATGTCTCAAAAAAAAATTACACTGTTTGGGGGGGGGTAGAGAGAATTTTGGATAAAACTATCAGTTTGAGATTTGGCAAATCCCGCAATCCATTCATTCCCAATTCTGGACACATGCCAACTTGAAAGTACCACTGAAACCACACTCTGCAGGGCAGTCACTTTGATTTATTGCTATCAACCTTCCCCATTCCTATCTTGGATGGTGGTTTGATTGTTTGTTTTTTGTTTGTTTTAACTAAATCCACAAATTACAACCCCCCCAAGGCACTAAACCACAAACAAACAGAAAGCCCAGGATTGTCCCCAGAGTGTGCAGAAAGGAAACCCACTGACTGAAGGTGTTAAAATCTGTAGAAGACAGCAGGAGCCGTTGCGTGACATGAGGGTGATTCAGAATCTTGCCACTTTCCAAACACAGAGTTTATCAGTGGTCTTCCTTTCCATCTCGTTGGTGCCTAAAACATGAAGCTAGTTACTTGATCTTCTAGACTTTCTCTTCTGAAGTGTATGAATCATAAGTCGTTAAACAGTCACACACAAGCACAAACAAAAGGATAAACTTTAAAATTAAAATAAAAAAGCAAAAACTTCAGGAAGCTACTTCTGGTGTTGTGTCTTTAACAATGAGGATTCCTCTCCAATACATGAGCACCACCTTTTGACGTAAAGTTTAGCGAAGACATGCAAGATTTACACTCAGAAGCACCCAGGTTTTGGAAAGTCTGGCTGGATTTTTGTGCAGAGGAGGTTTGTATTTTTTTGTTTACCTTTTAAAACAAAATTAAATTAATCATATTCAGTTCTCCCCATTGTCTCTCTCAAGAATTTGGTCTAAAGTTTAGAATGGGGGGGAGGGATGAAGTTAATAGGGGCTAGAAGCTCTAGCATTTCATTTTGGAAGGTTTAAGTTCCTTTACTTGTGTGTGCAGTGTCTTGTGAACAGCTAGAGTCCTGGATTGGCAAAATCCTTTCCCACATTCTTGGCATTTAAACGGCTTTTCTTTAGAGTGGATATATCTGAGGAGAGAAAACGAGAGAGTACTTTAAAAAAATATATGTACATTTGACCTCTTCGTCAAAACACACTTTCATCTCAATTAGCTGGTACACAAAGTTTTGGTGAGAACAGGGAGCACTGATATCATGAAGAAAAATGTAACGGCTATGGATTTGGATCTGGAAATCCTACATTAACAGCACTGTGTGCTTCTGTGTTCATATGGCGCTCCAGTGTACATAAATTGCTCCATCCGTGTCAATATAAAATTGTGCTCTCTGATGCGCAAAGGAAGCTACACTTGGAGCCATTGCCCCCACTGCATTGCATAGTGACATGCAGTATCAGAGTAGGGATTGGAGAATCACCATGGTTTGAACTCACCTTGAAGCTCAGTCTATTTCATTCCCAGATGCAAGTTTTTGTTATTGTTTGAACAGGGAAAGTTTGCCTTTGGGTTCACAATTTCTAAAGTGTTCATCCAAATGCTTACTTTTCTCCATTGACTAAAGTGTGAACATGTGTGACTTTCCCCAATTCCCCGAAAATGCACATTTTTAAAGTGTGCATTTTTGTAACGAACACATTTTACAAATGCAAGCTCAAGCTTGGGAATATGTGAGCTTTGCCTGAAAAATGAGCTTGCGTTTGCATTCATGTCCAGGGGTGCCAATAGGGCAAGTTCTGATTTTAACAAACTGAAATTAAATTCTCATACATCCTTATATAGGCACTACCATGCCCCACAAGAGGTCACTGGATTGGAATGTCTGGCTTCAATGCAGCCCACTGATAAAGACATGTAAGTCCCATTGATTTCAACAGATATAAATCCTGTTTAACGGGGGTAATTCCTATTGTGTTCAGTAGGCAAATACACATAACTGTATGTTGGCTTGTGGCCCTTAAGTTCAAATCTCCAGCGTATACCTGTACTTTCTAGGTAGCCTCTGGAAAAGCCAAAACAGATGAAACCTTGGGAAGTGTGTGATCAGATCCCCTGATATTTTCATTTTTACCTAAAAAGACCTGCTGGGTTTCCACCACCATCCCAATTTTATCCCTCTCCCCCCAATATAAAATTGCCCCCTCCCAAAGCTGTTCTTAGCATCGGAACAGAGGCTAATTACCCAGGAGTAATACAGGCAACTCTCACTTCCCATCTTTAATCATCATAAAATTATGATTCAACATTGTTACTAAGCTTCTGTGGTAATGCAGTCTATAAATGAAATAACTAAAGTTTAGGTCCCACAGGAATCAGGTGGTGGCGACTGTTGCTTTTAAAGTTCCTTAGAAGTGCACTCACGCTTTCCACCTCAAAATAATTGTTAGCAATAAAACGGGGGAACCAGTTGACGGAAACATTGAAACGAGCATGACTGACATCCTTTTGTTGGTGATGGAGAGCTTGTCCACACAGGAGCTTCCCTTGCTACTGGACTTGGTACACATTTACACTGCAAATTTAAAGTGGTTTCAAACCAGTTTAACTGCCATGGGTTGTTCCAAAGAACTATGGGTTGTTTTTGATAATTTTGTTAGGGTGCCATAGGTTCCCTGTAAGATGTCCTTACAGTTTCCACAGTTCTTTGGTTCACAGCCACTACAGTTTGAAACTGGTTTAAATTTGTGGTGCAGATATGCTTTTTACTATACAACTAGAAATGTTGGGATCAATTTCAGTTGGGATCATTGTCAGTATTATGAGTGATATTCTGCTTATTTTCCTTTGTGTAGATGTCACCATTTGTCTTGACTCTGGGGAAGAGCACACCAAAAGCTATGAATAATCTAGCTTGGGGATTAGGCTACAGTGGTATCCTGATAACTTATGGACTGGAGGCACTCACTGATTGGATTCAGAGGACACAATAACCAGCGGTGGGTTAAATAGTCAACGGTTGGTTATTGTGTTGTCTGTCGAGACTTTTTCATACCATGGTTGGTTATTTGGCCAAAATAACACTGTGCAGTGTTGATTATTTGAACAACCATTGGTTATCGTGTCATGTGTTGGGCACCAGTTGCACACAGTTGGTTATTTTGGACGACTACAATGTCTCCTGACAAAAGTGACCAAAGTGGCAGCTGCTGCTCTAGTCCAGCTGGCAGAACTCACAATAGCTGATGGGATACCAGCAGGAAGAGGGAGGGGAATGTGTCAATCAATCAAACACACCATCGACTAATAGTCAACTCAACACTGGCCTTAATCCACACCACAGTTGATTATAATTATGTTGTGTGGGGAGTACCCCCTCGATAATCAACCATGGAGTTGACTATTAACCCACCATTGACTATTGTGTTGTCTGAATGCAATAACAGTACCTAAGGATAGTCCAAAAATGCACATGTGTTGATCCGTGTGTGTGTGCCTGTATATTACTGGAAAAATCAATTTTCCCCCTCCCCCAGTTACTTGGAGGATTACAGCAAAGGTCAGAGAGAACAGGTCTGGGGTGGGGTGGGCAGATGATGATGACATCATTCTTGCTAATCAAAAGGTCCTGATGCTTTGACCCAGAAAGCCCTGGCTCTATTACACTACAGTTAGTCTATAAAAATTGTCATTGCTTTCAGTGGCTTTCATGCAGACAGAAGTTGGGCTGTTGGGAAATGTTGTTTAGGATAGACCCAATGTGCAGATCGGGGGGTGGGGAACATATTGTATATAAAACTGAGAGTTTAAAAGCTGAGCAAACAAAGGCCTTGACCCACACTGTAGCTATACCGGTTGGTCTGTATTTAAGCTGCTACTGCTGCTTTTTAAAAAGTCCCACATAACTGAATCAGACTAAGGCTGTAATCCACTAAATTTCACTGAACTCAATGGGACGAACCTGCAAGAAAAAAATATTCAGCAGGATTTTGCTGAAAAGGGCTTCAATTAAAATACCTGGTTTTATCTGGATTGTGGATAGGGCTGTCTGAAAATCCAAATGAGTCTGTTGAATGCAAGCTCATTTTGTCTAGCATAACTCAATATATTCAAGGGTGGGTGGCATATTTCAGTTGGTGAGCACACTCTTTGCATCCAGAAAGGCAATCCCCAATATCTGCTCGTGAAAAGCTTCTAGATAGCAGTGTGAGAGAGCCTTCTGTTTGAGGCCTGGAGAGCCACTCCCAGCCAGAGTAAACAATACTGAGATATATTGATCAATGGTCTGACTCTGTATTGGCCAGCTTCCTATGTTCGTAAGCGGCATTACCACTGCTTGCCACATTTTTTATTTGCATCCTATTAGGGTGACCATATGAAAAGGAGGACAGGGCTCCTGTATCTTTAACAGTTGCATAGAAAAGGGAATTTCAGCAGGTGTCATTTGTATATATGGGGAACCTCGTGAAATTTCCTCTTCATCACAACAGTTAAAGCTGCAGGAGCTATACCAGAGTGGCCAGATTTAAAAGAGGGCATCTGCAGCTTTAACTGTTGTGATGAAGAGAAAATTTCACCAGGTTCCCCATATATACAAATGACACCTGCTGAAATTTCCTTTTCAATACAACTGTTAAAGATACAGGAGCCCTGTCCTCCTTTTCATATGGTCACCCTACATGCTATAATCAGCTACCAGAAGGTCTGTATATTAAGTCAAAGGTATCAGATTTAAGGCCCCGGGACCTATCAGGCCCTTTGTTATGTGTATGGCACCCTGTGACAAACCCAGCCTTCTAGAAATGTCTCTGTACAAAAAACATCCCCCTACCTGACCAGGCAGCCAAATTTGCATTATTACACATCCCAAGATGACTCTCTCTACCCTTTATGACTCAGCCTTATGTTAAATAGGAATCTGTAAGTATCACCAAGAAGATACATGATTGGTGTATGTGAATTCCCTCTCTGGGAGTTGCCCAGCCCTCATGGAAATGCTTCCATTTGGAAAATCTACCTGTCTCTTTAAGTGGCTGGCCAAGAATAAAGCCAGGAGCCCGTGCCCTTTCCCATTCATAGATTTTTTTGGAGGGCCCAAACAACAGGATCTTCTGCTCATAGCTCTCCTGTGTTTTCTCCCTGCTTCTTCCATCTTTTTCCCCCATACTGCGTAAAATCCGTAAAGATGGAATAGCTGCACTATGCCTTTTGATTGCTAGCGCTAAGAAGACCTCGCCATCTGGAAACATCCCGAGCCATTCGATGGAGTCTCATATCTGCAAGCTGCTTTGGTGAATTATTCTCAGGATTTTTGGTTCCTGACACTCTAACCAGCCTTGCCCAACCTAGTACCCTCCAGATGTTTTAGACGTAAACTCCCATCAGTTCCAGCTAGCATGGCCAATGGCCAGGAATGCTGGGAGTTGTTGTCCAAAACATCTGGAAGGGATTAGGTCGACAAACTCTGTTCTATACCACTCAATCATTTTCAGGGCCAAAGTGTGAAAATAGCAGTGTAGCTGGCAGATCCACCGTCTCAGCCCTAGTTAGCTGATGAACAGTGGAATCCTATGCATATTTACTCAGAGGTAAGTCCCAAGAAGTTCAAAGGAGGCTTACTTCTAGGTTGGATTACAGCTTTCATTGGTGTTGCTCACACTAGACAGGTGAGACAATAACGGGGTATGATTTTTGCAATAGATCCTTTTAGATGCCTTTTCCCCCTGCCCTGGCAGATACGTATATACACTTGTGAGGGGGCAGGGGGAGAGTGGAGCATCAGAAAGAGGAGTTTGGGGAATGGGCATTTGTACTCCACAATGAAGCAGAACTGATATTTTTTGTGAAAAAGTATGGAAGCAGTGGCTGGGCATCTGCTCAGTGGAGAAGCTGACCTAGATCATTTGGGGTGTACGCAAGTGACCTTTCACAAAGATCTTTACTGGTTTGTGCATGGCAGTAGAAAATAAGATGGAACAGTAGAAGTTGTAATATGTCATGTTACCAGTGGTGCCATCAGAGAAGGACTTTGGGGTAGCCGTCCCCATCCCCACACAGCAGAATGAGCAGGAAGACCACCAAATGTGACAGCACTGGCTGACCACATTTTAAAGGAAGTGACATCATACACACCAGCAACTAAACAGTGGGAGCGCCATGAGACCATTGAGTCCAGATTTTAAATGAATCTAATTCAGACTTCCCCAACCTGCTGCCCTCCAGATGTTTTGAACATCAGCTCCCATCTGCCCCAGCTTTCATGGCCAATAGTCAGGAATTCTGGAAATGGTAGTTCAAAATATCTGAAGGGCATTTGGTTGGGGAAGGGTGATTTAATTGTATCACTGCATGTTACAGATCTTGTCTTAATTTTCTTGTATTTGGGGGGTTTCTAGCTCTAAACTGACAGCAAGAACGACCTACACAGCACATCCAAAAGTTACCCAACATATAAGGGGCATCTTTAACTCTGATGCAGCAGCACCATAGCATTTGTTTATGATCAGAGTGGGCAACCTGTGGCCCTCTAGGTGGTTAGTATTACGACTCCCATCATCCCCCGCCATAAGCTATGCTGGCTGAGGCTGATGGGAGTTGTAGGCCAAAACATCTGGAGGGCCACAAGTGGCCCAGCTTATACAAACCATATTATGGTAAATAATCTCTTGAATGATGCACTCTACGATTATTTATAAGCAGGGGCATTGCTAGGCTTGGTCCCATGGGTCTCAACCCCAGATTTATTCCACAGAGCCCTACATGTCCATTGGTGCCAATGGAAGTTTTTCTTTTTCTCAGCTTAATTGCTGGGGGGGGGGGTTGCAGCTGGGGAGAGAAAGGTTAAGCCACCTCCCCCTCATGCTGCAATGCCACCCCAACCCTCCACTCTGCAAGGCAATTAGGCTTAGAAAAAATCTTCCCACTGCTGCCAATGTGAGTTTTTTTCCCCCTGACTTTAGCCGTCATGCCAGGTATTTCCAGGGACAACACAATTGGTGAGGGGAGGGCTAATCCCCCACTTCCCTGTGCATTGTTGACCTTCAAAGCTTTTCACGGTCTAGCTCCTGCCTATCTCTCCTCTCTCATCTCACACTATTGCCCCGCTCGTGCTCTTCGCTCCTCCGACGCCATGCTTCTTGCCCGCCCAAGGGTCTCTACTTCCCTTGCTCGGCTTCGTCCATTTTCCTCTGCTGCCCCTCGTGCCTGGAATGCTCTTCCAGAACACTTGAGAACTACCAACTCAATCACAGCTTTTAAAACACAGCTAAAAACTTTTCTTTTCCCTATAGCTTTTAAACTTTGAGTTTGTTCTGACTCTATACTGTTAGCTTCACCCTTCCCGGTGCCTGTTTACACTTCCCTGTGCCTGTTTGCATTCTCTTTCCCTCCTTATTGTTTACTACAACTTTATTAGATTGTAAGCCTATGCGGCAGGGTCTTGCTATTTACTGTGTTATCTGTACAGCACCATGTACATCGATGGTGCTATATAAATAAATAATAATAATAATAATAATTGTGGGCCCCCAAAATCCCCCTCAACATGGCAATTAAATTTAGGGAGGAAAACTTCCACTGATGTCAATGGAAAGACTGGGCCTCAAATCTTTTATCGCCTCTGTTTGGGCTTAACATGGGCATCCCCTACAAACCCATTAAACGCATGGGCCTACCTGTGATCCCTCAAGTGGTCTTGTCTCCTGAAGGCCTTGTGGCAAATGTCGCAGGTGTATGGCCTTTCATCCGTGTGGGTTCTTTCGTGAATCAAAAGGTTGTACGACTTGGTGAAGTGTCTGCCGCAGAACTTGCACACAAATTCCTTCTTGGTTTTGGACGGCAAGCGCCCCCGGGTGGGCTTCTTCTCGGGCGAAAGTTTGGTGACTTCGAGCAAGGAGCCCAGGCCTGGAGGGGAACCGTGGCTCTCCATCTGTCCCAGTTTCGAATGGTCCTCTTGGGTGGCCGCCACGGCCAGGTTGGCAAAATCAAACCTGGGCTTGGCTTTGAGTGGCATGTGCGCTGTTTCATGCTTGGGGTGGATGACGTGTGGGAACAGAGGGAAGGCCGGCAGCTGAAACCGGGCATCCACCAGGCTGGCCATGCCCGGCACTTTGGAGAAAGACGAGCGGGGCAGATGCATGGCTGGGTAGCCCAAGGTCCATTGGTGGAGGTGAACGGCATGGAGGGCGCTGAAGCCATAGAGGTTGGGCAGGTGGTCCGAAGGCACTGCAGGCAGGCCATTGAAAGCCTGCAGGAAGGAATAGTTGGTGAGCTGCAGGGAAGGGTGGATGGGTACCGGGGCGGGCAAAGTCTTGCTACCCATGGTGGCAGAGAAGCCTGAGAGAGGCGGCGAGGGCCTGCAAGAGATGGGAGGAAACACACGCACGTGTCTGATTATTACCAGACTGAGTAAATGAATTACAGAGCAAAGGAGCTTTTGCTTTTACTTTACTTGGCCACGCTTACATTTTATTTAATTTAATAGTTCAGTGATATCCTGCCTTCTTCCAAGGTTCTCAAGGCAACTCATATAATATTCTATCCCCTCGTATCATTTTATCTTCACAACAGCCCTGTGAGGTAGGTTAGGCTGAGAGTGAGTGACTGGTCCAAGGTTACCCATACAGCTTCATGGCTGAGTGGGGATTTGAACCTGAGTATCCCCAGTCTTAGTCCACTACAAACACAGTGGTTGGAACAAGGAGAGCTAGTGTGTAGCGTAGTGGTTCAGAGGCTATATGACTAAGGCTGCAATCCTACACACACTACCCAGGAACATGCATCATTGAACACAATGGAACTTCTGACATAGAGGACTGCGCTGTAAGGCACTGACCTGCATATCAGGAAATGTTGCCTTCGCCCTAGGCAAACCACTCACTCTCAGCCTCATCCCCATCTGCAGTACACTGATTTACCTGACAGAAGTTGTGTTCATTATAACTAGAAAATGCACATGAAGCACTTTGAACAATTGGGAGTGCTATACAAACACTAAGTATTATTATTCACTGCTGTTATTATAGCAGCTACATCCATTGATTTAAGGGCATCCCAAGTAGTGTGTGGGATGCTTTACAAATAAAGGGAACAGATGTTGTCTGTGTCCTAGGTACACTATAAGGCAGCCTTCCATAAACTGGTGCCCTCCAGATGTTTTGGACTAAAACTCCCAGCATTCCTGTTCATTGGCCCTGCTGGTTGGGGCTGGTGTGTGAACTGTCATCCAAAACTGTGGTGGGGAAGACTGAGGAAGGTCTCTGAGTAGAAACTAGAAGTTTAAAAGGGAGGGGGAGATCAATAACTGCCAATGATCAGCCAGGCTGTGTGAACGATTGCCTGAGGCCCCTGCCTCACAAAGAATGGCAGATTTTGCAAGTAAGATTGTAAGTTTGAGGTGCAAAGACCATCATACCACTGATTTTCATAAGCTGCTCTGGAGCACTTTTTGGTTAAAGGGTGAGATAAAACTCCAGTATTTGAGGCAGTAAGCCTGTGTGCACCAGGTGCTGGGGAACATGGGTGGGAGGGTGCTGCTGCACCATGTCCCACTTATTCATCCCTGGCCGATGGCTGGTTGGCCACTGTGTGAACAGAGTGCTGGTCTAGATGGACCCTTGGTCTGATCCAGCATGGCTCTTCTTATGTTCTTATGATTTAAATGAAGAACAAATTCTTATGGAATCTGTTGATTCACTGTGAGGTTACTCCCCAAATAAGGCCTGAGCTACCCAGTGGGAAACAGCAGGGCCGGGCCGACCATCAGGCAGAGAGAGGCAGCTGCCTCAGGCAGCAGGTGCTGAGGGGTGGGGAATAGTGGTGAGGGGTTAGAGGCCAGAGCTGCGTGTGCCATGCAGAGTGCTCTGTGCCCCCTTGGCTAGCCTGTTTGGGAGGGAAGCCACTGTCCTTTTGCCAGTGCTGAAGTAAGATTCATCTACCGAACCGGTCAGCTTCTGTACAGGGAACAGGGAGAGGCACCATTTTGTTCTTCGCCTCAGGCAGCAAAATGTCCTGGGCCAACCCTAGGAAAGAGTAGAGATTTGGGCTGCACTGTAATGGGATCCTGAAGTGAGTTGCTTTCCTTTTTCACCACAGGAATAATTGCAAGACATTCACTTTGGTGGGAGGAGGCACAAGGTTCAGGGATACCTTTGGGGTGAAGCTAAGCTTTTCCATTGACCCTAATTTCTCCAAGGAAGAGTTTTTGCTGTCCACCTCCCCCACCCACCCACCCACCCACCCCAAGGCAGGATTACTTTCAATTCTGACTCAACTCCTAAAGGCGCTGTCTATATAGGGCAAGAATGGGGAATGGGTCGCTTTCCAGATGTTGCTGGACTGCAACTCCCATAAGCCCTCAACACTGGCTATGCTGGCTGGGGTCATTTCTACTCCTGCTTTCCCCCCCCCCATCCCTGTGCATCCAAATGACACACAGGGGATCCCAGGAGCAGGCAGGGACGATCCCTCCATTTTCCTGGGATAATCCTTAGGTGTAGAAAGGGCCTAGGAGACATGCTCCCCAACAAGGGCCACATTCCCCACCAGACATGGGGGAAACCAAGCAGAGTTGTCTTTGTGGGTCAAGCTGGAGTGGGAAGGAGCTGATTTTTACTTACTGTCCTACCTAGAGACAGCACATGGCAAACGCACAGGCTCTTTCCATTGGCTCTCCACCCTTCGGAGGAACCAATGGGAATTTTCCAGTGCTTACAGACCCCTAAGCTAAACCCCTGTCTTCCCAGCATGGATTGAATTCCTCTGTGGATCGGTGAACCAATATGTCACTGATTGGGAGAATAGAAGGGGGTGCAGTACAGGCCTGCACCTGCTCATCGTATAGGGCTAAACTGGGGATGGGAATGTGAGCAAGCACATCAGCCTCGTTCCCATGTGCCCGGCTTCAGTGGAATGGAATTGCATAGCTTAGGTGTGCCCATGTCCCCAGATGCCGAGGAAAGCCCAAGTGTGGGTTGACCCTGGCCAGAAGCTGCTGCCTTTCCGAGCTGCGGCCTCCTCGGTGAGTTCTCTGCCTCTTCTCTCTCTCTCCAGCCCAGCCGCTTCAACTTTGACCTCCAATTTGCTTTGGAAAGCAGAGAACAAGGATTTAACATAGCTGACTTCAAAGCTTTGCCTCGGCGCAGGGCCCCCTCCTTCCTTCGCCTGGTCCATGTCAGCAGAGCGTGGCCTGCCCTTTCTACATCGTCGGAAAGGCTTGGGTGGGGTGGGGGGAGAGGACTGGTCGCCACTTCTCACACGCCACCCTTGAGTTCACCACACACACACACACACACACACACATACTCCCCAGATGTTTTGGACTTCAACTCCTTTCGCCTAGCCAGTGGGAGGAACGCTGGGAGTTGTAGTCCAAATCATCCGGTGGGGGGGGGGGGATACCAGGTTGGGGAAAGCTGCCTTAAAGTGCAATCCTATGCATATTCAGAGAGAAAAATCTCCTACAACTTCCAGGATTCCCCAGCCAGCCATGCCGGCTGGGGAATCCTGGGAATTGTAGGACTTTTTTTTTTCTGTATGAACATGCATAAGTTTGTGCCCTTAGACTTACGCCCAAGTAAGTGCAGCTTGATCCAAAGTAACCCTAAATTAACAGAAGCCATCTGGTCTCTCCCCACCCCCCCTTCGGTGCTGTCGATTGTGTCAATCGTGTAAGACGAGGAGAAAAACTTCTATCTTCTCGCTATATTTGGGATCAACGACCGAATGTTTTTTATACAGATTCGGGGGAGCAGGGCTCAAACCAAGCCAGTGGTTTTTCAACCAGCCAAGCAGGAATGTTGGTGGGTTGGTGGGGAGGAGATACAGTCCTAAAACAAGAGGGAACAGTTGCATAAGACCTGGTCCCTCAAATTTCCTGCATCAGGTGAGGTGGTTAGTGATAAAGCATTTGCTTTGCCTGCAGAAGCTTCCAGGTTCAATCCCCGCAGTGGAGGCTGGTGGCTCCGATTTTGATGGGGATATGAATCTATTTTGGGTTTCAGGAGACTGGTGGGGCGGGGTGGGAGGGGGTCACCTCTGGGCTGTCAATAGGCACCACTGCCAATCTTGTCAGAACAGGGCTTCTTCTAATGCTATGATGCGGGGATCTCGGTCTCTATATAATAGCACACACATACTAGAAGATCCCTACGTGCCTCCATCATTAGTGCTGGCAAGGGCTGTCTACACTATTGCCTAGGAAGCGCTCGTCCCTAGCCTTTCCCTCTTCCTCCAGGTGTTTTTGACCAATTCCCATCAGCCCCAGCCAGCATGGCCAATGGTCAGAAATGATGGGACTTGTAATCCAAAACATCTGGAGGGCACCAGGTTGGGGAAGACTGCTCTGACCCGTGATGCAGGAGTATAAATCCACAAGGATTTGGGGGCATGATCCGGCCAAAGACAGGGCACTTTTAAATCCTAGTGGGTTTCAACAGGTGTTAAGGTTCAAATCGTAAAAAGAACACTTTAGACAGAATCGTTGGAGTGAAGGGTCCAGACCATCTGTAATTGCTATGGTTGGGGGTGGGTGGGGAGAGAGAGATTTCCCACGTATGGTAGAAACAGAATGGACCATACTGGTGTATGTCTTGGTAAGTCCTATTTATCATCCTTCAGGTGGTGGGGTCCATTTAGACCAGCCTTCCCCAACCTGGTGCCCTCCAGATGTTTTGTACGACAACTCCCAGCACTCCTGACCATTGGCCATGCTAGCTGGGACTGATAGGAGTTGAAGTCCAGAACATTTGGGGGGTACCATGTTGCAGGAGGCTGGTTTGGACCTAATGCACATCTCTTCACTGGGACTGCACCCCTGAACAGGGAGAAGTGTCGTGCCAATCAATGCAGACTAATGCTGCCATCCTAGATTTTCCCCGGAGGAAACCTGTTTAGGATTGGGCGGTGTGAAGCACAACTGGGGGCGGGCAGGATTGCAGCCAGAGAGAGCATTTGCTTCTAACTTAGCCTTCGCGGTTCCGACAGTTCCAAAGTTTGCATGTAAGACGCCACGTGATCTTGCTTCCTGATGGCACGCAGTACCCTTGCCTTCCCCAACCTGGTGTCCTCCAGATATGCTGGACTACAATTCCAAGCATCCCCTAGCCACTCTGGCTGGGGTGGGGGAGAAAGTGGGGCAGATCGCAAGGAGTTGTTGGGAAACCGCCCAGAGAGCTTCGGTATTGGGCGGTATAAAAATGTAATAAATAAATAAATAAATAAATAAATAAATAAATAAATAAAGGCTGCCATACAGGATTCTCAGGTGTTCCGTTCTTTGCCTGGTTCTAAACATAGATTTGCCTGGTTCTGAGCCGAGCAGGGTTGAGTGGGAGTTTGCTGGCTTTCGATCAAACATGACCAGTTACAGGGGTTTTTTTGTTTTGTTTTCGCATGTTTTGTTTTTTGCGAAGTTTATTTAATTTCCCTCTTTCCCCAGCGGAGAGGTTACCCAATAAATAAAAAATAAACAAAAAACGACAACACACACACACAAATCAGTTGCAAAATAGGAATGAGAAGGAAATCTTACAATATATGAATTGTAATAAGTGTGGAGTGGGGGGGGAGGGGGAAAAAGATGTGGATTGGGGAGGCAAAAGGAAACTTGCCGTCCAGCTTCGGTGAAAAGGAAAAAGAAGATTAAAAGGCGGGATCTTCTCACTCCAGAGTTGCCCCAAGTCCACCTTTCACACCACTTTACATAAATCAGCCTCAAAAAAAAAGGGGGGGGGATTTCGAAGCCTAGAGGAATTCCATCGCATTGACCCAGAATAAACGAGAGTGACATTTCGCCAGGATTTGCCTTTTCTAATTGGATAAATTTGGTATAGTGGCCGATTAAAACACACACACTGCAGCCTCCCTTCCTTCAAATCCCCCTCCCCATTAACTCTTTAAGAGCCGTCGAGCTGTTTGAGGCACAGGATGTCTTTCCCTTATTCGCCTGCACAATCCCTTTTATTAGTGAGTCTTTAGTATGAAATTGCATCTGTTTTAGGGCGTTTCGCCCAGTGTTGAAAACCAGCCGCTCAGGTGATCTGGAATGGAACCCGTTTCTTTTCAGGGCGAACTGATCTTTAAACACGGTTTAGGCAAAAGTAAAATCAATAAAACATACTTTCCTGTTAAGTGTGCTTAGGAACAGAAACACACGGTTTCATAAAACGAAAATATTGGACCATCTGGTCGGGTTCTCTCTCCTCTTTCTCCTTTACACACTAAGCATATAAGTACCACAGAGTTCCGTGAGACTTGCTTCCTACTAAGTGTGTTTAGGATTGCAGCCTAGATCATGGTTGTGCCTTTTAGACTGCACTCCTAATCCGATTTACTAGGGACTAAACCCCATGGAATACAGTGGAATTTACTTCTAAGTAAACATGCCCAGGATGGTGTTATTAAACTGTTTTGGTTTGAGTGCTGGACGATACTAACATCGCAAGACTATTCAATTCGACTCAAAAAACAATTCAGTCCCATTGAGTGCAATGGACTCACTCCCAGATAAGTGAGAATGGGATTGCACTCTGTATGGAATCTAAGCGAGAAGAAGGCATGTACTATACTATATTGCCTTATATTTCAACCTTGTTGAAATCTAAGACATATATGCCAGAAATATTTACAACTGGATCCACAATCCAGTAAACAGCCCTTGCGTTTTATTTAAACATGTGTATAAATCCGCTTTACTGGGCATTCAGGCTGCAATCCTATGGGGTTTTGTAGGAGTAAGCCCCTCTGAACTCCACAGGACTTCCTCCCAAGTAAACACGCCTCAAATTGACACTACAAGTTAATCCGATTTCAGTGCAACCCTGGCTTCAACTGTCAACGTGGTTAGGAGGTATCTCGTAGTTTTGCTTTGTTTTAAAAGGACAGAATATAGTTCATTTTAAATCCAAGGATTGCGTTTTAACCGGATTTTGGATGGATCTGTTAGACATAAATCTTGTCCCCGCTGGGGGCGATGGGTTGTGGATTGGAGAGGGAGAAGAGAGAGCTTTCAACCACCGCAGAAAATGTTCAGACGCACAAAACGAGTAAAAAGCGGTCTTTAACCGATTCTGTAACCCGAAAGGAAGGGAAATCTATTCATAATACCATCCATTGTGCTAATGATTTTTTCCCCGTAGAGACAGTTGATCTTAAAACAAAGGCAGATTGCGGGGGTGGGGGGGAGTTCAGGCTTGTACAAGTTTGCTGGCCCGGGTCCAGATGTGTAAGTTACACTTTTCTTCTGTTACACAACGGAGGGAAGAGACAGCGACGAGGAGAAACGTCCCAGCGACCCTTTTAGGACATCAAAGGTAAGATTTTCTGGAGGTCTGCAGTGACAGACCGCCGCCCGCCCTCGCCGCTGCCGCCCTCTCCTCCCCATCACGGAGCCGGTTGCTTCTTTTATTTCAGTGTCACCTCCACCTTTAAATTCTGTTTCATGTCAACAGATCTTTATCGGCATTTTTTTTTTAAATGAGAAGAGTCTGGGAGTTCTCAGCCACTCCACGCTCCCACCTTTCCCCTGCCCTCAATGGCAATAAAACAGGGTCCCGTTTTTTCTTTAAAAAAAAAAATGAGGTGGGGGGACAAACTCAAATTGCTGGGTAAATTGAAGAACCGGTTTACTCGTGATCCAGGCGGCGGAGGAGGAGGAGGACATAGGCTGCATCCTAAAACAATTAGTTGAGGATAAACCTCATTGGGTACAATTGAATTCGGAGTATGCAGGCATAAGATTGCGCTGTCAGGCTGCGAATCTGCGCACGCTTACTTGGGAGTAAGCACCACTGAACTGGCCAAACTTACTTCCGAGTAAACATGCATAGGGCTGGTGCTGTGAAGGAACGATCCAGCCAAGTTTCGCTCTCCAAGACTGCAATCCTACACCCCTTTACCTGGAGCAAGCACCACTGAATTCAATGGGACTTACAAGTCCCCATAAAAAGCAAAGGTAGCCGTGTTGGGCCATAAAGGGGGGGAGGGGAAATCCCACCATCCGTGCTAGTGCAATCCCGTTTATCAGGGCGACTCAAGGGTCACACACAAAAACAAAAAACGTGCGAGGTTACCAGATCTGTTCATTAGATAAAATGTTATTAAATGCAGAGGGGCTTTTGGGGGGATCAGGTGGGAGAGGTGAGAAAAATGGCTGGTTTGATGTTGAACTAATAAAGGATATTATACAGATGTGGATTGTCCAAGTTTTGTGGGGACTCAGTATCCCAGTTCCGTTGATTTCAACCGGACTCGCTTGGGGCTGGACCGCACCCCTCAAAGGGCCCGATCCCGCGCGCCGCTTTTCTTGGCCACACTCCGGACAGAGCGAGACTTTCTTCCGAGTAAACGTGGTTAGGGTAGGGCCGCGGGTGTCTTTACTTACGATCTCTCGGGGTCTATGAATGCGATCTGTCCTGGCTCCTTGCTTGCAATCGCTCGGCTTTTTCGCTTCTCAAACGCGCAGCCTTGAAAGCCCGAGAGGCACGAAGCGCCTGCTGCCGAGGGAGCAACTGGTAGCCCGGGGCTTGAAAAGCCGCCCCTAAACCACCTCGCCACGGGCCGGGCTTTCTGTTGGGCGGCGGCGGAGGGGGTGGGGAGGCGTCACTGAAGACAAACCCTGTGGATTTCGACGGAGCTGCCAGGCAAGGCGGAGCCTCCCAATCCACAGCCCACGGAAGACCGCGACAAATCTTGCCTGGACTCCCTTGGGTCCTCCGTGTACACGTATTTAATGACAGCTTAATTCCAACACTCATTTTACTCAGGGCCAAAACAGACAGCATTTTCAATGTGGATCTCTCTCTCTCTCTCTCTTTCTCTTTCTCTCTCTCTCACACACACACTTTCTTCTTCTTCTTCCTCCTCCTTCTTCTCACTCACTCATATTTATTCTGATCTGGATCGAGACCCCAGCGTGAGGGTAAGGGGTGCTTTTAAAATCCGGATTGGGACCCCTGCACCTACTCTAGTGTAAGAACGAAAAGGAGACAGAGCTGCTAGAGGCACATTTAAAAGTACTGTCTTGTTTTGGCCCTCAGAAGTCAGTCCTAGCAAATTGAAAGGGGATTGCTTAAGTGTAACTATGCTTAGAATTGAGCCCTCTCGCATCCCACGAAGTGAATCTGCCAAGAAAGCCTGCTTTGGATCCCAGCCCTGCTTACTTTCGGGTAAGGGCCCAATCTTATGCATGGTTAGACTGGGGAAAGTGCTACAACTCCCAGCTTTCCACCAGCCAGACATGCTGGCTGGTGCATGCTGAGAGAATTGTAGGACTTCTGTTTAAACATGGATAGGATTGGACCCTAAGTGTGCTTAACCAGCACAGATCTTTTCCTTTCCAGACTACGATGTGATGATAGGCGACTCAGCCCTCTTGGTAAAGCTAAGCAGGTTCAAATCTGGTCAGGGTGTGGATAGGAGACTTCCAGGAGAGCAACAAGGTGGGATATCAGAGGGGCTTACTCCCAAGTAAAAGTGCACATAAGACTGTTTTGTAAATCTGCAGCTTCAGGGTAAAGTCCAATATTAGTCTAGTTTAAGTCCCACTCATTCCAATGGATCTACTCCAAATACAACTAACATTGGCTGCAACCGGGAAGCCCCTCCTCACAACCCACTTAACACTTGCGACCCTCAGCAAAGTTGCTCGTATAGTTCTTTGAAAAGAATGGAGCTTCAGTACGCAGTAGTCAGCTTTTTAAGCACCGGTTGTAAATCAAAACAATTGGATTCAAATCCATATAGGCCCACTCCCAAACACATTTAAGGCCTAAGTCTCCTTTGATAGCCATCGGATTTTACTTCCACATAGATAGATTTTTTTATCACCCGGGCGGGAAAGGAATACGCCTGTAATAAAGAGATAAGATGGTGTATAAATCTTGCCATATAAAAATTGGATTGTCGTCTATCCACACCTTGATCCAATCCTAGGCACGTTTACTTGGAAGCAAATCCAGTTGCTTTCAAGGAAACTGACTGCCAAAAAAAAGGGTTTGTCTACATTTAGAGTTTAGCATGGGTCAGCACGGAGTTGAAGCTGATTTATCCAACAGCTCCCCGCCTGCCCCGTTATTTTTTGTCCCAGTCACTTTGAGGAGGGGGCAAAGGATCTTGGGATGCCTCACCACGATGGGGAAGGAGACTCACTTTAAGGAGATTCAACCCCTGTCCATGCCACAATTTTGCAACATTCACTTTAAAATGGTGTAGTGGTTAGACTGGGGGTGGAGGTTGTCTTGTGATGCAACACACTCAGCCATGAACTTCACTGGGGCAGGATCTACACTACTGCTATAAAACGGTTTACAACAGTAGTGACAACTGTTGGGGCCCAGGACACACTGCAGTGTATGTACAGTTTTCAAACTATTTTCAAAGAGTCATATTCTGCTTGGTGTAGATCTGGCCTGGGTGACTGCCTGGTCACTACTCTCAGCCTAACCTTACCTCACAGGGTTGTTGTGAGGATAACATGGAACGGAGGCGGATCATGTAAGCTGCCTGAGTTCCTTGCAAGAGGAAAAAAGGTGGGAAGAAATAAAATAATAATAATAATAATAATAATAATAATAATAATAATAATAATATAAAGTAAGCTTCTGGATCTAGTTCTTTAATTTTCAAAGAGAGGGGGAGGGGAGGAACATCACCAATTGATCAGTAAGGCTGCAATCCTAAACTGACTTACTTGGGAGTAAGCACCATTGAACATAATGGAAATAGACATGCACAGGACTGCTCTGTGAGACTTAAATCTGCTGCCCCCACCTTTCCAGGGTGCCGGGTTGGTCAATGGGTGGAAAGGCACTAAGAATTCCTTGAGTGAGATTGTCCATTTGTTTACTAAAAAAAAAGCTGGCTGATGTACACTTCCCTATATTCGAGTTGGGGCCATTTACTTCCCCGCCCCCTCCTACTGCTAGGCCTCAGTACCACGACAATTGTTACAAGGTGGAGATGACCCCACCCCTTCTGGGGGCTAGGAAAGGGCCAGGCTTTGAGTTACTTTCTGCAGCTGATCAAAACTGATCATCTTCCACCTGTTTGGCTGGAATGTTTTGCCCAATGGCACTTCTCTTTGTGGGTTTATTTTAACATAATAAGCAAAAAGGATAACCCAGAGCCAGTTGTGGCACCTTAAAGACCAACAAATTTATCCTGGCGAAAGGTTTTGTGGACTACAGCCCACTTCATTTGATGCGTGGACTGTCTTGGAGAGAGTTATACATTGGGGAGAGGGGGAGGATTGTAAACAATGAGGTCAGAAAGAAATTAAATGCAAAATGTGACAATCCCATTACTAAAAGAATAGTATGAAAAGGATTTCAGACAAACACAGCCTCTGGGGAAAGAAAAGACCTAGCAAAAGCCAGGAAATTCTTTCTGGCCCAGGCCGATGCCCGCTGCAGAGCCAGCTACTACGAAAGAATAGGGCAGTGGACTTCCCCTCCAACACACTGCTCTGTTTGTGGCTGCAGCAGGCGCTGCTTCGAGGGAGGCCACGGTCCGGCCAGTCCCACAGTGTTCTGTCAAAGGCCTTTACAGCCCTTCTCATGAGTTTTGAAGACAAACTCATGTTCCCAGAAGGAGATGCTCAGAACCAGACTCTCGCTTTATAGAATCATAGAATAGTAGAGTTGGAAGGGGCCTATAAGGCCATCGAGTCCAACCCCCTGGACTCGATGTCCTAATCCTGGAGGGCATGGTGCGGAGGCCATCCCGTATCCATGCACTCACCTGACATGTTGGGCTCATCTACACCAGCAGGATATTCCACTATGAAAGTGGTATGAGAGTGGTATAGAAAAGTCAAGAGCCACACTACTGCTTTACAGCGGTACTAAAGTGCACTGGCAACTGCTGGGCAGCAACGGGCATGGCTTTAAATCCTTGTCTAGCAGCTATGTCCTTTGTTCTGTTCTACTCTGGAGTAGGCACTGGGGCTCAACCGGATCTTAAACACCCCTCCTACACGCCAGGCTGAATGAGGCTCCCCTGCGCTTACTCTAGAGTAAAAATGGGGGGGTGAGTAGCAGCTAGATAGAATTTTAAAGTCATGCCGGTTTGGCTTGGGAAGTAAGCTGTCTACTGAAAGGAGGGAGGAGACCAGCGTACAAAGATGGTGTCAACGGTGCAGGGTGAAAAGGAGTTTTCACCGGCCTCTATGAAACGCCCTTCCAATTTTGAAGCCAGGGGCGTCTGGCATGCGTTCACATCACGATCCGCTTCGATCTCCGTCTGTTTGAACTGCCCTGACGCGTTGAGGTCAGTCCAATCAAAAGCGTCAGACCGAGGACGGGGTAGAGGCGAGCTGTAAATCCCGTTCAGCCCCGCGGAGGAGTGGATCGCACAGGAAAACGGTAATCGCCTTCCTCTAACCAGCACCGCTGTGGCAGAGGCGAGGGAATCTCTCCCTGTTAGCCAAAAGAAAAGAAAATACACACACGCAAAAAAGAAAAAAGAAAGAAAGAAAGAATAAAACCCCTCCTTGCTATTTCTCTTGTGTTAGGGCCGCAGTGAAATTCCTCTTAATTTTATGGTCATCTTGTGGTTTGGTTTGGTTTTTGGACTTTTCAGACTAAATTATCAATGAGCCTGCTAGTTTTGGGTTGTTGTTTTTTAAAGGGAGGGGGATTTGCAGATGAAATACTCGACTCATAAATAACGAGCGGGGCTCCCCCCTCCCTAATTCGTTCCACATGTACGAACGGCCGAAGTAAATTAGCTTTCTGGCTTTTCAAATGACTACATTAAACACACACACTCACCTCTGGATTCGAGAGGGGGGAAATGTCGCACAAGTTGCAAACAAACCCCGGCTGTCAACCCAACGAATGAGCTGCACCATGAGTCGGGAGGTTGTGGGTCTCTGTGTGTGTGTTCTTAAAAATAATTGACATGATGCCTTGGGGGGGGGGGTTAATTTCTTTAACGAGGCGGATTTTGTTTCTGTTTCGTAGTTTTGCTTTTTTTCTGTCCAGAAGACATTTCTTTGTTGCTTACCAAAAAAGCAGGAGGTGAAAATCCTACATTTCAGATAAATACTTAGAAACGTGTGTTATTCCTTCTTAATCCAAACTTAGTCGAAGTAGAGCCATTGAAATCGACGTGACAGAAATTAGCCATGGCTCATCAAGTTCCATTGAGTTCAATGGGGCTGCTCTAAGGACAGACGAAGTTTTGCGTTATATGGAATTTTCTGTTCTTTCTTTTTAAAGATTGTAACCATTTCGTGTTCATATTGGAAATGGCCCCTTCTTCCTTTTGCTGTCTTCCTTTCCCCCCAGCCGCCCCTTACATTTCCAATTGGAAGGTCCTTGATATTTATAGTAATAATATCAATAACATCAATAATAATAGCTTTTTAGATAAATACGTGGAGGGGAATCTTGCAGAATGTAAAAGGAATTTACTTCTGAGTAAAAGCGCTTAGGATCCTAGCCTGATCTCCGAATTACCCCTCCCCTTGTTCAGCCCAAACCTAAGTAGCGCGCTGGGGCCTTCCCAAAGAGAGACACCCCCCCACCCTTTTTATTATGATTTCTTTGCCACGGGCAGCCCAGGAGGAAATCGAGCCTGGCCTCTACCTGTGTGTATAGGAAACAAAACAGGAAAGTGAATTGGCGTTGGCTCCAGGCATGGCGTACATTCAGCTTTCTGGAAAGGGCAGAACGGGGATCTCCTCCACCGGAGTTATGTGCGGCTCTAATTGCGCGTGAACGAGTTAATTGCGTCCCTTAATGAGGCCTGGAAGCAGCCGTGATGAGCCTTGCCTTGGAGAGCCGCGCCAAAAGATTTCGGGGGGGGGGGGGGCGTTAAAATCACGTTGCATCACGCAATCCGTGCTGACAAGCCCTCGCAGTTGTTTGCACACAGCCGGAAAACTAGCCCTTTCCTGCTCTTCCTCCTCCCCCCCCCCTTCGAAAACTAGAGATCGCTGGGATCAAGCGTTCACAACAGCATTTGAAAGAGCCCCTACTGTCAGCAACAGTAGCTGCGACCTACAAAACCATTCCGGCACAGTGGATTCAGTCTCTTCCGCCCCCGCCCGCCCCACCCTCTCACGCACACGCAGGGGAAATAGAGCTGCTAAAATCTCGAAGATCTCCTTTGGGGGCATTGCTACCTGGAGGAGGAAAAGAGGCGCTAAGGTAGGTTTTCAGGCGAAGAAGGCGGCGGGTTTCAATCCACGCCTGAAAACTCTAGAAATCCAAATTCCATCAAACGAACAGCAGGAGGTCCCGAGCTTTAAAGTAAAGCTAATGTCTATACGTAGGGCTGGATCTACACTACCGTTTTAAAGCGCTTTATAACAATTTCGACAACTGTATATGGAGCGTGTCCTGGGCCCCAACAGTTGTCAAAACTGTTCTAAAGCGCTTTAAAGCAGCAGTGTAGGAGACGTGATTCAGTGTAGAATGAGTTTAGGATTGGGAGGGGGGAGCAACGTCAATTGTGGAAATGTCACCCTGTACGGGTTATAGGACGCTAGCAATTTATTTATTTATTTATTTATTTAATTGCATTTATATACCGCCCCACAGCCGAAGCTCTCTGGGCGGTTTACAACAATTAAAAATAGTAAACATTAAAAGTATACAAAAATTTAAAAAACATAAAAACAGTATAAAAACAACAGTATCCATTTAAAAAACAACAATCTGTCCTTGACCGACAGCGCAGCCCTGTGCAGGTTTCCTCAGAAGCAAGTCCCCACTGCAAGGGCACCGTGCATAGGCTCGAGGCAAAGCGCACGTTTTCCACTGGGCTTTGGAATCCACATCTTGGGTGGCCTCCCTTTGAAGGCGAGGGTGACGCTGGAAGCGTTTTTTACGCGTCGCTCTCTTTTCGTGATTTGGTGAACGTGAATACGGGACAGAAAGGGGAAGAGAGCCGCCCGCGCTGCAGTTCTACTTTCCTTTCTCCTTCTGTTTCCCTGTAAAGTGATGGGGCTCTATTCTTAAACGGCAGCAACAGTTTGACTCCGAGGGACTTAAAACGCCCCAGCTGCATTGGGACTGATTGATTTTTATTTTGAGGTGTGGAGAGAGGAGACCAAGAACTAGAAGCTGCCACCCAAAACATCTTTGGAAGAACTTCCGAGTAAACACGGTTAGGGGGTAGAAACTCCCCCCTCCGCGCGCCCCCAGACCCAGTTATAAACCACATGACTCGGAAATAACTCCCATAGGGCCTAGCAGAATCGAATACACATCCGCGCACGCGGAATCGCAGCGTCCCTCCGCAGCGTGGCCTGGGGCTATGCAACCACGCTGCCACTCACAGAAGTGGACAGCATGAAGCGTACAGCCCTGTTCTCTTCGCAATGCCACCCCCCTTTTTTGTTTTAACCGGAACGTAGTCAACCTATACATGCTCGGAATGAAGTCCCCCTCCCCACATTTCGGGGGTGGGGTGGGGTTACTCTTCAGTAAGCGTGAGCAGGACTTGAACCCTCGCTATCCATCTGAGCTAGAAGCCAAAGCCTCGCCGGAGGAAAAGAAGGCGGCATCCTCTCCCCACACCCCTAAAAAAAGCGACAGGGGTGTAAGAACCGACCGATGGAGGGAAATTCATATTGCGGGGTGGGGGGATGCCAGCCACACACCTTTTCAAATGCCTTCGCTTTCTGGGATCCAAAACAGACCCTATTACTAGATGATGCTTTAGGCTGCAGATCCCGTTCCTTCCAACTTATCAAGGGGTTGTAGCCAACGTTTGCCCTACTTAGAGTAGTGCCACTGTAATCAATTGACGTTACGTTAGCATGGGATGAAACCCCGTGGCAGGATCGAGGTGGGAGCCAATTCACCTAGGTTTTCAGAAATATATCGGGCCTTAGAAGCGAGTGCCCACTTATTTATGATTGTTTACACATCAGTTTGAGGGGGTAAGGAATTATTTCTACTAAATAAACCGACTTTTGTTTTTCTGCTCCCCTTTGAACATTCAGATGGATGGTACATCATACCACAGCCTTGAAGAAGGCAAGAGGCTGAGGGCAGTTCCATTCCGTCAATCCATAAGATTAGAGGACTTCGTATGTACCGTTTTTGGTTTTTTGTTGTTTTTATGCTGATACGAAAGAGCGAGAATCGGCGAAAAGCTATTTGTCGAAAGTACAGCGAACAGCCCTCTCACAAAACGCTTGGAGGCCTTGTAGTGGATGTGTTCACCCATCCCTTATGTAATGTATGCATGCATGGGAGTTGTAGACCCATTAGAGTAGACCGATTTAAAATGAATGGGACTTAATAGGATACAGCCCATCATTTTTCAGCAAAGCGAAAACAACGCCCGAATTTCTCTCCGTTCGATTGCCGTCACGATTTAAAACACGGTTAAGGCTTCAAATCTGTAGCCACTTATCTGGAAGTAAGTCCCATTGAACTTAATGGTCCGTAGTTCTAAACCGACACGTCTAGGACTGAGCTGGGAAAAGGGACTCACGTTCCATTCAAAATGAATGGGACTTTCTTCCCTTTCCATAGCGAAAGGATCGAAAGTGTTTAAAACAGAAAAGATATGAATTTTTAAAAGAGAGGCAAGGGCCGTGCACCTGCATAAAAGTCAGGCCCAGAAAGTAAAATACTACAAGAGGGAGAAATCCGATCAAAATCGAACCCAGTTGAACGGAAGTCCTTGCTTTTCACTACAGCGGATTTGACACATTTACTCCGATGTTTGTCCAATCGATTGCAAGCGCACACGTATTATTGCATTTAAAACGGCAGCCCACCCGCCCTTGCTAGAGACACTGATTTGAAAGGAAACTCCGGGCAAAGCGATAGGGCAGAGGTGGAGACGGATCGCGGTGTAAAAAATCGGAATTCGAAGCCAGTTCGCCTGGAGACGACCTCATGGAGAGACCCTTCCAAGCGAAGCTGCAGCAGGAACCTCTACCCGCTTCCTTGAGAGTAACGTCCGGACTGACTCAGTATTCCCCAGTAAATACGGGCAGGATGGGTTCGGGGTTGGGGGAATAGCAGCGCCTTAAAATCCGAGCCATTTCGGTTTGAACAAGTTGATCAGCAAGCAAAACCAAGCGTGCCCGACTGCTCCCTCGATCACCACCCCTGCCTTGGAAACACAGCTTTATATAAACACCAATCCGAAACTACTTTTGGAGGTCCGATCCCATTGATTTCAAGGGAATTTGCTTTTTTCAAATATCTGCTGTGTTTAGGAACCAGCCGTTCCCTCCTCCACCGAGTGCAGACAGTAGGTCCGATCCAGATTCAAACAAAGAGGGAAGCATTTTTATTTCAATTTTGTTTGCTTGTTTGAAGCACATAACTAACTAGCTCATAGGGCACAGCGTGCTCGTGAAACATCCCAGAATCTCGCCCGGAGGACCCCCGCTAGT